>NW_024881761.1:0-600000 GCF_019059575.1 Amphibalanus amphitrite | reverse complement strand
CAAAGAGAAGACCTGGATAGTAGAATATATGACCATGCAGCTTGCAGAGCTTTCTCCCCCTAGCCATGGGAGCCGAACCGTCCTGTTAGGTTATATTGCACTCCACGGGAAGGCGGAGAGCAATCATCGTCAGTTCCTCGGCGCCATTAGGTCGGTACGGCGTCTAGTGGGCCACCATTGAGAGGCTGCCTACATACATGCCTACGCAATGGCAGCCGCTTCGGAAGGCGCTAAATCACGAATAAATAAGCCTATTGTTGATGGCTGATAATGTTATGCATTGGAAATGGACAGTAACATAGGTTGTGCCTCATTTTGTGCATGCGTGAATTGTGAATTTTTTTAGGTAGGTATTTTGGACGCTCGGCTTTTACTAGTCAACTACCACTTTGAGCGAAAATTCAAGGCGCGATATAACCACACCTATGTGGTAGCTCATGAGATCAGGCTCTCTCTCGGTCCGAACGATGAGAAGCAAAGATCGCGTTCCGTTTGACCGCTCAAACCTCTGTAAAATCAGCCAGATCCTCATCACCTGTTGTAACCTGCCTGCAGTGTATAACACATATAAAGGACACCGCTGCCACCCTCACCTTTCCGAGTGCTCTGTACCAGTCGCCCCCTCTCTCTCTCTCCGCTCTCTCGCTCTCTCCTGCTCGGCGTGTGCTCCTCCCTGGCCGGCTCCCACCTGACTGACTGCCGGTCGGCCGGTCGGAGTCGGACGGCGGGCTGGGAGCCGGCGCAGCGCCCTCGACAGGCGCCGGCAGACGCCGAGCGGGAGCACGGGAGGTCGGGAGGTGGGGGCCACTCCAGGCAGAGCGAGGAGCACGGGAGGTGGGGGGCAGGCAGACGCCGCGGGAGCACGGGAGGTGCGCCGGCAGAGCGGCGGGAGCACGGGAGGTGGGGGCCACTCCAGGCAGAGCGGGGGAGCACGGGAGGAGGTGGGGCCAGGCAGCACGGCGACACAGGGGTAGAGCAGCGGGAGCACGGGAGGTGCGCCAGGCAGAGCGGGTAGAGCAGAGGAGCCGACACAGAGCGGGGGAGTCACCGAGGCAGAGCGTGTACATAGAGCAGGGGAGCCGAGACAGAGGAGGGGAGTCGCCGAGGCAGAGTGTGCACTGTGCAGAGGTGGCATCAGAGGCCAGTAATGGGAGGGGAGGGGGGCAGGAGGGAGTAGGATAGAGGGTGTGAGAGAGCGCAAGGGTTGGTGAAAGGGAGAGAAAGAGAGAAAGCGAAAAAAAGAAAGAGAGGAAAGGGTGGAGCGAAAGAACAAAGAGAGAAAGAGAGTGAAGAGAGAGAGAGAGAGAGAGAGAGAGAGAGAGAGAGAGAGAGAGAGAGAGAGAGAGAGAGAGAAACGAGACAGAGACGAGACAGACATACAGACAGACAGATGGAGAAGATGGGAAGCGGGAGAGCTGTGATGCAAGGACCGAGGTTCTCAGAGTGGAGTGTATAGAAAATAATGAATATTCCATGATGCTGCATCAGTTATAGTGAGTCTCTCCAACGCCCGGAGCCCCACCGGCAGTGCTAATGGTACGGCCGGGTCCATGCTCGTAGCTCATTTCAAGGTTAACGAGACTCGCATATGCACACCTAGGAGCTGTTTTTAGTCACGGCGATGGAGGTGCTGGTGCTGGGACACAGAGAAAGAGGAGAGAGGAGGGAGGGAGCCGGAGAGAGGGTGGGAGGGAGAGAGGATACTCATGCCCCAAAGATCTAACGAAAACAAAACACGCTAGCGTCAATCCGTAGACAGTGTTTGAAAGCATCGACAGTGTTTTGTTTTTGGTGACTGATTATATCGGTCGTGTGTCGCTGTCAAACCGGGCCGGGCCGGGTTGGGGGTGAGGAGGGCCGTGACTCACTGACTTTTGTTTTCCGAACCATCACAAAGCGGGGAGGGGGACCGAGTATCTTAACCCGCGACCTGCTGGGGGATGGCGTTTGAACACCCCCTCCCTGTGGTTTTTCGTGAATATCTCAAAAACGGCGTCGCGCAAGGTCATTCAAGGTCAGGTCACCAGGTCACTTGAAGTGACCTCACCTCATAAACAGTTTCAACTTTCAATGTCTAGCATAGCTACGCCGAGTGACCGATCGTTTTGAAACCTTCAGCGATTGCTAACAGCAATAGCATGTACAAAATTTATATCTCAGAATTTTGATATCGATGACCTAAGGTCAGATCAATTTTGCGACCTTCCCAGTCCCAATTATATATATATTATATATTCAATGGGAGAAAACTGAAATGCGCCGCTTTTGGAGGAAAGCCATTCCATTATAAACAATCCCAAAACTGAATTACACGTAACTTAGACACACTAAGCATAAAAATGATGTCCATGACCCCTGTTCATGCCCCTGAGGTAATTCCAGGTCACGAATGGTATCTAACAGTTTTTTTTCGCAAATAAATTTTGATAGAGGCATGCGAGAGCGATGAAAACGCCTTAGATGCGTCCAGCTCGACGATACCGATCGACTGATATACAACATGACCATTTTCGGTCAGGTCATGACCTTGACCTGAAGTCAAATTTTCATGTTGTCTTTTCAAAGTCAAGTAATAGTTCATTCGATGCGTCTTGACGAGAGGAACGCGATGTCGGTAAAAGTAGCCTCGTGCAAGGCTTGGATCAAAAGTTATTGCAGAAAAGTTTCCGAAAAAACAGCTATTCTGGCAGTTTTTGCCCCCTGCAGGCAAAACCGTTAACGTTAGGTGAAATCTGAGGGTATTGCTTAGAAAGGGCGTTAATATATAGGGCTATCGAATGCGCTTTTTCGTGGCGCTGCAGCTCTATTGGTTCCCGAGTTATGCGTTGGCTTCTTGGAAATTGTCGACATTCGACCTGAAAATCGGTGAAACTTTGCCTTCAGTGACCTCTGGTGACCTGACCTGACCTGACCTGACCTGACCAAAAAAGTGACCGAATTGATTTCGTCATTATTTTTGGCGTTCTTTCGAAGTCGAACTCCGCCTTCCGCGTATCGCTACGTGGCCCAGGAGCCGAGTTAGAAGAGGGGTGTTCAACCCCCCCCCCCCAGCAGGGCGTGGAAATCCAGGACCCCCAGCCGGGCGCGGGTTAACTTTATAATGTGATAATTTGACAGTTTTTCTTGATGCTATCTTAGCATTGGATAGACGTTTGATTAATACCATGTATCATGATAAAGCGATGAAATTTACTGATTAGGAGAATTGGAGACATGATCGAATATTGCAGGGCTGCGGAGTCAATGGATTTACGGCGACTCCGACTCCGACTCCGACTCCGGCTTTCAAAAACCAACTCCGACTCCGACTCCGACTCCGGGCAGAAATGTCGACTCCGATCGACTCCAACTCCCGACTCCGACTCCGCACACCTGGCAGGGCTGCGGAGTCGACAGATTTTCGGTGACTCCGACTCCGACTCCGGCTGGGGTTTCCAATATCGACTCCGACTCCGACTCCGACTCCGGTCACAACTGTCGACTCCGACCGACTCCGACTCCGACTCCGACTCCGACTCCGCAGCCCTGGAATATTGTCACGGATTGTCTGACTGTTCAGTACATGTAATCATTTATTGCTTGTGACATTAGTAAAGGATTTGAGACGAATTGTGCATTCATTGTTTTTTGTGTGATCATTTCTACCTTGCAAGACCGACGAAGAGCAGTGCTCGAAACTTGGAAAGTCCTATTCTTAACAAATTCAAGAACTTTCGATAAAAATATTTGCACTCTTACTTTGAGGATTAGGTCAAGTAATGAAGCTGTAAGTCATGATTTTCCTTATAGTGCTTAGTATAAGCATTATTTCAGCAATTTATTAAAAAAAACAGCGCATAGCTTGGGAACCAAAGAGGAACAGAGCCACGGAAAAGTGCATTCGATAGCAATTCCGCGCACCGAGGGGGGGGCGGTTAATCGCCCCCCCCCCCGAGGTTTTTCGGTGATAGCGGAAAAACCGCGGCGCGTAGCGCCGCAAAATTTCGCATGACTTTTCCCTCATTAATTATACACATGATATGCAAGTTGTACGAAATTGACAAACATGATGTCCTGACCTCTCAAGGTCAGGTCGCCAGGTCACTTCGAATGACCTAGGATCAAATCACTTTTTTGCAAATTTGTCACCGTGTCAGAGCTACAGTAGATGACGGCGGCCATTGAAAGTCATAGGATGTTGTGAGGTCATGGATGGCTACAATTTGTATATCTCGGAATTTTGATACCCATCGATGACCTAAGGTCAGGTCAATTTCTTGACCTCCCCATTATAAGTCAATGGGGAAAAATCAACCCTATGTTTTCCCCCCTGAAACGCGTTGGAATGGCCCCATAGGTATACCAATACCATGAATAACTTCATATACGATTAACACGCGCAGTGGAAGGGTTGCGAGTACTACGCCCAGTGGAAGGGGGGGGGGGCGGATGTCGCCCCCCCCTAAGATCTCAGCTCCCACTGGAGCTAGAAAGACGAAAATTGGAGGGTAGGTGGAGGCCCTGGGGAAGTCTGTTCTGTGTGAATTTTATGACCCTAGGTCAATATCTTCAAGGTCAAATGAGGTCAAATGTGGTCAAATCTGCCATATTAGCGACTTCTTTGCGTTTACACGCCAATAACTCAAAAAGTTACCGGCCGATTTTCTTTTTTCTTTCACTATACGAAAGAACAGACATTTGTGAGTATGTATAGTGAATTTCTAGTTAATCCAACAGTAAATATGGCAGTTAGAAGCCTGCTAAGCGTAAGATGTCGCCGGCTGAGGCGGGATCGGCCGCCGCGGGAAACGCGGCAATCACAATTTTGTGTTTACACACTCATAACTCAAGTTGTTATCGGCCGATTTTCAAAATTCTTTGACCATAAGATTGCCTGTACATTTCTTAGTCTTCTCACAAAATTTGACGCGAATCGAACAAAATCAACGGCAAGGAGCGCGATGTAAAGACGTAACCAGTGGTCGATAAAACTTCCAACGTGCCAACGCTCGTTAGAGCAAGATATTAGCAATACTTGGAAGAGCTGGAGACAGTCCGCCCGTCTACATGGATGCTTCCTTACGCCTAAAATACAGCATTGACTTATGACTTTCTAATCGTCCGGTGCTGTTATCGGCTGCTCGGTACCGCGTGTATGCTCCCTCATTCACTCCTGGTCACCCTTCGGTCACCCCTCGCTGGGTCGGGCCAGTCGGCTATTTTTATCCTCTTTCCGGCTAGGCCACCCGCTGAGCTCCCGCCGTGCCGCGCCGTCTGCGAGGGACCTGACCCTTCTGCCGGCAGAGGTTTCTCCAGGTGTCTCCAAGGAGCCATCGTAGCGCTAGGGGTGTGCTCCGCATACACATACATTGATTTTCGCCCTTACTAGCAGGGCCGCTGGCACGCGTTGGCAGCGCCCTGCGGGCATTTTTTCGCTTAGAGTCATTTTGTGGTAAGGAGGATCAGAAAATCACCCTTCCAACTTTCTCCAGGCCTGGGTGTTTTATCGAGCGCGCCTGAAAACGCACAGTGGACCGGAATCACACTTCGATTGCGTTACTTCGTATTAGGTAATACGATCAAAAGTGCACTCTTTGCTCAATCAATAAGGACAAGTGCGTTAAAGTACACATATAAACTTTTAAATTAAAAGCTTTAAAATCCTAAATTTCAACATCTCTACGCTGATGATAATCGTTAGTTGTTTCAGACTTTGACGCGAAAACGTAGGCATTCAGATCCATCGTGTGACCGGTCACTGTATGCAGTAGTGTGATGGTTTGAGTTGGGGAGTCAAGGCCGTGTGGGGAGAAGGTGAGGAGATACCGGTGTGCCGACGCGACGGATGGCAGTGATTAGACAGTTGTGCATGCATTGTTCATCTAGCATATTATTTGCTTGGGCGAATCTATAGGCATGGCGCCTGTTTATCCGTCTAACTCAAAGGAAAGGTGTGAGTACCAATACTGGTCGTACTTTTCATAGTCTCAAAGAGAGCCTGAAGAAACACACGGAAGGATTACATAAGGACCGGCCTAATTCGGAAAGAAAAATGCTGGCGTCGGCATTGTTGGGGCACTAGCCAATATCAGTCTGGGATACAACCATCAGGTAAGAAGGACGTTTAAATCATCGTTGGTTGTATACGTGCATTCTTGCATTGTTGTGTTTTGTAATGATGATCATGCATGTTAGTGTAGTTGTGATGCTTGTATGCTGCTCCAGAACGCATCGGTACCCAAGTAGATATATTGGTCGAAACGGCACCATCATTTAGGAATTAGTCATGTCTTAATTAACCCTCGCACTTGGAGAGGTGGGGCCTGAGGGGTGTGTCGAAAGCCCCCCCCCCTCGTTTTTTTCGCGAATAACTCGCGCAAACAGTGGCTGATCGCGACAAAACTTACAACATCTACAAGTGAATTCAGTTTGTAATAAATATGTCATGACCATGACCCAAATGACCTTTGACCAGTCACCTGCTTCTTCAGATTATTCAGGCTGGAATCGAGATTAGCGCATATGTCAGCAAGCACATTCCGTGTGTTTTCTGTCTTTTTGTAGCTATTAACGTTTTAACATGTGAGATGTTGTTTGTGCCATGCATAATAGTGGCTCCAAAGGTCACTTGAAGGTCAGGTCAAAGTCATTGACCATAATTGACTTAGATTACTTTTCGATGTTTGTAAGTTAGTTTTTGGAGCTGATTTCGAATGAATCGCCCATTCGAACATTTAGGAAGTAATTGTGGTGCCTATGTAACATGTCACTATAAAGTTTTAGCCCGATATCGTTGAAAATAGCTAAGGTATACGCGTCATAGTCAACATTTCACTATAATTAACTTTTCAAATCAATTTGTTCGTACGTTTTTGACATCGTACACCAATATAAAAAGTACCGGCGTGTTACTGAGCATAAATACCATCCAATAGGCATCCTTTTTGTTGAAAATTTTCAACTGTAAAATTTGACCTTTTTAGCCGAAAGTGACCTGACCTCAGCTATACCTATTAAGCTGAAGATGACCTCCAATGACACAAACGACACTTATTTCAAAATCTATGGCCAGAATGAGCCATATAACATGTGTCCCGTGACCGAGTCATGATTCGACAATCGACAGTCGACCTCCGTCGACCTCAGTTGACCCGACCTTAGTGTTCTTGCAGCATGCAAACACCAACTTGATGAATACTAAGGATCACAACACAAAAACGTTGAAATCGAGCATATGTCTCTCATGTTTTCACGATTGGAGCCATTCGGGAAAATTTCTTTAGACTTCGTCTGACCTCTATATGACCTCAGGTCAACCGAATCAAGAAAAAACGGGATGTATGTGATGGTACGCGGTGAGCTTAGCATATCCTGAAAGTTGGAATACATCGATGAACAACTCTAGATTTTATGGAAAGAAATAGTGTTTTTTTTTTCGCAGGCATTTTGACAATGGACCGGTTTTTACCTTGGGATTTGACCTGAGGTCACCGGAGCTCAATGCTCCCAGGACACGTGTCAAATGAATGCTTCAAATTGTGTCTGATATTTGGTAGCGCTACGTTCCACGGCACTCACGTCGAAAAGCTCTTCATTCGGTTTCCGCTCAATATGTCCAATTTTAACCCTAGAACGCCTAGGGGGGGGGGGTTGTATCAACCCCCCCCCCTGAGGTTTTTTCGAAGTGCACGCTAAACGGCTTGTCGTAGCGGGCTGAAATTTTCAATACCCTCTGGGGCAACCTTTGCGCATCTTTTGCCGAAAAAAAATTGATCGGGTCATGTCAGGTCACGGAGTTATGACGTCATAAGAGGTACAGCCTCCGGCCGACAGTTACCAAACGTGTGCGCCGAATCCCTAGGTTTTCTGCCGGTGATACCCACATTGTTTGATGGATCATGATGAAACTTCCCATGCATGTTGGGGCAAGCATTGGCTATCGTGTGGTGCAAGAAAATTGACCGGGTCAGGTCAGGTCACGGAGCTATGACGTCACAAGAGGAACAGCGTCCGGTACTATTTTTGAAAAGCGCCCGAACCACTATTTTGCTAATTCTTGTCACCTCAATGGGAATATGCAGCAATATTAGCTTCTATAGGGAGCAAATGGACCTCCCAAATCCAAAAATACAATCAGATTTCAAAAATTTAAATTTTGATTTTTCGAATTTCTGCCGCCGACTGTGACCTTGCCGACTTCCGGCGCTCCCAACGCGCCATTTTTAGAGCTAGGGAAACGAAATACATACCAAACGATAGAGAATTGATCAAGGAACACGATAGTGAAGGTTTCAAGTCGATATCTCCCACCGTTTTGCCGCAATCGCCGCGGAAAGTTGAAAAAGTTTGATTTTTTCGGAAAATTTGACCTTTGACCGGTCATAAGTAGGTCAAATATTGACCTAGGACCAAAAAATATACCACCAATCGCGAGATCTCGTTGAGAGCAATCCGTTGGTTTTTTCTGCTAAGCTCTACGACCTTCCGTTTCGAAACGCCAGGGGGGGGTCGTAACAACCCCCCCCCCCCTGGTCGTTCGTGTTATGAGAAATGGCCTGGTCGTGCGAGGGTTAACCCTCGCCGGCACAGGCCATTTTGAGTCCTTCGACGGCACGGGGGGGGGGGGGGGGGTTGGTACGACCCCCCTCGCGTTTGGCCCCTGATTGAGCTAGAGCTTCGCGGAAAAAACGAGCGCGTTGCCCGTCACGAGAGGAAGCCAATGATACCCAATTTTAAGGTCCTAGGTCATCGGTTGACCTTCCAGGTCAGGTCAATGACCCAAAAATCGAGAATATCGGGACCTGTTAGAAAGTCGTAAAGCGTGGCTGCTAAGGGGTTTTCCGGGGTGCTGATCACGAATATCGTGTTAGTTTTGATCACAGATGATGCCGTCAAGCGTTTAGACCAGGTCGGGTCAGGTCAGGTCAGGTCAGGTCAACCGGTAGGGGTCGTGACGGGTATTCGTAGTACCTGTCATCCGCCTCTGACAGCTTCGTAACATGTTACGAAGGCACCAAAACTACTTCGTAAATGTTCAAATGGTTGCTAAATTCGACTTCAGCTCCAAAAACTAGCCTAGAAACATCTAAAACTCGAAAAAGTGAACCGAGGTCACAACAGGTCAATGACCTGACCTGACCTTCAGGTGACCTTGACACCCACCCTAATGCATGGGAGCCGATAGGCGTTATCACAAGTGTATTCGCGGCCATTGGGGTGACGTAAGAAAAGAAGAAAACAACTGGCCCCAAGAACTTTAAATTATCAGTTAGCATGCATCTTTTCCTTGATCTGTAGAGAATTTACCATTAATTGCTAGAGAAAATTGCATTTAAAATCTTCCATCTATGTTTTTTTTTTTCATCGTTTGCACAATACGTTCTTTTATTAATCTAGAAACACTAATTAGAAATAGTTCCCGCATCATCAAGAACAATAGGGAAGGCTTGAAGTGAATACAATAATCTAAACGGTGTTGTAATCTATGTGAAGACACTTCTAAAATTGCCTGTAGAAATATTGAAGGCAAAAGTTCAACTTTTTCACAAGACGGATGTCTATAAACCTATTCAACGTGTGACAACTCAGCCGGTATTTCGTCGCCTACAGCCCAGCTTTCCCTAGTGACCGATAGAGGCGCTGCTATCGATGTCCGCCCGTGCCGCCTAACGCAACATTAAATCACATGTTTGAACGTTTGAAACGACGAAAAGCTTACAAACGCGCGGCTAATGCGAGCCGACATACGCCGAATCGCGATTTCGGCCAAACATGGTCACGGAAAAGAGGTCACAGGTCAAAGGTCATTGGGGTCAGGGTCATGAAATTTTTAGGGTAGGTACAAAATTGATCAATGCGAGGGTACTGCAAGTTTCGTCGCGATCAGCCGCTTTTTACGCGAGTTATTCGCGAAAAACCTTAGGGGGGGTTGCATCAGTCCCCCCCCCCCCTGTGCCGGCGAGGGTTAACCTGACCTTGTACCGATTTGTACCGGTTTTTGTGACCTGGTGCCCTGAGCTGAAATGACTGACACCTGAAATTTTCAGGATAGGTGGCAAAAGGCTCATTCCCAGACGTTGTGCCAAATTTTGCGGCGCTACGCGACACCAACTTTTACGCTATTCGCGAAAAAAAACTTAGGGAGGCTGCTTCCCCCCCCGCCATGCGAGGGCTAAGTTGGAGACAGTGATGGGACTAAGATGTTCGTTGGAGCAACTCCAAGCATTTTATCGACCTCTGGGTCACGTAACCGTCCCGCCCCGGCACAGTCTACAATTCAGGCGGCGCGTAACGGCTAGCGCCGGCCGCCGCGCAGCCGCGCCGCCGCGCCGCCGCGGCGGCAGGATGTTTGACTTTACACCGCTATTACTAGAAAAGTTGTGAACCGATTTTCTTATTTCTTGCACGAGAAGATCCGCAGTTCAATTCTAGACAGGTAGTCAAAGTTTCACATTGATATTATGTTTGCGGCGTGAGTTATTGGCGAAAAACAGGTGGGGTGGGCGAAATCCGCCCCCCCCCCCTTCCACTGCGCGTGTTAACCTTGACTACCTTGAGGCCTTTTTGCTGTTGGCCAGCTGTAAGGTCATGTGACGTCATCAAAGGCCGTCACCAACGTTTCTTGCCAATAACTCCTTACAGGAACAAGATACAGCCGCGCGGATGGTCTCATTGTGTTCAGCTCGTCAAGGCGCATCGAATGATATACATAATGACTTCGAGGTCACGTGACCTGAGGTCAACCTTTGACCTTGACCCTTCGAGGTTAACATTTAGGTATATGATTGGATGCGGATTGACGAGATGATCACGATGATGCCCTAATTTGTTCCTAGCTTGACTAATTCAAACGTTATTCGAGAAAAACTCCATATCTAGCGCCGCCATTTTGACTTTTTGGACCCCTGTGAGACGTCATCTTTGACCTGACCTGAAAATGACCTTTGTAAAAATTGTTGACCTTGTCCGTACCTACCCCATGCCGTTTACCGCTTGTCGCTATCTTGCTTCGTCCTCGAGATCTCAGGGGGGGGGGCGGTCATCCGCCCCCCCCCCCCGTCGGTTGTAAGTTGGCGCAGACCCCCGTCGGTGCGCGGGTCAACAGATGCGCGAAAAACGGTGGCACTGCGGGACGCCATTTTTGAAATATTCTTGAGGAAAAAAAACTTAACTGAAAGGAAGCGTAAAAACGCTCCCCCAGCACGGCGCAGGTTGATTAGGCTATTATCGAATGAGTTTCTGGGCTTTTCTATTCATCCCCGAGTTATGCACTGAATTGTTGGAAATTGTCGAAATAGGCAAAACTTGAACATCAATGACCTCTCGGGTCTCGGGACTTGACCTTTGGGCCTTGACCTGACCTAAAAGTCACCCTTAATTTCGTCAGTATTTTAACGCTCTTTCGAACGCCGCCTACCACGGGCTGTCACGTGGCCATGGAGTCGAGCTAGAAGGGTTTGTTCTAATGCCCCTCTTCCCTTAGCAGGGCGTGGAAATCCAGGAGCCACAGTGGGGCAGGGGTTGAAATACAAATGTCTCAGCGCTACAGCCTGAATTGACCTCTGCATTCTCCGTCTCCAGCACTGCCAGGCGAACGGCCGATGATTGGACCTAGGTGGCAGCACGTGCTATCTGATACAGCGCAGATGGCGCGGCGGAGCCACGCACTCAGAGGACCAACAGCTCACATTTAGCAGCCTTTACCGGGCCTGACTTTGGTCCTGATGCATTCCCGATCGCTCAGAGGGAAAAGTTGTAGGTAGTTGAGTTATAAAAAATTATTGCATTATGTGAACAACTTACCCTCGCCCGCACATGGGGGGGTGGTTGCCACCCCCCCAGGTAGTCTTTCTGCTCTGCACTCAACATTTTTAGAGCTAGAAGGCTGATTTTTCGTATAGCTGCTCCTCTATCCTTTCTTGATGTCCACTGAAAATTTCAAGTTTCTGTGGTTTTTGGTTTCGGAGATATGACCTTGTTTTTCAGGTCATGTCATGACCCAAATGGCCAATTCTCAAAATCTTGCGTTGGCTATGGGCCTTGTGAGCTTTTAACACCTTGATTTCGGCCTTTTATGCCAATCCTACCTCCCACCTATCATGAAACATGTTGTTCGACGATGTACAGAGGTCAAGGTCAGGGTCAAGGTCAACCTAGGTCATCTAAGATAATTGCGTTTTAGGCAAGCTGAATTTACTTTTTTTGAAATTTTTTGACTACATTTTTGGTAAAAGCTTCTCAGATCATGATTTCATGTAATATGGACACATAATCTATCGGTGCACACATCAGTATACACACGGACACACACAGACATACAAACACATATTATTGACCTTGACCTAACTTGACCTGAGATGACCTCAGCAGCAAAAACCTGGTCGGGTAGTGTGACAAAGAGGTTCTAGCTGGCTTGGCACCAGAAAACGGCATCGTCATCGGTATATGACAAGCAGCGCGCTTGATATCCAACGGTGACCTAAAACAGCAACATTTTTTAGTTTGACCTGACCTGGAAGGTCAATGACTGACCTGAGAAGGTAAAACTGGGTATCATTGGATTCGTCTCTTCCCAAAGAATCTTTTTGGTCTTTACCGCTAAGCTCTATCTCCAACAGGAACGAAACGGCGCGGGGGGGTGGCAACCACCCCCCCCCCCATGTGCGTTCTAGGATGGGAAAATGGCATGTGCGGGCGAGGGTTAAGAGCAGAGTTGCGCTACAGCAGTTGCGACTAGTTTTTTTTTTTCCAATTCAACCCATCATACCAAGCTGGAACAATTTTAGGTAGGTATTTCGACATAACCTAATCATTTAAAAACCTATGTAACTGCAATTTTAATCAATGTTCAAGCACCGATGATTAAAAGCATAGGTAAATTTCCTCCCACATGTAACTGTCAACGCTGATTTATTGTTAAAAAACTCATTACCAGCATTCAAAGACCCACCGCTGACACCGCCTATAAGTTCAGAAGCGAGGAAAAGGTGACAGGAATCACGACAGTTTATTTCAGGACTCACAACTCCTCCTTTTAGCTAGGTAACTTTCTGGTAGCTGGTAATACAATGTTGTCAACCCATCAGTTGACAGCATGACATTTTTTATGACACTGACACAGACACAGGTAATGACACATCAACTTTCAACTGCCCTGATAATAACATGAACACTGCCAATAACAGGGTCACCGACGATGGCACTCATAATGACTGACTATAGTCTGACAAACCTCAGAGAGAACCGGCCTTTAAAAGAGCAACCGCCGTTGATGCATGTGACTTTATATTGCCTCAAATATATCCGAGAACTTTTCTTTCCCATACGCCGATATATCCCTTTAGCATTATCCTAGCCGTGCAGGAAACATTGCACATTATCTTCCCTGCACTGCTTTCCGGCACGGGTATCCGGCATGATAACCCACAGTTCTGGTGATTTTTAATAAAGAACGACGTAATAAAAACTATTTATAAACGATCAATGATAATGACTCATCAATCATAACTGAATAAACTAAATAAGAATAAACTTTTTTTATAATTTTAACAAAAATGGTTTGACGACGTATGGTAAATATCTTTCTGAGATTGCTCAGGAAAAAATAAGAACCTCGGTCTTCAAATAACAAAAAAAAAATCCGGCACTCGGCTACGCCTGGTGTCTACATTTTTTTTTAAGACCTCGGTTTCCATTTTTCTTTCCCAGAGTCGTTCGGTATCACGTCCTTTAACCCGCGCCCCACTGGGGTCTGCGTATAACACGCCCTACTGGGGGGGGGCTATTCATAGCCCCCCTCCTAACTCCGAAACTACTACCACCCTTGTGGCGCAGTTGGCAAGTGCGTTCACGTTTGTTGTGGGAGGTCCTTGGATCAAAGCTGACCTCTGGCAGCGTTTTCCTCGGCCGGCTCCTACCCAGGAGATGGCAGTAACTGGGGAGTGTTCGCTCGGTCGTGGGGATTACCGCTGTGCCAGCCAGCGCCCTCGGCCGCAGGTACACGGGCCTGATCCGCCTTTAAACAGATCCTTCGGTCCGGTGACATGTCCCGAGGGCACGGCCTCGCTTCATGTCCCGGAGCAGCCCTCTGACCTGCCGGGCCCGAGAAATCGGGATAGCCCCAGCGTGCGCACCAGTGCGGTGCCACCTGGGGTGCGTGACAGAAAGCGTGCGGTCAAGGCTGTCCCGCGTAGCGGGTGCCGAAAACGATTCGTACCACTGCCGTGTATATAGTGTACTAACCCAGTATGAATGTGTGCTACTAACGACAAAAGCCCGGGTCGGGCAGCAAAAAATATTAAAAAAAAACTCCGAAACTACTGGGCCGATCGTCAAAATTCAAACGGTGTCTGATAGCCCCGGAAAAACTGTCGAGCTAAGCCTAATTTCATTGACCTCGAGGTCACCGATGACGTCACAGGTCAGGTCAAAGTAAAAATTATTAGCATTTTGGCTTGTTCACGTTTTGGGCTCTGGCCGCCGTCTTACAAGTCAGATCAGGCTCATTTTTGGATCACACACTCGTGAACAAATGCTCTAGATACCCTGAGGGTACCAAACTTGTACTTTGATTTTCAGGTCAAGGTCAGGTCATCACAGGTCACGAAAATATATTATGCGTCGGTCACGTGACACATGTTTTATGGTCCATTTAGGTCCGAGATTTTGAATTTGATGTCGTCTGTGTCATTTGAGGTCATTTTGAGTCGAATTTAGCTTAGGTCAGGTCACTTTCAGGTCAAAAAAGGTCAAATTTTGAAGTTGAAATTTTTCAACAAAAAAAGGTGTCTATTGGATGCCGTTTGAGCTCAGGAACACGATGGTGCTATTTATATTGGAGTGCGATGTCAAATACGTGCTGAAAAATTGATTTGAAAAATTAACAATTGTGAATTTTTTGCAATAATGCGTAAAACTTGGCCATTTTTGAAGCTTTTAGCTAAAACTTGCTAGAGTTAGTCATAATAATGCGTTCTATCACATATATTCCGTTTTTTCGAAAAATCAAAAACTTTTTGAAAAAAATGTAAAAATATAAATTGTGGATTTTATTATATTAAATTTTCCAAATCTTCACAATTTCGAAAATCCGAGATAGCAGTTTGATAGCGCCGTCTATTCTGAGTCCTCTCATGCAAAGAAATTGGATCTAGCTTAAAAACTGAGCTCTGCGGAGCGATTGCCGTGGTTCAATGTTTTGCGTCGAAATCGGCCGATCATGACGTCACTCTGACGTCATTTTCGGCCGACCTATAGTAGTTACGAAGTTTAAATTTTGACACAAGGTGTCATATTGATGCAGCCTAAGGTACTGAAAGTTTGGTGTCGATGTTAGAGTGAGTTTGCGAAATTTGTGGATCCGCGGATTTCCTAGGGAATGGCCGCGAAGTCCCTAGTGGCTCCGCGGATGAACATCAAGTCTAGTATATTCGCGGATAAACGGGCGGGGATCCGCGGATGAACAAGACTCTTCAGGATAACCGCGAACTCCCTGAAGAGTTGACGAGATCCGCGAACCACCCGGGGAATCCGCGGAGTAACGATTCATTCTAGTGAGTTTGCGAAGTTCCTATGCGTTTCATACAGCTATCTAGACTAGAATGCATGGGATATTGGGTAGATCATCTGTGACTTAACCCGCGCCCCGTTGGGGTCTGCCGAGCAACGCGCCCTATTGGGGGGGAGGGGGCATTCCCCCCTAAGATCTCGAGAACCACGTAACATAGCGGCAAGCCGCAAACGGTGTTGGATAGCCCCATCGGGGAACTACCTTGTGACCCAATTTCATTGACCTAGGTCAAAGCGATAACGTCACAGGTCAGGTCAAATGTCGAATTTTCACCGTTTACAGGCATCTCAAGAAATGTGTTGTGCTTGTAAAATCGAGTAAAATGCATGTCACTGAAAATCAACCATGGGGAATTGTTCTTCAAACACATATTTTGCTAGTTGAGGTCACTGATGCCAGGTCAGGTCACAGAGGGTCACAATATGAAAATATGATGTGATGCATGTTTTATGGTCCATTTTACATGACAAATGCGATTATGTGGGTAAGGCAGCCTTTGGGGCCAGTTTAGGTTATGCTCTGGTGAAGGTCAGGTCAAGGTCAGGTCAAATTAGCTCAAATTTCAAAGTTGATATTTTTGCGCGGGTTGATAGGTACGTGTTGGGTTCTCGTATCGGAGTTCAGCATTGCCCCTCCAGTCCAAATGTTCCCCAGAATAGATATACCTACTGTGGCGCCGGGCTGGAGCGGCTGTAGGCGCGGTGCTGACCGGTCGGGTCAGGTCGGCTGTGGCAAAAGGGCAAGTTGGGGGGAGGGGGCAACTGCCCCACCAACTGTACAGGAAGCTCCGCCCCTGAGGAAGAGTGAGCATTACTGTTATTCATACAAACTTGCATACATTCACATGATCGCTCAGACGCCTTTCCAGCTTTCCATTCATGGTTGGGAGAAAAGTAAGCAGACTGGTCGCAGAAGTTCAACCACGCCAAAAATGGCTTACCGTCTATTATTTAATTGCATATTGATATTTGCGAGCGACTTCTAAGCGAGATGAAAGAATAATTCACGAACCCACTAGAATGAATCGGTACCTACTCCGCGAATTCCAACAGCAACTGGGAAAACACCAATACGGGCGAGGGTTAAGTCGCAGACGATCTAACCAATATGCCCTTGCATTCTTGATTCTTGTCATAAGATAGCTGCATGAAACGCAAAGGACCTTCGCAAACTCACTAGAATGAATCGTTACTCCGCGGATTCCCTGGGTGGTTCGCGGATCTCGTCAACTCTTCAGGGAGTTCGCGGTTATCCTGAAGAGTCTTGTTCATCCGCGGATCCCCGCCCGTTTATCCGCGAATATACTAGACTTGATGTTCATCCGCGGAGCCACTAGGGACTCCGTGGATTCCCTAGGGACTCCGCGGATCCACCGATTTCGCAAACTCACTCTAACATCGATACGTCAAGCGGTTTGGAAGTTATTGCAGAAAAACGGGAGGGGGGCTATGAATAGCCCCCCCCCCCAGTGGGCCGCGGGTTAACACAAATTGTCTTTGAACCATACATTTCCATGTGAGCAAAACGCATGTAAAGTGATTTAGGCGCCTTGCCTACGCTCTTTCCCCGGTTTTCAGGCTATAGTAACGAACTTCAAAATCTATGACTATCCGTCTTAGATATTGATATGCATGAAATACATCATCTGTCATCCGGCATTTTTTATGAACACATAAATTTAACAGGTATCAAGAAAAAAAATTGTTTAGACACCACTCAGTATGTTTGTTCGAATTTCTTGTTCGTGATTTTGTTGTCGGATAACTATTTATAACAAAAAAAGACGCTGAACAATCAGAGTCGCAATTGCATTTGTGAAAACCCATTGGTAACCAAAATAATGGTCAAAATATTGATGAAGCTACTTCGGTACATAGTTGTAGCATAAAACCAATAATAGATAAACAACAAGTGCCTATGTGACTAAATATTTCAGTCCTTACACTGATATATAATGTTTGCTCTGAAGCAAAGGCCCGATACAAATATTCAGCCATAGACCCCTATATATCGATATATAGTGGTCTATGATTCAGCACAAAATTATAGCATTAGACAACCACACTTGGCCAGGATGTATTATGTGTCTTGATGCGACTTCAGTGCCGAAGTCAAGAAGAAATCCTTCACATGGCGAACAAATCCTTTATCTGGTGAAGGAATCCTCCACCAGACGGGGTAATCCCTCACCTTAGGGGTTCATAGCCACCGCCACTCTGGGGACCAAACAGGAGACGAAATCTAAGTCAAATATGAGCCTACGCTTTAGTTAAGCACAGGAAAAAATGCATTTTATTGAGGTCGTAAGACTAATCCGATGGCATCATATTAGTCGTGGAGCAATTACGATACGATTATAGTACTTTTTTTTCTCGACCCTCACTGTGTCTCTTTTCACACAGCACGAGAATTGCTAGCTGAATTACTGAGAAAGCTGGTTGGCGCACATTGGTTTCACAGACAAAAAAGTTCATATATTTCTACCTGGCTCCTATTTCCCAGATAGGTACGCAGCTCTTACTAGCCTATATTTACAACTCCACAATGATAGACAACTTTCCAGGAATTATAGCTGATTAATGAATTGCACGCGCTGAACATAACGGTACATTAGCCATTTTCACGACAGACTGTCTGACGAATGCATCAAATTTGACCTAACCCGCACCAAATCTATTTTACAGCAAATGTCTTCATATCTTAATTTACTTCAGTGTTTTAATCGAAATTTGTCTGATAATTAAAAAAGGGATCTATAAGCATCTGTGCAACCCAAACAGACGACTTCTGAGAAACAAAATGAACCTAATTTGAACAAATTCGCACCAAATTTGCAACTATTCTGCACCAAATGTGTACCAGATGACCATCGTGAAAACGGCAATTATAATTAGTGTTAATTGCTCAACTTATCTTGAAATTATCATTCATATATCTTTAATTAACACGCGCACCGACGGGGGGGGCGGATATCCGCCCCCCCCCCCCTGAGGTTTTTCGCAAATAGCGGGAAAAACGCGGCGCGTAGCGCCGCGAAATTTGGTACGACTATTTTCTCATCAATTTTACACATGGTGTGCAAGTTTGAACCTCCTAACTTTTAAGGTCAGGTCACCAGGTCGCTTTGAATGACCCAACCTCAAGTTACTTTTTTGCAACTTTGTCATCGTGCCAGAGCTATAGTAGATGTCGGAGGCCTTTGAAAGTCGCAGGATGTTATAAGGTCATTAGTAGCTACAATTTGTGTATCTCGGAATTTTGATATCGATGACCGAAGGTCAGGTCAATTTCTCGACCTCCCCATTATAAGTCAATGGGGGAAAAATCAACTCCCTGTTTTTACCACTAAAACGGGTCGGAATGGCCCCATAAACCATACATGACCTCATATACGATCAACCTTCACTACCTTGAGGTCTGTTTTGCTGTTGGGCAGCTGTAAGGTCATGTGACGTCATCAAAGGTCACCAGCGGTTTTTTGACAATAACTCCGTACAGGAACAAGATACAGCCGCGCGGATGGTCTCATTGTGTTCAGCTCGTCAAGGCGCATCGAATGTTATACATGATGACCTCGAGGTCACGTGACCTGAGGTCAACCTTTGACCTTGACCTTTCGAGGTCAACATATACATCATTCGATGCGGATTGACGAGAGGATCACGATGATGCCCTTAGTTTGTTCCTATATTAACTAGTTCGAAAGTTATTCGAGAAAAACTCTCCCTATACCTAGCGCCGCCATTTTGACTTTTTTGACCCCTGTGACGTCATCTTTGACCTGACCTGAAAATGACCTTTGTAAAAATTGTAGACCTTATCCGTGCGTATCCCTTGCCGTTTACCGCTTGTCGCTATCTTGCTTCGTTCTCGAGATCTCAGGGGGGGCGGTCATCCGCCCCCCCCCCCGTCGGTACGAAGTTGGCGCAGACCCCCGTCGGTGCGCGGGTTAATACAATGTGCGCTAACCACTTTTCTCAGTAATTCAAGTAGAAATTCTGATGCTGCGTTAAAAAAAATGTTCACAGTAAGGGTCAATCTTAAAAAAACGAATATAGCAATCTGGCGGGCCCTCGAACAACATTACATGGCTCGATATTACATTACACCGTACGTACCGAGTTGGTGACGTAGCGCGCCTCCGAGGCGCTGAACACGGTGAACTCGATATTGAACTCCGTACGTACCGAGTTGGTGACGTAGCGCGCCTCCGAGGCGCTGAACACGGTGAACTCCATATTGAACTCCGTACGTAAAAAGTTGGTGACGTAGCGCGCCTCCGAGGCGCTGAACACGGTGAACTCCATATTGAACTCCGTACGTACCGAGTTGGTGACGTAGCGCGCCTCCGAGGCGCTGAACACGGTGAACTCCATATTGAGCTCCGTACGTACCGAGTTGGTGACGTAGCGCGCCTCCGAGGCGCTGAACACGGTGAACTCGATATTGAACTCCGTACGTACCGAGTTGGTGACGTAGCGCGCCTCCGAGGCGCTGAACACGGTGAACTCCATATTGAGCTCCGTACGTACCGAGTTGGTGACGTAGCGCGCCTCCGAGGCGCTGAACACGGTGAACTCCATATTGAACTCCGTACGTACCGAGTTGGTGACGTAGCGCGCCTCGTGGCGCTGAACACGGTGAACTCCATATTGAGCTCCGTACGTACCGAGTTGGTGACGTAGCGCGCCTCCGAGGCGCTGAACACGGTGAACTCCATATTGAGCTCCGTACGTACCGAGTTGGTGACGTAGCGCGCCTCCGAGGCGCTGAACACGGTGAACTCCATATTGAACTCTGTACGTACCGAGTTGGTGACGTAGCGCGCCTCCGAGGCGCTGAACACGGTGAACTCCATATTGAACTCCGTACGTACTGAGTTGGTGACGTAGCGCGCCTCCGAGGCGCTGAACACGGTGACCTCCATATTGAACTCCGTACGTACCGAGTTGGTGACGTAGCGCGCCTCCGAGGCGCTGAACACGGTGAACTCCATATTGAACTCCGTACGTACCAAGTTGGTGACGTAGCGCGCCTCCGAGGCGCTGAACACGGTGAACTCCTCGTCGTCGTGGTCCTGCAGATTCCTCAGTCGGTCCCGGTGTCTGCCGAAACAGTCGGCGAGAAAGGCCGGAGAAATGTCAGATACGGAGAGAAAACAGGGAGCATGTGAGAGTCGGCGAGAAAAGGGAGAAATGTCACATACGGAGAGAAAAAGGAGCATGTGAGAGTCGGCGAGAATGGAGAGAAATGTCAGATACGGAGAGAGAAAAGGGAGCATGTGAGAGCCGCCGAATAAAGGAAAGAATGTGAGATATGGAGAGAGTAGAGACAAATGTGAGATATAGAGAGCAAAGAGAAGTATAAGATATAGAGAAAGATAAGATATAGAAAAGATTAGCTATAGAGCAAAGAGAAATGGGAGGTATAATAGGGAGCAAAAAGAAATGTGAGATTCCGAAAGATTAGTTGAAAAGGGAAAACGATACTTAGAGATATTCAGAGAGGTAACGCAAACGGAGATGCGTAAATAGAAGATATTGTGATTCAGAAAGATTCAAAATGAAGAAAGATGCATGACATGCAAAAAGATTCAGAGACAAGAAGAGAAAATTTGATATTGAGAGAGAAAAGAGAGGTGTAAATTTAGAGATATTTGGAGAGAAAAAGACTATTGTGAGATCAATAAGAACAAAATGTGAGTTTCAGACAGATGTGGCAGGTCACATTCAAGGTGATTTAGAAATAAAAACACTTAAGCTCCAGAGAAACTAACGGCTCGTGATACTAAAAGAGAAGACACACGTGAGATACCTAACGTGAGATTGAAAAAGATCATTTTCACATCAGAGTTGCAAAAGGCGAGAGTTTAGAGAAAAAGACATGCCAGAATCAGAAGAGGCGCGTAAAATGAGGAAGACCGAAGAAGCCGCTTAAGCTTATGAGAAAAGGGGAACTTGAGTCTCAACGCGAAGAGAAAGGTGAAATTCGGGGTAATTCAGAGTTATAAATCCACCGTTATTCAAGGATAAAAGATATGTGAGGCAAGCAAGATATACATAGAGACACGAACAGACACCAGGTGAAAAGCGCAAAAAAATGAGATCGGTTGAGGTACACTAGCTAGCAAAAAGTGGGCTATGACCGTATCATGAAGATAGCGAGGATAATACACATGCTCTCTCTATCCCTCTCTCTCTCTCCCTCTCTCTTTTTTTTCTCTCTCTCTCTGTCTCTGTCTCTGTCTCTGTCTCTGTCTCTGTCTCTCTCTCTTTCTTTCTCTCTCTCTCTCTCTCTCTCTCTCTCTCTCTCTCTCTCTCTCTCTCTCTCTCTCTCTCTCTCTCTCTCTCTCTCTCTCTCTCTTCTTCCCGGATACAAGGTGAACCTAAACCGCTCGAGTGTTTATGTTTTTATTGACCGGATCCTAACGACGGCATTAATCTGGGCACGATCTGAACCCACCGCGGCGGAGAGCGGTATTCGGGAATTACATTGATAAGATAGATGTCTGCTCAGAACAAAAGGAACGTAGCCAGATACGTGGCCAAAGTCACTGAAACTTCGAAGACATCATCGCAATTCACATCTTTGATCCAAATACTATTGTTCCAGATGCACTGGTCATGCTCCTGTGACTACATATATAAGTGATTTCGTAATGATTCAAACGTAGCTTGTTTATCTTTCTCTGGCTTTTCAGAGTTTTTAGCCGTGTAATCTATTCGCTTCGCTTTGAGCTAACATAAAATATTATCCATAATTTGTGTTATGCTAGCCCTCGCCCGTATCGGGGGGGGGGGGTCGAACGGACCCCCCTCCTCAATTTTTTTCGCGAATAACTCGCGTAATAAGCGGCCAATTACGACGAAAGTTTCAGTACCCTCGAGCCAATCAATTCTACACCTACTCTAATAATTTCATGCTCCTGACCCAAACCACCTTTGACCTGTGACCTATTTCTTGAGGCCATGTTTGGCCTGAATCGCGATTCGGCGTATATCGGCTCGCTGGGCGTTTGCAGTCTTTTCATGGTTTCAAGCGTTCAAACATGTGATATGATGCTGGTCCCACGCATTAGAGTGGGCATCAAGGTCACCTGAAGGTCAGGTCCGGTCATTGACCTTTGATGACCTCGGCTCACTTTTTCGAGTTTTACATGGTTGTAGACTAGTTTTTGGAGCTGAATTCGAATTTAGAACCATTTGAAAATTTACGAACTAGTTTTGTTGACTTCGTAACATGTAACGGAGCTCTCAGGGTCGGTTGACACCTACAACGAATACCCGGCAGGACCCCTGCTGGGACCTGACCTGAGGTCAGTTTTACCAACAGAAAAATAGCCGCTTGCCGGAATTTTTTGCCTAAAGACCGCTTCACATAGGAAGCGTATGTATAAACGGTAATGCCCTATCCGCTTACGTGCCCACCCCGCTTACGCTCTGCATGTGAAGCGGTCTTTCGGCAAAAAAATCCGGCAGGCAGCTATTTTTATGTTGGTAAAACTGGCCTCTGACCTGACCCGAACTGGCCTAAATACATGAAGACATCATCATCTGTGATCAAAACTAACATGATATTCGTAATCAGCAACCCGAAAACCCTGTAGAAGCTACACTTTAGGACGTTCTAACAGGTCCCGATTTTCCCGTCTTTTGAGTCATTGACCTGACCTGGAAGGTCAACCAATGGCATAAGACCTTACAATTGGGTATCATCGGCTTCCTATAGTCACGAGCAACACGCTCGTTTTTTTCTGCGAAGTTCTATCTCGATCAGGGGCAAATCGGCAAGGGGTTTCAACGGACCCCCCCCCCTTGCCGGCTGGAAAAACACCAATAGGGGCGAGGGCTAGACGACGGACGTCGCACTAGCTATTTGTACCATATCCTCTCACTTGACTGTCAACCTATTTCCACATTTCCACTTCTTACTGGACCCCTTTGGCCTTTACACATTTATCCACTTCCCATTTGACTGTGATACCTGTTTCCCCATTTAACTGCTCTTGTTAGCTTTTCTCCAATTCATTACCAGAATCTGTTACTCATCCACCATTTCTCTTCTGATCCTGTCACCTCATTCCTCACTTGATGCTGTTGCTAATTATTCCCCATTCCTTACTTGACTCTTTTACCCCATTCCTCACCTGCTTCTATTAACCCGCGCCCCACTGGGGTCTGCGCATAACGGTAACCGGACAAAAAGTCAAAAGGAATAAAGTCAAAAGACAAATAGTCAAAAGACAAAAAGTCAAATGCAAAAAGTCAAACGGGATAAAAGTCAAAAAGATAAAAGTCAAAACGGATAAAAGTCAAAAGACAAAAAGTCAAAAGCAAAAAGTCAAAATGTGCAAAAGTCAAAAACGCAAAAAGTCAAATGACAAAAAGTCCAAAATGCAAAAAGTCAAAAATGAAAAAGTCAAAAAGGATAAAAGTCAAAACGGAAAAAAGTCAAAAGACAAAAAGTCAAAAGCAAAAAGTCAAAACGTGTAAAAGTCAAAAGACAAAAAGTCAAAAATGCAAAAAGTCAAAAGGATAAAAGTCAAAACGGAAAAAAGTCAAAAGACAAAAAGTCAAAACGAGTAAAAGTCAAAACGGAATAAAGTTTAAAGACAAAAAGTCAAAAGCAAAAAGTCAAAACGGGTAAAAGTCAAAAGACAAAAAGTCAAAAAATGAAAAAGTATAAAATAGAAAAGTCGAAGTCAAAGTCTGAAATAAAAAGTCAAAAGGATAAAAGTCGAAGCATCGATCTTTTCATCTTTTGAAAAAAAAAATATTATACAGCGCAACGTACCCTACCCACTGAAGTTGTAAGGAACATGTGAGTACGCGAGGGATTCTGACAGGTACCGGGGTCCGCAGCAGCGGGGCAGGGACGCTGGCTGCGGTGGTGGGGCCCACGCTCACATAATACGCGTTGAGCGCTTCCGGCGTGCACGCTGGCGCAGCAGCAGTGGCACTCTTCCCATAAGCGTAGGAACCATGGGTGCAAGGGTGCAGCTGCACCCATATTATTTCTCCAGTGGGTGCAGACCATGTATTCTGCACCCACAATAATCTGAACCAAAACCCCTTTTCTCATCAACACTACTTCCCATACAGCACGGCAAATTCAGGATATGTTGCCTACTATCCATCTTTCGAAGCATTTGCTACTGTGCAGATGGTCTTCAATACATTTGTGCTGAAGAAAAAAAAAGGAAATGGAGCATGTGATTGAACACATACCGAACCAATGACCCACTGTCCAAATTTTTAGCCCGATATCTTCGAAAATGGCTAAGTTGGCCGCTTTTACTTTTTGCGGTAGTCAATATTGACAATATTAACCCTCGCACGTGTGCAGCGTTTTCCAGTGTAGGGGAGGGGGGGGGGGTCGGTCGGACCTCCCTGCTGTTCGGCCCCTGATCGAGCTAAAGCTTCGCGGCAAAAACGAGGGTGTTGCCTGTGACGAGAGGAAGCCGATGATACCCAACTTTAAGGTCCTAGGTCATTGGTTGACCTTCCAGGTCAGGTCAATATTCCAAAAGTCGGGAAAATCGGGACCTGCCAGAAATGCGTAAAGTGAAGCTGTTATCGGGTTTTTCGGGGTGCTGATCACGAATATCTGATGTTAGTTTTGATCACAGATGATTTCTTCGTGCATTTAGGCCAGATCGGGTCAGGTCAGGTCAGGTCAACCATGAAGCGTCCTACCGGCTATCCATAGTAGGTGTCAACTACCACTGACGGCGTCGTAGCATGTTACGAAGGCACTAAAACTACTTCGTAAACGTTTAAATGGATGCTTAATCCGAAATCAGCCTGAAAAACTACCCTAGAAACATGCTAAACTCGAAAAAGTGAATCGAGGTCATCAAAGGTCAATGACCTGACCTGACCTTCAGGTGACCTTCACACCCACCGTGATGCATGGGACGAACATCATTTCACATGTTTGGACGTCTACAATCACAAAAAGACTGGAAGCGCACGGATAATGTGAGCTGACATACGCCAAATCGCGATTCCGGCCGAACATGGTCTCGAGAATCAGGTCACAGCACAGGTCAAAGGTCTTGGGTCAGCGTCATGAAATTTTCAGAGTAGGTGTAAAACTGATCAACTCGAGGGTACTAAAAGTTACGTCGCGATCGGCCGCTTTTTGCGCGAGTTATTTGCAAAAAACATGGGGGGGTGTTCATCTGACCCCCCTAAACATGCGAGGATCAATGCTTCCAAATGCACTTATCGGTCGGTACCTTTTCGAAATGGTAGGTACACCCTCAAAGCTCGTAACGAGCCTTCGCTCGGGTGTCGCTCCCTACCCCCCCCCCCCCCCGCTTCACCGGCCATGGCTAGATTTCTGCACCCATGCACCCACAATGTTCCAGCCGTTCCTACGCCCATGCTTCCCCGCCCCGATCACCGGCCGCAGCACTGTCCACATCCTCGCCGGTCCTGCCTCACGCAGCTGGTCAGCATAGTATGCCGCGTGGTCACGTCTGATGGCCGCTCGACACTGCCGGTTCACCACCGTATACTCGGCGCGCGGGCCGAGCGGTGCGCGCCGCCGCGCCAACAGCGCTCGCGTGGCGTCCGTGGTGCGCGGAGCACCGGGCGGCGGCAGCCCCTCCCCCATGGGAGAGGGTGAAAAGCAGTGCCTCCTCTAAGCAGTTTTGACTGGGGGGCCCGATCACGGGCAATGACTAAGGTAACCCCTACCAAAAACGTCTAAGACTAAAAAATGACTAAGGTACCCCTCAGTGACCAGTTTGGAGGATGACTGCGGGGGCTGCAGCTCCCGCAGTTAACATGTTAGCAGTTAGAGGACTGAGGTTTTTGACTTCTAGGAATTTTGACATTGATCATTTGACTTTTTGTCTTATGGTTTTTTAGATATATGACTTTTTACTTTTGACTTTTTCTTATTTGACTTTTTCCATTTGATTTTTATCATTTTGACTTTTTTGCCGTTTTTTCACTTTTTGTCTTTTGACTTTTCGCGTTTTTTGACTTTTTGCCATTTGACTTTTTGCTTTTGACTTTTTGCGTTTTTGACTTTTCGCCATTTTGACTTTTTGCCATTTGAATTTTTTGCTTTTGACTTTTTTCGTTTTTGACTTTTCGCCATTTTGACTTTTTGCCATTTGACTTTTTGCTTTTGACTTTTTGCGTTTTTGACTTTTTGCCATTTTGACTTTTCGCCATTTGACTTTTTGCTTTTGACTTTTTGCGTTTTTGACTTTTCGCCATTTTGACTTTTTGCCATTTGACTTTTTGCATTTTTGACTTTTGGACGTTTTGACTTTTTGCCATTTCACTTTTTGTCTTTTGACTTTTATCCGTTTTGACTTTTATCCATTTGACTTTTTTCCATTTGACTTTTATCCATTTTGACTTTTTGCATTTGACTTTTTGTCTTTTGACATTTTGTCTTTTGACTTTTTGTCCTGGAATCGCGCATAACACGCCCTACTGGGGGGGGGGGGCTATTCATAGCCCCCCCCTCCTAACTCCGAAACTACTGGGCCGATCGTAAAAATTCAAACGGCGTCTGATAGCCCCGGAAAAACTGTCGAAAGAAACCTAATTTCATTGACCTCGACGTCACCGATGACGTCACAGGTCAGGTCAAAGTGAAAATTATTAGCATTTTGGCTTCTTCACGTTTTGGGCTCTGGCCGCCGTCTTACGAGTCAGATCAGGCTCGTTTTTGGTTCACACACTCGTGAACAGATGCTCTAGATACTCTGAGGGTACCAAACTTGTACTTTGATTTTCAGGTCAAGGTCAGGTCATCACTGGTCACGAAAATATTATATCATCCGTCGGTCACGTGACACATGTTTTATGGTCCATTTAAGCCAAAAATTTCGAATTTGATGTCGTCTGTGTTATTCGAGGTCATTTTGAGTCAAATTTAGCTTAGCTCAGGTCACTTTCAGGTCAAAGAAGGTCAAATTTTGAAGTTAAATTTTTTTAACAAAAAAGGTGTCTATTGGATGCAATTTGAGCTCAGGAACACGATTCTGCTATTTATATTGGCGTACGATGTCAAATTCGTGCTGAGAAATTGATTTGAAAAATTAATAATTGTTAATTTTTTGCAATAATGCGTATATCTTGGCCATTTTTGAAGATATTTAGCTAAAACTTGCTAGAGTTAGTCATAATAATGCGTTCTATCACATATATTCCGTTTTTTTCGAAAAGTTAAAAAACATTGGAAAAAATGTAAAAATATAAATTTTGAATTTTATTATATAAAATTTTCGAAATTTTCAAACTTTCGAAAATCCAAGATAGCAGTTTCATAGCGCAGTCAATTCTGAGTCCTCTCATGCAAAGAAATTGGATCTAGCTTAAAAACTGAGCTCTTGGGAGCGATTGCCGTGGTTCAATGTTTTGCGTCGAAATCGGCCAAACATGACGTCACTCTGACGTCATTTTCGGCTGACCTATGGTAGGTACGAAGTTCAAATTTTGACACCAGGTGTCAAATTGATGCAGCCGAAGGTACTGAAAGTTTGGTGTTGATACGTCAAGCAGTTTGGAAGTTATTGCAGAAAAACGGGAGGGGGGCTATAAATTAACCCGCGCCCCAGTGGGGCGCGGGTTAATCTCTATCCCTCACCTGACTTTGTTGTAACATGATTATTCGTATGATACTTTTACCCCAATCATCACTTGATCCTGTTAAGCCTCGCCTGAACTTGTCAATCCTCACCTGATCCTGTTAGCTCTTACCTGATCATGTTGATCCTCTCTTTATTTTGTTAAACCTCACCTGATCCTGTGGATCTTCACCTGATCCTGTTACCATCACCTGATCCTGTTACCATCACCTGATCCTGTTACCATCACCTGATCCTGTTACCATCACCTGATCCTGTTAACTCTCACCTGATCATGTTACCATCACCGATCCTGTTACCATCACCTGATCCTGTTAACTCTCACCTGATCCTGTTACCATCACCCGATCCTGTTACCATCACCTGATCCTGTTAACTCTCACCCGATCCTATTCACTCTCACCTGATCATGTTACCATCACCTGATCGTGTTACCATCACCCGATCCTGTTACCATCACCCGATCCTGTTGACCCCGACCTCATCCTCACCTCATTCTGTTGATCCACATGCCGACAAGGATGACGAACGTCGCCCCCACGATCCCGCACATGACCAGCGCGAACGTCGTGACGTTTCTCCTCCGGGCGCGGTCGGCCGGCGAGTCCCACGGGCCGGGTCCCGCCTCCAGCACCGTGCCGTTCACCGTCCTCGGCGGACTCCGGCGAACTCCCGGGGTGGAGTCGTCACCAGAGTCCTCCGCCGAGTCACCAGAGTCCTCCGCCGAGTCACCCGGGTCCTCCGCCGAGTCACCCGGGTCCTCCGCCGAGTCACCAGAGTCCTGCACCCAGCTGCTGGTGGCAGCGGCGGAGTTGTCCCCGTCCGCGGCGCCGTCCTCGCTGGTCGTTTTCCTGTCGGTGATGTCGCCGTCCTCGTTGCTGCTGTTGTCATCATCTCCATCGTCACTGTTGATGTTGCTGTTGCTGTTGTCATTTCTGTTCTCGCTGCTGTCGTCGTCGTTGTTATTGTTGCTTACGTCTGGTCCGTCGGATGTGTTTTCATGCAGCTCTGACGGAGCTCCCCTTTCCTTTCCTTCATCAGCCGTGTCAGCACTAGGAACATTTGTCTGGGTGGGTCCGGACGAGTCCACTGCAGGGCTAGTTGGAGGGGAGGCCACTTGTGAAGGCGAGGACGAGACCACAGCCGCGGAGTCGTCTCGGCTTGAAGTCAGTGAGGTGACTTTGGGCAAGTCCACTGCAGGGCTATCAGGGGAAGTCAATTGATAGGGCGGGTCTACTGCAGGATTGCCAGGGGAGGTCACTTGAGAGGATACCTTTTCCCCAATGGCCTTCGGTGAGGCTGCTGACTCGGAAGGCGCCTCCACATCTTCTTGTTCTACCTCCTCTAGAACTGGCACAGCTGAAGGAGCGTCTACTGATATCGTGTGGTCATCAGTGTCTGCTGGCTGGGTTTTCTGAGGAGGAGTCCGACTCTCCGGGACTGTCCGAGGCACATCTGAGGCCGCCTCAGAAGACCCGCCATCTCGCGGTTCTGCGGCGCCCTCGTCGGACGATTCGACTGCTGCCGCGGCTGGTGACCGGATGGTGGAAGCAGCGTTAGTGGTGCCATCAGAAGGAGGAGGCTGCTGGGCACCACCATCGCCGCCGGGAGGGAGTTCCTCACTGCCGGGTGTGTCGGAGGACTGGGCGTCCTCACTCCCAGAGTGGAGGTCCCTCCTGGACCTCACGGCCAGCGGTGTGCCCCCAGCAGCGGCTGAAATGTAGACCAAGGAGCGTCATTCGTTGTCTGGTCCGATAGGTAATGCGGCAGCGAGTCTCACCTCGGTTCAAATTTGTATGAATTGGTTTGAAACCAAACATAGTCGCAGTGGCATTCCTTTACCGTTTGTCAATGCACTGATTTCTCGCTTTTCCTAGACATGCTGCATCAGGCGGGCTTTGGATATCACCCGATGGTGAGATACCCACCGACATGTGACGGATTCTTATCGACTTACCGTTCATTTGCATCTTGCAAGATCGAATGACTACAAAAGCAAGGATGGCAACTCGTACCGCAAAAAAAAAACATACAGTTGAACACTCGAAATTTGTTCCATCGGCTGGTAACGCAGTGATGGCGTAAAAAACATCACTTGAATTCTCCCGGCGCGGTGGTAATAAGCGCATACTTTTCGTAAAAAGATCACTCTTCTCCCTAAGTGACGCAGGCATTGCAGCAGCTGCAATTCATGAACATTTACCGATGTCTTCGTTATGAAAGCAAACAAACATCATTTCCTTGAAAAATGCCTTCTTTGAGTCACACAGCAAGCATAATGCAGCGGCATTGTATAGTTTTTAGACGTCGAACAAGCAATTTCGCCACAACACCACCACAGCGGGCAATGTCGCCATTCTGGATCCACCAATGACCATCAAGGACGTTGCTGACGTCACCCCACCACCACCACCACCACCACCACTATCACCATCACCACTGGTTGCTCACCGTTTGTGACCAGCAGCTCTGCGCGGTGCCCGGTCTCGACGCCCGCAGCGTGCACCAGGGCGTGGTCGCCGGCGTGTCTGTACGGAGCAGACGCCGCCCCAGACGGCTCGGCGGCCTCCAGTGACGTCACCACCACACATGACGTCACTGGAAAACATTGCAGCGGGGCGGTCAGGCAGGGCAGAAACTCTGAGGTGATTTGCCAGTATATGCATCATTTAAAAGGGGGCATGAGAAGAGAGAAAGTAATGCGTACATCAGCTGATATCGATCAGATAGAACTCTTTGCATGGGGCACTGATGGGAAACATTGGAAACAAGTTTAAAGCGTTCATTCGATAGCTTGTAAAAATATGATGACTTTAATTGTATCTTAAACTCAGGGTATGATAGATGAAAGATAAAACGATCGATGTTCGATGATCTAACTAAAACGATTTTTAAAAGCTGAATGATAGGTATTTGAAAAGAAATGCTCGCGAACTTTTCCTAAAGCAAAAAAAAAAGGACCGTGTGCAATACAAAATCTGTTATTTATTATTCTTGGACGCTAGGCCCTTGAGTAAATGGAATCGTCTGTTTTTCGATCATGTTGGACACATTTACTTTTGTTGCTTTATGGGGTTAAACACTAAAAAAGCAAGCGCCTTAATTTTTCATTTCAACCGCAAATTATCCTAGTCTGAGTTTGTTTGCGTTCCTATACCGGTAATGTATGGAATTTTTTGCCAAAAGAACTTCAACAAATTCGTGTTTGCCATCGACAAAAAATGACAATTTTCATCCACTATTAACCTCCTTAAAAGCTCATTGGGTTCCGCAACTAAAATTACGTCTAGGATAAATAAACCATGCTCTTCTCCCAGTAAGCTGCCTATCTGCAGTAGAATGTAGGACAGTAGAATTTAGGAACTATGTGATCGTCTGTATACGATTATTTGATGAACTCTTACATAAGGTATGCTTACCGAATATCAGCGAGAGCGCCCATGGATACACACTTGCAACGGCACGCATATCTGAAATAAAACTCAGCCATAAGTAGGAATGAAATATACACTGACACATAAAAACAAGGGAGATTTTAACTACGTGAGCTATCATAAACAAACCTGGTATGACTGCTTTCTACGGCAAAATGGGTAAATGGCAGTGCATTGTCACTGACTATTAAGTCTTGACAATCGGCATTATCTAGTGATCAACACCACCGTAGTTCTACGATACAGGCCACAACATTATTTAGCGATCAACACAGCTGCAGCTTTACGATATATGTAAGTCACTGCACCAGACCCATTTTATATAAATAAAGAATAGGTGTAACAATAAAGTATTCTAATAATATAAATAAATAAATAAATAGATAAATATATATATATATATATATATATATATATATATATATATATATATAATTAAATATAAATGGGACACCGAGAGTAAAATGAAATTTCATTTCACTCTCGGTGTCACTGAACACACAGACCCTGCTGAGTCTACACAAAACCGGTGTCACTGAACACACAGACCCTGCTAAGTCTACACAAACCGGTGTCACTGAACACACAGACCCTGCTAAGTCTACACAAAACCGGTGTCACTGAACACACAGACCCTGCTAAGTCTACACAAAAACAGCTTTAAAACACAAAGAAACCACTTTTTCAGATAGCTATAAGCACTCAGCATGAAACTGCAGCTCACCTGAAATATTGCCGGCTCGGCAGACGATTACCGGTTTCAGTTCAACCGTCCGTCCGTCCGTCCGTCCGTCCGTCCGTCCGTCCTTGATCTGTTGGTCTGTCTGTCCTTGATCTGTCGGTTGGCTCTTAGGTACGTTGACCCGTCCGTTTGAGCGCTTGTTCGTCCTTTGGTTCGTTGATCCGTCCGTCCAGCCGTTGGTCTGTTGGTCCACCGATCAACCGATCCTTTGGTCCTCTGGTGGTCTTCTGGTCCTCTGGTCACCCAGTCCTCTGGTCACCCAGTCCTCTGGTCCTCTGATCCACCTGTCCTCCGATCCTCTTGTGGTCACTGTATCCACTGGTCCTCTGGTCCCCTGGTCTACCAGTCCTCCTGTCCTCCAGTCCTCCAGTCCTCCAGTCCTCCAGTCCTCCAGTCCTCCGGTCCTCCGGTCCTCCAGTCCTCCAGTCCTCCAGTCCTCCTGTCCTCCTGTCCTCTGGTCCTCCAGTCCTCTGATCTTCTGGTCCCTGTTTCCCTGGTCCTCACCGATGTCGCTGCCGATCCCAGTCCGGGTGGACGGGTCCTGACACCGACAGCGCTACTGATAGCGCTGATATCAGCACACCGCTGATAGCTCCGGTATCAGCACACCGCTGATAGCACGCGCAGTGCTGATAGCGCTCCCACAGTGCGCCAACGGTCCTATGACGTCACAGCGCACCACACACGGGTCTTATGACGTCACAGCGCGACACTGGTCTTATGGCGTCACAACGCGACTGCTTTCATGACGTAACCAACGTGCCACATGCTAGTTCTGAGACGTCACAACGTGCCATGAACTGGTTCTATGACGTCACAGCGCGTAGCTGAGACATGGTTTATAAACTGTAAAGTGACCATCCCACCTTAAATTAGTTTTGAGTTGTGAGATAGCCAAATTGGGGTCCCTGGCTCGCACTTACCGGTTTGCGCACTCACAACATCGAGGAAGGCTTCAATTCGAAGATATTTAATTTCAAATTTGCAGCACTTTGGATTCAGAGGGACTAATGCATTTGAATGCCCCCTATGAATTTGTGACAGCGCAGATCTAGCGATTTTAAACCTTATCCCTCGCCCATATTGGTGTTTTTCCAGCCGCGAACGTATAAGGGGGGGGGGGTCTGTTGGACCCCCCCTTGCTGTTTCGCCCCTGATCGAGCTAGAGCTTCGCGGAAAAAACTAGCGTGTTGCCCGTGACGAGAGAAAGCCGATGATACCCAATTTTAAGGTCCTAGGTCATCGGTTGACCTTCCAGGTCAGGTCAATGACCCAAAGGTCGGGAAAATCGGGACCTGTTATAAAGTCGTAAAGCGTGGCTGCTATGGGGTTTTTCGGGGTGCTGATCACGAATATCATGTTAGTTTTGATCACAGATGATGTCTTCATGCATATAGGCCAGGTCGGGTCAGGTCAGGTCAGGTCAACCAGTAAGGGTATTCGTAGTAGGTGGCAACCGCCTCTGACAGCTTCGTAACATGTTACGAAGGCACCAAAACTACTTCGTAAATGTTTATATGGTTGCTAAATTCGAATTCAGCTCCAAAAACTGGCCTAGAAACATGTAAAACTCGAAAAAGTGAACCGAGGTCATCAAAGGTCAATGACCTGACTTGACCTTCCGGTGACCTTGACACCCACCCTCATGCATGGGAGCAACATCATATCCCATGTTTGAACGCTTAAAACCACGAAAAGACTGCAAACGCGCTGCTAATGCGAGCCGACATACGCCGAATAGCGATTCCGGCCAAACATGGTCTCGAAAAGTAGGTCACAGGTCAAAGGTCCTTAGGGTCAGGGTCATGAAAATTTAAGGGTAGGTGTAAAATTAATTAACGCGAGGGTACTGAAACTTTCGTCGCGATCGGCCGCTTTTTACGCGAGTTATTCGCGAAAAACCGAGGGGGGGTCCGTTCGACCCCCCCCCCCTTACACGGGCGAGGGCTATACTAACATGTTTGCGGAGCAGTGGTGGTATCATCTATTTTCGCGCAGCATGTGCCGCCAGTGTCGCACTTTTTAACCCGCACCCTGGTGGAGTCTGTTTATAACGCGACCTGGTGGGGGGGAGGGCTATTTTTTCTCCCCCTCGTATATCCGAAACAACTGGACGGATCTGCAAAATTAAACCGGCGTTCGAAGGCCCTGTCAAATTTGTCCAGGGAAATCCAATTTCATTGACCTCGGGGTCACCGATGACGTCACAAGTCAGGTCAAAGATAAAATGTTTTGCCGTTCACGAGTCTTCAAGGGAATGCGCTATATCATCGAGTAAAACAGATTTTGTAGAAAATCAGCGGTAGGGCGTCAGTTGCCTAGTGCATATGTTGCTATTAGAGGTCAATTATAATACCAGGTCAGGTTACAGGTCAGGTCACCAAGGGTCAGCAAATGAATCAAAATTTACCGGAGCACTGTGATGCATGTTTTATGACCAATATTTCATTACCAACTCAATGGTGTTGGTTATAAGACCATCAGGACAGTTTAGGTCGCTTCCTGGTGGAGGTCAGGTCAATGTCAGGTCAAAAAAGGTCAAATTTCAAAGTTGCTATTTTTGCTTAAAAAAAAAATGGGCATCGATCCGATGCAACTCGTCACGGCAAGTCTAATGGTGGTCTTTGTTTTGCGCTACGTTGTGTAGAATTGCTAAAAATTGGGCTTGAAAATTTGACGTCATAAACTTTGAAGTTGTTTTCACTATAACTTGGCCAAAAAGTGGTATTGATCTAAAATTTGGTATGTGAATAGAAGTGGATAGGGGCTATCACATATATTCCGTTTTTGAAATTCGAATACATTTTTCTTTTTGGATTTTTTTTAGTTTTGTCATCAAAAAGTTTGTTTTTATTTTTGGGGGTTAAAATCCTACAATTTTAAAATTTCGAGATGGCGGTTTAGTAGATCTGGTCATGGGCGTCACCACCACTAGGGACACTAGGTACAGGGACCCGCAGTTGCTACTGTACACATATATTACCAATTTAGAATTGCGGTATTATTTGCTAAGCGCTGGCCATTGGAAAAAGGAAATGTAGCGCAAAGTATGGAGGAATACCACATGTTTGCTCCTAGGACGTATGTTTTGTCTAATTCCTCTTACCGCCACAGATATTCTTCCAAAACTACAATCGTGCTATTTTTCCGCGCCGGTTGCCTCCCCAGAGCCCGTCCTTGGTATCGCCTATAGCTTCCGTTCCCGCTACGTGAATGAAAGTCACGTGACTACTACAGGTTTGCGCTCAGTACTAACACACCTAGCCCGAGGGCCGGTCCGTAGCGGGGAGGGGTAGAACGCCTGAGCTCCAGCGCAGTGGAGGTGGTGGTGGCCCGTATCATAAAGAGGCAACCGTAAGCAGAACTACAATTGCCGCAGTATAAGATTATGATCAAGTTTTCCTTAAATGTAGGTATTGATTGACAAGGAAGTGCAAACTGCAATGCTTATCCGATATAATAAAACGGTGTCCAAGGCCTTGGAAGAACTATAAAACATATTCAGCAACGTATAAATTTCTGATACAGGCCATGACCTTTCACCTTGCCTCCGGGGAGGACCGCTCAGGAAGCCACATACCGAACGAATCGAGGCCTCGCAGCGCGGCGGCAGAGGAGAGTGGATAAACCATCGCCAGATCTTTCGTTTACTTATGTTTCCAGAAGAAGGGGGGGTGGAGGGTGAGGGCTGTTTTCAACCCACTCACCAATCCTTTCCTTATTAACTTATAGCTTACCGAAAAATGCAACACAATGGTGGCCGTCACGAGATGTAGCGAAGAGTGCCTCAGCCACACCGGCTTTGAGTAAACTTTAAGCATTGGAATTCGGGCCAGTGATCCTGAAGCGTTATCTTTTTTTTGGTCGTGCATAAGCTGGGACGACGTGGTCCAAGTTAATTGCGAAGAAACGGTTTTAGTTTCAGAACATTTATGAGGCTAGTCGCGCCAAATAGTATACGTTTGTTGCAAAATGTCAAATAGTGATACCACAGAGTTGACGTGCTATCCAGATGATGGAATTTATTTGACACAAGAAGTCCACAAGTGGCATCGTTAGTCATCCTGCATACCTATAAATCGATTCGTCACCTTGGTTCGAGCTCAATAGTTCTTTTCGCGGATGATCGGTTTCGTTTTCTTTCTTTTTTTTGGGGGGGGGGGGGGTGGGGGGCAGTTAATGAGCCAGTAACCACCCTCCCCAGTCCCCCAAACAACAATTGTTGACAAATACTGTGATGGCCTAAAAAAATGCCCTCAATTGTGTCACGTAGGGGAGAATGAGCTAAGTTGAGCCGTTTTTTTCGTAAGCTACAGGCTAACTTACTGATCATTTTTTCTGCGTTTACGGGTTGGACGGACAGAGTGGTCATTTGCGCATGTAATGGTGGCCAGAAATGTTTCATACCGCTTATTTTTGTACTGAAAGGCTGCGTCAAAAATCATCTTGCACGTTGCTCATCTTACCCCATGGGCGGGGTAAGTTGAGACACGTCGTGGGGAAAGTTGAGCATGGATAGAAAAAGCGAACCTCTTCTTTTCCCGGGCGCGGCGAAGAGTGGGCTCTTTTATTTACTCCATGGCATACATACTTATGGCAAAGTTTTTTTCCTCCATCAAAAAGTAACTGTTTAAAGCCTTCCAATAAATCGTCAAGTTTTCTATCAAGGAAGAAATCATATTATCCTTCAGATAATCTGCAAATCACTTACAACTTGTGTAATTGTGACGTGTGCCCCCTGGGGGTCCGGAAGCGGTGGGGAGTATGTTTTCGAAAAAAATATGGTTTAATAAAATTTCTTTCATCGGGGGTGTTTTTCTTTCCGAGATGGTTGCCGACCTGCGCCGTGCTCTGGAACAACCTCAGGTGAGTGTTTTCGGCTGGTAGATCCTCAAATGGTTGATTAATGAGTTGATTTTTCTTGCTGTTTGATTTCTCTCTTGTTCAAACGTAATTACACACCCATTTCCAATTGCTGATCGGTCCGTTGGTTTCAAGCTGACCGATTCCTTTCCGCCACCGTTCCTTGCGCCTGGGGCTCGTCACAAACAATATTTATAATGAGGCTGGCTTGTTGCTTGTCAACATATAGTCTTCACTGCCTAGGATGGCATCTGTCTCATAAGGAATTTAGGACACGGATGTCTCCCCAAAGCATATAATTTTGATGCCTCCCTTGAGGACATAACCTGAAGCCACCATCTGATACCTGATAGCTACCCACCATTCTCTCCCTTTCTAATGCCTATCATCCCAAAGATAATCGAGTACATCCCCATTTAATGTCGCCCTCAATGCTGAGATTAGATCTCCCGCTGGTCCTTACACTAAATGACGCATACCTCAATCTCCCTCAGACTCACTCTCTTTGTCATACCTCTCTCATCCCACTACAATAAATTTGATCCCGCGTCGACCCCTCAGTCCCTCCCAGCAATTGTTCTAACTCCCTCCAGCGGTACATATCAGGGACAATAAACGCAATTTGTTCAATAGACTCCGTGATTAGTGTAAATTTCATCTAAGCTTACTCTTACCTCCCAACGACTTATCGCGCCCCATTCCAACATTGGAATTGTGTGTGCTCTTCCTAGCACCTCTTGGGCTCCCTGGCCCAATATCCTCGAACACCTACATCACTTGACCCTGATTACTTGTCTTAAGGTGCAACGCAGGTAGCGATTACATTATTAGCGTTCGTCGATGGGTGTGATTGGTTCAATCAATCTCTGCCGGCCCACTCTCTTCGAACACCTACATTAGTGATGTCAATTACAGAAAATCTGAATACCGATACCAAACCAAATACCAACATAAGCGATGAAGAAATACCGATACCGAACCAATTTCATAACATGAGGGAAATACCGACTTTTTACCAATTTCTCAGCCTCTTATACATTAGTGAGGGCTCATAATACCAACAAAATACCAAGTACATTAGGATTGAAATACCAAATACCAAGTTGGTATCGGTTTGGTATCGGTATACCAAAAAATTGGTATCCGATTGACATCTCTAACTACATCATTTGACCCCGATTACTTGTCTAAAGATCGACGCGGGTAGCGTCAGTTATTAGCGTTCCTCGGTGGCTTATGATTGGTCCGTCAACCTCTGCCGCTCACGGCACATCTCTGTTTCCCTACTAAAACCCCGCGGCCGGACGTTGGTTACTGACCCTTGCAGCCCTTCTGTGAGAGACCGTCTTACGCGTTTTCACCTAACGAACCGGTGGACACAAGCCTGCTACCCCGGCGACCGCAGTCTCACTGGGCTCATAGACAGGTACCTACTCAGTACTCTCATGCAGTCATGGCACCCGCAAGTGGCGCCTTCGGATCATTGACCGGTGTGATTCGAAAGACTCCATGACTGAATCTATCCTGCAATTTTATCCGACGCCGTGGAATTCTGTCCTGCAGATGTGTGTTCAAGCGCGTTAGCGTCATGAGTGATGCATGCTGCGATCCTTCCGACGGTGGACTTAATTCACTTACCTCATCCCGGCGGTATTCTCCTCGCCTTATCCTCTATCATTTTCGTATTTGTCACTCACCTTCGGCAGTGTGCTCCCTCGTCCTGTCTCTCTCTCTGACTCACCTCTCAGCTTGGGCGTCTTATGGCGTTCTTTGTTCTGATATCTGCCTAACATATTTACTTACTTCCTCCGTAACGTGAGACAGTTCCAATCCTAGTAGACTTAGACGTATCAGCAGAGTCAAAAACACATGAAAGTGTTGCAACATACCTCCTCTTCGGCTAGCATCCATCCTTAGATCTGTTCCTCCTTGTGTAATTCCGGTTTCAATACCTATCGACCACTTCAGAGTCACTCCTTCTGTATCTCCTTACCTGTCTGATCCGTGGAATCCCTTCAGTCCATGTGCGCACCGCTGCGCGGTACGAGTCAATTGTTACCCGCGACATGAACAAAAAAAAAACATTGGATAGAGAAATCTGCGCCGCCAAATACTCAGACCATCTACTACCTTTCATCTACACGATATTTACGCCTATCAGCCGAAACGTCTACCGTAGCTTGCTATATTCACTCAGTGACGTCATATTTCTAGGAGATGGCCAGTTTCATACTTGTTGATTGGTAATGACGTCATAAGATCCTGTCGCCTGCGGGTTAGTACACTCTGACTTCTCTTCGTTCAACCTTGGAGACGCTAACTTTGATCGGAATTTCAACTCGACTATTCTGAGAGTTGCCCGTGATTTAATGAAGTAATTCTCGGTAGTGCCCAATCATTTGTGATCATGAATATTTTTTTTGTGGATTGTTGCCTGGCGTCCCTCGCCACGTTGTCGCAAATTTCTCTGGGGTCTTAAGTATTTGCATCAAGGGAACTCTAAGGTAGTGCGCCGGATTAGTCTCAATTTGGCATTTTGATTTAAAAACAATCCAACCCATGTGGTTTCATGTTATCTTACTGAACCGATTTTTGAGAATCAATTTTATAATGCAGATTTTTATTGACATACTCGACCAGATGATTTATTCAACTTGCAATTGACAATTGACTTGTGGTGTTCTAATTTAAGGAAGCTCGGTTTACCGATTGCTATGTTGTTGAAGGTATACAAATTTTGGCAAATGTGATATCCAATTATTCGAGTGGGAACATCAGCAATGAGAAATGGTTATATCAAATCAAGGGGGGGGGGCTGTGTCCAGTCATGAGGACATGTTAAACTTTCGGACAATTTTATGCTATGCAACTGGAATTGTGCGGTCGGTTGGCAGGCCGAGTTCAGCACAACAAGCTATGCTTAGTGCGAGCTCTGATTTCTCAACTCTGCCCATTCACCCATTCAGACTAAATAAAAAAGGCAAGAGCAGTAACTTTTAACAAGCTAATGGGAACTGGCCTATGGAGAATGGTGCTAATTTCAAACTAAATTAATGGCTCAACAAAGACTCAGACTGGTGTAATCATCGTTGTATCTCTTCCGTCACCCGACAAAGATTGTTATAGTCACTGATGCCTTATAAATTTCAATTCCAAGATACCCCTTTTTAAGTGAAACCATACTGGTCCGAAACTGTGGTGCTAGCATCCGAGGCCAGATATGAGATCAGTCGTGACTTGTGACTGAGAGGTCAATGGTCATAAGCATTGAAATTCCATGTTTAATAGATCATGTCAATAGAAAGGGATCAAATAACCTTGGATGTTACTGGGAATAATCTGACTTGAATTGGTGCACGTTACTGGTTTATCATCTGAATTTACTAACTGGCATATCCCGCTGACTGAGTGGGTACTCATGCCATTCGTCAGGGTCAGCGGAACGCAAACTAACCAATAAGCTCCTTGCTTCTTGGCTGACGCTTAGGCAAAAGATAGTTTTGAAACAAAAATGTCTGGTATCAAACCTTAATCTGGATCATGGGGTGATCTGCCACAATTTCATATCATCTTTGCATTCTTCAATTTCAACGTATCCCTTCAAAACTTTGTAAGCACGGTTGCCAGTGGCTTTCCACGCCACACATGACATGAGATGGAATGTCATCCTAGCTTGGGTGGTAATGACCTTTGACATATTGTAGTACCTGTTCGTTAGGGAATGACACTAGAAATGTGACTGGGGTGGGTCATTTTCTTCCTTTCAATTTCTAAGTTTTAGTGATGCGCGCTCAATCATAACACAATTAATTCTCCATTCCTGCCTTTAGCCTATAATTATCTGCTAATCTGAGTTGGTAGCATGCCTCGCGATGTACAGTTTGCTTTCGACTGACAAAGGTAACCAGTTTCTCCCAGAATTAGACTGTAGAGTTGTTCACCAAGATTTACTAAATTTTGATCATATGTGACTGCTGTCTATTTCTCCCCTTTTTGACCACCCGCAAATTTGTCCGTCTTCCTACTGAGATCAGCGTGGGTCAATCGTTGAAAGAAGGGTTCGTCCAACTGTCTTAACAGATAATTTCTTTCTCTCAGCAGGTCCATATTGGTGCATTGTTCGCGGTTCCGCTGAGCTGAGGGCTTGCTGGGCCAGCGCTCTCCAATCCGATGGGGACCGGATGGCGGATAGCATTCGTGAGATTCAACTGTCCTTGCCGTTTGCCTTAGCTGGGTTAAATTAGCATGACGGTCACTTTTGCCTGCTGGTTAAATGAGTTATCACGCCTTACTTGAAAGGTTTCGACAAATTGAACGTATTCCAATGCAATGATCACTAAATGTTATTTAGATCATTTGAGAATGTGCCCTGTGATCAAAAGCTATCTTATGAAGTTTAGATGTTGAAACGAAGTTGAAACTCAGACCTTTGGCTTGTTGTTGGTCTGAGTCCTTTAAACAAAAGATATTTCATTGAATCTACATATACAAGATTTGTAAATTAAGCCAACGTGGAGGGTTAGGTGATAAGCATCCTTAAACGCTTGTAATTATGAGCTTAGCGGTGACATGACCTTGTTCCACACCTGACCGGCGACCATTCTGACTCATCGACGCTTTTGGCGCCGCCTAGTGGATGTAATAGGTTATACTGGCTAGGTGGTAGTAGAGTGCCACGCATCTAATTCGTACCAAAAGCTTTCATTTATGGGGTCGATCTTTGTAAAGACTGAATTAAAACGTTTTGCTTCGACATCCTCCTCCCTCTCTCTCTCTCTCTCTCTCTCTCTCTCTCTCTCTCTCTCTCTCTCGCTCTCGCTCTCTCTCTCTCTCTCGCTCTCTCGCTCACTCACTCCCTCGCTCACTCACCCACTCGCTCACTCACCCACTCGCTCACTCACTCACCGACTAACTCACTCACTCACTCACTCACTCACTCACTAACTCAATCAATCACTCACTCATTCACTCACTCACTCACTCACTCACTCACTCTCTCTCTCTCTCTCTCTCTCTCTCTCTCTTTCTCTCTCTCTCGCTCACTCTCTCTCCCTCTAATGTACATACGCACTCACGCCCCCATTCACTCACCCACTCCCGCACGCGCCCACTCATTCACTCATCCTCTCACTCACTTATTTCAGCTCACGCATAAATGCGTGCACACGAGCGAGCTCTCGCGGCCGTATTGGGAACCAGCCCGGCCTATTTCACGCCAGGTGGCACTGTCAGCTGCATCTGAGCGCTGTCGGAGTTTGTACCGAAAGAGTTGGGTCTTGTAGGTGGCGCTAGGGGCGCTGCCGTCGGTGCAGCTATTAACCTGTTAATTGTTTAAGGTCAAGGGGCATACGTTTTCCATTTCGTTCTGACTACAATCGCTCAGTTTTAGTAAAACCTACGGGGCCCAACATACTCCCAAAATTACTCACATTAACTACTTCAAAGAACGGGTGGGCGTGATCACGTTCCCGAATCCCGGTGTTAACTAACATGATTGGGCTGGAAGTGTAGGCAATGCTGCCCGGCGGCATAATGCGTGGTGTGACCGTGCACGTTACATGGTTCCTGTCAATTAATTGGGGTCTGCAGACCGTTCAGTAATCCGATCTGAACAAAACGGTCCCTGTCATACCTGAATGGTGATTATAGGCGGTGGTAATTCCTCGCTTCCCTCCGTAACCAACTCTAGTTGAGTACAAGCAGGGTGACATATTTTGTCATAGTCACGTCACATCGAACGGTAACTCGCTTGACGTTTATGATTAAAGGTCTCAAATGATGCATCAATTTAACAACCGTGACATTTCTGCGTTAATCTTTGATATACCTCGAAGGGGGAGCTGGCATCAATGTCAGTTAGGTACTGATAATGCTAGGGGAGAAAGGGGGATTGAATGACAGGTTACGAACAGCGATAAATTTATAACGATTGAAATGGTGATTCAGATTTGTATCGGTTATATGAACGCGAATCACGAAACGACTCAATGCTGATTTAATAACAACCCGGAAGGCAATTCAGTCTTGTTCTGGCGCTGAGCTGTCGAAGGAGCAGAATAATGTTTAACGTTTACGATGTCGTACTCTCCTTATCCAATTGTAACTGAACACATTACGACTTCTGGGCCGCCTTCATGACAAACCGTATCCGAATGATGAGTCTATCCCATGAATGTGACAATCCTACGATGACCGTCGATTTATCTCGAATAGCACTTTGTAAGAATTGAGAATCGATTGATACGCCTTGGATTAACACTAGACTGATAGTGGATTGAAACGCTGATCTACCGAGACCAGCCAAGTCAGATTGTAGAGCAGCTTATATTGACCTACTAGCAAAAAAAAAAAACGAATTTGTGGTGGTCGCGTCGTGAGGGCGTGATCATTGCGTTTCCGTTGATTCGTGATCAGATCGCCGCGATGCAGTCCCGGTGAGCCTGTGAGGTTATGCCGGCGTAAAGTCGTGTGGTCGACGTGACAACTTAAAGATAATTACGCTAGCGGTCTCTGTGAATCCGAATCAGCAACATATCTGAGGTAACCCTCCCTTCTTTCCCAGACAGATTGTTAAATTTTCACGCTATATTTACAAACTGACGATACAATACTGGTCAATTTCAACCGGTGTACCACGATCGGTTGTCAGCTCGCCAATGCCAACTTAGCCTTAAATCTAATCCTAACGCCCTAACCGCAAAAAGATTATTTACAAAGCATCGCCAATTGAACTGTCATGACGTCATCTGACGTAGTTTGACGCGTCAGTGGTGACCAGCGCCCCAAAAAATGACACCACCTGACCTGTTCCCCTCCCCTCTAATGCATTGGCCCCCGCACCCTACCGCGGTCGGGCCGCGAGCGCAAATGACCGACACTAGTGCTAGCACCAATACAAGTGTAAGATGAGCCATTAGCGCGCACGGACTGTTACTGACCCGCCCCGGCTTCCCAATAACCCCTCTCCCTTCTATCCACAGACAAGGCCAGACCATTCGGGCCCATTAGCCTGTCTGCCCACCCTTACAAACAGATCGTACCGCGGCCTGCCCGGCCGGGACGCAATATGGAGCGCGCGAGACCATCCTACCGCCCTCCCCTACACGGTGTTAACCCATTACCCTCCTAATGGTGGCTCAAGTTAGACCTCAGGGAGTGGCATTTGTAATCCAGATCAGAGACATCCGATGGGTAAATGGGAGGTGAATTGTCCATGACGGGGAGGCAGTCTTGATGAGGCGGACAGATGAGATGACTCACTTGACAGTTTGATGATGGTTGACACGTCGAATCTCCGTCGCGGCAGCAGAGTCCCTCCGCTCCGGCAGGGGTGGGGTCGGCCAGCCTCAGACTGAGACGTGCCGGCCGACCCGCCGTCCAGATGAGCTCTCCTCCCCCGTGGTCTGTCACCCGTGGTCCGATACCGTGCTCTGTCCCCCTCTCTTCTTCTGCGGTCCGATTTTATTCCTTTCGTTATCCGGTTCCGGCGGGGGTCGATTTCTGTGACCGGGACAGTTAATCGGTCCTTTCCTGGCATGACCTCCGGCGGCAGCCCTGACCGGGGCTGAAAATTGGCGACATCCCGTCTCGCATCCGGAGTCGAGACCGTCGCCCTCCTCCCTCCATTCCGCCGGAACGTGACGTCATCCTCACTTGCTCGGCTCATCCGTCTCAGCTGTCTCCTGCCGGATGACGTTTTCACACTCGATTTTCACCGGATGTCGGTGGCTGGTCCAGCACCGGGGCAGGTGGTTCCGACTGCGCTGCGTTTGTCGGCGGCCACTGCGCCGGCCCGGATGGGTGTGTTTGTACTCCACCCTTCGGCGAGCCTTTGATCCTCGCTTAAAGGGACCCTCCCACCTTCAAAAAAGTTAATGAATTGGCATGAAAGTGATGTCGCTAGGTTCAGAAAGAGCAAAAACGAATATCTACCAAATTTCATCGAAAAATATTCACCGGTTTTCAAGATATTAGACTTTTACTTTTGTTTACTTTTTGGGATCTCCGCTGTTCCTAGCGACTTTATTTGAAAGTGCGGCATTTGTTGCGCGCAAAGCAGCATATACCACCGCGTGCTACAAAACGTTTTAGTCAAACATTTAACGGACGTTCGAAAGCCCGATGACGTCATCAGATTCCCGTAATGGTTAAGAGATAGGGACCACGCTGGTCCCACCCTGCAAGTAAAGGGAAGAAATTTCTTGAACACCATAAAGCTGCGGGGGTTGCGACCAGGATAAATGGTGGTTTCTGAGCCTGGCCGCAAACTTGGCTATCTCAACTCAAAACTAATGTTAAGGTGGGAGGGTCCCTTTAATGGTGACCGGCCGACGAGTCGGGGGTCGTTTGGTCGACCCCCTCCCCACGCCGACTCAGCGCCGCGGCAGGCAGTGCGATCGTCCTTACGTATAGAGTGTGAGAGATGTCCTTTTTGACGTACGGAGAAAAAAAAATGTCACAGCTTCCAGCTGTTACATAATCAACAAAGAAAAAACAATTTCCTACCATTTTTATTCAGCAGAAACAAGCGCAGCTCAGTTTGGTTTTCGACAGCGGAGACAACAATGGCTTATCCGGCTCATCTTACCCCAGGTGAAAATGGCTCATCTTACCCCACCCGTGGCCATTTTCGATTAATGACACCTGCTAAGGAAAATAACCATGCACCGCAGATAACAACCATCTCATTTTAAAGGCAAACATGTCTTAGTTATTAGGGGCGATACCACATGTTACCGGGGCTGAGCGTGAGAACGTTGCCGTCTCACGTGAAAGACGTGAAAGACGTGAACATCGTAAGCAAACGGCACATGGAAGCTCAAGTCAACGCTACGACGGTCAGCATCTGGAGCTGCCGGCCTTGGTGGTGGACACCAACGGACCGAACCTGCTCGGCCGAGATTGGCTGAGAGTCTTGAAGCTCAACTGGCAAGACATCAAGCAGGTGAGATTTGGGGATGACCCTCGTGTTCAAGAGCTTAAAAAGAAATACGCTGATGTGTTTTCATCTGAACTTGGATGTTTGAAAGATGTTGAAGTTAAGTTTGAACTTGATGAGTCTGTGTCGCCACGCTTCTGCCGTGCCCGAAACATCCCATACGCCTACAGGAAGCAGGTGGAGGAACAGCTGGAGGCAGAAGTGGAAGCTGGTATCCTGGAGCCAGTTCGAACATCCGAGTGGGCCTGTCAGATTGTGCCCATTGTGAAGCCGGACGGTAAGACTATCCGCATCTGTGGGAATTTCAAACAGACGGCAAACCGAGCCATCAAAGTTGATAAACATCCGGTTCCGAGGGTGAAAGACATGTTTGCAAAGCTAGCGGGTGGAAAAGTGTTCGCAAAGTTGGATCTGAGCAGGGCGTATCAGCAGTTAAAAGTAGCTGAAGAGCACCGCCATTTGCTTACCATTAACACGCATCGCGGCCTGTTCAGGTACCGTCGTCTGGCGTTCGGAGTCTCGTCAGCTGTGGGAATTTTCCAGCGCGAGATGGAGAGACTGCTGGCGGGAGTCCCCGGAGCCTTCATATATCTGGATGACATCTTGCTGTGTGGACACGACGAAGACGAGCTTCTGCAGCGGCTGGAACGTGTTCTGCGGCTCTTCCAGGAGGCAGGACTCAAGGTAAAGCCGGAGAAATGCTTGTTTTTGGCTCACAAAGTAGAATATTTGGGCTACGTCTTGGACAGTGATGGAGTTCATGCTACGGAGGCGAAAGTCCGTGCAATTACGGATTCGCCTGTCCCGTCAAATGTGGCCGAGCTCAAGTCGTTCCTGGGAATATTCAACTATTACTCTCGTTTCATTCCGAGCCGTGCCCAGACTCTGTCACCGTTGTATGATCTCTTAAAAAAAGACACGCCATGGTCCTGGGAAAAACGCCATCAAGTATCATTCAACGAGTGCAAAAAGTTGCTGGTTTCAAATCAGCTGCTGGTTCATTTTGATCCAGAACTGCCAATGGTCCTGGCATGTGACGCTTCCTGTCGGGGAACTGGTGCGGTGCTCTCCCACGTTTTTCCTGATGGGTCAGAGAGACCTATTGGCTACGCCTCTAGAACTCTTCAGCCGGCAGAGGCAGCCTACAGTCAAATCGAACGGGAGGCGTTGGCCATCATTTTTGGCGTGACAAGTTTTAGAGATTACATATATGGAGCCCATTTTCAGCTCGTTACTGATCATAAACCATTGATTTGCTTGTTCGGGGAGAACAAGGGCATGCCCGAAATGGCTAGTTCTCGAATCAAACGCTGGGCCATACGATTGTCTGAGTTCTCGTACACCATTCGCTACAAGTCCACGCATGACATCGCCCATGCCGACGGATTGAGCAGACTGCCTCTTCCACAGCATCATCACCGAGTGCGTTCGGAGGAGGGAGATGTGCTGCTCATCAATCATCTGGAGGAGACTGGCATCCTCAGTCCGGACAAGTTAGCCGTGCTCACCAATAGAGACCCTGTTCTGAGTCGAGTCTTACACTGCATTCGGACTGGTTGGCCAGACAAACCTGATGACGCACTAAAGCCGTTTGCAATGCGCCAAACAGAGCTGCACACTGTCAAAAACGTGATAATGTGGGGTACTCGAGTGGTAATACCGGATACCGCTCGTAGATCTATACTCACTGAGCTGCACAGCTGTCATTTTGGAATGGTAAAGATGAAGGCCCTCGCTCGTACCGCTGTATGGTGGCCTGGAATTGATAGGGATGTGGAGACTCTGGCCGCGCGGTGTTACATGTGCCGAGTTCATAGCCCGAGCCCGCCGAAGGAGGAGCTGCATCCCTGGCAGTATCCTCCAAGGAGCTGGTCCAGACTCCACATAGATTTTGCTGGACCGAAGAATGGGAAGTATTTTTTGGTCCTAGTGGACGCGCATTCAAAATGGATTGAAGTGGCTATGATGAACTCGATGGAGGCAAAGTCTACCGTGAAGACACTGACAGGCATGTTCGCGCGTTTCGGTCTACCGGACGTTATTGTGAGTGACAATGCGCCCACGTTTACCAGCTCTGAGTTTCAGCAGTTCCTGACTCGGAACCGGATCGATCACCGTACCATCGCACCCTACTGTCCACAGTCCAACGGCCTGGCGGAGAGAGCGGTCCGTGAGCTAAAGGTTCGACTGGACAAACTGTCTGATGTGTCTTATCTTTCCATGCAGGAAGTCATCGACAAATGGCTGTTCCTGTACAGAGTCACGCCGCACGCCACCACCGGAGAGACGCCTGGCCAACTTCTTCTGGGGTACAAGCCCATCACAAGGTTGGACAAGCTGAAACCAGACATTGAAGGTAAAGTGAGGCAGAATCAGTTGGCGCAGGTGCAAGGCCACAGGCGAAAATGTCCGACAAAAAGGCAACCATTTGAGATTGGTCAATTGGTTTGGGCAAGACAGTATGGCAGACATGCCCCATTGTGGGCAACAGCGGTCGTAAAGAAGTGTTTACATCCACTGTACTGGGTCGTGTTAAACGGTCAGATGCAAAAACGTCACATGAATCAATTGTGTGCGCAGGACGTGACTGCACCGGAGCCGGAGGTGACTGCACCGGAGCCGGAGGTGACTGCACCGGAGCCGGAGGTGGCTGCGGATCGGCGGACGGTGGACCTCGCTCTGATGCCGGCGCCGCTTCAGCAGCCGCTGAATCCTGCTGCTGCCGACGGCGACGGCGAGTGCTCGCCATCTCGGCAAACGAGCCTCCGGTGTGCCGCACCGTCTGCGGCCGGGGCGTCCGAGTGTTCCGCTGCCGAGTCGGCTGGCGGTGCTGCACTGGCCGCCTCTGCCGAGCGGCGCTCACCGGCGGCCGCTGTGGGACGGCCATCGACTGGTGATGCGGGCGAGTGTGTATCGATTGGCAGTGATACGTTGGAGCATGCACCGCGTCAAGCTCCTGAGAATCCTGAACAATCGCGGCGCTATCCTGTGCGAGAGCGGCGACCGGTTCAACTATATCCTGCGTAGGGTGTTTCCGGGTGTCCATTGTGTTGTTTATGTTTGGTAGTCTCAATTTAGTTGGCCATTTTTGTTGATAGTGGAAATTTGGGGTGGAGGTGTTGTGGCTGGGATTGGCTGTGCCGTGCCGGCCAGCTGGGCTAGATAGCCTGAGGCGCTGATGGCGTGACCTGGCGGCCGGCGTCCGGCGGCCGCGCGGCTGGGTGTGCCAGTCTGTGCCCGGTGCCCACACGGGCTGGTGTCGTGACGACAATACAGTGCTGCTTGGACCTCTCAGTATTTAACAATTAGCGCCATAGGAGCTGAGAAACATGGGGTGGCTAAACTTGCCCCTTGGCTCATCTTACCTCACTCTCCCCTATTTGGGGCTCTCAACCTTGATTTGTTAAAGTTATTTGTCTGTTCATCATAAAAGCTGTCAAATTTGCCGTATCATTAAACTTTTATTGAATTTGTATTTCACACTTATCTAAAATGAACAATTTTGTCACTGGCTTCTTTTATGAATGGAATTGGATGGTCGCATGAATGAACGAATGAATAGCTCCATTTGAGCATCAGCTGAAATCAATCCTAAAATGCAATCTACCAGTCTGCAACGAAAAGGTTTAAAAACCAGTGCAAGTTAGGTGCAGTTTCTAATCTATGCCGTTTTTTAATAAGTGTCTCATAGCTTCTTAATCTTGAGCCGCTTCTCTCACGATTCATTTTATGCGGTGCTTACATTGTTCAAGAAGTTATAGTATTCGAGCTTGTTGGTCTTAAAAACTGCTATCGAAGTAAATTAGAGTGTTTCGGGCTTCGGCACTTAAAAACCAATCAATATTTAATCCTCACCCATTTAGGCATTTCTTTTAAGCGTCTTACATGTAGCGGAGGGGCGTAGAAACCCTCAGCCATTTGGCCCTTGATAAAAAGAGCCAGAGCTTTGCTGAAAAATAAAAAAAGGAGCGAGCTGCTCGTGACGAGAGAAATCCGATAATTTGAGGGTTCTGGTCATCGCTGACGAGAGAAAGCCAATTACTTTTATGTCCTGGTCAATGCTGAGATCCTAGGTCACTGGTTGACCTCCCAGATCAGGTTAATAATCCAAAAGCACGGAAAATTGGGTCCTGCTAGAATTTCTACTAGTGAAGTTTGCTGGGACTTGGCTTGCTTCTGACTCCGAATTTGCACTTGCTTTGATCAAAGATGATGTATCAATAGGGGCGCAGCCAGGAATTTTTTTGGAGGGGGCTAGAATTGGTGAGGGCGCCAATTTCGGGTCAGGAGGGCGCCAATTTCGGCTCAGAAGGAAGCTGTCAATGCCGAGCAAGGACGACAAAATTTACACTCGTTTTTCCCTTACATGGTCACGCGACCTTATTCCACTCAAACTACGGTTTATTCTAGGTATTCCAGATGAAAACTGCCTTTACATTGTACGTATTTCAAACGGAAGCGAGGCGCGGCAGTCTCGCAGGCAAACACAAACGGGCTGCGAATGTCTGCATTACTGGTGTATTTTTCGACACCGGCCATGGCTCAGTTCCTCCGTCCTTCGGCTCAAATTCAGGTCTCAAATTCTGGTGTCAAGCGTTTTCTGGCTTACGGCCGACCCAAAAAGGACGATAGTGATAAGTGAATGAGTTGATGAGAGTGAATAAGATGAGTGAATAGTTTGCCGGTCGAGCCAATGGCACTGACGTGCTCGATTTGATAGAGTATCAAAGCATTTGGGGTAGGACGGGTCACGCCAGATCACCCATTAGGCGTTCTGCCGGCTATCCACAGAATGTTAACCAGCACTTACAGCCTTGCAACATACTGCATAGGCACTATAACTGATATCTAGGTATGCCTAGTTTTCAAATGCTTAAATTGGTACTAAATTTCAAACCAACACTTCCTAAAAACCACAGTAAAAAGGTGTAAATTTAAGGAAGTTAACCGAGATCATTTCAAGTACATGACCTTAACCTGAGTTTCACGTGACCTTGGCACCCACAACAATTAACCTTCCAGGCGGTGGGGGGGGCATTTTTTTGCCCCCCCTTTAGTTTTTTCGATATATCTCGAGAACCGCTGCGCCGATCGTCACCAAACTTTCAGTACCCTCCCGAGAGCAGCTAGCGCACATGGTGACCAAAAATTTTTCCAAAGGCTATGATAGGTTGGCCGCTATTGACGTCAGAGTGACGTCATTTTTGCCATTTTCGACCCAAAAAAAGGTTTCGCGGGAAGAGCTGTAAGGCCTACAGCTTTAGAGATACATAAAAATGTTTCAGACATAAAAGATGTTGAATTAAGAGGGCTACAAAACTGCTATTTCGGTTTTTCGAATTTTTTGGATTTTGACCCCCAAAAATAAAAAAATAGATTTTTTGAATATAATAGACTAAAAATCCAAAAAGTTTTTTTGAATTTCGAAAAAACCGGAATATATGTGATAGCCCCTACCGCCTTCTATCTACATACCAAATTTGAGATCGATACCTCTTTTTTTGGCCAAGTTATAGCGAAAAAACTGTTCAAAATTGATGACGTCAAATTTTCAAACTCAATTTTTAGCAATTCTAGACCTCGTAGCGCAAAACAAAGACCACCATTAGACTCCCCGTGACGAGCTGCATCGAATCGATACCCACTTTATGCAAAAATATCAACTTTGAAATTTGACCTTTTTTGACCTGACCTTGACCTGACCTCCACCAGAAAGTGACCTAAACCGTACCTGATGGTCTTATAACCAACACCATTGAGTTGGAAATGAAAAACTGGCCATAAAACATGCATGGCATAACCTTAGTAAAGTTGGGCTCATGTGGTGACCCTTGGTGACCTTTGGTGACCTGACCTGTGACCTGACCTGGTATGACCAGTGACCTCTAATAGCAACATATGTACTAGACAACTGACGCCTTATCGCTGATTTTCGACAAAATGCGTTTTACTCGGTGTTATAGCGCTTTCCCTAGAAGCCCCGTGAACGGTGAAACATTTTATCTTTGACCTGACCTGTGACGTCATCGGTGACCCCGAGGTCAATGAAATTTGGTTTCCCTCGACAAATTTGACAGGGCTATCGAACGCCGTTTGAATTTTCCGGATCCGTCCAGTAGTTTCGGAGATACGGGGGGGGGCAAAAAAGTGCCCCCCCCCCCCCCCACCGCGCGGAAGGTGGCTGGTAGGCCCACCGCCTGCCGGGTTAATGAGACAAACATTAGATAGTATATTTCACATGTTGTCACGTTGCTAATCACGAAACGACTATGGAAACACACAGAAGATGTGCGCTGACTGGCAATTGCTATTCTGGCCTGACATGATCTTGAGAAAAATAATCACAGGTTAACCCTAGAACGCCTAGGGGGGGGGGTTGTATCAACCCCCCCTGAGGTTTTTTCGAAGTGCTCGCTAAACGGCTTGTCGTAGCGGGCTGAAATTTTCAATACCCTCTGGGGCAACCTTTGCGCATCTTTTGCCGAAAAAAAAATGATCGGGTCATGTCAGGTCACGGAGTTATGACGTCATAAGAGGTACAGCCTCCGGCCGACAGTTACCAAACGTGTGCGCCGAATCCCTAGGTTTTCTGCCAGTGATACCCACATTGTTTGATGGATCATGATGAAACTTCCCATGCATGTTGGGGCAAGCATTGGCTATCGTGTGGTGCAAAAAAATTGACCGGGTCAGGTCAGGTCACGGAGCTATGACGTCACAAGAGGAACAGCGTCCGGTACTATTTTTGAAAAGCGCCCGAACCACTATTTTGCTAATTCTTGTCACCTCAATGGGAATATGCAGCAATATTAGCTTCTATAGGGAGCAAATGGACCTCCCAAATCCAAAAATACAATCAGATTTCAAAAATTTAAATTTTGATTTTTCGAATTTCTGCCGCCGACTGTGACCTTGCCGACTTCCGGCGCTCCCAACGCGCCATTTTTAGAGCTAGGGAAACGAAATACATACCAAACGATAGAGAATTGATCAAGGAACACGATAGTGAAGGTTTCAAGTCGATATCTCTCACCGTTTTGCCGCAATCGCCGCGGAAAGTTGAAAAAGTTTGATTTTTTCGGAAAATTTGACCTTTGACCGGTCATAAGTAGGTCAAATGTTGACCTAGGACCAAAAAATATACCACCAATCGCGAGATCTCGTTGAGAGCAATCCGTTGGTTTTTTCCGCTAAGCTCTACGACCTTCCGTTTCGAAACGCCAGGGGGGGGGTCGTAACAACCCCCCCCCCTGGTCGTTCGTGTTATGAGAAATGGCCTGGTCGTGCGAGGGTTAAAGGTAATTTGGTTCAGGGATTTAAAATTTTCAGACAAGATGCAAAAATGATCAGGGCTATTTAATTTTCCGGGAAGTTGTAAAATTGATACTCCAGGGCACCAAAGAATCGTCGCAATCCTTCGCTTTGCCGCGATTTATTGGTGAAAAACAGGGGGTAAAAACAATGCGAATAAAACCAAACGTTTTGGACAACAACGTGCCTTCGTCAGTGGAGAAAAATAAGCGTATAGGTTTAACATCGATGAGAACTAAATGCGGCACCGTCTCGGTCTGGCCAGCCGGGTTGCCGATAAAATACACAAATGTTTATAAGCTGCCATGATGTGCTTAAAAAACTGCTGAAAATACCGGGTGGCCCAGAAAAAACGTTCCCAACTTTAAATCAATATTTCTCAGAAAGCGATAACGATACAACATTACAACTTCCAATAGTCAATGCGGCATACATTTTCAGTGGATGGTATGATTTTTATGTTATTCGGTCAATTACTTTTAAATGGTTCGTGTTTCTAGCATGCCATGTAAAAATTACTTTTTTGCTCAGATGTTTACTAAAAAATGTGAGTGAACGGGCCACTCCCATCTCGGCAACACGGCCTGCAGTCATGACTGCTACTGGCAACTAGTCTCATTGATGGGTCAGGCCTCAGGGTGACACATTCCCTCTAGCTTTTTTCCTTATTCGGTCGATTTACTGTTTGATCTTCTTGAAGGGAGGGCGATCAGCAGTAACCCATGCACCGTGCCACTCCTGCTCGAAACAGGACTTGTTAAAACAAATGGCATCCATTAACACTATTTTGGCTCAGTATTTGAATATTTGGCACATACGTGGGACAAAAATATTTAAAATAACAACACGCGTGCTGGTTTTATTCACGTGTTCTATTTTTTCCATTTTTTTCTAACATGGTAGGTACGTCTAAGCCAATCATTACCTACTGCCGTTCAACATCAGCAAAAAAAGCAAAAACGTCTTACTTCATTCAACATAAGATTGCTGGCTTGAAAATGATGTTACAGTGTTATAATTTAGCATACCAATGCGCAAAGAAGTGACGCAACCTTGATAAAAATTTTGGCTCGTTATTAGCACTCGAATTTGAGATATAGGCCTCCAAAGTTCGGAACGTTTTTTTTGGGCCACCCGGTATATCTTAAAAAAATAAAGATAACTACTTCATCGATTTTATCGAAAGAACTAACATGTAACTCTAATTACTTATTTCTTGCCACTGACGGAGGCACTTTTTTGTGCGAAACGTCCGGGTCTTATTCGTATTGTTATTACTTATTGTATTGTCATTCCCCGTGAGAAAAAAGGATAACTCTTCAGACAGTAACCATAACAGCGAAACGGCTTAACCCTCGCCCATGTAGGGGGGGGGGTTGGTGCAACCCCCCCCCTGAGGTTTTTCGGAAATAAGGCAAAAACGGCGGCGCGCAGCGCCGCCAAATTTTGGGTACCTTATGGGGCAAACCTTGCGCATCTTTTGATAAAAAAAAATTGACCGGGTCATGTCAGGTCACGGAGTTATGACGTCACAAAGGGAACAGCCTCCAGCCGGATTTTCACAAACTGAGTGCCAACGCCCGAGGTTTCCTGCCGGTGGTACGGACATCGGTTGATGGATCGTGATGAAACTTCCCATGCATGTTGGGGCAAGTATTGGCTATCATATGGTATAAGAAACTTGACCGGGTCAGGTCAGGTCACGGAGCTATGACGTCACAAGAGGAACAGCGTCCGGTACTATTTTTGAAAAGCGCCCGAACCACTATTTTGCTAATTCTTGTCACCTCAATGAGAATATGCAGCAATATTAGCTTCTATAGGGAGCAAATAGACCTCCCAAATCCAAAAATACAATCAGATTTCAAAAATTTATTTTTTGATTTTTCGAATTTCTTCCGCCGACTGTGACCTTGCCGACTTCCGGCGCTCCCAACGCGCCATTTTTAGAGCTAGGGAAACGAAATACATACCAAACGATAGAGAATTGATCAAGGAACACGATAGTGAAGTTTTCAAGTCGATATCTCCCACCGTTTTTGCCGCAATCGCCGCGGAAAGTTGAAAAAAGTCTATTTTTCCGAAAATTTGACCTTTGACCGGTCAAAAGTAGGTCAAATGTTGACCTAGGACCAAAAAATAAACCACCAATCGCGAGATCTCGGCGAGAGCAATCCGTTGGTCTTTTCCGCTAAGCTCTACGACGCTCCGTTTTCAAACGCCAAGGGGGGGGGGGGTCGCACCAACCCCCCCCCCCCCCTGCATGGGCGAAGGTGGCTTACGGGCGAGGGTTAATGTAACACAATTCGCTGTGTATACGAAACCTATAAGTCCCTAAAAGTAATCCTATTTACAACTTTTAAAAAGATACAGCTTATACAGCTTGGGCATACAATTTTTTTCTGCATTTAGATAATATTCATTTATCTCCACAGAATATGGTAAATTAGTGCTGCTGAAGTTAGCTTTCGAAGCGTCTCCTCCAGGCATTCCACAGCTCTCGTGCCATTTTGGATCACGGAACATGGCTGGGTGCAGGACAGGTCGTCTGCGAGCTTGGACGGACCACGTGACCACCTCCTCCCCTCCCCCTCACTCCCGTCCCCTTCCCCAGCAGGGCGTCCGATCTAACCGCGCCCCAGGCAGTCGGCTCGGTCCGACCCTCCCTGGTCGAGCCACGGCCCGGTGCCGCCTGAGTTTGTGCCGGGTGCAAAACTGGAGCAGTAACTAGCGCCGGAACTAGTAGTCAGCACGACCATCGTCAGATGGCAGGAGTAAATGGAATAAGCGGTTCCAGGTTTCAGAAGGAATGGGGCAGGAAAAAGCGCTGAAAACAATGTTTTGCTGATATAGCCACAAAAAGTTCACTGAATTAGGAGAGCAGCACATCAGTTTAAAGCCCTTAAGATGGTGGTTTTAATAAGCACACAATCATTTCTCAATTCGCCTCCAACGGTGTCACAGGCAAAGAATACGCTGAAATACTAGTGTGTACAGAAGCAACTGCGGGTCCCTGTACATTGTCCCTAGAAGTTTTGAAATCATCGAAAACTACTAGGGATTGTCCCTAAAAGTTTTTAGAGCTCCTTTTACTGGGGACACGCAAAGAACCCGGGACACGATAATGGCGGCAACTTGCTCAGCTCTCCGAACACATGTTGTGAACGGTCGCGTCAACATCGCCACGGTAAATAAAAAGGCCCGCGAGCGGTGTGCCTCCCCTCAGATCTGACGATACCCTACAGGCACGTGTGTGTGGTCGCCGTAAATCTGGATACGGCAGGCCGGCACTCGTCCAAGAAATCGGTCGAGTTTGTTTCCTAGTCACTATTTGGAAGGGGAAATCGGGTTATAGCGCAGTCACGTGATCATCCTTGATCACGTGACTTTCTAGCCCGGGGAGACACCCGAGCCGATTCTGGAGGTGCCCAACATGATTGCTGAAACGAACTCGGCTGGTTACATCCAGGTCCAGCTTATAAACCCGACCGATGACGACATGCAGCTGCCCCGCGCCGGTTACGAGCTGGGGCAGACTCAGCTGTATGAGGGGCTGGTCGCCACAGTGCGCGTGGACCCGGTGGGAGGTCAGGATCAGGGCAGTAGGTACTGGGCCGCCGCTCTGGGCCGGCCGCCGCGCTGGTCAAGCCAACATTTCCTAAATCTCATTCCTAAAATTCCCTCTGGAACATCTGAGTGGGGATCGGAGACGGCGGGTAGAGTGGGGAGGGGGGGCATCAGGGCGCCATGCCCCTCAAAGGGAAATCAGGGGGCCATCATATCATTTGCCCCCCCCCCCAAAAAAACAAGCGATGGGCCCCCATGGGCATATGGTGCCCGGCCCTTATTCGATTGTCACGAGGCTCAAGAAACCCACGCCAGCTATTAACAGCTCCCATACGGGTCTTTGAGGGTCCTACACTGACCTCTGATGACCCTTCCGTGGTGAAACCCACGCCAGCTATTAACAGCTCCCATACCGGTCTTTGAGGGTCCTACACTGACCTCTGATTACCCGTCCGTGGTGGTCAAGCGCCCACATTGACCGTGGAGGACCCGCATTGACCTCTGAGGGCCTTCCGCTGGCCTTTAAGGGCCCCTAAACCGGCCTCAGTGGCCCATCTGGCGTCTAAGGGCCTCACAACGGCCTCTGGTGGCATCATTTCTGTCTCTGGGGTACCAAAACTAACCTTTAGGTGTCCCTGAAGGCCCTATACTGGATTTTGAAGACCCGATGGCGGCCTCTAACGGCCCGCATCGGCCTCTGAGGGCCCACCTTGGCTTTTGAGGGCACTCTGCTGGTCTCTGGGGTCCAACGCTGGCCCATGCCGGTCTTTTAGGACCCCAAACTGACCTCTGGGCTCTGTGGCCCCATGCTGGCCTGTAAGGGCCCATATTAGCCTCTGAAGACCTCGCACTGGATTCCGAAGATCCGATGCCGGTCCTTGTTATGGCCTGCATCGGCCTCTGGGCTCTGAGGGCCCATCTTGGCCTCTGAGGGCCCTCTGCTGGCATCTGGGGTTCAACGCCAGCCCACGCCGTTTTTTAGGGCCCCGCACTGATCCCTGAGGGTTCCATGCTTGCCAGTAAGGACCCACATTAGCCTCTAAGAGCCCAAGTCGGCCTCTGGTGGTCTCAAACTGCCATTAGGCCCTATACTGGTCTCTGAGTGTCTTAACCCTCGCATGTGTGCGGCGTTTGCCAGCTTCTAATGTGTAGGGGGGGGGTCGGTTGGACCCCCCCCCCCTTGCCGTTTGGCCCCTGATCGAGCTAGAGCTTCGCGGAAAAAACGAGCGTGTTGCCCGTGACGAGAGGAAGCCGATGATACCCAATTTTAAGGTCCTAGGTCATTGGTTGACCTTCCAGGTCAGGTCAATGACCCAAAGTCGGGAAAATCGGGACCTATTAGAAAGTCGTAAATTGTGGCTGCTAAGGGGTTTTTCGGGGTGCTGAGGCCAGTTTTACCAACAGAAAAATAGCAGCCCGGCGCAATTTTTCTGTCAAAAACCCGCCGACGAGTTTCACCAACCAGGCGAAAAAATATCCGCCGGCGTGAAAAAATATCAGCCAGAAAAATAGCCAACGAGTTTCACCAACGGCAAATGCGGCATTAATGGAGTGTTTATCTGCGCCATTATATGTAGAAAAACAGCCCAAAAAAATAGACAGGCGACCCCGTCTATTTTTTTGATGTCGTGTTGGAATAATTGGCCCCATTTGTTACTAATTATCGTGATTTGCGCTTCTCAGTTGATATAATAATTTAGTATCATTCATGGCCAATTTGTAAAGCATCTGGGCTTCAAGATTAGAAGAGGAATACTGATGATATTGCGTAAAGAAAGAGCCTTTGTCACCAGGCAGGACCAAAAGGAACCAACAAGACGGGTGTTTGGTGTTGTGGTGTTAGTTTTTTCGTTTTATATTATTTTTTTGCTACAAGCACCCAACAGGAAGATGATAGCGCATTAACTAGTGGTCAGCTTACAAGTTCATTGCTCGCACGGAAGTGGAAAATAATGATGGAAGATCATTTTCGAAAATCGAAGGTGCTTGAAGATATCAATATGCTGGAAGGAGAGGCGGTAAATGTCAAGTTTAAGTCCTAAGAAGATTTCATTGATAAATTTTTCATATTTTAACATTATTTGACATCCTGAATCCAAAAATGATACTCATATGTCTCGCAAATAAAAGAAAAAAACATAATCAAACCTGACCTAACCTTACCTACTTACCTATAACCTACCAACCTACCACCTACAAACCTACCCTAACCTAACCTAACCTACAAACCTACTTACCTACAACCTAAAACCTACAAACCTACAACCTAACCTAACCTAAAACCTAAAATTTTTGCTGTTTCATATTCGTATCAAAAGCGCCACAATTGTAGTTAGGACCTAAACTTGACATATACCGGAGAGGCAGAGAGGGTAGGCTCATTGGACTCAAGATTTTAAATAAATATGTCCCTGTTTTCACATATTCAGCTACATTTGACATTGCAAGGCGCCAGCTACTAATGGCACTACACTACTACTTTTGGGTGGAACTTCTTGAGCTGTGCGGAATAGGGAAGGTGCATTGACATTGCTAAGACCAAAATGGCAAGATTTTCAAGATAAATGACAATAAATTTAAAAAAGAAATTGAATAGCATGAAAAAAATGTATAAAGGCTTCTTTTTTAAGCAAAACGTGCAAAGTTTGCATGGTTGCGAATCCGAACAAACTTGCTGAATGCTGTCATAAGATTGTGCCACTGAACTCAGCAAGTCATGCTGCCAATATTGAAGGAAAAGAAAATAATAGTATTGTTGTAAAATGTAAATGAATCCATAACTGTTGTGTGCACTGTGCTGATATTGAATGCATGTGTATGTTGCATGCATGAGTCATGCAGGGGTCATGTTAAAACTGGCTGTAAGTATTGTGAGTTAGTTTTGCTAAATTGTGGAGGCACCAGGCAAATTGCGGCCAAAATGTTAGTCGTTCACCTCAGCGCTGAAATTACTGCACACAGAGTTTTCAGATCATGCGCCGAAATGTTCATGCAGCCCGTCCGTTACACTGGTCATGTTGACAGTGACAAGGATTTTTTCCCAGTCTCATGTTGAAATACAATAATAATTCACTTAGCTTGATTTTTGCTTATGTTTTCATGCCAGTTCCTAGAATAAAGCAGCCAATATTTTCTGTCATGTGAGAAATATAATGAAAATATGCACAATTGCAGGCTGTGGCATGTTGTGAAGTTTTTCCTTGTTTATTGCTGAGTTTTTTCCAGTCTCTGCTGCAAAAACGGTGGTGAATCCACCGTCGTCCGACGGTTTCGATGACGCCAATCATCGGCGAGTGTTGCTATGATGGCCGACCTGACTGAGCGCACAGCGGCAGCCGCCGTCGCCAATAACGACAGTGAGGACACCTCCGAGTCGGACGGAGACGCCGCCGCGGACGACTTCACCGTGCTGGACGAGGTGGAGCGCTCGAGCCGACAGGCCGTGCACCGCGTGCGCTGCCCGACTGGCTGGCGCACCCGCAGCCGATTGGCGACCGGCGGCCGGCGCCGGCCAATCTGCCGTTCCTGGTGCAGGTGACGGTGCTGCCCGAGCTGCTGGCGGCCGCAGAGTCGCCGCTGCCACCGGCCGACCTCTGCGTCTCGGCGCCGGCCGGCCGCGGTAAGACGCTGGCGCTCGCGCTGCTACTGGTGCAGGCGCGGCGCCGCGGTGCGCCGGCCGCCGGGTGCGCGCGCTAGCTGTGCTACCCACACAGGCGCTGCCCGCTCAGGTGCCCGCCGTGTTCCGCCAGTACGACGCCGACACGCCGCTCTGCGTCCGGCTGCTGGGTGGAGACACAGTGGCACGAGGGGGGCACCAACTGGTGGCGGTGGGGCCGCGCGGCCCGGTCTCCCCGGCTGATCGTGGTGAGCACTCCCGGCTGGCTGATGGATCACATAACCAGCGCCGAGGGCTTCTCGCTAGCGCACCTGCGCTACCTGGTGATCGACGAAGCCGACCGGGTGATCGAGATGGCCGAGACGGGCTGGCTGAAAGCGGTGGAGCGGGTGGCGGCGGCCACGGCCCGCCGCCCTGCATCGCCGGCCGGCTGACGGCCGCCGCCGTCTGCGCGCCTCACCTGCCGCTGCAGAAGCTGCCGTTCTTGGCCACCCTGTCACAGAACCCGGAGGCCGGAGAAGCTGGAGCGAATGTCGCTGTTCCAGCCGCGACTGCTGGGCGGCCGCCGCCGTCGCACTGCCCGGTCAGTTCGTCGGCAGGTTCACCACGCCGGCCGAGCTGAGCGAGTCGTTCAACGTGGTGGCGCCGCAGCCGCAGAAGCCGCTGCTGATGCACAGTTTGCTCCGACAGCCCGACTGGCGGCGCTCGCTCGTGTTGGTCAACTGGAACGAGGCGGCGCACCAGCTGGAGCTACCGCTGTCGGTGCTGGGCGCGCGCGAGGCCGAGTTCCCTGGGGCAGTGCCGGCGGGCCAGCGGCGGCGCGCGCTAGCTGAGATGGCCGCGCTGGTGTGCTCGAGGCTATGGCGCGCGGTATTGACGTGGACGCCGTGGACGCGGTCGTGTCGTACGACATCCCGGCGCTGTTGAAGGCACACTGCGTGCGTCGGACGGCGCGCGTCAGCCGGGCCGGCCGGGCGGTCACGCTAATGTTTGAGCGGCAGCGCAGCCATTTCCAGCGGCTGATGGCGCAGGCGGGCAAGGCGGACGGCCGGGTGCGGGAGACGCCGGTGCCGCTGTACGAGCTGCGCCAGCACGAGGCGACCTACGTCAGTGGATTTCCACACTAGCTTCTAGTTGATCGCTTTTTTTCACCTTTTTACGCTCATCGCTCATGATTTATCTACATTTTAGAAATATTACAATGAATAGGTGTTTACCTTGTCATCAGCCTAGAAAAGTTAAAGTAAGTAAGGCGTTTTTAGTTGCATAATGTATATTTGTTCATGAACACGGATTTAACGTGTCCTAACTCCCAAATACTTCGATATTAGACCCGAGTTTTGCAAACCAGTCGAACGATCATTTGGTTGGGGCGTAGCCAGACGGCTCGACTGGGCGTGGAAGCCGGCGAAAAGGTGGTCACCACGCGATTATCATGTAAAGCGGTCTCCGTCGGACGATTGTGTCCGTGCGCAACGAATGATCTCGGCACACGTGGATGAGTTCGGCAGGACTCTCCACTGAGCGGTACTGGGCGCAGTCGAACGACGGTCGACGAAGCTAGCGCAGGTATTGTTACGAGCCGGACCAGTGTAGCGGGGCCGGAGCTTATATTGTTTGCTGTGTGGCGTTCCTTCGTCTTGACCGGGCCCGGCAAACGGCGCCTGCATATCGGCTGAAACCACCTAGCCGGGCAGCATGACCTCCACCTCGCCGAAGTGGGGCGAACGACCGCCCTCAGCCCTGCAATGACCGCGGTGCAGTTAATCTGGGTAGGTATCTTCCTCAGGTATGACACTCGCCTTGGCACAAGGCTTTATATAGGCCTTGGCGAATCCTTAGCCCTCTTGGTCCTAGAAGTAGGTGTAATGCAGTGCGCGCGAAGCCGCCTCGCAGCACCGCAGTTCACTCGCTCGGCAGCGGAACTGTCCGTCCAGCTTCAGGTGGCGCCTCTGGGAACAATGTTTGCCGCTTCTTCCCCACTCTTTTGACATCTAGGAAAGAGATGCGACTCCCGGATCCGTCGGGAGCGGGTCCCATCTATTATAGTCCCCACCTCATAAAAGGTGGGAGTGGGGGTCCATACATTGCGTGCACGTTCGACACGATTATTTTCTACAAGGTGCGACTAAAAGCAGGCAAAAAGGTTAATTGCAAGTTAAAGGTATTGTAAAAATGAAATATAATAGGCTGACAGGAAAAAAAGATCCACTAAAACCATAGATATACAGACTAGATAGGACACGCCCATTGGCTCCCCATACTAGCGAACATGTAGGTCAGGCGGCCATGTTGGGGCAGCCGTCTACATAGACACGCATTGGCTACAGCACGTAAAGTGAATGGGGGTGGAGCGGTTTCGAGCCCGTTTTCCAAACCAATTTTTGAGTTATTGGGAGGCTGCAGATGGCCAGTATGGTTATGAAATGATTAGTTAGAGCCTATAGCCTCACCAAATGTATTTGAAATCAATTTTTCATCATCGTACCGTACCGCAGCGAGGGATTAGTCACCCCTTGTTCCCATACGGTTTACTCGTGCTTGTTCGGTACACGCTGGCCTCAGAGAGCTGAAAGTTGGTACAACTGACCTTTCATTAAATCCGGATCTTATGACACTAATCACCCTTTCAGGTCATGCCCGGTCACTGACCTATGACGTCATAATAGAGCCACCGCGCGGTCATGACATGCCGCAACTTCGCAATGCCTTCAGTGCCAGAGGAGCTTTCACAGGGAGATCAAACTAACAGAACCTTGTACCCTCCAGAGGCCTTATAGCTTGTATATCTAATATTTTTCCTGATGGTCACCTGAGGTCAGGTCGGTCACGTGACATCGCCATCACAAGTCAATGGGGAAAGGTGGTAACTGCTATTTTGGTGCCGAAAATGATTGAAGATTATGCAAACGCACGAAACCATGAGATAATACACATTACACATCTTGTAAACCAATTTTTAACTTTTGCACCGTTTACTTTAGCGACATAGATTACGTCACAAAGCCAGAGTCGGAGTTTTAGGTAAATCATTCGATTAAATTGAGCTGGCGAGTCGGGACAGTCACCAATGGACTGAAGACCGTCAAAATCGAAATGAGCTATACGGCCCTCTTAGATCAACGTGACGTAAGGTCAGAATTCTAGGTTGAACTTATCCTAGCACAAGCATATCATCGACGCGCCTGAGCATGGTGACTAGGATAATGCCTATATCGCTAACGTTTATCAGCAAATTAGACGCTACTACATCAGCACCGCCCGTCCTGCCGTCGATGCCGCCACAGACGGGTGCCGCTGCTCCCTGGGAGCCGCCTCGGTGTCCGACCTGCCGTCGGGGCCACCATAGACGGGTGCCGCTATTCCCTGTAGACTGCCTCTGTTGCCCGGTCTGCCGTCGGGGCCACCCCACACATAAACGTGTGCCACTGCTCCCAAGGTGCCGCCCGGCCTGCTGTCGGGGCCGCTACAGACAGATGCAGCTGCTGCCGGAGTGCCGCCCGGCCTGACCATCGGGGCAGCCACAGACGGGTGACGCTGCTCCCTGGGCACCGCCCAGCCTGCCCGTCGAGACCGCCTCTGACGAGTGACGCTCCCTGGGGCGTGCTGTCCGGATCGACATTTTCCCGTTCTTGTGTGCGTTTCGAGACTGCTTGGAACAGGCCAACGTCCTAGTCGCAGCTTTCTCTAGCCTTTGCTTCAGCCCCCGCTGCTCTGGCAGCTATTGAAATGGTCCTGAGGAAAATAAAAACAACCAATCATGCCTACTTCTTAGTTCTCCTATAGGGATAGGGCGATGAGCGGACTCGACAATGACATGCACACACTGACATGTTCACACACATTCACACATGAGGCGATCAATCATGGTCCATGGAATGCAAATATTTATGAGCGAGAAAGAAATGAGATTGATTATCGAAAAATCTTGATGTAACTTCAAAAAATATCGGGTTAAAAGAGTATGAACTGTCAAACTTGGTATCAAGCATTCTAGAGAGGCCCATATCTTTGCAGCCATACATGCTGTTTAGCGAAGAGTTATCATGTTGTGTAGCTTAGCCATTCTTCCTTGAAATTACGCATTGTTTTTGGGGAGTCAACAAGCATTTGGGGAGTCAACTCGGCACATTCCACCAGGCACTTACTAAATCATCGGTGCCAAACCTGTTCTGTTTGCAGTAACTCCTATTTAATGCCTGGACACATTTTGATGAAACTTTGTGTGTTGTTGGGCACCCACTTCCCTTGGCAATGCAATGAGAAATGTGGTTTGGGTGCAAGCGCGTGCTGGGTATTTTTATGACTCCAGAATGGCAGGATGCATTGCATACAAAATTGGGACACTGGTTGGAGACCAATCTGATGAGTGCCTTATAAGTTTAAGCAATCACTTGAGGCATACTAGGTATTGTATGTGTACACAATTGTACATGTGCAGAACACGTATCTATTTCTCACAAACATCTGGAATGATTGTGCTCAAAGTTGGTATGGTATGTTGTAACAGTATAAACAGATCATGGGCTGCTTTCACATGTTAGCAATGACACAGCAGTGGACTCTGCTCACCTTGCACAACTATATGCCACTCACCTGCAGGTGAGCAGGGAAGAAAGACCTGATGGGACTGCACCATAGCACAGCCAAACTGGTCTGTGCAATCGAAGGAGCCCTCATCATGAAGTGTGCCGCATGACCAAGCTTGCCCCCTTCCGACACATGTTGCCGCCAGTCCATCTTCACCTGAATGCGCCAGTCCTTTCGCTGTACACACCTGGGTCTGGAGGAAACCTAGAAAGTGAAAAAATGACAGGCATCTGTTAATGTGTTGAATAACTGGTAACAAGGGGCTGGGTGGAGGTTTGTTCAAATGAAATACCCTTTGTAACTATACATTTATATTCACTGCATCTTGATGCTACTGAGGTCTTAACAGACCATTGTTTAATCAATTGTCCTTATGGCCAACTGTTGTTATGGATTGTGATGTATCCACATTAAAACATGAACAGAGACTATATCACAAATGACAAAACACAAAGAACAATACTAACTGCAATTTATATCCATTTCTAAAACATCCTCTCAGACTTAACTGAAAAAGAAATCTTCTATTTACCTGTGGAGAAACACACCCCTTCTTCCTTCAAACTGGTTGGAGCAGTTGCTAGCTAGGCATCTTGCAGCCTTTTTGAGTACTTGTGACTTGCACATATAACTGAACCTGAAAGATAGATACAATAATTGATCATTTTCTTGAGTCAATTACCTGGGCTACATTACCAAGTAACTACGCATCAGGAAAGGATTTTCCTACTCGCTCACCGCTGTACTCAGTTTGAAATGTGCATTTACCAACTTTGCTCCTAAAACCCAGGTCAATGAAGACTTAGGTATTTCAAACCATTTAGATGGCAAGAGAAATATTGCAATATCTGTAAGGCTATAAAATGGTTCACAATTTTGGAATTTCATATGTAGACCATTGTTTTTAAGGCGCCAACCTGGCAACCACAGCCCAGACGGCAATGCCGATAACATATTGCCAGTGCAGAGGTGCTCATCAGCTGCACAGGGTGGCTTAGATTTGCAGCAGAAAGGTAAATATTTTTGTGCTGAGCATTGCTGGCCATAACATCATAAAATGCAGATCTGCTGCACTAGCATATCATATCTGCTCCAAGAAAATGGTGAACAGATAAGTCAGTCTTCAGAGACATAACGCAGTCACTGACTGCAAGTCAGCATGTGACTTAAATTTCAAGTCTTATATTGCAGCATTTCCTATCAACAGCAAAGATATATAAGCTTGTGGTAAAAATGTAGGTCTTGCTAGTCAGTGCAGCTGATATCTGTTGCAGATTTTCAGAGGACTGAAGCAGACATGTCGCCCCAGCTTGTGCGGCTTGCTGACTGTGTTGACGCGCTTTGCTGTCTGGCGCACAGTAACTTTTCAGAAGCTGAAGTGTTTTTAAATATGAAATGAGGATATATTTGACATAGTGCTATAATTTAACCTACCATAGGCCTACAATAAAACTCATTTTAGCACCAGCATTTTGCATCACAAACTACACTTTTCAATGCCTAGATCTTTTGTTGTTTATATAGTAAATAAGGAAGAAAATAAAGGTATGAGATCCTACTGTACTTCCACATAATGTTTTTCCAACAAAATGTACTATCAACCCCTTAAATACCCTCAAATGCAAAGCAGCATACCTGTCAGACAATGGCGCCATCCGGGTAACACTCCCTCCTTTCTATCTTCATATATCTAAATCAAAACTAGTTGAGCACAATTCAACCTCCGTTTGACATTCTCCAAGCTTCAATCTATGAGCTGAACTCCTGAGACAAACACTATTCACTCTAAAAATACCAAAAAATGTGCCGTAAACTTTCCCATTTTCCCGTTCACTTACACAGAGCTGCCCCGCCGAGGGCTGCCCCAACATGGCGGCGCCCTCTGCATGCCGTCGCTAAACAGCTGCCCTATCTACTATCTAGTCTGTATATCTATGACTAAAACGCACGCTTCCTATCGTGACCGTCATAAATGACGTAGATTTACAATTTGGTGGTCTTGTATTGGCAAGTTTATTATGGTCTATTTTGTGGTTACAACTCTTAAAAATATATGTTATGGATTCCAATAATAATATTTCTAAATCTTTGTTGTAGTGGCATTAAAAAAACACGCTTAACTTTAATTGAAACATGTTTTAAATAATTTATCAGTCTCCTTGACCATTATCGATATTAAAATATCAGCTGACTGCCGGCGACAAATATTTCCGGCCGATATTGGCTGGAATTTTTTTGTTGGTGAAACTCGTGGCTGTGTGGCGTCTATTTTTTCGGCTGGATATTTTATTTCGGCGGCCGGCTGGTATTTTTTGGTAAAACTGGCCTCTGATCACGAATATCGTGTTAGTTTTGATCACAGATGATGTCTTTAAGCATTTAGGCCAGGTCGAGTCAGGTCAGGTCAGGTCAACCAGTAGGGGTTGTGACGGGTATTCGTAGTACGTGTCAACCGCCTCTGACAGCTTCGTAACATGTTACGAAGGCACCAAAACTACTTCGTAAATGTTCAAATGGTTGCTAAATTCGAATTCAGCTCCAAAAACTAGCCTAGAAACATGTAAAACTCGAAAAAGTGAACCGAGGTCACCCGAGGTCACCAAAGGTCAATGACCTGACCTGACCTTCAGGTGACCTTGACACCCATTCTAATGCATGGGAGCAACATCAAATCACATGTTTGAACGTTTGAAACCACGAAAAGCTTGCAAACGCGCGGCTAATGCGAGCCGACATACGCGGAATCGCGATTCCGGCCAAACATGGTCTCGGAAAATAGGTCACAGGTCAAAGGTCATTTGGGTCAGGGTCATGAAATTTTCAGGGTAGGTGTAAAATTGATCAATGAGAGGGTACTGAAAGTTTCGTCGCGATCGGTCGCTTTTTGCGCGAGTTATTCGCGAAAAACCATGGGGGGGGGTCCATCCGACCCCCCCCCCCTACACATGCGAGGGTTAAACTGGTCTCTGAGGCCCCAAACCGACCTCTAAACACACCGGCCTCTGATGGCTCAGTTTCTGTCTTTGAGACCGAAGACTGGCCCTTATGTGCCTCTGAGGGCCCCGAACTGGCTTCTGAAGGATCGATGCCGGTCTCTGAGGACCCACACCAGTCTTTAAGAGCCCCACACTGATATTTGAGGACCCATACTAGGGTCCCGAATTGGTCTCTTTAGGCCCCAACCAGCCTATAAGGTCTCTAAACCGGCCACTGATGGCCCAATTTTGCTCTCTGGGACCCAAGACTTACCTTTGGGCGTCACGAACTGGCCTTTGCGGGCCCATATCGGCCTCTGGGGCCCCATAGCGGCCTTTGAGGCCGGTATGGTAATAAAGGGGCCCCTGCAAGCTAGCACCGCCCCCCCCCCCCCGAGGGTCGACAGGGCCCTTTGAGGCCCTTTGCCAAATTGCCCCCCCCCCCCCAAACGCCAAGTCTGCGACCGTCCCTGTCTTGTCAGTCCTTCGTCAAGCTAAACTCGTTCACCGAAACCCCGAGTTACCCGCTGCCTAATATGCAGCGCATAGTAGAAGATCTGGGGCGAAACACGGGCTTTGTGAGCTAGATGGACATAACTAAGAGCTTCTGCCTTCTACCAGATACGGGTGCCGCCTGAGTGCGCCAAGCTCGCTGGTTTCATAACACCCTTCGTGGGCTACAAGCCAACGTTCCAGCTGGCTCAGAAGCACGGGGTTAAAAGTACAAACCGAGTAAGACCAGGCTTCTCTGTCGTTCAGTGCCGACCCTACTGAACTTACTGAAGAAGAACGTGCCCTATGTATTCACCGAGGAGTGTAGGGAGTCTTGTGAAGCGCTGAGACGGTGTTTATGCGAGAGTCCGGTGCTCAGGTACCACGACTTCTCGGTTAAATGCCCATTTCACGTCTAAACCGACGCGAGCTGACGAGCACTGTGAGCGGCGCTGCATCAGACGCTGAATCCTTCGCCCCAGTGGGGGGGGGGGGCATATGTTACCACCCCGTCACGTTTTTTGCGTGTGAATAAAAAACCGCGGCGCGTAGCGCCGCGCCGCTTGGGGTAGCTTTTTGTACAGGTCTCACGGGTTTTAGAGGTAGGTTTTGCAACTAGAAAATTTAGTGTACTTCAGGCTATATCTTCGCCGTCTTAAGCTTTTAACCCGCAACCGCCTGGGGGGGGGGGGGGTCGGATCCGGACCCCCCTCCGTTTTTCTTGAATAACTCATGAACCGCTTACGCTATCAACTTGAAACTTAGCATAACGTCTCCCCCATCAATTTTACCTCTCCTGTGTAATATTTAAGAAAATGTTTCCAAAAAAATTTGAGATATATCGATTTTAGTGATGTAACTACATGGCGTTTTCAGTAAAAAAGTGATAAATGTTTAAAAAATCGCCAAAAATCGAGGTTTAAAGCAAATTGCAAATTAAGGCCATGAATAGACGCAGTTTAACGAATTCTTTAAAATGGCTATCTCGGATTTTCCATAAATTGCGTTTTCTCCCCTAAAAGTTCAAAAAACTATATTTTTTTGGAAAACAGCTAATAAATCCAAAATTTTTGGAATTTCTAAAAAACAGAATATATGTTATAGAGCTCTATTAGAACATTAGATGTCCTAAATTTCAACTTTCTATCTTGATTTTTGACCCCCAAATTGTAAAATATAGCTCCAACATGCATAGGGCATAGTGACGTCATAAGCATTTTCGTGAATTAGAGGCACTTCTGAACATCGCATGTGAAAACAAATGGCACCACTAGATTTCTGGGACAAAGCTCGTCTAAAAAAGGCATTTTTTATGTCAAAAATAAAAAGTTGAAAAATTGACTTTTTTCTTAGCCCTCGTTTAGTTATGTATGGTATAAACGATTTTTTATGCTTTCAATACACACTTATCACCAGTACAGTGATTTGGGGTCACATATAACCATTACCATCGGATTCGGCGTGAAAAATAAGCCATAAAACATGTGTCGCACGCCCATGTAGCAGAAAGTGAAAACCGTGACCTTTCGTGACCTGACCTGACCTTGACCCGTACTTAGTATGACCCCAATACGCACATGGTACCTTCACTAGGTCTTTGAGGTCATTTTTGTGAGTTTCGAGCATCAGCTATCGATTCCGCTGTCCGTAAGCCTAATGTAACAAGGCTACATCTTGGGACGTCTTAACCCGCGCCCCAGTGGCGGTCTCCGCCAACTTCGCCCTAGTGGGGGGGGGGGGGGCATATGTTACCACCCACCTCTAACTCAAAAACTAAGAGGGCTAGAAAGACGCGGTAAAAAGCAGTCGATAGCTCTTGATGCGTACGTTTGAAAGTATTTCAGTCATTTTTCATCTTAGAGCAATATTGGGGTCACCAGAGGTCATCAAAGGTCAAAATTTGCGAATTGTCATTATATTTTTCAGAAAACATGCCATTATCTCAGGAACTATGATAGCTAGAAAAACGCTGGGAAAAGCAATCGATAGCTTTTGAACTCTTCTTTTGATAAGGTCATCAAGAAAAATGACCTCAGGTCAACGGTTTAGCCTCCAGAGGGCAAAAACTCCAAAAATAGCTGTTTTTAAGAAAAGTGTTTTTCGACAATAACTTTTGACTAAAAAAAGCTAGGTCATTTCTAATGCCAGAATCGTGTTCCTCTCGCCGAGACGCGTCGAATGAACTATAATTTGACCTTGAAAGGTCAACTTCAAAATTTGACCTCAGGTCAAGGTCATGACCTGACCGGAAAAGGTCATGTTGCATATCAGTCGATGCGTCTCGGCAAGACAAACAGAATGAGGCCAACCCCAGCGTTCTATCTCTTTCCAATCGAGAGTTATTGGCAAAAAACTGTTTGTAGCCTCAAATGACCTCGGATGACCTTTCAAGAGGCTATCAGCAAAAAAGACACCTTGGTCGTCACGGGTGGTCCAAATCATTGTTATCCTGAAATATTTGGACTGTTCCTATGCGTACACACGGATCTAGAGGCATTTTCGTTTTTCTCCATTGACTTATAATGGAAAGGTCACGCCACTGACCTGACCTTAGGTCACGCATATAAAAAATCCGAGATATACAAATTGTAGGCACCCATAACATCATGTAATCCACCAAGTTTGAAACCTCTCTGACAAACACTGCAGGCTGGACATGATTGCAAACTTTTTTTAGGCTTGGTCAGTTAACCCACGAGCCGCTGGGGGGGGGGCATAAAGTTGCCCCCCCCTCTTTACGTTTTGTGAAATATCTCCGAAACCTGATAAGCTACGAACGTGAAACTTGGCATAGCTTCAAATGAATACCTAGGCAATGTTTGAGGAAAGTTTGGTGGTTGTAGCACCTAAGATGACGTCACAGTGACGTCATAAAGTTTTGTCGTTTTCCGATATGGACCGTTTCTGATGACGCTGAGCATGAAACTCGACTGTAAATGAACTAGACAGCACCTGCTGTCATCCTAAAACATCTTACTACACTTCCATCTAGTTTCTGACCAATAATCGGCCCTTTATATTCGGTCCCATATATGTGATGTATCGTGAGGAATATGAGAGTCGCAAATCTATAATTTCACTTATGACGTCACTGTGACGTCATTTCAAATGGGATCGACACCAAATTTGTACACCACCTCGGCTAGGTATTCAGGAAGATGTGTGCAAAGTTTCGCTTCTCTATCTCTTCGCGTTGCGACGATATCGTCGCAGAAGTAAAGGGGGGGCAACTTTATGCCCCCCCCCCCCAGCGGCCGGCGGGTGGCGCGGAGGCCCAGCGGCCGCCGGGTTAACTTGACCTAGTGACCTGACCTGACATGACCTGGGGTCAAAAATTTCACACATTGTCCAAAATTGATGTACCAAAAGCTACCCCAAGCGGCGCGGCGCTACGCGCCGCGGTTTTTTATTTATACGAAAAAAAAACGCGACAGGGTGGTAACATATCCCCCCCCACTGAGGCGAAGGTTAACATTTTTCAGATCGGGACCCCGCCCGCCATACTCCCCTCCCCATACTCAGCAGCAGTCATCATACCGTGGCGCACTGGCCACATACCTTCCATCCCCGCACCTCATCCCCACCAGTGTCAGCGCCGTCGGGACAGAGAGCCGGTCGGCCGCCGCCGCCGTAGCGTCAGCAAATTCTCGTCTAGAACAGACGACCGTCCTCAGTAACCCCGCACGTTGGAGCGACAGGGGCACATCACAAGCCCCGACTGAGCCCTCAGCCCACTGGGGCGTAGTGGCTACAGCCCGTCGGCACCTGCCTGCCCTCACTGCGACTCATCCACAGCTCAGTCAGCACCGTCGGGACCGAGCACCGGCCGCCGTCGCCGCAGAGTCAGCAGTCCCATCCGAGTCGGGTGACTGTCTCCAACGACCCAGGGGCGGAGCCGCGAGGGTACGTCACCAACCCCTCCCCGAAGAGCCCCAAATGGTCACCAGGGGACAGCACAGGACCGAAGTCGCAAAATCCATCAGCAATGGAAGGGGACGTTGAAAACACTCAAGTAAAAGTTACATCAAACACTGGACGTCATATCGTAGCTAATATTCAAGAAATCTACAAGAAACCAGTAAAATTTCAAGACATAAATTGCATCCCAGACGGTACCCTGGAAAGCGGACCAATCAGAGAAGTGTTGGCAATGACGCATCAGAGCGGCAGAGGAGCGCTCGCCGCCGGAGGCTGACAGACAGATCCCTGGGGGACTCCGGCCGAGGGACACACGCCCGATCCCACCATGTAAGTTCCCTGAAATTATCCTGGCGGCTGGGTGGGGTAAATTAAACTGGGTTTTAAGAAATTTATATTATTAATTAACCACGTAAAGAATACAGCTAAATATCAGTACCGTACACGCGTACAGGCTGGACGCAGGTTACCAAGGCTGATTTAGGAATATTGTGTGTGGATTTTACCTGATTGGTTATTATTCGGAAAATGCGTTGTAACTTGGGAAATGATTTACTCCATGATAGAAGCTGCGGAAAAGGCAGAACTTTTCGTTAGCCCGCGCCGGGCCGGGGGGGTGTTTGAACGCTTCCATGACAAAATATCGAAACGCAAAATATCGAAGCGCAAAATATCGAACGCAAATTATCGAAAGCAAAATATCGAAGTCGCAAATTATCGAAATCGCAAAATATCGAAATCGCAAAATATCGAATTGCAAATTATCGAAATCGCAAAATATCGAAATTGCAAAATATCGAATCGCAAAATATCGAATTGCAAAATATCGAAATCGCAAAATATCGAATAGCATAATATCGAAAGCAAAATATCAAAACGCAAACTATCGAAACGCAAAATATCGAAAGACAAAATATCGGAAGACAAAATATCGAAAGACAAAATATCGAAAGACAAAATATTAAAAGACAAAATATCGAAAGACAAAATATCGAAAAGGCAAAATATCGAACGCAGAATATCGAAAAGACAAAATAGCGAACGCAAAATATCGAACAGACAAAATATCGAACGCAAAATATCGAAAAAGCAGAATATCGAACGCAGAATATCGAAAAGGCAAAATATCGAACGCAAAATATCGAACAGACAAAATATCGAACGCAAAATATCGAAAAGGCAAAATATCGAACGCAAAATATCGAAAAGGCAAAATATCGAACGCAAAATATCGAAAAGACAAAATAACGAACGCAAAGTGTCGAAAAGGTAAAATATCGACTTGAAATGGCCCTCTGCGGACTCCTTAGAGCTCTGTCGAACTCATCGGGCCCTCTGTTATCTGTAGGCCTCAAAGAGCAATCAGCGGGTCCATGACAGACTTGGAAAACTCTGATATTTTTTGTAGATCTCAGCAGTGGCGGCGGAAGGTAATTTCGGATGGGGGTGCAAAGTTTTCTCAAGGGGCCCCTCTGGAAGCTTCGCCCCCCCCCGATATTTTTAGTGTTTATCATTGCTTTATGAAAAACGAAGATTTTGGAAAACTATCCCCAAAAACACGACGCAGTGAAATTAAAATGATGTTAACCCGCGCCTGCTGGGGTATATTCCATAACACAACTGACTGGGGGGGGGGCTATTTGGAGCCCCCCCCCCCCCTCCTATCTCCGAAGCTACTGGACCGATTTTCAAAACTCAAACGGTGTTTGATAGCAGTGGCGGATCCAAGGGAGGGCAAATAGGGCAATTGCCCTCCACAAAGGACATCATTTTTAGCATTACGTCTATGGCAGTGCATGAAAAGAAACAATAAATTGTGATGTTTTGCCCTTCCCAAAACTCTGGGTTGGATCCGCCTATGTTTGATAGCCCTGGAAGATCTGTCGAGCGAAACCTAATTTCGACAGAGTTCGACAGAGCTCTAAGGAGTCCGCAGAGGGCCATTTCAAGTCGATATTTTACCTTTTCGACGCTTTGCGTTCGTTATTTTGTCATTTCGATATTTTGCGTTCGATATTTTGCCTTTTCGATATTCTGCGTTCGATATTCTGCCTTTTCGATATTTTGCGTTCGATATTTTGTCTGTTCGATATTTTGCGTTCGATATTTTGTCTTTTCGATATTCTGCGTTCGATATTTTATCTTTTCGATATTCTGCGTTCCATATTTTGCCTTTTCGATATTTTGTCTTTCGATATTTTGTCTGTTCGATATTTTGCGTTCGATATTTTGTCTTTTCGATATTCTGCGTTCGATATTTTGTCTGTTCGATATTTTGTCTTTCGATATTTTGTCTTTCGATGTTCTGTCTTTCGATATTTTGTCTTTCAATATTTTGTCTTTCGATATTTTGCGTTTCGATATTTTGCTTTCGATATTATGCTATTCGATATTTTGCGAGTTCGATATTTTGCAATTCGATATTATGCAATTCGATATTTTGCGATGTCGATATTTTGCGATGTCGATATTTTGCGGTTCGATATTTTGCGATTTCGATATTTTGCGCATTCGATATTTTGCTTTCGATCTTCTGCCACTTCGATAATTTGTCTTCGATATTTTGCTATTCGATATTTTGCTTTTCGATATTTTGTCCGGAACCCGTTTGAACACCCCCCCCCCTGCGGTTTTTCGCAGATATCTCAAAAACGACGGCGCGGAGCGCCGCCGTTTTTGGCACACCTGTTTGTGCATCTTTTTCGCACATGTTGTGAAAATTTCAGACCCAGGTCGCCTTAGGTCAGGTCACCAGGTCACGCCAAGTGACCTCACCTCAGAAAAAATAGGAATGCTCGTCATAGCTACACCGATTGATCGATTGCCTTGAAACTTTCAGCGATTGATAAGAGCAACTATATCTACAAAATGTATATCTCGGAATTTTGATATCGGTGACCTAAGGTCAGGTCAATTTTGCGGCCTCTCCATTATAAGTCAACGGGAGAAAATTGAAAAGCGTCTGTTTTGCACGAACGCTATTCTGGACACTCTCAAACATCGAGATATAGGTACAATTGACACACTGAACCGGAAAATGGCAACTTTGACCCCTCGTTATGTCCCCGAGGTCATCTCAGGTCACGAACAGAATCTATCAGTTTTTCGCTAATAACTTCTGATAGAGGCGTGCTAGAGCGCTGAAAACGCCTTAGATGTGTTCGGCTCGACGTTGCGGATCGACTGATATGCAACATGACCTTTTCCCGGTCAGGTCATGACCTTGACCTGAGGTCAAATTTTCAAGCTGACCTTTCAAGGTCAAATTATAGTTCATTCGACGCGTCTCGACGAGAGGAACACGATGCTGGCAAAAGTAATGTCATGGCTCGAGTCAAAAGTTATTGCCAAAAAACCACTTTTCGTAAAAACGGCTATTTTTGGAGTTTTTGCCCTCTGGAGGCTAAACGTTGACCTGAGGTCAAATCTGAGAACATTACTCAGAAAGGTCTGTAAAAGGGCTATCGAATGCGCTTTTCCGCAGCGCTGTAGCTCTATCGGTTCCCGAGATAGCCGTTGGCAGTTTCCAAAATGTTGAAATAGTCAACATTTTACCTTTGGTGACCTCTGGTGACCTGACCTTTGACATGACCAAAAAAATGAGCGAAGTGTTTTCGTCCTTATTTTAGACGTTCTTTCGATTGCCACTTACCGCGTGTCGCTACGTGGCCCAGGAGCCGAGTTAGACGGGGGTGTTCAGACATCCCCCCCCCCGGCCCGGCGCGGAATCTCAGAGCACCGGCCCGGCGCGGGTTAGGAATCAGGACCTTAGTGGGTTGGCGAGAAAAACTGGCACAAACAGCGTAGGTAATATTTTGTTTCCAATGATTGAACCTGGCTTAGTTTCCGGAACGTGTAATAAGATAAGATCTGTTTAGCTTTGTTGGTTAGGAAATCTGATTATGATTAAATGTTAGGTAACCATTACCAAACCAGAGTATGATATCAGTTGTAAAGGAAAATGTTCATTATTGACAGACTTATCGTCGCTGGCGGAGAGGCGTACCATTTTTTTAACTGTTTTATTGTTAACGCTTGCTCGCTTTGCTTCGCTTCACAAATATGTATATAAATCTGTTATTTTCATAAAGAGTCTTGAGGGAAATTTCGGGAAAGGGTAGGAAGTTATCAGTACGAAATGAAGGGACGGAAAGAGAGGGAGAACACGAGGGTAAATCGGGACGATCGGGATGAGGGAGAAACATGGGCGGCAGCAGAGAAAGACGGTAGCCTGCGCACACTGACTCATCCGCGCACTGGTCGGAGGCTGAGTAGCTGCCAGCTGGCCAGGAGAGGTTCCAGAAAGGTGAGTGATTTTCTTTCATTGTAATGTTAAGGTGTTCCGAAATCAGTAGAAGGCTTTCTGTTAATTCTCCGAAGGTCTGTCCAAGTACATAGATATCAGGATAGGATTCGGGAAGTAGGATTAAAGATATTAGGATGTACACCCGTTTGTTAGTTTATAGGATCAACGACTAAAATATGCCCTGCATCCCTTTCATACGCCCATCCTAGCCCCGACGAGTTACTGGTGATCAGTTCTCGTCGTAACCCGTCCATATGCTCATCCTAAGCCCCGACGAGTTACTGGTGATCAGTTCTCGTCGTAACCCGTCCAAACGCTCATCCTAAAGCCCCGACGAGTTACTGGTGATCAGTTCTTGTCGTACCCGTCCAAACGCTTATCCTAAAGCCCCGACGAGTTACTGGTGATCAGTTCTTGTCGTACCCCGTCCATACGCTAATCCAAAGCCCCGACGAGTTACTGGTGATCAGTTCTTGTCGTACCCGTCCAAACGCTCATCCTAAAGCCCCGACGAGTTACTGATGATCAGTTCTTGTCGTACCCCGTCCATACGCTCATCCAAAGCCCCGATGAGTTACTGGTGATCAGTTCTTTCCGTACCCCGTCCATACGCTCATCCTAAAGCCCCGACGAGTTACTGGTGATCAGTTCTTGTCGTACCCCGTCCATACTCTCAGTGGCGCAGCCAGGGGGGGGGGGGGGTGGTGAAAGGGGTGAGATTTCACCCCCGTCTCTTATCCTAGGGGCCCACCGTCGATTCAAACTGTAACGTTATGCAGCCTGACAATTTTTTTATCATAATGTCAAGGTCCGTCATAGGACTGAAAAACAGCTTTCAGGCCTGGTAGCCCCCCCCCCTCTTTAGGATTTATAGTCCCATTTTATGATTTAACCCGGCAGTTGCTGGGGTATTTCGCCACCCACCGTTTGCTGGGGGGGGGGGGGGGAGGGCGTTAAACGCCCCCAGCCGATAACTCGAGAACCAATAGGCGCATCGAAACGCACGAGGCGGCAAACCAAAGAGCGCGACGAGACGCTTCAGATGAGTATTTTAAAGTTGAATTTTGAGGTCATAGGTCGGGTCAAGGTCAGGTCAAACACCTGAAATCGGGCTTTCAGTAGCATGGACTTCAGGACTTCGCAATGGGCGCCTCTCGTCATAAACTCTGTCCAAACGGTGCACAATCCATCATATAAGGCCTACAAGAGTGTCAGCTCCATGTAGGGGTCAGTCAAGCATAGGTCAGGGTCAAGGTCAGGTCAACCGGGTAGGCACATATCCCCGAAAATCAAAACTGATATTCGCAGCCTGTGACACATGTTTTATAGGTAATTTGGGGCGTAGAACACGATGGTGACATTCATTTTATCATACGTGTACGTGTTTGGCTCAAAAGGTTCAATTAAGAAATGCATGTATCATGGTCGTGAAGTAGTCACGAAAAATTGCCAAGATTCAGTTCAAGATTATTGAAAATGCGGAGCGATAATCAATAATCGAAGATAGCCATTTGATTTATCATGGTATTGGCAGTCTAATGGCGTTTACGGCATGTCTGTATGTCTTTTCTGTGATTTTATATGATTTTTTGAACATATGCCGTTTTTGGTCGAAAACTCAGAAATCATGACGTCACTAAAACCTCGATATCTCAAAAATTTTCCGACTGATTTTTTTGAAACTTTGTCACAATAAACTTCGATTAATTCCCTACAGGTACCCAAAATTTGGCGCGCCTACGGCGCGCCGTTTTTATGCTATGGCCCGGCGAAAAAAGTGGGGGCGTTTAACGCCCCCCCAGCAACTCGCGGGTTAAGAGGGTACATTCAAGACCCGATTGAACTAATCCAAGGCCTAGGAGGGCCCGTTCCATGGCATGAGAGGGCCATTTCAGGCCTGAGAGGGCCCATTTCAGGCCTGAAGGGGCCATTTGAAGCTTGAGAGGACACATTTCAGGCCCTAGGGGGCCTGTTTGAGGGCTGAGAGGGGCCCATTTCAGGCCTGAGAGGGCCCATTTGATACCTGTGAGGGCCCATTTCAGGCCTGAAGGGGTAGGGGAGGACCGTACAAGAGTACGCACCTAATGCATTTTGTCGTCTCACGCCGTTCGGTTTTGGTTTACGGCTACGATCAGTATATTCCGATAAAGCCTGATCATTTATCCACAAACTGTCATGACCACAGCGGCCTACGTCCAATTTAAAGCGTGACCGTAAGCAATTTTCTAACACCCTGCATTTGCGTACTCTTGCCCGATAGGCAGTACAAGAGTACGCACTTCGTGCGGGTGGAGTACGCACTACGTGTATGCATTCCTACTCGCTGGAATCAATGCATTCATGCAAGTAATTAAACTATTGTTATCTTTATTGCCGCAGCCACTAAAACAGTCACTCTTAACAGAGTCGAGGCGCCCCGCTGTGGTCGTGCAAATGCCCCCTGGTCTACCAGAAACAGTGATGCTCTTCGTGGTTTCCCCAACTGCTCGGCGTCCCCCCGAGTGTCATCCACCTTGTTGGCCAATCCCGTGAATCTGCTGAGGGGTTGCGCGCCTGATGCACTAAGTTGATTAATGCAACACAACCACGCACTCTGAAAACTGCGTACTCTTGTCCGCCACGGCAATGCGTACTCATGGCCGACACATACGGTAGACACAAAGCGGGCTGAGAGCTGGCGCCACAGTCGTCGCGTAAACAATTGGGACTTGACACACACACCAGATTCCCCGTGGTATCTTGATAGGAAAAAATGAAAATTCTATTGCCGCTCCCTGAGGAAGGTCACACCCTTTCCTGCACCCAGGGGCGTAGGCAGGGGGGGGGGGGCCACTGGGTCATGGCCCCCCCTTGGGCGCCGAAGGCGCCCTTTGCGAAGGCGCCCTCCAATCGCAAATGCAATTGTAATAGAATCGAATCGAAAAACAATCGCGACTGGAGGGCGCCCAATCGCGAATGTGTTTGCAGGGAAAATACGGTTGGAGGGCGCCATTCCAAATACGCACTCCAAATACGATTGGAGGGCTCCCTTGGGCGCCCTCCAACCGCATTTGTAGGCTAAAGCTTTCTAAGCGTAGCGGTAGTCGCCTATGTAAGCCTGTTGATCGCTGCCCTCCTACCCACTGGCGCCCTCATTTGATCGTTGTACTCCTACCTATTGGCGCTCTCTGGTAAACAGGCGCCCTCTCACCCGAAGGCGCCCTCCTGTAGGTCGCCACCTTGCCCTACACAATGGTGCCCTTCTGCTGGTCGGCACCCTCATAATTATTGGCGCTCTCCCACCAATTGTGCCCTCGTGAAATTTTGATGGCCGCCCTCCTCCCTTTTGGCACCCTCTTGTTGAGTGCCACCCTTCTAGCCATTGCATGGCGCCCTCTTACCTATTGGTTCCCTAGTCCCTCCTGTTGAATGTTAATCGGGGCCCTTCTACCTATTGGCGCCCTCGTGTTGATCGCCACCCTCCTAACCACTGACGCCCTCCTGTTGATCGCCGCCCTCCTACCCACTGGCACTTTCCTGCTAAATTGGCGCCCTCCCCACAGGTCCCCTCCTGTTTAATGTCATCCTCTTGGGCAAAGGCACCCTCCTCACCATTGCCACCCTTCTGTTGAACTTGATCGTCACCCTTCCACTCATTGGCGACCTCTTGTTGATCGCCACCTTCCTATCTATTGGTGCTCTCCTGTTCCTTGCCGCCGTCTCACCTGGTGGCACCCTCCTGTTGATTGTTGATCGGGGCCCTCCTACCTATTGGCGCCCTCCTGTTGATCGCCGCCCTTCTACCCATTGGCGCCCTCCTGCTGCTTGCCACCCTCCTACCTATCGGTGCTCTCCTGTCGAAACTCGGGATGTTGATCGGGGCTCTCCTACCTATTAGCGACCTCCTGTCGATCGCAGGCAGCCCTTCTACCTATTGGCGACCTCCGTTGATCGCTGCCCTCCTATAATTTATCTACTCCTTTGGCATGTTTCCCAACTTAGCAGTTCTCTTGCACATATTGATGTCTTTCCTGATTTATCTACTTTGTTCATTTGTGGCCTGTGAAAACTGCCACAAATGAACGTGCATTCAGCATAATGAATGAAGCATACCAAAACTGTCTCCGCTCTACCATGCATAAAACACGTCTTTGGTCTTAACGGATTGATCTTACTTTACATGCATCATGACATCTATTTTATATGGATCACGATTAAGTATTGTCAACAGGTTCGGCTGCAACAGCAGGCATCAGTTTCGGTGATTGAAGCTGGTTATTTAGGTATTCAACACTGTAATATGCATCTGTGAGAAGGCCATGAGGGCTGGTCGAGGTAATTTGGATGAGAAGCCCGAGGAGGCTAATCAATCTCATGAGGAACAGTCCTGTTATGGTTCACCTATCTTTCTGTTTCTGCCGCCTTCTCGTTGTGCGCTTGTGTTTACGCACCTCGCGCTCCGGTATCAATCCGATATGGTGGTCTGGTGTGTATGCCACCGCCAATAAACTTTTCTACATCGTCACCCATGGGCGAAGCTTCCTATACAGTTTGTGTGGCACCGGCCCCACCAAACCTTAGGTATTTTTACACCTTCAAATTTGGTAAAAGAGCGAGAAGAGCTTTGAACAGTGAGCACGTAAAATATGTGCCTAAAAGGCGGAGGAAAAGGTTGTTTTCAAAAATTTCGCGCGCATTCGGCGCGCACAACAACACTTCTTTAGTAGGAACTTATAGCCAATCACTTCCAACCTTTTCGTCACGTGTCAGAATAACCCGCGCCAGGACATTTCTTCAGACATGCGGTAGAAAAATCCCATATACCACTACGCTACGAGCTTCCGTTTTTTCCTGTTGGGGGAGGGAACTGGGTGAGCGAGAGGGGCACACCTTTTGGTACATTACTCTTACACGTGCTTTATAAAATGTAAACCATAGTCGCTAAAAGCAAGGTCATCAGGCCATGTCGAGTGACCTAACTTAAAAAAAATGTTTTAAGCATAGTCACTTAAGCTGAGCGGGTGACTTGACCTTTTGTGACCTGGAGTAAAAACAAAATACACTCGATGGAAAATCAATGCAGCATAACCTATACCAAGGTACGCAAAAAAACTGGTGGCGCAGTAAAAAAAGGCCTCCCACCCCCCCCCCCCCCCCCTCCGCTGAGCGATCGTTAAGGATTTTTATCTCGCGAACGTATGGCGCCCTCCTTGGGTGAGGTGGCGCCCTCCAAACCCTTGGCCCCCCCCTTCTCGATTTTCTAAATACGCCGCTGCCTGCACCCCAAAAAGTCTAAAAGCGATGTGAAAAACACGTCTAAGCCTCTAAAAAAGACAAGTGAACCCGTAGCGCGCCCACCTTCCACCATCGAAGCCGCGTGAGAGACAGCTTCCTTAGGACTCGAGATGACGCTGATGAGGCGTTGCTAAGCAACCGAAACAGCTACTGCGTACTCTTGTCGCCTGCGTCCTCTTACCCGCCCTTACCCTACATTTCAGGCCCTAGAGGGCATGTTTGAGGCCTGATAGGGCCCATTTCAGGCCTGAGAGGGGCCATTTCAGGCCTGAGAGGGGCCCATTTCAGGCCTGAGAGGGGCCCATTTCAGGCCTGAGGGGGCCCATTTCAGGTCTGAGAGGGTCCATTTTTCAGGTCTGAGAGGGCTAATGTCAGGCCTGAGAGGGCCCATTTCAGGCCTGAGAGGGCTATTGTCAGGTCTGAGAGGGCCCATTTCAGGCCCTAGAGGACCTATTTGAGGCCTGAGAGGGGCCATTTCAGGCCTGAGAGGGCCCATTTGATGCTGTGAGGGCCCATTTCAGGCCTGAGAGGGGCCCATTTCAGGCTTGAGGGGGCCCATTTCAAGCTTGAGAGGGCCCATTTCATGCCCTAGAGGGCCTGTTTGAGGCTAGAGAGGGCCCGTTTGAGGCCAGAGAGGGCCCGTTTGAGGCCAGAGAGGGCCCGTTTGAGGCCAGAGAGGGCCCGTTTGAGGGCTGAGAGGGGCCCATTTCAGGCATAAGAGACACCATTGCAGACCTAAGAGGGCCCAGTTACGGTATGAGGGGGCCCTTTTTTCGACATGATAGGGACATTTCCGGGCTGAGGGGGCCATTTCAGGTCTGAGAGGGCCAATTTTAGGTCTGAGAGGGCTAATGTCAGGCCTAACAGGGCCCATTTCAGGCCCTAGAGGACCTAGTTGAGGCCTGAGAGGGGCCCATTTCAGGTCTGATTGTTTGTTTGTTTGTTTGTTTGTTGGGGGTTAGGGGCGCGCCGACTACGAGGTCATTTTGCGCCCATTTCAGGTCTGAGAGGGCTAATGTCAGGCCTGAGAGGGCCCATTTCAGGCCCGAGAGGACCTATTTGAGGCCTGAGAGGGTCTACTTCAGGCCTGAGAAGGGCCCATTTCAGGTCTGAGAGGGCCCAGTTCAGGCCTGAGAAGACATCCCAGGAATGAAAGGATCATCCTATGTGTGGGAGGGTCTGTACTCCGTGCCTGATCTGGGTCTGAGAGGGCCTACCCCAATCCTGATTGAGCCGATATCATGTTTGATATCCCTCGCCGGCCGAGGGGGGGGGGGGCGGGTGCCGCCCTCCCCATAGGGTTTTTTTTTCGCGATAGCTCCGAACACGCTGGCGATGGAGAGCTGAAACTTTGCATACCTGATCTTTAATTCAAGTCGGATCTTTTGAAACAAACCGCATTTTCGGATCAGGTCAGGTCACTGACCTATCACGTCATAAGTGAACCTCTGCACGGTCTTCAGATGTCGCAACTTCGCAACGCCCTCACTGCCAGAGAAGATGTCACAGGGAAATGAAACTTGCAGGATCTAGTATCCATTATAAGTCTCACAACTTGTATACCTCGGATTTTTCCTAAAGGTCATATGAGGTCAGGTCATTTTCGTGACCTCACCATTAGGTATAATGTCAATGGGGAAAAATGAAATCTGCTATTCTGGCGCCGAGAACGATCTCCAACTATCTCAAGCACACAGAATCGTGATTTGATGCACTCCTTGCAAGGTTAGATGCGTCACTTTTGCAATGTTGACCTTGCGTGACGTCATTTATGACGTCATCAAGGTCATATTAGTTTTTCGTCAATAACTCTTGATCAAATTGAGCTAGCGAGTAGGGGAAGCCACCAATGGACTCAGGAAGACCTGCCGAATCGAATGATATGCAACTTGACCTCTTTCGACCAACTTCGTGACCTGGGGGGTGCTGACCTGACCTTGACCTGAGGTCAACACTCTAAGTTGACCTGACCCGAACAAAAAGTATATCATTCGACGCGCCTGAGCAAGGCGAACACGATGCTGCCAAAATCGCGGCTCTGTGGCCATTTTTTGCGAAATTATTCACCAAAAACTGAACCGTACCTTGGGGCACTTGACCTGACCTCAGAGGTCACCGGTTGATCTAGGACCTTAAGATCGAGTACCAATCTCTGCGTCTCGTAACGGCGCACACGCTCGTTTTTTCTGCGAGGCGCTAGCTCCACCAGGGGCGAAACGGCGAGGGGGGGTCGTACCCACCCCCTCCCCCACCCACCCCCCGGCCGGCCCGTATGTAGAAAACCAATAGGTCCGGCGAGGGATATAGGCCAACTCACCACATGTATATTGATGGCCCAGTTCATGTCTAATGGGCCCATCTCAAGACTCATAGATTTTATGCTTCAGGAAGACTACCCCAAGCGTGAGGGGGCCCATAGAGTTTTTTGAGGCTAATGGAGATCAGAAGCGGCGGAAATCCTTCAATTAAGGGGGGGGGGGGCACTGCCGACTTTTGGTCCCATTCTTTCCATGCAATGCCCATAGGGCTAATGTTAAAATGCCAAAATCAAAGGGGGGCACGGTGCCCCAGTGCCCTCCCCGTTCCGCCGCCTATGATGGAGGTCCAGCAGTACGATATGTCAGCCTCTGAGAAAGCCATGCAGGGCCCTGCCAAGCCGACATCTGAAAATGTTCTCCTCAGGCCTGTGCCTTCCTCACCGCCCGGCCCCACCCCGACGTCTAGGGGTTTGACGCCTAGGTATTTATCAGGACCCCACACCGGTCCATGATGGCTCCAAACTGACACCTGAGGCTCCTGCACCGGCTTTTGAGGGGCCCACCGACCTCTGATAGCCACCACGCAGGACTCAAAAGACCATGTCGATTGTTATTTGTTGATATCTAAACCCCGAAGTCTTGGAATGCCTGTGCTCTATGCAGATTCTTGAGGGCTTTACGTGGGCTCGTAAATATCCCAAACTGGCAGGGGTGAAAAATGCCTCAGGCTGTCACCGACGGAAGGTCCAGCTGACTCACGCCTAATTTTGACATTTGAGCAGTAGCTAAATGAAGTTTGAGATGCGCTGAGGACCTCAATGTACGCCTATCATGAAATAATCAATTTTCGACAGTCACAACTCACATCATTGTGCTGCAGTTATTGTTATCACAAACCACTGACACCATAGGCGGCGGAACGGGGGGGGGGGCACCGTGCCCCCTTGATTTTGGCATTTTAACATTAGCCCTATAGGCGTTGCATGGAAAGAATGGGACCAAAAGTCGGCAGTGCCCCCCCCCCCTTATGATTGAAGGTGTTCCGCCGCTACTGACTGACACGTAGATAAAAGGAAGAAGCTGTAGAACAGCGCTGAGTGTATTGTCCGTTCAAAGCGGAAGCAAATTTTCGCTCTATTTAATGCATGGCTTGAGGTCGTTTCGACACGAAGAGAAACGTCACAAACAAGATGATCATCCAAAATTCCATTTAGGTGAATGTTTTCCAGAAAAGGAGATGGAACAACGGTTGATCATAAATCATAATCCTCAAAATACGGGTGGCTCTCGTCGAGTGACGTTCAGCATGCTCCTTCTAAAACTCGGTTCGGTTAGAGAGTAGTTGATTAGTATGTAGCACCAACAATCCAGTCAGCTGGTTGCCGCCGGCGCGGTCGGTCGTGCTACGCTCCGCTCCAGCCCGCACCGCCCGCGTGGCGAGTGAGTGCGTGTCCGACCATAACGAGTGACCGCGCGCGAAACTGGTGACTTTTTTGGGGCTCACACTAGCTTTATGAACGTGTGAGTCCTCCAGTGAACGCGGAGCCTGCGGCGGCAGCGTCGTTTTCTTTTTTGCGAGTGCTGCCGTACGCCCGTGATGAGTGACCGCGCGGAGGCCAGGCCGAGGCAGGCCTCGTCTCGGGATGGTGGTGCCAGAGACACATCCGCACTAGTGCACAGTGACACTACTAGCGAGCGACAATCGGTGAGCGAGCTAGTAAGGAACTACAGTGACCCGCCCGAAGGACAGAAAAGAGACAGATCCGAGTCCGGCGATCCTGCACCAGCCGGCAAGCGTGGCGCAAGGGAGTTGGGCGGTGAGCCCACGCCCAGTCCGTCGGCTCTCGGCGGCCGCGGCTTCAGAGAGCGGCTGGAAGACGCGATCGACGGCCTGGAGAGTCGGCTCGTCGCCTCCTTCTCACGTGAGCTCCACGAGTTCCGCGAGTCGCTAACAGCCGAAATCGACAAGCTCAACGAGCGTGTCAGAGACCTGGAGCGGCACGTCGAGGTGCGAGACGGGGTCATCGATCAGCTAAACGACGATCTCCGCCAGTCCAGAGCTGACATCACGGCCCTTCAAACCAGAGTTGAAGATGCAGAAATAAACTCCCGCCTGCCATGCCTCATCTTCTCCGGTACAGCCATGGCGCCCCGCCGCTCGGCCCGCCTGGGCGCGCCCTTGATCAACCAGACATCGCCGGGGGCGGCTGACGCCGCCGGTGCGACCGTATCGAGCGCCGGTCGAGGACGCGCGCCCATGACGTCACAGTCAGCTGACCGCCAGGTCACGGCCGGCCCGGGCCAGTCGGCGGCGGACGGCGGGCGGGCCCGGTCGGGCGCGCGGGTCGGTGACCGAGAGGAGCGGGAGGATGTGAACACACTCGTCGTGGACACCCTCAACCAGTGTATGCCCGGTCTCAACCTGTCGTCAGCGGACATAGATCGGGCTCATCGGCTGCCAGGCGCGAACCACCGGATCATCGTCCGCTTCGTGCGCTCTGGAGAAGGCAGCCTACGAGACAGGATCATGACCCGGCGCATGGAGTTGAAGGGCAAAGACCTCTACGTCAACGAGTCGCTGACGAAGATGAGAGGACTGATCTTCAGATCTCTACTGGCTGCCAAACGCGAGAAGAAGGTTTACACAGTCTACTCACGGGGCGGCCAAGTATTCTTCAAGCAAGAGCAGTACGGCACCGGAAAGCGGGTAGACTCTTTGGAGCAGGTGCGTCGGCTCGGCTACACAGTACTCGAGCGCTGAGTACCGGCTCGCCTGTACGGAGAACTGCGCGACCGCCTGCACTCCGGGCCGTGTTCGGCGACGTCTGCTAACTTACCGGTGCCAACTTCATCAATCAGGTGATGTCGTTCGAACGGGTTCATCAGTCCCACGTCTAATAATAATCGTTGTTTGCCGGAATTGTGTACCTAAGACATAAGTTAGGGTTTAAGTTCAACTTCAAGCAATTGTATCAACTTTCAACAGTGCAGTTAATCATTGTACTTGTAGGTCGACTTCTTGTTAGTCGTTTCGCTGATTACCTTGCTAACTTTTTGTCGCGGGCTCCGCGTTCTGTTTACTTAGTTGTTTTTCACTCTATATGTTTTCCTTGTCATACCCCTTATTGCATTACTTAACCCGCGCCCCACTGGGGTCTGCGTATAACACGCCCTACTGGGGGGGGGGGGCTATTCATAGCCCCCCCTCCTAACTCCGAAACTACTGGGCCGATCGTCAAAATTCAAACGGCGTCTGATAGCCCCGGAAACACTGTCGAGCGAAACCTACTTTCATTGACCTCGAGGTCACCGATGACGTCACAGGTCAGGTCAAAGTAAAAATTATTAGCATTTTGGCTTGTTCACGTTTTGGGCTCTGGCCGCCGTCTTACAAGTCAGATCAGGCTCATTTTTGGATCACACACTCGTGAACAGATGCTCTAGATACCCTGAGGGTACCAAACTTGTACTTTGATTTTCAGGTCAAGGTCAGGTCATCACAGGTCACGAAAATATTATATCATGAGTCGGTCACGTGACACATGTTTTATGGTCCATTTAGGTCCGAGATTTCGAATTTGATGTCGTCTGTGTCATTGGAGGTCATTTTGAGTCGAATTTAGCTTAGGTCAGGTCACTTTCAGGTCAAAAAAGGTCAAATTTTGAAGTTGAAATTTTTCAAAAAAAAGGGGTCTATTGGATGCAGTTTGAGCTCAGGAACACGATGGTGCTATTTATATTGGCGTAAGATGTCAAATACGTGCTGAAAAATTGATTTGAAAAATTAATAATTGTGAATTTTTTGCAATAATGCGTAAAACTTGGCCATTTTTAAAGATATTTAGCTAAAACGTGCTAGAGTTAGTCATGATAATGCGTTCTATCACATATATTCCGGTTTTTTCGGAAAGTTTAAAACTCTTTGAAAAAATGTAAAAATATAAATTTTGGATTTTATTATATTAAATTTTCCAAATTTTCAAAATTTTGAAAATCCGAGATAGCAGTTTGATAGTGCAGTCTATTCTGAGTCCTCTCATGCAAAGAAATTGGATCTAGCTTAAAAACTGAGCTCTTGGGAGCGATTGCCGTGGTTCAAGGTTTTGCGTCGAAATCGGCCGAACATGACGTCACTCTGACGTCATTTCCGGCCGACCTATAGTATATACGAAGTTCAAATTTTGACACAAGGTGTCAAATTGATGCAGCCTAAGGTACTGAAAGTTTGGCGTCGATACGTCAAGCGGTTTGGAAGTTATTGCAGAAAAACGGGAGGGGGGCTATAAATAGCCCCCCCCCCAGTGGGGCGCGGGTTAATACTGTTGTCATCCATACTATCATTGTCACTGTTTATTGCGCCAACACTGGTTTTTGTTTCCCCCAAGAGACTATCTGTTCGTCCGTCTGTCTTGATTTTCCACAGATTAGGCATCATGTCCCGGAGCAGTGCGGCGTCGGCGGGGGGATCGGCGGCGGCGCTCGGCTCGGCCCGTCCTCGGCGGGTGGCGGGGGCGGCGGCGGCGAGACTGGGAGCGCGAGCGGTCTTCTATAGAACCCGAGGACAACAGCCGACTGCCCTCCTTGCGACCGGCGACGCTCGTACCTTTTTCCTCTTCTCACAAGCTGGAGCCCTGGTGAGCGTTAACACTTCCAACTACACAGATACAAACGCTATATTTGCGCAATCCAGCACCATGCCACAAATCCGCAGACGTGCCGACACCGTCAAATACCCAACGCCGAATGCATGCAAAGAAATGAAGACGCGTGAGCACATTTTTCAATACTTGCAAGAATATGGGTTCCATTAAAATCATATCAATTAATGTCAGAGGCCTAGGATCTCAACACAAGCGAAGAGACGTAATGCATTACATAAAAAAATCTAAACAGTAACATAATCCTTCTTCAAGACACTCACTTGACGCAGGATAAAATACCATCGTTTAATACTCTTTGGGAAGGAAAGGCATACCACTCTTACTATACAAGTAACAGTAGAGGTGTGTCTATACTCATCAATAAAAATAGCCAACACGAAATAATAAACAAATACGTAGACAATAAAGGCAATTATCTCATACTTGAATGTAAAATAAATTCTGTCAACTACTTGGTAGGCAGTATATATGGCCCGAATCGGGATGAGCCGCAGTTCTACGAACAATTAGGTCAAATACTAGAAAATGCAAACTATGATAATATCATCCTCGGTGGGGACTTTAATTTCGCGGCAAATGCAGAAGATGATAGTTATGGATATATTCGTGAGAATAATGTTAATGCGAGGAAGAAATACATGTCAATATGCAATGAAAATAACTTAATTGATATATGGCGACATAAAAACCCAACGCAACAACAGTACACGTGGTTCACATCCAATTTAAACAAGGGAGCAAGATTGGATATCTTTTTCGTTAGCAACCACCTGGTCGCCAGCTGCTCAGATTTGCAAATACTCCCTGGATATAAAACGGATCATAATATCATTTCAATGCGGGTACAAACCAATGAACCACAAAGAGGACCCGGCCTGTGGAAATTTAATGAATCTTTATTACATGATGAAAAATACATACAAATCGTAAATGAATGCATCCAGAGAACGATTGAGGAGTACGCTGTACCTCTGTACACGAAAGAATTTCTTTCAAATGCAGAAAACTTAAACAAAATAGAATTCAAAATAGATACGTGAAGAATCATTGACCTTTTCCTCGAAAATGTAAAAACAATGCCAAAAGTTATATTGAATGCGGTGAGCTTTCAGCTACAAGCCTTCGTCAAGCCAACAAAATGACACGATACAAAATTCAAAATTCATGTCCACATGCAACACTCTAGAATTGAATTATTAAACTGCCATTGTCGATACTCGTGCCTGTTAATGGAACAAACCTATCACTCCGCTAAAATCCAAGTACACATAATGATATGCAACAACATGTGATAAAGATAGTTGCACCAAACACATGATCTCAGATGTCACATATCGACTACCAGGCGACGGGGACCGTCGGCATACAATCACATGATAGGCCATATAATCACATCGGATTGATTGATAGGCCGTACAATCACACGGATACCTAGGCATACAATCACATGATAGGCCAAGAAGACAGGTTATAGTTTATCTTTGGTCGGTTTCTTCGGATCAGTATGGACTCGGCTATCTTACGGTCGGGATGGTCTTTAGCCTTGTACAAAATTTTAACACCGAGAGGAATGTGGGGAACATCGGTTGTAGCGTGGCACATCATGAAATGGTCGCCCATCGGCGTCCCCTCAGATCTATTTACAGCATCACGTACATGCTCATTAAATCGCAAACGAACGGGACGTTTCGTTTCTCCAATATACATACTAGGCTCCCCTCCCTCATCACATAGTTTACAATTTAAACAATAAACAACATTCGTTTGAGTACAATCGCCTGTAAATCCTGACGCGCACGTGTTGCATCTCCGTCCCCCCGGACACTGAGGTTTTGAAAGTGACGATCTGATCAGCATGTTTCTAAGTTTTTGGGGGTTCTTCCATGCTAGTCTAAGGTTGAAGCCGGATTTCCTTACCTTACTCTGAATTTTGCATACAAGCTCCTCATCAACGTATGGCAGAGACAAGAAACCGTCCTTGCATTTCTTTTGACTTATGCGATCAGCACGTTTTTGTCTCTCTCCCCGCCTGACCTCTTCTAGCAGCCTTTGGAGAATTCTCTTTGGATACCCGTTCTTAACTAGAAGTCCCCAAATCTTATCTATGCTAATCTTCTCCTTTTCCCTGTTTGAAGAATTCCTCATCGCACGGCGGAACTGATTCCTGGCAATGTTGTGCTTGGTCGCTGTAGGGTGGGCCGATTTGTAATGGAGGATAATCCCTGAGTTCCCAAGAGTCGCCAAACTCTTGTAGTATCGCGATGGGCAATCCCTGCGCCCCGCCCATCGCTATTCTTTTCTTAGATAGGTTCGAAAGGAAAGCTTTGGAGAATCTGGAAGAGAAGCCATCATTTTTTGTCCGCTACATCGACGATTACGCGGGGATTTGGACGTATGGTCAGCAGTCACTCATCGACTTTGTGGCCTATCTGAACTCCCTGCATCTGACCCTACGATTCACCTTAGAACATTCTGGGGGGCAGTCTGGGGTGTCATTTTTGGACACGCTGGTTACTATTACCAGCAGCGGCAATGTGACCAAAATTGAAACTGAACTTTTCATTAAGCCAACGAACTCAGGGATTATCCTCCATTACAAATCGGCCCACCCTACAGCGACCAAGCACAACATTGCCAGGAATCAGTTCCGCCGTGCGATGAGGAATTCTTCAAACAGGGAAAAGGAGAAGATTAGCATAGATAAGATTTGGGGACTTCTAGTTAAGAACGGGTATCCAAAGAGAATTCTCCAAAGGCTGCTAGAAGAGGTCAGGCGGGGAGAGAGACAAAAACGTGCTGATCGCATAAGTCAAAAGAAATGCAAGGACGGTTTCTTGTCTCTGCCATACGTTGATGAGGAGCTTGTATGCAAAATTCAGAGTAAGGTAAGGAAATCCGGCTTCAACCTTAGACTAGCATGGAAGAACCCCAAAAAAACTTAGAAACATGCTGATCAGATCGTCACTTTCAAAACCTCAGTGTCCGGGGGGGGGGGGACGGAGATGCAAACACGTGCGCGTCAGGATTTACAGGCGATTGTACTCAAACGAATGTTGTTTATTGTTTAAATTGTAAACTATGTGATGAGGGAGGGGAGCCTAGTATGTATATTGGAGAAACGAAACGTCCCGTTCGTTTGCGATTTAATGAGCATGTACGTGATGCTGTAAATAGATCTGAGGGGACGCCGATGGGCGACCATTTCATGATGTGCCACGCTACAACCGATGTTCCCCACATTCCTCTCGGTGTTAAAATTTTGTACAAGGCTAAAGACCATCCCGACCGTAAGATAGCCGAGTCCATACTGATCCGAAGAAACCGACCAAATATAAACTATAACCTGTCTTCTTGGCCTATCATGTGATTGTATGCCTAGGTATCCGTGTACGGCCTATCAATCAATCCGATGTGATTGTATGGCCTATCATGTGATTGTATGCCGACGGTCCCCGTCGCCTGATAATTGATATGTGACATCTGAGATCATGTGTTTGGTGCAACTATCTTTATCACATGTTGTTGCATATCATTATGTGTACTTGGATTTTAGCGGAGTGATAGGTTTGTTCCATAAACAGGCACGAGTATCGACAATGGCAGTTTAATAATTCAATTCTAGAGTGTTGCATGTGGACATGAATTTTGAATTTTGTATCGTGTCATTTTGTTGGTTTGACGAAGGCTTGTAGCCGAAAGCTCACCGCATTCAATATAACTTTTGGCATTGTTTTTACATTTTCGAGGAAAAGGTCAATGATTCTTCACGTATCTATTCTCGCTATGTTCCTCGCTAGAGCACTTCACACCATTAAAAGAATTCAAAATAGGTGATGACCTATTTTATGAAACTCTTCTGATGCTCATCAGAGGAGAAACTGTTAAATACTCAAAAATTAAAGCAAGACATTTCAAACTAAAAGAAAAAGAATTAATTACGAAGGTAGCTTATGCAAGCTCAGCTTTTACAATCAACAGATCGGAAGAAAATAGCTCACAGCTTAAGAGTTGTAAGGAGGAGCTAGAGAAGTTTAGGGAGCCTTTTGTTCACGGTTTAATTGTAAGATCCAGAATAAGATGGCACGAAGAAGGCGAAAGGTCATCTAAATATTTCCTCGGTTTAGAGAAGAGAAATGCAATGAGGAAAAGCCCAGCAGAGCTTATCTCTGACAATCATAAAATTACAGAAGCGTCAGAAATCCTTAAGGCCTTCACCAACGACTTAACCATAAATTTAACAAAATAAACAGTGCTCCCAAAGAAGTAGTTGAAAAACTCGCACTTGAGAATATCCATGAAAAAATAAACACACATGAACGAGCACTCCTTGAGAACACGATCTCTTATCAAGAATTAACACAGGCAATGCAAAAAATGAACAAAGGAAAATCCCCAGGCTCAAATGGGTATACGGCATGTTTCTTTAGAAAATTCTGGCAGAAATTAGGGCCCTTCCTTTACAGAGCATTTATATATTGTACCAAACTTGGCAAAACCCTTCTTTCTCATCGAGAGGGGATCATAACAATGATCCCCAAGGCCGGAAAACAACTCAACACTTTAAAAGGTTGGCGCCCAATAACGTTGTTGAATGTTGATTTCAAAATAATTTCGTCAGCTATCTCGGCACGAATCCAAAAAGTAATAGGAAAGCTAATAGACCCTTGTCAAACAGCCTACATCAAAGGACGATACATAGGTGAAAATACACGCTTAATATATGACGTGATAAATCTCCTTTCAAACAGAAAAGAATCAGGGTTAGTTATGTCTGCTAACTTTGAAGCCGCATTTGATTCTCTCTCGTGGGAGATGATACTGGAAGTGTTAACCCTCGCCCCGTTGGGGGGGGCCATTTTGGCCCCCCCTGTGGTTTTTCCTGAATAACAAGAAAACGGCGGCGCGCAGCGCCGCCAAATTTTCAGTACCTTCCCGGGCATCAATTTGACACCTTCACACCAAATTTCAAGTCTTAGGTCACCTTAGGTCAGGAGTTATTGAGGTCAAACTGAGGTCATGTTCGAGCAAAAATGACCAAAAAACATGCAATCTTGAAACGCTCACCAAATCTACAGTTATCAAGCAATTTCAAAGTTCTTTATATGGTGTAGTAGACAAAAAGCGGCGCTACAAAACTGCTATCTCGGATTTTCAAAATGTTGGGTTTTTGACCACAAAAAATTCAAAAAATTGATTTTTTTAGAAAAACTAAAAAAAAATCCAAAATTTTTCCGAATTTCGAAAAAACCGGAATATGTGTGATAGTCCCTGCGCTCTTCTATATACATACCAAATTTCAGATCGATATCTCGTTTTTTGGCCAAGTTATAGCGAAAAAACTGTTCAAAAATGATGACGTCAAATTTTTGAACTCAATTTTTAGCGATTCTAGACCACGTACAGCAAAACAAAGACCACCATTGAACTCCCCGTGACGAGCTGCATCGATTCGATACCCATTTTGTGCAAACATATTAACTTTAAAATTTGACCTAATTTGACCTGACCTTGACCTGACCTTGACCTGACCTTGACCAAAACGTGACCTAAGCTGGCCCCAAAGGCTGCCTGACCCACATAATCGCATTCGTCATGTAAAATGGACCATAAAACATGTATCACACGACACTTTCATATTGTGACCCCCCCCGTGACCTGACCTCTGTGACCTGACCTGGTATCAGTGACCTCAAATAGCAAAATATGTGTTTGAAGAACATTTCCCCATCGATGACTTTCAATGAAATGCATTTTACTCGATTTTACAACGCATTTCTTGAAGTGCCTATAAACGGTGAAAATTGGACCTTTGACCTGACCTGTGACGTCAACGGTTTGACCTAGGTCAATAAAATTGGGTCACAAGGTAGTTCCCTGATAGGGCTATCCAACACCGTTTGCCGCTTGTCGCTAGGTTGCGTGGTTCTCGAGACCTTAGGGGGGGCCAAAATGGCCCCCCCCCAACGGGGCGCGTTGCTCGGCAGAGCCCAACGGGGCGCGGGTTAAAACAGTACAACTTTGGACCAAATTTCATAGAAATCATTAAACTTCTATATTTAAACAACGATAACTTCTCCCGAATAATATTAAACGGGCATTTGGGGGATAAAATATAACTGAATTGCGGAATCCGACAAGGAGACCCGACTTCGGGCTACCTTTTCAACCTCGCAGTGAACCTGCTTACGCAACAAATCAAGAAATCAAGAAAAGTTACCGGCATCAAAATTTCAGACAGTGTGGAAGTAAGAATTTCTCAATATGCCGACGATACCATCTTATTCCTAAAGAATGAAACAGAATACGTTAAAGGAGCCATACAAGAATTGCAAAGATTCTCAGAAGCATCAGGACTTAACCCGCGCCCGGCTGGGGGTCCTGGATTTCCACGCCCTGCTGGGGGGGGGGTGTTTGAACACCCCCCCCCCTTGTAACTCGGCTCCTGGGCCGCGTAGCGATACGCGGAAGGCGGCGTTCGAAAGAGCGTCAAAAATAATGACGAAATCACTTCTGTCAATTTTTTGGTCAGGTCAAAGGTCAGGTCACCAGAGGTCATTGAAGGCAAAATTTCGCCGATTTCCAGGTCGAATGTCGAAAATTTCCAAGAAGCCAACGCATAACTCGAGAAACAATAGAGCTACAGCGCCGCGGAAAGCGCATTCGATAGCCCTATTAAAGCCCTTTCTGAGTAATTCTCTCAGATTTGACCTAACGTCAACGGTTTTGCCTGCAGGGGGCAAAAATTACAAAAATAGCCGATTTTTTCGGAAACAGTTTTTCTGCAATAACTTTTGACCCAAGCCTTGTACGAGCTTACTTTTACCGGCATTGTATTCCTCTCGTCAAGACGCATCGAATGAACTATAAGTTGACCTTGAACGGTCAACTTGAAAATTTGACCTCAGGTCAAGGTCATGACCTGACCGGAAAGGGTCATGTTGCATATCAGTCGATCCGTATCGTCAAACTGAACACATCTAAGGCGTTTTCATCGCTCTAGCATGCCTCTATCAAAAGTTATTTGCGAAAAACTGTTAGATACCATTCGTGACCTAAGATGACCTCAGTCCATAAACAAGGGTCACGGACACCATTTTAATGTTCAGTGTGTCTAAACCACTTGTAATTCGGTGTTTGGGAGTGTTTATAATGTCTTTTGTCCAAAAGAGGCGCATTTCAATTTTCTCCCATTGACTTATAATGGGGAGGTCGCAAAATTGACCTGACCTTAGGTCATCGATATCAAAATTCTGAGATAAACATTTTGTACATGCTATTGCTCTTAGCAATCGCTGAAAGTTTCAAAGCGATCGGTCACTCGGTGTAGCTATGACAGACATTGAAACTTTTTATGAGGTGAAGTCACTTCAAGTGACCTGGTGACCTGACCTTGAATGACCTTGGTCTGAAATTTTCACAACATGTGTAGAATTGAGGTGCAATAAGGTGTACAAAAAACGGCGGCGCTCCGCGCCGCCGTTTTTGAGATATTCGCGAAAAACCACAAGGGGGGGTGTTCAAACACCCCCCCAGCAGGGCGCGGGTTAACTTAAACATTGACAAAACATGTTGTCTGCAGATTGGCTGCGCAAGGCAGTTCAACAACGTTGGTTGCAGCCAAATCAAGTTTGTTGACCAATTGAAAATATTAGGAATAACGTTCATTGAAAATAACAAAAACATTACTCAGGTCAATTTCGAACCGAAAGTCACTCAGATTCAAACAGAAATTCAACATTGGCGTAGCAGAAACATTACAACGCTAGGGCGAATAACAGTCGTCAAGTCCCTGTTGATGTCAAAATTGTTCATCTATTTATGGCCCTACCTGACCCCTCTAGAAAAGAATTCAAAAGGCTTGAGAGAATCTTATTTGAATTTGTTTGGGGTGGTAAGCGAGATCCAATAAAACGCGCGAAACTTATACAAAACTTTACCGCAGGTGGTCTTCGCATGATAGATGTCCAATCCTTCTGCGCTAGCATGAAGCTGACATGGCTCAAAAGAATAATGACATCAAACGCATCATGGTCACGTATAGTCGAAATTGAACTACCACCAATTGAAAACGTGCTTCAATTTGGCAGTAAACAACTAGAGAAATTGATGAAGAAGGTTGAAAACAAATTTTGGAGCGACGTACTAAAAAGTTTTGCAAACTTTAGCAGAGTATACGTACCTGATGAGGCTAACGTACTTTTCGAAAGCATATGGTTTTCAGATTACACGAAATTCCAATGTTCAATAATACGTAGTTGGTACAAAAAAGGAATTCGGCTCATAAATGATTTGTTTAACGAAAATACAGGGACCTTGCATACCAAAGAGAGCCTCGAAAATGCTTACGACGTGAAAATGACATTTTTATGTTATTCGAGCTTAATCAGGAGCTTACCTGATTATATAAAAAACCAACAATTAGATAAAACACTTGGGCCGATAATGCCACATAGAATGTGCGTGGTGTTAAACAATGAAAAATTTTCACGTCAAGCGTACGAAGCAAATGTAAAACATAAGCAGTTAGAAATACGGAATGCTAATGAACGCCAAAAAGCAAAGTGGATCAGAGATATTGGGGGATTTGAGGAAAATAGCCTTGCAATCTTAACCCACGAGCCGCTGGGGGGGGGGGGGCATAAAGTTGCCCCCCTTTACGTTTTGTGAAATATCTCCGAAACCTGATGAGCTACGAACGTGAAACTTGGCATAGCTTCAAATGAATACCTAGGCAATGTTTGAGAAAAGTTTGGTGGTTGTAGCACCTAAGATGACGTCACAGTGACGTCATAAAGTTTTGTCGTTTTCCGATATGGACCGTTTCTGATGACGCTGAGCATGAAACTCAACTGTAAATGAACTAGACAGCACCTGCTGTCATCCTAAAACATCTAACTACACTTCCATCTAGTTTCTGACCAATAATCGACCCTTCATATTCGGTCCCATATGTCTGATGTATCGTGAGGAATATGAGAGTCGCAAATCTATAATTTCACTTATGACGTCACTGTGATGGCCTCTCAGACCATCAGTCTCGGGGGCCTCCTTAGAACAGTGTGGATAGAGGGGCCTCCTCAGATTCACTATAGGACCTCTATGACCACCAGTCTCAGGGGCCTCCTGTGGCTAGTATGAATATAAGAGCCTCTCTGACCATCAGTCTCAGGGGCCTCTTCTGACTAGTGTGGATAGAGGGCCCTCCCAGACCACCGGTTTCAGGGGCCTCCTGTGGCCAGTATGAACAGAAGGGCCTCACAGCCCATCAGTCTCAGGGGCCTCTTCTGCCTGGTGTGAATTGATGAGGGCCTCTCAGACCATCAGTCTCAGGGGCCTCCTCTGCCTAGTGTGAATATAAGGGCTTCACAGGCCATCAGTCTCAGGTGACTCTTCTGACTAGTGTGGATAGAGGGACCTCCCAGACCACAAGCCTCAGATACCTCCTGTGGTCAGTATGAATAGAAGGGCCTCTCAGTTTATCAGTCTCATGGGCTTCCTCTGCCTGGTGTGATTATAAGGGCCTCTCAGACCATCAGTCTCAGGGGCCTCCTCTGACTACAGTGTAGATGGAGGGGCTTCCTAGACCATCAGTCTCAGGGGCCTCTTCTGACTATTGAGGATGGAGGGGCCTCCTCTGACTAGTGAGGGTAGGGACTAGGGGGCCTCCCAGACCGCCAGTGTCAGGGGCCTATTCTGACTAGTATGGATAGAGGGGCCTCCCAGACCGCCAGTGTCAGGGGCCTATTCTGACTAGTATGGATAGAGGGGCCTCCCAGACCGCCAGTGTCAGGGGCCTCCCCAGACCAGTGTGGATATTGGGGCCTCCTCAGATCCACTAGGGCCCCTCAGGCCATAAGTCTCAGAGGCCTTTGCTCACAAGTATGGATAGAGGGCCTCCTTGGACCCACTAGGGTCCCTTGGAGTCCGTACGTGGGGATCCGTGGAACTTATTTTTACCGAGTTTGTTTATTCTGGAAGGTGACGACTTCCTCTCAACTCGAGACGGGAGGGCCTCGAGTAAAAAGTGGGGGGGCCAAAACACATGGTTGGCCCCCCCCCCACCTCAAAAAGTGGGTGGGCACTTGCCCACCTGGCCCCCCCGGTTCCTACGCCTATGGATCATGATACTACACTTCAAGAAAGCACAACACTCGAAAACTCAACAGATCGACAGTCTTGGCAGCGCGCCAAATAAGTCCACCAAGGGTTCACGTTGATAGTGGGAACTGCAAACGCCTCAGGTACCTGGACGATGCACTGACTGTTCAGGTTGTTTCCCGGGCTTACCGACAGCTTCACTCTCTGAGACACCTGAGGAACTCCGCTACCCTCGACGTTTTGGAGGCAGAGGCTGCTTGGGACACCTGTTATGTTGAGCGACGCCAGCACGTCAGTTATGCAGAGCGATGTCTGTGAGCGCGGATCGAGAAGAGCGTAGACGTCCTTGTAGCGACCTCTCTCTCCATGGATGCGCACCGGAACTATCTGTAGCAACATCACGCTGTCAGCTGGACGAGGGAAAGACGTGGACGTCACAGTTCGCTTGACTGATGTGTCTTGTACGGGCTGGTGCGAGTCTTCTGCATTTCGAGCTTGATGCTGACCATCCCATGGCGACGGTGATCCTCGAACCACACGCTTACTTCCGTGCAAGAGCTCGTGATGTCTCATAGCGCACCCATTCTGTCCGCATGGTCTGGCATACCGGCAGTTGCGGATCTGATGGCCGTGTTGTAGACATACAAAACACAGTCCTTGACGCGACACAAACTGTGCTCTCATGTCAACAGGCCAGCTGAGGAAGTTGTTGCACTCCACGAGATGATGAACCTCTCCACAACAGCTGCACACGTCCCGCCCTGAACCAGATGTCAGCAGTGTTGCACGCTTTGTCGTTGGACGCCGCTCAGCAAGGGTAGAAGATTGCACACAGTTTCGAACTATCCTCACCTGCTTGCCCAGCCAGGTGCAGAAGGAAGCCAGAGAGGAGGCACTGCTCTCATGCTCGACCTCGTACTTGCTCCATTCACATCGGAGATCTGGCGGCAGCTTCTGCACGACTCTTTGTAGGTTCTCGTGACTGACTAAGTCTCCCTCGTAATGCAGGCTTTGCAACACTGTCACGGTGCAGTTAACAGTTGCGTGGAAGTCTTCCAGAGCTGAAGCATTGAAGGCAGCTGGACGAGGTGCACCGAACAGGGCGTTCAGATGGGCGCGGACGACGTCTCTTTCCCTTCCAAGCCTCTCCTTCAGTACACTCAGTGCTTCTGGATAGAGTTCAGGATTGTACATAAATCCGGATATGGACCTCTGTGCCAAGCCAGTGACTGACGATTGCAAGTGAACCATCTTCTCCGTGCGGGACAGACTCGGCTGCGAGCCCACCAGAGCTTGGAAGAGGCTGAACCACTGAGGCCACTCCAGACAGTTCCCGCTGAACTGTGGCAGCTTCACCTTTGGGATGCTCTTGCTGAACCCCCCACAGTGTTCGTGTGCCTCTACTGGGTGCTTGGATTTCTCAGATTTGCCTTCTTTCTCAGTATAGAGACTTTCAGCAAAGTCATCCTTTCGTTCCCACTGCAGGTCATCCAGCGCTGCTTTCTGTAAGTCTTCCTCCAGTTTTGCCATTTCATGAGCATCTGTCGCTTCGAGCAGTCTTCTTCGTCTTGCCAGCTCTTGCTCTTGTGCTTCCAGCTCTAGTCGTTCCCGAGTTTTCTTGAGTTCTACTTCTTTCAGGCGTCTTTGTATCTCAGCTTCTCGTGCTCTTGTTTCATCTGGGCTGGCTGAAAGTCGTGATTTTGCAGTGATGTGAGATCTTCCTGAAGCGACAGATGGAGCCTCATCTTTCCTGGCTTCTAGGTGCTCTTTGATTCTTTCCACTGCTTCTGCATGCTGTTTCTCGACATCTTCTATGTAGCTCTCAGCTGCTTTTGCCTCTTCGTCTGATGTCAGTAGAGAAGTGAACTGGTCGTGTACCTCCTGCACAGCATCTAGTGCCACGTCCAGTTCCTTGAGGATTTCACCCAGTTGTGTGCGACTGCCCTTCGCTTCGATGACGATGAATGCTCGTCTCCTTGTCCGTGTCAGAGTACCCAGCTTCCTTGCTCGACTGCTCTTCAATGCTTTCAGTTTTTCTTCTGGCTTCATCTCCTGCTGATTAGATGTAGATGCCATGATGCTGGGATGTAGATACATCTGAAACTGTCACCACCGCTACCCGTTCAGCTTCGTACTCGTACACGCGCTGCTTCCGGCCTAGCTCTTTATTGGATCGTGCCTTGTAGTTAGCGGTTTCTGCAACAGACCCACACACACACATACAGCGCTCCGTCAGTTGATGCCAAACCATGGCGTGCACAGGCTAACGTCCAGACCAACTGGCATGCAGACAATCAGGCACGCAATGGCTGAAGTAACGTAGTGATATAAAGCAAGAACGTAATACCGAAACACTGACATTCTGCGTGTGAATGCGAAGCGTGAACCCAAGCAAAAGCAAGAACACAAGCCACAACACACCCAGCAGCACATTGCAATACGGACCCACAAGTTAGTCATCAGGTTACCCACCAGAAGTATTTCCGACTGACGGTGGTGGTGAGGCTAGCGCATGCAGACACGTAGCAGCCAGACATGTCTTCATGCGTCACAAAAACAATCATTTTCACACTCAGTCTCGCACTGCAAAAGAAACAAAGTTAGTGGTCACTTGGAGGTCGTCACAATTGGCAAGAAAAGTTTATTACTATAGGAAGGTAAATGCTTGTTGTTGTCCTGGCTCTTCATCTTAATCTGCAAATATCCAACCATGTGTTTTATAGGTACCATAAATAACAAATTTTAGGTGCCATGGATTGATGCCAAGACAAAGAACAATATCTTGAGTCTACATCAAGGCTCAAGCATTTTAGCTGAAAAACCTGATGAGTACAAATTACTAATTTATTCTGAATTTTAAAAATTCAAAGAGTGAAGCTACACTACCAACAGAAATTAGTTCAGACTTGTCTGACCAATTCAGTTTCCTTCATGAGCAATTGTTATGCTCAATAATTCAACCTGTCATCAGCAAATGTGCTGCTAGAGCTTCTTTTGTTATCCTATACTAAACCAGCAAAAATAAGTGATTGTTATGATATTTTTGTGTTAGCAATTTAATGATTAAATATTTCTAAAAAATGATTGCTAGTGAAGAGAGTATTTACAATCCACACAGAACTAGATCAAATATGACGTTTGGGATAGTAACTACTGTCTTTATATTTCCTGTTAAATTATGTGTAGATATAGCAATGCGAGCAAAGTAGGCACCAACCTATTGTATCAACTTTACATGCAGTCCTACTTCAGCCACCCAGACCTGAATTTTGAGCTCACAACATGCAGGAATATACTAACGAATGTAAGGAAACGATGGTTTCTGCATTAACAAAAAGCAGCATTTACGATGGATTTTCTATAACATGATACACTTTTGCTATTATATTATAGAAAATTTCACTATTTCCCCTTACCTTATAGTTTCAACTGCTGTCTGCCGCCGATTCAAACACACTACCTTCGCTGCTATCTTCTCAACGGCATTTTCAGAAGCTGCGCCGTGTTGTCACGAGTGCGCAGGATTTGCCCTAGCGTTTTCGCCACTGAAATTTTGTTCGTGTCTCCGGAGACAGCCGTAAGGTCTAGTTTCGCGGCAAGCGCCAAAGAGAATCGTCTTTATGGATTCCGGCCGGCTCTAGGAGTCATCACCTTCTCGCCACCTTTTGTCTCCGTGTCTCCGGATGTTATATGAAGCTCACGTAATGAACTATATGATTCAATGTAAATGAAATTTTTGAGTGCATGAGTGAATACGGAGGAGAACTTTTAAAGAATAATGAGAAAGGAGAATAGGTAGGTTGTGTCTCCGACCACCTTCCATTTTGGAAAGACTCTGTCTCAAACACCGGTTGGAGAGTTGGCACAATTTTTCACCTCTGGTAATGAAATTGCAAATTTGTGGCATCTCTAGTAGCAACGGCCGGCCGCCGTCGGTTCCGTCCGCACATCTGGTTGAGGGGCGTCTCCTGTCGCCATCTGTCATCGTGAATGGGGCCGTGCCGACGCGTCAGACGGGACGAACGGGGGAAGTCGGTCCAGAGTCACTGCGCCGCGCGGTTGTGTGAGCAAGCCGTGGGCTAGGTACCGCTCCAGGTCAGACCATGGTTGGCACTGATGTAGCAGAATACAAGTATTAATAAGCAAATTCTTGTTTGTGATAGTCTAGATTTGTAGGACCGTAGTTGTTCTTGCCGTTCAACCACGCGATTCCAATAATAAACAGAATGTAAAATACAAAGTTGGGCCTGTATTCAATTCACGGCCACAGAAACAAAAGATAACAAACAAATTGACTTTGCCAAGGTCCGAAGACAGACTGATCCGCCGAGCAGTAAAGACAGAAGTGCACGGCTGCGACTCAAAGACCGAAGTGCCCTACCGCGCGGCACCGGCCGAGTTCACGACACACACACACATACGTCACATATACACGTCAGACATACAGATGTACGTCATATCATAGCACCAATCAGAAGCGGGCAAGTACATGCGTCGCAGGTGAGGAAGGAGGACCATATAAGGATATTGTAAGTGGGCGAGGGGGCTGTGCAGTAAGTAGGTACAGAGGGAGGTGGAGGACGGGGTAGGAACGAATTTCGTTACACTGAAGAGTGCGGCGACACTACAGAGCTGTGAACGAAGACGGTGAACGGCGAGATGTGGTGACCGCTTGACTGACCTGTGCCCAAAGTCGTCGTTATGCGCCAAACTCCATATAGAAGCGGACATTGGGGCTCAGATTGCTATTATGAGTAAAATATAAGTCATTTTCTTCATTAAACGGTTGTTTTTCTATGTGGCGATCATTTATGAAGCACGCTACACTTAGTTACCAACGAACGATATCATAATACCTCCATTTTTGCCATTATACTGATTGCGGCCGAGTGCGACGGTGGCGCCGACTATCGGCTACTCGTGCAACTAGGTCTCGCGGTTGCTCCGGCGGCCAAATTTCAGATGAAAACGTCCTTGTGTGGAGACTTAACGATAAACTGAAAAATGCGGTTCACTACAATCAATTTCAGTAATATATGTTCACCCTGACGTACGTTTTACCAATATTCGGGAAGAATAGGTACCGGGATTTGGCAGCAGAAGATAAAATGTTTATCCTCATTACAAATTGTGTTATACCTGCAGTATATGGTCAAAATATGTCTTAATATATGCGAGATGTCATGCTGTTTGCCGTAGTATAACGACATTGTTTCATGAAAGACTCAATACAAATATAACGGGAGTGATGTATCCTAATTTCATTTGATGGTGCAAATATTTTTTTCTTTCATGTCCCAATCCCGGGTCGAATTTTTCTCTCCTATGTATAAAAAGTGCAGAGATATGTTGCTCAGTTAGTGAGCTACAGCGTAGTATAGCGACATTTTTATGTAAGCTGCGTATTTTTTCATACTGTGCTAGTTTCCACGAAAATCCGTGCTTACACTGACCAATATTTTTTTCTTCCCAAGCCAGATCCCAGGTCAAATTTTTATCAGCCATGGATAAAAAAATGCTTAACTATGTTGCTCAGATAGTGATCTACAACGTAGTATAGCGACATTTTTATGTAACTTTCCTATTTTTTCATACTGTGCTCATTTCCACGGAAATCCGTGCTTATGCTGAACAATATTTTTTTTTTCTGCCATGGCCAGATCCCAGATCCCAGGTCCGATTTTTATACGTCATGGATAAAAAATACATAGATATGTTGCTCAAATAGCGAACTACAGCGTAGTATAGCGACATTTTTATGTAGCTTCCCTATTTTCTCATACTGTGCACATTTCCACGAAAATCCGTGCTTACGCTGACCAACATTTTTTTTCTTCCCTGGCCAGATCCCAGGTCCAATTTTTATCCGCCATGGATAAAAAATACATAAATATGTTGCTCAGATGGTGAGCTATACCGTAGTATAGCGACATTTTCATGTAACTTGCTTATTATTTTCATACTGCGCTATTACCCACCAAATTTCGTGCTCTCGCTGGCCTTAGTTCTCTGGCGTTGCCGTTAGGCGGCGCTGGCGTCGCGTCCCCCGCTATGGCCGCGCCTGGCGCATAACATGATCTACCGCTGGGGTCAGTGCGTGAGAAGCTGGACTCGGCACCAACGGAGGACGCAGCTGGACGAGGAAGCTGTGCTGTGTTGGTAATGAACTAAAGCACTTAACCCGCGCACCGACGGGGGGGGGGCGGATATCCGCCCCCCCCCCCCCCCCCACTGAGGTTTTTCGCGGATAGCGGGAAAACCGCGGCGCGTAGCGCCGCGAAATTTGGTACGACTATTCTCTCATCAATTTTACACATGGTGTGCAAGTTTGAACCTCCTAACTTGTAAGGTCAGGTCACCAGGTCGCTTTGAATGACCCAACCTCAAGTCACTTTTTTGCAATTTTGTCACCGTGCCAGAGCCACAGTAGATGTTGGAGGCCTTTGAAAGTCGCAGGATGTTATGAGGTCATTAGTAGCTACAATTTGTATATCTCGGAATTTTGATATCGATGACCTAAGGTCAGGTCAATTTCTCGACCTCCCCATTATAAGTCAATGGGGGAAAAATCAACTCCCTGTTTTTACCACTAAAACGGGTCGGAATGGCCCCATAAACCATACATGACTTCATATACGATCAACCTTCACTACCTTGAGGTCTGTTTTGCTGTTGGGCAGCTGTAAGGTCATGTGACGTCATCAAAGGTCACCAAAGGTTTTTTGCCAATAACTCCGTACAGGAACAAGATACAGCCGCGCGGATGGTCTCATTTACCGGGGTTACATGAGCAAGTAAATGCGTATCAGGAACGGATTTTCCTATTCGCTCACCATTGTAGTCCGTTTATAATGCGTATTAACTCTGCTCATGTAACCCCGAGCATTGTGTTCAGCTCGTCAAGGCGCATCGAATGATATACATGATGACCTCGAGGTCACGTGTCCTGAGGTCAACATTTGACCTTGACCTTTCGAGGTCAACATATATATCATATAGATGTGGATTGATGAGAGGATCACGATGATGCCCTTAGTTTGTTTCTACCTTGACTAGTTCGAAAGTTTTTCGAGAAAAACTCTCTTCGTATCTAGCGCCGCTATTTTGACTTTTTTGACCTCTGTGACGTCATCTTTGACCTGACCTGAAAATGACCTTTGTAAAAATTGTAGACCTTGTCCGTGCGTATCCCATGCCGTTTACCGCTTGTCGCTATCTTGCTTCGTTCTCGAGATCTCAGGGGGGGGGCGGTCATCCGCCCCCCCCCCCCGTCGGTACGAAGTTGGCGCAGACCCCCGTCGGTGCGCGGGTTTTGTAACTAATCCATGACAGATATAAAATGACGATACTAACTCAACTTTATTGTAAAAGACAAAGCTTTCGATACACACAATATCTTGATCACTGTCTAGGATATGCAGAATATCACGTAAAAATGACTACCTCCCTCCATCTGAGATTATCCTTAAGTTGTCCGGACAATATAATGTCATCAGCCTAATGCTTCATCTGCTTCTGTTCTAGAGGGACGTCTGCCGGTTACAACCGGAAGGTTTCCGACGGGACTTGGCAGAACCCACAACAGCAGTATGAACCCGGCGTGGAGTTAATGCGTACCTAATTGCTCGCATGAGCAACGGCGAAGAGCGACTTCCAGGCGAAGCTGGTAAGCAGTTTATGGGGTGGGGGTTAGCTTAGAGCTGTTCAACAACGGCTGTCCTTCACCCAAGTCTAAAGGCTGAGACACACTCTTTCTACAGCCAGAAAATCTATTGCGAGAGCCCATTAACCCTCGCCGGCCGAGGGGGGGGGGGCGGGTGCCGCCCCCCCCCCATAGGGTTTTTTCGCGATAGCTCCGAACACTCTGGCGATAGAGAGCTGAAACTTGGCATACCTGACCTTTGATCCAAGCCGGATCTTTTGACACCAACCGCATTTTTGGGTCAGGTCAGGTCACTGACCTATGACGTCATAAGTGAACCTCTGCACGGTCTTCAGATGTCGCAACTTCGCAACGCCCTCACTGCCAGAGGAGATGTCACAGGGAAATGAAACTTGCAGGATCTAGTATCCATTATGAGTCCCACAACTTGTTTATCTCGGATTTTTCCTAAAGGTCATATGAGGTCAGGTCATTTTCGTGACCTCACCATTATAAGTCAATGGGGAAAAATGAAAACTGCTATTCTGGCGCCGGGAACGATCTCCAACTATCTCAAGCACACAGAATCGTGATTTGATGCACTCCTTGCAAGGTTAGATGCGTCACTTTTGCAATGTTGACCTTGCGTGACGTCATTTATGACGTCATCAAGGTCATATTCGTTTTTCGTCAATAACTCTTGATCAAATTGAGCTAGCGAGTCGGGAAAGTCACCAATGGACTCAGGAAGGCCTGCCGAATCGAATGATATGCGACATGACCTCTTTCGACCAACTTCGTGACCTGGGGGTGCTGACCTGACCTTGACCTGAGGTCAACACCCCAAGTTGACCTGACCCGGACAAAAAGTATATCATTCGACGCGCCTGAGCGAGGCGAACACGATGCTGCCAAAACCGGCGCTCTGCGGCCGTTTTTGGCGAAGTTATTCACCAAAAACTGAACCGTACCTTGGGGCACTTGACCTGACCTCAGAGGTCACCGGTTGACCTAGGACCTTAAAATCGGGTACCAATCTCTGCGTCTCGTAACGGCGCACACGCTCGTTTTTTCCGCGACGCGCTAGCTCCACCAGGGGCGAAACGGCGAGGGGGGGGTCGTACCCGCCCCCCCCCCCCCCTCGGCCGGCGCGTATGTAGAAAACCAATAGGTCCGGCGAGGGTTAATTAAATAGGTACATGAAATCACGGTCGCATCAACCGCTTACAGGGATGTGCGAACGATTGACGCGATTGTAATAACATGTATTTGAATAGGCTCTCGCATTCCATTTTCTGTCTTCGGAAAGAGCCTGTTTCAGCATTAAGGGGGCTCTACTAGACAGCTCTGCTTGTGAAAGGGGCTTCATTGTTATCTTGATAAACTAGGAACCGATTTTAATTGTCAAACGACGTTCATTATATCTGTCGAGTGCTTTCGCGAGGAACTTCGTAAGGCGTAATATAGACGTAAAACATTTATTACCTACCTAATGACTTTTCCTGGAATGAGAAATGTTTAGAAGTACAAATTTAAGTATTGAATTTTTATTTCCTGTTTTAATTAGCTATTCAAAGTATATCACATTCGATTTTTAAGCACTTTTCGTAGGAAAAAAAGTTATAAATAAGTATTCTACAATGTCATAAAATGGCATTCAACATGTTTCAGCGTAAGCTGAAGTTTCCATATTAGAACATTGCATGTAGTAGCTAGCTGTAAAGCCTGATTGATATACCTACAAGTGCACATATTGTTGTTTTTGTCCACAGCCGCAAAATTCCTGGAGATGCGCTGGGACATGGATCATAGCAAGGTGGCTCTCAGCGGCAGCTGTCCGCTGAGATGTGTCTGAAACAGCCAGAAGGAAGTCTCGAGTTGTGGATCCAGGGCACTTCTGATCGGAAGGCGGGACCAGCTGTAGGGAGACTACAGCAAAGCCGTCTCTTACAGTGGATGGTTCTCAATCTGCTGCACAGACTCCTACTGCAGAGTACGAACTGGGGTTCGACGTGTTAGAACTGGGGTTAGACCGGTTACCAGTGCTCGTGTTCGTCACCTGTTGTTTGTCACTGCTGTGCTGCTGCTGTATGTCATGGTTGCCACCTGCTAAGCGTTCACAATGTATTTTAACCCGCGCCCGGCTGGGGGTCCTGGATTTCCACGCCCTGCTGGGGGGGGGGGGGTGTCTGAACACCCCCCCTTCTAACTCGGCTCCTGGGCCACGTAGCGATACGCGGAAGGCGGCGTTCGAAAGAGCGCCAAAAATAATGACGAAATCACTTCGGTCAATTTTTTGGTCAGGTCAAAGGTCAGGTCACCAGAGGTCATTGAAGGCAAAATTTCGCCGATTTCCAGGTCGAATGTCGACAATTTCCAAGAAGCCAACGCATAACTCGGGAACCAATAGAGCTACAGTGCCGCGGAAAAGCGCATTCGATAGCCCTATTAACGCCCTTTCTGAGTAATTCTCTCAGATTTGACCTAACGTCAACGGTTTTGCCTGCAGGGGGCAAAAACTGCAAAAATAGCCGATTTTTTCGAAAACAGTTTTTCTGCAATAACTTTTGACCCAAGCCTTGTACGAGCTTACTTTTACCGGCATCGTGTTCCTCTCGTCAAGACGCATCGAATGAACTATAACTTGACCTTAAAAGGTCAACTTGAAAATTTGACCTCAGGTCAAGGTCATGACCTGACCGGAAAGGGTCATGTTGCATATCAGTCGATCCGTATCGTCAAGCTGAACACATCTAAGGCGTTTTCATCGCTCTAGCATGCCTCTATCAAAAGTTATTTGCGAAAAACTGTTGGATACCATTCGTGACCTAAGATGACCTCAGGGCATAAACAGGGGTCACAGACACCATTTTCATGTTCAGTAAGTCTAAACCAATGGTAATCCAGTGTTTGGGAGTGTTTATAATGTCTTTTGTCCAAAAGAAGCGCATTTCAATTTTCTCCCTTTGACTTATAATGGGGAGGTCGCAAAATTGACCTGACCTTAGGTCATCGATATTAAAATTCTGAGATATACATTTTGTACATGCTATTGCTCTTAGCAATCGCTTAAAGTTTCAAAGCGATCGGTCACTCGGTGTAGCTATGGCAGACATTGAAACTTTTTATGAGGTGAGGTCACTTCAAGTGACCTGGTGACCTGACCTTGAATGACCTTGGTCTGAAATTTTCACAACATGTGTAGAATTGATGTATGATAAGGTGTACCAAAAACGGCGGCGCTCCGCGCCGCCGTTTTTGAGATATTCGCGAAAAACCACAAGGGGGGGTGTTCAAACACCCCCCCCCCCCAGCAGGGCGCGGGTTAAGTGAAGTTTGTATGTAAACAAGTATGTGTATACAAATATTTGTATGTTTACAGACAAAATAAATAGTCATGGTCAACTTGACTGGGACCCGATCTGTTTCCCAGTGCGGTTTTTTACTGGCTTCTCCGTACGGGGAAAAAAGCAGACAAGGCAGTGGGGCCATTGCCAAGCCGGGGAACGGCCGGGGTTCGCGCGGGGAAAAGGTCTGGGAACGTTAGGGGAAAATCACGGTTTCCCCGATCGGGGAAGGTCTCCAGTAAGCATAAACCCGTATAGCCGGGTGGGGGAATGTGCGGGGCTCGCACAGGATCTTCTTGGGGAAAATGTTCGATAACCCCGTACGGGGAACCGACCTTAACAACGGGTTTTAACCATAGTCGGCGCGGGGGTAGCTTGGGGAACGCTCGGGCAGTTATACCGTTTCCCCGTACGAATCCCGCACAAAGTTCCCCGTACAAAGTGTCTCAAATCCCAAGCGAACGCTCCGTTTTCCCCAGGAGAACGGTTGGGGTTTCCCCGAGCCTGCCCCAAGCTCGCCATAGGCCTTCCCCGTACGGGGAAAGCTCCGATTTGCTGGCTGGGTATATAAGTCAATGGGAGAAAATTGAAACACGTCTGTTTTGCACAAACGCCATTCTAGACACTCTCAAACATCAGGATGCAGGTAAAATTGACACGCTAAACCGGAAAATGGCACCTGTGACCCCTTGTTATGTCCTCGAGGTCATATCAGGTTACGAATGATATCAAACAGTTTTTCGCTAATAACTTCTAAAAGAGGCATGCTGGAGCGATGAAAACACCTTAGATGTATTCGGCTTGACGATGCGGATCGACTGATATGCAACATGGCTTTTTCCGGTCAGGTCATGACCTTGACCTGAGGTCAAATTTTCAAGTTGACCGTTCGAGGTCAAATTATAGTTCATTCGACGCGTCTGAACGAGAGGAATACGATGCTGGCAAAAGTATCGTCGTGGTTCTTTTGAGTCAAAAGTTATTGCCGGAAAAGAAACACTTTTCGTAAAAAGCGGCTATTTTTGGAGTTTTTGCCCTCTGGAGGCTAATCCGTTGACCTGAGGTTAAATATGAGCGCATGTTAGCGAAAGAGCGTTAAAAGAGCTATCGAATGCGTTTTTCTACGGCGCTGTAGCTCTATCGGTTCCCGAGTTAGCCATTGCCAATTTCCAAAATGTTGAAATAGCCAACATTTTACCTTTGGTGACCTCTAGTGACCTGACTTTTGACCTGACCTAAAAACTAACTAAAATGTTTTCGCCCTTATTTTAGACGTTCTTTCGAATGCTGCTTACCGCGTGTCGCTACGTGGCCCAGGAGTCGAGTTTGGGGGAGGGGGTGTTCAGACATCCCCCGGCCCGGCGCGGAATTCGCGGAGCACTGGCCCGGCGCGGGTTCGAAATCTTTAGTACCCTCTAGTTGATCAATTTTACACCTACTCTAAAAATTTCATGACCCTGTCCCTGACCCAGATGACCTTTGACCTGTGACCTGATTCTCGAGACCATGTTCGGCCGGAATCGCGATTTGTCGTATGTCAGCTCACATTATCCGTGCGTATCCAGTCTTTTTGTGATTATAAACGTCCAAACATGTGAAATGATGTTCGTCCCACGCAAAACGGTGGGTGTCAAGGTCAACTGAAGGTCAGGTCAGGTCATTGACCTTTGATGACCTCAGTTCCTTTTTTCGAGTTTTACATGTTTTATGGTAGTTTTTCGGGCTGATTTAGAATTTAGCATCCATTTGAACATTTACGAAGTAGTTTTAGTGCCTTGGTAACATGTTACGACGCCGTCAGTGGTAGCTGACATCTACTATGGATAGCCGGCAGGACGCCTACTGGTCTACCTGGCCTGATCTGACCCGACCTGGCCTAAATACATGAAGACATCATCTGTGATCAAACTAACATGAAATTCGTGATCGGCGCCCCGAAAAAAAAACATAACAGCTTCACTTTACGAAGTTTTAGCAGGTCCCCATTTTCCCGACTTTTGAATCATTGACCTGACCTCGAAGGTCACCCAATGTTCTAGGACCTTAACCCTCGCCGGCACAGGCCATTTTGCGTCCTTCGACGGCACAAGGGGGGGGGGGTACGACTCCCCCTCACGTTTGGCCCCTGATCGAGCTAGAGCTTCGCGGAAAAAAACGAGCGTGTTGCCCGTCACGAGAGGAAGCCGATGATACCCAATTTTAAGGTCCTAGGTCATCGGGTGACCTTCCAGGTCAGGTCAATGACCCAAAAATCGGGAAAATCGGGACCTGTTAGAAAGTCGTAAAGTGTGGCTGCTATGGGGTTTTCCGGGGTACTGATCACGAATATCGTGTTAGTTTTGATCACAGATGATGTCTTTAAGCATTTAGACCAGGTCGGGTCAGGTCATGTCAGGTCAACCGGTAGGGGTCGTGACGGGTATTCGTAGTACATGTCAACCGCCTCTGACAGCTTCGTAACATGTTACGAAGGCACCAAAACTACTTCGTAAATGTTCAAATGGTTGCTAAATTCGAAATCAGCTCAAAAAACTAGCCTAGAAACATGTAAAACTCGAAAAAATGAACCGAGGTTACCAAAGGTCAATGACCTGACCTGACCTTCAGGTGACCTTGACATCCACCCTAATGCATGAGGGCAGCATCACTTTGAAAATTTAGCACATTTTGCGCGCCAAACCGGCTCATTTCTTAATGTCATAATGGTGAACATTTGTAACAGATCTTTGACAGAACTGTATGCAGGAGTTAAGCTGCAAGCCAGCACGTGAAAATAGTGCACGTGCTCTAAAATGCACACATATTCATCGAAAATGTAGCTTTGAGTCGCACACGTTGACTGACATGCCCTGCGCCAACAAACAAAAAGCTTTATGTGTCGAAATTTATGCCAAAACACAGTCTTACCGAAGCACTCAAACTCAGTTCAGCAAACGCTTTATCTGCAGACTTTCCGATGCTCCCAGCAAGACGGCCTTTTCCAATTTCAATCGCTGGGCTTAAGAGTTAAGAGTGCAAACGTGCAACTGGTTGGGGTCTAACCGACGTGTGCCGACGCACGGTGGATCACTTCCGACGCCGCATCGGTGTCTGTCTGAATAGGCGTGGCCAGCACTTTGAACACTCAGCCAATATATATTAACCCTAGAACGCCTAGGGGGGGGTTGTATCAACCCCCCCCCCCCCAGAGGTTTTTTCGAAGTGCACGCTAAACGGCTTGTCGTAGCGGGCTGAAATTTTCAATACCCTCTGGGGCAACCTTTGCGCATCTTTTGCCGAAAAAAAATTGATCGGGTCATGTCAGGTCACGGAGTTATGACGTCATAAGAGGTACAGCCTCCGGCCGACAGTTACCAAACGTGTGCGCCGAATCCCTAGGTTTTCTGCCGGTGATACCCACATTGTTTGATGGATCATGATGAAACTTCCCATGCATGTTGGGGCAAGCATTGGCTATCGTGTGGTGCAAGAAAATTGACCGGGTCAGGTCAGGTCACGGAGCTATGACGTCACAAGAGGAACAGCGTCCGGTACTATTTTTGAAAAGCGCCCGAACCACTATTTTGCTAATTCTTGTCACCTCAATGGGAATATGCAGCAATATTAGCTTCTATAGGGAGCAAATGGACCTCCCAAATCCAAAAATACAATCAGATTTCAAAAATCTAAATTTTGATTTTTCGAATTTCTGCCGCCGACTGTGACCTTGCCGACTTCCGGCGCTCCCAACGCGCCATTTTTAGAGCTAGGGAAACGAAATACATACCAAACGATAGAGAATTGATCAAGGAACACGATAGTGAAGGTTTCAAGTCGATATTTTCCACCGTTTTGCTGCAATCGCCGCGGAAAGTTGAAAAAGTTTGATTTTTCGGAAAATTTGACCTTTGACCGGTCATAAGTAGGTCAAATGTTGACCTAGGACCAAAAAGTATACCACCAATCGCGAGATCTCGTTGAGAGCAATCCGTTGGTTTTTTCCGCTAAGCTCTACAACCTTCCGTTTCGAAACGCCAGGGGGGGGGGGGGTCGTAACAACCCCCCCTGGTCGTTCGTGTTATGAGAAATGGCCTGGTCGTGCGAGGGTTAACACATGGTTTCCCGTGTGTAAATGGTTTTAACGCACGACGTGGAAAAGGGCGGATCCAGCCGGCCGTCTTGGGGGCGGGGGGGGGGGCAACCGGTTGGGACTAGCCAAACCTAGGGTACCCCCAAATCTAGTTTTCTCACCGGTTTTAGGCCACTTATTTTTCACCCCTTCGCCTTTTCATGAAAAAAAACGAAACGAAAACATTTGCAAAAAGTGAGATATTCCGTCTCAGCTGAAACAAGGAACTACCTTTTTGGTAACGTAGAATAAAGGCATAAATCTTCCACGTGAGCTGTCAAGCCAGGTAAAGAGGGGGATTTTTTCTTAAATGTTTTCTTCCCTTTAGTTTTCCTTTGTGACCCACAACCGCTAATTCAGGGAGGGCAAGCTGCCCCAACGGTTCCTAGCCCTATGAAAAATTGTAGGGGCAGGGGGCCCAGCTCCCGCGCCCATGACCACAAAGTTCAGGCCCATGACCCGGCGTCGAGCTCAAATTCAGACTCGGCAATGTTGATGGTGTGTCCGAGTTAAGACAAGCTGAGCTTATGCTGGGTTCAGCTAGGACGATTGAAGAGGTATCCTGTTGGGCTAAATGCCGGAAATCTCAAGCTCTAATTTTACATTTAATGCTTAATTATCCTACTATGTTGAGTGAAAACTACCCATGTGTCATTAAGTATAACTTCAAATAGTGGGTTTAGTTAGTGACATATGGTGGAGCATTAGGGGTTTTAGGGGTGCACATGCACCCCCTAACTGAATAAAGCACCTTCTCAAAATGACGCTTAAAAAACTTCAAAAACAAGTACAGGTAAGGGGAAATTGTGTCTTCCTCTGTTAACCCGCGCGGGGCTGGGGGGGGGTAAATTTTACCCCCCCTCGCGAATTTTTGCAATATCTCAAAAACGGCGGCGCGCAGCGCCGCCAAACCTTCAGTACCTTTTCTTACATCAATTTGACACGTTCCCTCAAAATTTGAGCGAAATCTGTCGGACATTTTTTGAGAAATTGACGTTTTAGTGACGTCATGTTCGCCATTTTTGCCTCAAAAACGGCAAAATTTCAAACGTCGCTAACATCTTCAATTTTAAAGGAATCAAGACGTAACAAAAAAGGTTATACGTAATTCTACTTTGTCTATCAAATGGCTATCTCGGTTTTTTGAAAACTTTGGATTTTTGCCCAAATTTTTCCAAAAAACTGACTTTTTTGGGAAAATAACAATAAAATCCAAAATTTTGAGTGTATCGAAAAAACCGGAATATATGTCAGAGAAGTGGTCTATGTGACCTACATACCAATTTTAAGAAGAATCTGTTCAAAAATGTGGGAGTTATTAAACATTTTATGACGTCACGACACACAAAAAATTTGAAAAATGATTTTTTGGGAAGTTCTAGACCTTTTACGGAAACAAAAATAGCACCATTCGATTCGCCGTGAAAAACTGCATCAGATAGACACCTTTTTAGGCCTTAACAACCAACTTCAAAATTTGACCTCACTTGACCTGACCTTGACCGACTTCGACCTGAAATTCATCCAGAGGTGGTCCATATCACTTATTGAGTGTGCCTATTGAATTATATGATTTAAATGACCCATAAAACATGTGTCGCACATGCCTTTTTCTATATTTTGTTTTTGGTGACCTGACCTGACCTGACCTGACCTTGACCTTGACCTTTGAATGATATTGTATGCAACGAATATTGTCTTGGTAGCCTAAGAACACGTTTTGGGCAATCAGTCTCAGTCCATGACTCCATTCTTCTGCAACTACGGTGCAAGGCCGATACTGTAGAAACTTACAATTTGTACCCTTGACCTGACCTTGACCTTGACCTCAAAATTTAAATTGAGTACATGTTTTTAGTTGTTCGTGATGAGATCTTTCGATTGGCGTTTGAATTTTCCAAATCGGACCATTAGTTCGGGAGATAACAGGGGGGGGGGGGGTAAAATTTACACCCCCCAGCCCCGCGCGTTCGGCTGGAGACCCCAGCCCCGCGCGGGTTAACCCTCGCCCGTTATAAGGGGGAGGGGTCGAACAGACCACACCCCCTCGGTTTTTCGCGAATAACTCGCGTAAAAACCGGCTAATCGCGACGAAACTTTCAGGATCCTCGAGTTAATCAATTTTGCATTTACCCTAAAACTTTAATTACCCTGACCCAAGTGACCTATGACCTGTGACCTATTTCTCGAGACCATGTTTGGCCGGGATCGCGATTCGGCGTATGTTGGCTCGCATTAGCCGCGCGTTTGCAGTCTTTTCGTGGTTTCAAGCGTTCAAACATGTGATATGATGTTGGTCTCATGCATTTGGATGGATGTGAAGGTCACCTGAAGGTCAGGTCATGTCATTGACCTTTGATGACCTCAGTTCACTTTTTCGAGTTTTACATGTTTCTAGGCTAGTTTTTGGAGCTGAACTCGAATTCAGCAACCATTTGAACATTAACGAAGTACTTTTGGTGCCTTCGTAACATGTTACGAAGCTGTCAGAGGCGGTTGACACGTACTACGAATACCCGGCAGGACCACTACTGGTTGACCTGACCCGACCTGGCCTAAATGCATGAAGACATCTTCTAGGATTAAAACTAACACGATATTCGTGATCAGCACCCCGAAAAAGCTCAGCCACACTTACGACCTCTAACAGGTCCCAATTTTCCCGACTTTTGGGTCATTGACCTGACCTGGAAGGTCAACCATGAACCAATGACCTAGGACCTTAAATTGGGTATCATCGTCTTCCTCTCGTCACGGGCAGCACGCTCGTTTTTTTTTTTGCGAAGCTTTAGCTCCATCAGCGGCCAAACGGCAAGGGGGGCAACGGACCCCCCCCCCCTTTATACGTTCGCGGGTAACAAAACGCCAATACGGGCGAGGTTTAAATCCATATACATTCAGGCATGAGACAAGAAAGCTCCTGGTTAATAGTGTTAATGAACTATGAAGAAGCTTCAGCTATTAAGAAGCTTCTGAAATCTCTCAAGCTGAAGTTGATTATACTCAGTGTTGTTATGATCATTCCTCAGTTTTCTGACAAGAATCACACATTTGGCCATGGCAAACGTTGAAAATACCTTTTTCTTTAAAAAGTGCCTAATGTCCATCTTATTTTCCAACAAATTTGCAATTAAAACCAACCAGTACACAATACCTACAGAACACGTGCCTATGAATGCGAATAACAATGTGATATCATGTCGATTTCTCCTACATGTTAACCCTCGCCGGCACAGGCCATTTTGACTCTGGTTGGCAGAGTTTTTCACGTTTGCCCCAAGGTCACTCAATCATCAAAGCAATATTTCAGTTTTTCAGCATAGGAACTTTGAGAGTGTTTATTTTTTAGTTTTCTTGACATATGTCTTGGGGGGAGGGGCAAAAGACCGTCTTGGCAAAAGACCCCCTTTGACCGTCTTGGGGGGGCATGGCCCCGTTGGCCCCCCCCCCTTGGATCCGCCCTGGAAGTGGATGGATTGGAGCACGAGTGTGTTAATGCACGAGTGAAACGAGTGCATTAACCCTCGCCGGACCTATTGATTTTCTACATACGCGCCGGCCGAGGGAGGGGGGGGGGGCGGTACGACCCCCCTCGCCGTTTCGCCCCTGGTGGAGCTAGCGCGTCGCGGAAAAAACGAGCGTGTGCGCCGTTTCAAGACGCAGAGATTGATACCCGATTTTAAGGTCCTAGGTTAACCGGTGACCTCTGAGGTCAGGTCAAGTGCCCAAAGGTACGGTTCGGTTTTTGGTGAATAACTTCGCAAAAAACGGCCCCAGAGCCGCGATTTTTGCAGCATCGTGTTCGCCTTCCTCAGGCGCGTCGAATGATATACTTTTTGTTTGGGTGAGGCCAACTTAGCCCTCGCCGGCCGAGGGGTGGGGGGCGGGTGCCGCCCCCCCCCCATAGGGTTTTTTCGCGATAGCTCCGAACACGCTGGCGATAGAGAGCTGAAACTTTGCATACCTGACCTTTGATCCAAGCCACATCTTTTGACACCAACCGCATTTTTAGGTCAGGTCAGGTCACTGACCTATGACGTCATAAGTGAACCTCTGCACGGTCTTCAGATGTCGCAACTTCGCAACGCCCTCACTGCCAGAGGAGATGTCACAGGGAAATGAAACTTGCAGGATCTAGTATCCATTATGAGTCTCACAACTTGTATATCTCGGATTTTTCCTAAAGGTCATATGAGGTCAGGTCATTTTCGTGACCTCACCATTATAAGTCAACGGGGAAAAATGAAAACTGCTATTCTGGCGCCGGGAACGATCTCCAACTATCTCAAGCACACAGAATCGTGATTTGATGCACTCCTTGCAAGGTTAGATGCGTCACTTTTGCAATGTTGACCTTGCGTGACGTCATTTATGACGTCATCAAGGTCATATTAGTTTTTCGTCAATAACTCTTGATCAAATTGAGCTAGCGAGTCGAGAAAGCCACCAATGGACTCAGGAAGACCTGCCAAATCGAATGATATGCAACATGACCTCTTTCGACCAACTTCGTGACCTGGGGTGCTGACCTGACCTTGACCTGAGGTCAACACCCCAAGTTGACCTGACCCGGACAAAAAGTATATCATTCGACGCGCCTGAGCGAGGCGAACACAATGCTGCCAAAATCGCGGCTCTGCGGCCGTTTTTTGCGAAGTTATTCACCAAAAACTGAAACGTACCCTGGGGCACTTGACCTGACCTCAGAGGTCACCGGTTGACCTAGGACCTTAAAATCGGGTACCAGTCTCTGCGTCTTGTAACGGCGCACACGCTCGTTTTTTCCAAGACGCGCTAGCTCCACCAGGGGCGAAACGGCGAGGGGGGTCGTACCCGCCCCCCCCCTCGGCCGGCGCGTATGTAGAAAACCAATAGGTCCGGCGAGGGTTAGGGTGTTGACCTCGGGTCACGGTCAGATCAGCGCCCCCAGGTCACGAAGTTTGTCGAAGGAGGTCATATTGCATATCATGCGATTCGGCAGGTCTTTCTGAGTCCATTGCTGGCTTTCCCGACTCGCTAGCTTAACCCGCGCCCCGTAGGGCTACCGGCGGACCCTACCACTCGTAGGGGGGGGGGGCCGTTTCGGCCCCCCCCTAAGATCTCGGAAAGTTACCGGCCGATTTTCAAAATTCAAACGGCGTTCGATAGCCCCACCCGGGAACTACCTTGTGACCAAATTTCATTGACCTAGGTCAAACCGATGACGTCACAGGTCAGGTCAAAGGTCAGATTTTCACCGTTCACAGGCAATTCAAGAAATGTGCTGTGAAAGCGAGTAAATTGGTAATTTATTGAAAACCATCGATGGTACATTGTTCGTCAAACACATACTTTGCTATCTGAGGTCACTGATACCAGGTCAGGTCACAGCGAGGTCAGGTCACCGGGGGTCACAATATGAATGTGTCGTGTGATACATGTTTTATGGTCCATTTTACATGACAAATGCGATTATGTGGGTGAAGCAGCCTTTGGGGCCAGCCTAGGTCACGTTTTGGTGAAGGTCAGGTCAAGGTCAGGTCAAATTAGGTCAAATTTCAAAGTTGATGTTTTTGCATAAAATGGGTATCGATTCGATGCAGCTCGTCACGGGGAGTCTAATGGTGGTCTTCGTTTTGCTCTACGAGTTCTAGAATTGCCAAAAATTGAGTTTGAAAATTTGACGTCATCATTTTTGAACAGTTTTTTCGCTATAACTTGGCCAAAAAACGAGGTATCGATCTGAAATTTGGTATGTAGATAGAAGACGGTAGGCACTATCACATATATTCCGGTTTTTTTCGAAACTCAAAAAACTTTTTGGATTTTTTGGCGAATATATCCAAGAAAATGCTTTTTTTGATTTTTTGGGGTTAAAACTCAAAAATTTCAAATATTCGAGATAGCAGTTTTGTAGCCCTGTCAATTCTACACCTTTTATGTCTTGATCATTTTTCTGTATCTTCAAAGCTGTAGTCCTGACAGGTCTTCTCGCGAAGGTCTTTTTTCGGTCGAAAATGACAGAACATGACGTCACTCTGACGTCATTTGTGGCCAACCTATCATAGCCTCTGGAAAAATTTTTGGTCACAATGTGTAAAATTGATGCCCGGAGGGGTCCTGAAAGTTTGGTGGCGATATCTTCAGCCGTTTAGGAGATATCGACCGAAAAGGACAGGGGGGGCCGTTTCGGCCCCCCCCCCCTACGGGGCGCGGGTTAATTTGATCGGGAGTTATTGACGAAAAACTAATATGACCCTAATGACGTCATAAATGACGTCACGCAAGGTCAACATTGCAAAAGTGACGCATGGAACCTTGCAAGGAGTGCCTGAAATCATGATTATGTGTGCTTGAGATAGTTGGAGGTCGTTCCCGGCGCCAGAATAGCAGTTTTCATTTTTCCCCATTGACAGGGCTGGTAAAAAAGCAAATTGCGTCCCCGACCAAAAAATGAGAGCGAAAAATGACCCCGACCTTTTTACGATTCATGTATGCAGGCTGCATGCAACTACGATGCGCGTTTTCTTAGGTTTCATTTCTATATTATTTTTGTTTTACGAGCAGTCATATGTACTAAATTGCTTATCAGACTCGCGCTTCGAAATTTCCAGTTTGTTAATTAAATGTCACGGCATCACTCGGTCAGCGGGTAGCGTAACAGACGAAGAACCCGGAAAGGGTAGGGGGCGCTACGATCGTCGAACAGATGCAATAGGTGTCGCTATTGTATCGGTAGCTCACGACGACGACGGCTAGAAACTATCGACCCCGCATGAATTTACCATGTCCAACCGGTCCGACCCCGGTTCCGAATCTAGTCGTTTGTCTAGTCGTATAGCTGGCTACAACTGGTCGTCAATCAACCCCGCTTGAAATAGCACAGCCGACAGCGGGGTCGGTGTCTAAGCGTCTGTTAGTATGTGTTTGATCATCTAGTTTGATCTAGTTTTCGTTAGCAACTGTCGACGGTAGTTTTGCTGTTAACGGAAGTGAGTTGTGGCTACTAATTGTTCATAACCATGTTGTAGGTATGTATTAGGTATAGGGGCTTTTTATGTCCTTGTTAAAGGGGATATACGTTGTGGATTCAATGATATCTTTTACTTGCGTTTAGTTTCTGCTTTATTTGAAAGTTATTTATTACTGTAAAAGTTTCCTAAATGTGGTAATTTTGACCCCGGGTACTTGAACTTTTACTGGTACTGTGTCCCCGACGACGTCAATAGGACATAACAATTTACCAGCCCTGCCCATTGACTTATAATGGTGAGGTCGAGAAAATGACCTGACCTCATATGACCTTTAGGAAAAATCCGAGATATACAAGTTGTGAGACTCCTAATGGATACTAGGTCCTGCAAGTTTCATTTCCCTGTGACAGCTCCTCTGGCAGTGAGGGCGTTGCGAACTTGCGACATCTGAAGACCGTGCAGAGGTTCACTTATGACGTCATAGGTCAGTGACCTGACCTGACCCGAAAATACGGTTGGTGTCAAAAGATCCGGCTTGAATCAAAGGTCAGGTATGCCAAGTTTCAGCTCTCTATCTCCGGCGTGTTCGGAGCTATCGCGTAAAAAAAACCCTATGGGGGGGCGGCACCCGCCCCCCCCCCCTCGGCCGGCGAGGGTTAACGCACAAGTGCTCCATTCCATCCACGAGTGCGTTAAAACCATTTATGCACGGAAACCATGGCGGCCGCTGGGCCTCCGCGCCACCCGCCAGCCGCTGGGGGGGGGCATATAGTTGCCCCCCCCCCCCTTTACTTCTCCGACGATATCGTCGGAACGCGAAGAGATAGAGAAACAAAACTTTGCACACATATTCCTAAATACCTAGCCGAGGTTGTGTCCAAATTTGGTGTCGATCCCATTTGAAATGACGTCACAGTGACGTCAGAAGCGCAATCGTAGATTGGCATCTCTTAGTTTCCTCACGATATATCCGACATATGAGACCGAGAATATAGGACCGATAACTGGTCAGGATATAGTTAACAATGTACTTAGATGTGTCAGAATGACAACAGGTGCTGTTTACTTCATTTACCGCCGCGTTTCATGCTCAGCGACATCGGAAACGCTCCGTATTGGAAAACGACAAAACTTTATGACGTCACTGTGACGTCATCTTAAGTGCTACAACCACCAAATTTTCCTCACATATGGCCTAGGTATTCATTTGAAGTTATTTTAAGTTTCAGTTTCGTATCTTATCCCGTTTCGGAGATATTCCACCAAACGTACAGGGTGTCCCATAAGTTCCTTCTCACCTAAATTTTTTTTTAAGAGGCTCTCTTATTTAAAGCCACGCTTAATTTATTTTGAAACTGAGCTTTTGGGGTTGCCATGGCAACTGTGAATGTGCTCCACGGTAACTAATTCGTCTAGACAAAATATTTTTTGCCAGAGAGTTCACTTCCTTTGGAGACGGCTTACGCCGCAACATAGAGGTCTCTGATACGGGAACGTCTCGGTATTTAGACCGCACTGGGCCATTCACGACGGTTGAGGGTGATTGAGGCCATCCAGTATGTAGCCAATGTCTGTCGCTAACTGGACGCACAGTCAACAAGTGACGCCGATGATTTGTCGGGAGTCAATCGCTGCAAGTTTATGCTCTTTTTTTGTCAGCTTTCACGAGTGAGCCATGTGGCCAAAACTGTGTGGCGCCAAAATGGCCGTAAAAAGGTCTTAGCGTTAGAAAGTTGGTAAACAGGCTTTCCAGGATGTATAACCAGCTGTCTAAGAGTATCATTTCGGGGTACCTAACTCAAGGTGACTTAAGCTCTACTTACCGGAGGGCTCAAAACAGTCAAAAACGTCTTAAAATGGCCAAACATGTGTTTCGTTATGCCTGAGGCTAAAAAAAACTGGAGGGTCGATGACATCAATGTGGTCATCTGGACTACCTAGTCCGTGCTCGAGATAAAACACCCGTCCAAACCCCAAAACGGTCCCATATGGGCGACGGAAAAGGCCTTTGTATCATCCAGCTTTATTCCTATGCAAAAGGCCAGGGTCACGGTAATGTGGGGTAATATGCGTCCAGACACTGATCACGTTGCGAATGATGCTCCAGGAACAGTCTTGGGACGCAGAACGCTTCTCCAAGAAGATCTAGGAGGAGTTTCAGCTTTCTAGCTTAACTTGAACCGCAAGTATGACCACATTTTTTTTAGTAGAAAATGGCATCCGGGAGGTCGTAGGCCCATCTTCAAGCAAGACAGTGCATCAGTGCAGAGGTCAAGCAAAGCATAAAAGCAGTGCCAGGAGACTGTGATAGGCGTGTGTGGCAAGATCACATCCCAGGCAACTCATCGGATCCAAATTTCATAAAAATGTGTTGGGAATATTGAAATCGAGGCTCGTCGAAGAGAAGCGGTGTTCCAGCATTGAGGAGCTTACGGCGCATGCCAAGTCCGTCTGGGCTAACTTCAAGCCTGCTATGCTGCCAAACATGCCGGTTGGCATGTCGCAGCATGTATTCATGTGTTTGCCTATGAAATGGGGAGCACATTGAGGGGTTATAAACATATCAAAACGCAATGTACTATGTTTTACATGCAAATAAAAGGTGAGAACGAACTTATGGGACACCCTGTAAAGGGGGGCAACTTTAAGCCCCCCCCCCCCCCCCCCCCAGCGGCTCGTGGGTTAATACATGCTTAACGGTGCGAATTTAAATTAAAATTAAACTTAGTCCATGACACTAAAAGGACCTTTAATGGGAATTCTTAGAATAAAGTCAATGACCCTTCCGAAAAACTTCAGTAGAGAAATTCATCACTGCACGCGCGTGCACCAATTTAAATTGGTGCACGGCTACCTTCGAATTAACGCACGGTTAATCTCCAGTGAATGCACCGTAAAGTATGTATTAATAAACAAGATACACCAGAACACTGCTGAAGTGATGCCTAACGTTTGACGTGGCTAGGCGTGCGATTCTGTCAATGAATGAATGTTGTTTCTCATTGCACTGTCCATGCGTGTGCAAATAGATACAATATTGTGTGCGTTTTTCACGTGTTTTTTTCGTAATGCCATTTCAGCCACAAAAATAAACCATTTTTCTGGAAAATTACAGCATGGACTTCTCATAGTCTTGTGATAATGATGTGTGAAAATTGTAAAGATATTCTTAAAATTGCAGAATTTATTAAAGTTTTCATGGGTAAACTTTTTTTCCGGACACCCTATGTAGAAAACCAATAGGTCCCGCGAGGGCTAAGTCACAGTCTTTTTAGGTCAGGTCACCAGGTCACAAAAACCGGTACAAGGTCAGGGGAAAATTGGACTAGTTTAGCGGCAACTGAATGCCAGAGTTATTCATTGATAGCGTGGGTGCTATGGCACGTAGCGCTACCAAATTTCAGACACACCTTGGGGCATCTATTTGACACAAGACCTGGGAGTTTAAGATTCCAGTGACTTGAGGTCAGGTCACAAGGTCGCAAAAACCGGTATATTGTCAAAATGGCACTAAAATGCACTATTTTGTTCATGGAAACTAGAGTTCTTCATCGATTTGATTCAAACTTGCAGGATATCCTTAGGTCACCGAATGCCATTATATGAACCCCAGTTTTTCAAATTTGGTTGACCTGAGGTTATCTAGAGGTCATGCCAATTTTTTAAGGAAATTTGCCCGAATGTGTAAAGATAAGAGATTTGTGTTTTTATTTTAACGTTTTTGTGTTGTACTACCTTGATTTACATCTACTTGGTGTTTGCAAGCTGCAAGAATGCTTGGGTCGGGTCAACTGAGGTCAACTAAGGTCAAACTACGTTATTGCTAATAACTTGGCACACAATGAGGCTAGAGCTTTAGAAATGGTGTCGTTGTGTTCCTTGTGATTAGGCGGTTTGAATGAAATGCGATATGATGCATTTTGGTCAAGTTAAACTTAATTAATTACTTTAAGTTCACTTAATTTTTAAGAAAATTTTAAGTTCACTGAAATTGGTAACAAAGTATATCATTCGATGCGCACGGACGTGCTGAGTTCACTGGTGCTTCTATTTTTGCTCTACCTTTACTAGGTAAAAAGTTAGAAGCGAAAAACTTTTGGCACGTTTTAGCGAAATTTTTGCACTTATACCCCCCAAAACCCCCCTAAATATTGATTTATAGTCATCAAATTTTCACGGGGGTGAGAGCTCCTATGGACCCACATACCCTGTAAATTTGGCGTTTTTAAGTGTCATAGGAGCCAATTGCCAGAGGGGGAGGGGTCGTACCAACCCCCCCTCGCCGTCCGTGTTATGGAAAAGGCCCTCGCCTGGCGAGGGTTATTCTAATGTGACGGTCCGCCCCACTCACCGGTCACTGTAGTACTGATGCTCCGCCGCCGCGTTGACTCGTGGGTCAGCTGATGTCCGACCCGTCCACCAGAGGCGCGCCAGTCGCCCATAGGCGCGCTCAGGTATCCCAGAACCCCACACAACACCACACTACTCCTCCCCCACTTCAGCCCCCCACTCCCCACATCTGTCTGCTAGTTTATACTGTCCACTCCCCCAGCCGGTCCGGCGGCTTCCGCTCCCTTGCACTCCGCCGCAGTTCCCGAGCTGGTACATCCACTGGGTGGGGAACCGGCTCTTCCTCTTCGCTGTCATCTTCCCCATCATCTTCACCTTCAGTATCGTCAACCTCCTCTTCTTCCGATTCGAATATCAGCTCTCTTTGGGCAGTTGCTGGACCTGGGTGCTGACTCTTCCCTTGTGACTGACCCTCAGCCGGTGAAGGTCGACGGCCTTGCAGTTTTGCTCCATCTGCGGCGCGATCGGAAGCCTGTAGGTGCTCTTTCCGTGGCTCTACCGGCTTAAGTTGGTCATGATGCCTCAGAAAACGTTGCCTGAAGTTGTCCTCTCGCTTGATCCAGTAAGTATTACCCTGGCGACATTGAACCACGATGAATGGACCACTCCAACGGACCTGAAGCTTTGCAGGAGTTCCTGGCTTGGGTGGAATTTTCATGAATACACGGTCACCAACCTGATATTGGACAGCATTCCCAGACCCCCAGCTTTTTCTTACTCTCGCTTCTTTCATTTGTTGCTCCCTGGCAACTACTTCCTCATGAGCGCTGTTGAGGTCTCTCACGAGATTCTTCGCCCAACTTGCCTCTGTGGTACGACCAGCCGTGTTGTTCTCCAATCTAATGAGCTCCGGAGTGCGTGGTTCACGTCCATATTGGAGGTAGAATTGGGATCTGCCCGTTGTGGAGTGAGGTGAACTCATGTACTGGAAACGAACGATATTGAGCTGAGTATCCCAGTCTGCGGCACGTTCTTGAGAACGTTTCCGCAATAAGAACCCGATAGTTTGATTGACTCTCTCTACTGCCCCATTCGCCTGGGGGTGAAAGCTGCTGATTCTTTTCTTGTCGATTCCTAGCGTAGAGGCCAGAAGCTTGACGTGACTGTTCTCAAATTCTAGCCCTCTGTCAGTCAGCAATGACTCTGGAATGCCATGGCGATACACAAGTACTTCCACCAGTGCTTGAGAAACAGCTTCAGCGGACTTACACGGGAGTGCCGCCAGCTCCACACTCTTGGTAAGCAAGTCCAGCACGACCAGGACGAATCGGTTACCACGCTGTGTCGGACAGCGCCCAAACGGACCCATGAGATCTACAGCCACGTGTTGCCATGGCGAGGTAGCCTGCGTAGTGAGCTGCACTGGTGCCCTGAATCGCCGAGGTGGGTCATTTGATCGGGCGCACACTACACAGCTACGACAGTAGTTCCTGACATCAGCCGACATCCCCTGCCACATGTATCCTGCTTGGATCACCTTCTGCCTCGTATTCTTTGAACCGAAGTGCCCAAGTTTGTCATGCTTGAGCTCCAGTATCCGTGGAATGAGATTCTGAGGAATCATCACGAACTGCTTTCTTCCTTTCCTGGCCAACACTAACCCATTACCCGGGTCAAACACTGGCTCGTACCCAGCAGCACGCCACTGTGTAGACATCTGTCCGTCCCTCCTGCGGAGACGTAGTTCGCTGCTCAGGGCGTCGAGCCGCTCATCTTGTTGCTGAGCTCTGTGCAGCTCTTCGAGGGACGGCACATCCGCCTCTGGGCAAGCATCGACTGGCTCATGAACGGGAACCGGTAGCTCAGCAGTGGCACACACTTGAGCCCGAGACAGCGCGTCAGCCGGCGCATTTTCCTCCGCCTTCCGGAAATGAATGGAAAACTGAAACTCTTCTAGCTCTTCAATCCACCTAGCGTACCTGCCTCGTGGATCTTTAGTGTTCTTTAACCACTGTATACCAAAGTCATCGGTGTACCAGCGAAACGGCCTCCCAAGAAGATAATGACGAAACTTGCGAACAGCAAAAATCAAAGCGAAGACCTCCTTATCTCTGATGTGCCAATTACTTTCACAATCAGTTTGGACGCAAAGCAGATTGGCCTTTCAACTCCAGCATCATCTCGTTGAGAAAGAATACATCCTAATCCAGTATCACTTGCATCAGTGCTCACCTCGAAGTCCCGTTGTAGGTCTGGTAGCTGCAATGTTGTAGCTTCACAGAGGGCCTGCTTCATCTGTTGGAACGCGAGTTCTTTGCCTTCGTCCCAATAAAAACGAGACTTTCCGGAAAGCTGGTGGAGAGGCGCCGCCAGGAGTTGCAGTTGTGGAACAAAGTCATTGTAATAGGTGCATATCCCCAAAAACTGCCGCACCTGTTTTGTCGTTGTTGGACTTGGCCAGCCCTTGATTGCCTCTACTCGCTCCGGATCTGGCTGTACTGCAGAGCCAGAAACAACGTGACCGAGAACGCGTATGCGGCAACGGCAAGCCACTACTTTTCTACTCTTCACAGTTAGACCTGCTTTCCGCAATCTTTCAAGCACTGCTCGTAGCAGAGTGAGGTGTTCCGTTACCGTCCTTCCTCCCACGACGACATCATCCATGTATGCTGTAACACCGTTACCGAGAAGGCCCCCCAGCACGACGGACATGAGGCGGGTAAAACAGCTCGGCGCACCCTTGGCTCCATAAGGCATCACCAGAAATTCCCATTTTGAATCTTCTGTACAAAACGCTGTTTTATGCCGATCTTCCTGTGCAACGGGTACCTGCCAGTAAGCAGAATTAAGGTCGAGCGTCGAGAACAAGGTCGAACCGGACAAACTGTCCAAACATTCCTTCACCGTCGGCAGGTACGTAACCTCTTCAACTGTCCTTTCATTCAGACCTCTATAATCAATCGCAAACCTATATGAGTTGTCAGCTTTCCTAACCATCAGGATCGGCGCTGACCACGGCGAAACAGACGGCCGAATGATGCCCCCTGCCTCCATCGACGCAACTTGCCGCCTGACTTCATCCCGTAAGTGGAATGGCGTCCGGCGCGGGCGCACCGCCACCGGCGGCCCGTCAGTAGTGGTGATTTTGAACGTTGCCATGTGTGTGCGGCCCAACTCATCCTCGTTATTCGCGAATACATCTCTGAATTCATTCAAAAGACTCTGCAACTTCTTCTTGTCAGCATCCCCAATATCCGCTTCCGAAATATCCACTTCTGCCGGACCCGTACGCAGGAACTTGTCCCTTTCCGCGTCTTCCTCCACACTTGCAGCCGTAACCTGGCCCATGACGGAGTTCCCATATATTTTGACAGATTCTGCGCTAGGATTGTGAATCAGAATAGGCATCCTATTCCCCGTGTCAGACCGAACGAAACAGGGGACTGATGCTACCCCGTGACGAGTAGCTTTCTCAGGATCAGGATCGAATAGTACCTCCCTGGGAAGACGGCCAAAATCGTCCGCGCCTACATACACGACCCGCTCGGAGTGAGGCTCAACGACGCAGTCTTGCAGCAAACGAACCGAGACTGGCTGCGTAGGGACACCGCAGTGTCTGGCCTCCAACTGCATACGGTGACCACCGAGGTGCAACAACTGTGCGTTAACCCGCGCCCCACTGGGGGGCTATTTATAGCTCCCCCCTCTCGTTTTTCTAGAATATCTTCTAAACCACTAGACGTATCAACACGAAACTTTCAGTACCTTCGCCTGCATCAATTTGACACCTTGTGTCCAAATAAAATCTTTCTAGCTCCCATGGGTCGGCCGGAAATGACGTCAGAGTGACGTCATGTTCGGCCGATTTTGATGCAAAACATTGAACTACGGCAATCGCTCTCAAGAGCTCAGTTTTTAACCCGCGCCCGGCTGGGGGTCCTGGATTTCCACGCCCTGCTGGGGGGGGGGGTGTTTGAACACCCACCCTTCTAACTCGGCTCCTGGGCCACGTAGCGATACGCGGAAGGCGGCGTTCGAAAGAGCGTCAAAAATAATGAGGAAATCACTTCGGTCAATTTTTTTGTCAGGTCAAAGGTCAGGTCACCAGAGGTCATTGAAGGCAAATTTTCGCCGATTTCCAGGTCGAATGTCGAAAATTTCCAAGAAGCCAACGCATAACTCGGGAACCAATAGAGCTACAGCGCCGCGGAAAAGCGCATTCGATAGCCCTATTAACGCCCTTCCTGAGTAATTTTCTCAGATTTGACCTAACGTCAACAGTTTTGCCTGCAGGGGGCAAAAACTGCAAAAATAGCCGATTTTTTCGGAAACAGTTTTTCTGCAATAACTTTTGACCCAAGCATTGTACGAGCTTACTTTTACCGGCATCGTGTTCCTCTCGTCAAGACGCATCGAACGAACTATAATTTGACCTTGAAAGGTCAACTTGAAAATTTGACCTCAGGTCAAGGTCATGACCTGACCGGAAAGGGTCATGTTGCATATCAGTCGATCCGTATCGTCGAGCTGAACACATCTAAGGCGTTTTCATCGCTCTAGCATGCCTCTATCAAAAGTTATTTGCGAAAAACTGTTAGATACCATTCGTGACCTAAGATGACCTCAGGGCATAAACAGGGGTCACAGACACCATTTTCATGTTCAGTGTGTCTAAACCACTTGTAATCCAGTGTTTGGGAGTGTTTATAATGTCTTTCGTCCAAAACAGGCGCATTTCAATTTTCTCCCATTGACTTATAATGGTGAGGTCGCAAAATTGACCTGACCTTAGGTCATCGATATCAAAATTCTGAGATATACATTTTGTACATGCTAATGCTCTTAGCAATCGCTGAAAGTTTCAAAGCGATCGGTCACTCGGTGTAGCTATGACAGACATTGAAACTTTTTATGAGGTGAGGTCACTTCGAGTGACCTGGTGACCTGACCTTGAATGACCTTGGTCTGAAATTTTCACAACATGTGTAGAATTGATGTATGATAAGGTGTACCAAAAACGGCGGCGCTCCGCGCCGCCGTTTTTGAGATATTCGCGAAAAACCACAGGGGGGGGGTGTTCAAACACCCCCCCCAGCAGGGCGCGGGTTAAGATAGATCCAAGTTCTTTAAATGAGAGGACTCAGAATGAACAGTGCTATCAAACTGCTATCTCGGATTTTCGAAATTTTAAAAATTTCGAAAATTACACATATAAGCTATCAAAAATTATATTTTTAAAATTTTTCAAAAAAGTTTTTGCTTTTTTGAAAAAAAAAAACGGAATATATGTGATAGAACACATACCGGTGACCTACTCTAGGAAGTTTTAGCCCGATATCTTCAAAAATAGCCAAGTTATACGCTCTATAGGTAGTAAAAATATCCGTCATTATCAAATTTTCAAATCAATTTTTCGGTACGTTTTTGACATCGTACACCAAAATAAATAGCACCATCGTGTTCCTGAGATGAAACTGCATCTGATAGAGACTTTTGTTGTTGAAAAACTTCAACTTTAAAATTTGACCTTTTTTGACCTGAAAATGACCTGACCTCAGCTTTTTTCAGCTGAAAATGGCCTGATATGACACAGACGACACTCATTTCGAAATCTATGGCCTAAATGGACCATAAAACATGTGTCACGTGACCGATTAAATATAATATTTCCGTGACCTAGGATGACCTGGCCGTGACCTTGAAAATTCAAAGTACAAGTTTGGTACCCTCAGGGTATCTTAGGCATGTCTTCATGAGTGTGTAAACCAAAAATGAGCCTGATCCGACCTTTGAGCCGGCGGCCAGAGCCCAAATAGTTAACAAGCCAAAACGTCGATAATTTTTACTTTGACCTGACCTGTGACGCCATCGGTGACCTCGAGGTCAATAAAATTAGGTTTCGCTCGACAGTTTTCCAGGGCTATCAGACGCCGTTTGAATTTTGACAATCGGCCCAGTACTTTCGGAGTTAGGAGGGGGGGCTATAAATAGCCCCCCCCCCCCAGTGGGGCGCGTTATAAAAAGACCCCAGTGCGGCGCGGGTTAAGGTCGACCGAAAAACTAGGAAATCGGCGGAGAACGTCCATACCAAGAATTGCAGGCGCAGATAATTCTTTCACGACAATAATCGGCACGTGGCTTACTTGCGTCGGGCCAATGCCAACGTTCGCTGTGATGGCACCAATACAATTTAAAGGCAGTCCATTAGCGCCAATCGGTTTCCGAGCAGTCGGGCTCATTTTCAAACCATTTATCCCAGGTAGCGAGGCTGAAATGCACGTGACCGCCGCCCCTGTGTCTACCAGCGAGGAACAGGGAATCTTGTCTACTGTCCCGCCCACATGCAGCGATTGATTTCCCGGCTGGCCCGCACTCAGCAGAGAGGGACCAGCCGCCTTCAGTTTAACCCGCGCACCGACGGGGGTCTGCGCCAACTTCGCACCGACGGGGGGGGGGGGCGGATGACCGCCCCCCCCCCCTGAGATCTCGAGAACGAAGCAAGCTAGCGACAAGCGGTAAACGGCATCGGATACGCACGGTCAAGATCTACAATTTTTACAAAGGTCATTTTCAGGTCAGGTCAAAGATGACGTCACAGGGGTCGAAAAATGCAAAATGGCGGCGCTAGATATGAAGAGAGTTTTTCTCGAATAACTTTCGAATTAGTCAAGATAGGAGCAAACTAAGGGCATCATCGTGATCCTCTCGTCAATCCGCATCGACTGATATATATGTTGACCTCGAAAGGTCAAGGTCAAAGGTTGACCTCAGGTCACGTGACCTCGAGGTCATCATATATATCATTCGATGCGTCTTGACGAGCTGAACACAATGAGACCATCCACGCGGCTGTATCTTGTTCCTGTACGGAGTTATTGGCCAAAAACCTTTGGTGACCTTTGATGACGTCACATGACCTCACAGCTGCTCAACAGCAAAACAGACCTCAAGGTAGTGAAGGTTGATCGTATATGAAGTCATGTATGGTATATGGGGCCATTCCGACCCGTTTTAGTGGTAAAAATAGGGAGTTGATTTTTCCCCCATTGACTTATAATGGGGAGGTCGCGAAATTGACCTGACCTTAGGTCACCGATATCAAAATTCCGAGATAAACAAATTGTAGCTACTAATGACCTTATAACATCCTGCGAGTTTCAAAGGCCTCCGACATCTACTGTAGCTCTGGCACGGTGACAAAGTTGCAAAAAAGTGACTTGAGGTTGGGTCATTCAAAGTGACCTGGTGACCTGACCTTAAAAGGTAGGAGGTTCAAACTTGCACACCATGTGTAAAATTGATGAGGGAATAGTCGTACAAAATTTCGCGGCGCTACGCGCCGCGGTTTTCCCGCTATCCGCGAAAAACCTCAGGGGGGCGGATATCCGCCCCCCCCGTCGGTGCGCGGGTTAAAGACAGCGGACAGTCGTGCCGCGTATGTCCAAACTCACGACAGCGCCAGCACATGACCGGGCTGGCCCGTCCCCGGCCGCGCGCCAGAGGTGCGCGTGTGCAAAACCGCTGAATATGCCCAGCTTCTCCACAAGTCCAGCAGACGACGCGGCTCATCGCTCCATGCTCCATACCAGGATCAGCGTGCCCCCAATGTGGCTCCTGGCTCCGTCCCTGCCCACCCGGCGGGCCGGCGCCGGCCGCCGAGTCACGTGCTGGGGTCATGCAGCCGCGACCCGCTCGCGGCCCCGGGGCGCCAGCAGCCCCGCTCCGCCGCCACGCGGCGCCCATCCGGCCGCGACCGACCGGCCCGCGGGATGGAAAAATACGCGCAACATTCTCCTCCCCCGAGCTGCTGCACCCGCCAGTAGCTCCTGTTATGACATCACGAATTGCCAGAACGGAACGGGACAGTTCAGCGACCTTCGTTCTCAACTTTGTGATGCTGTCTGGCTCACGCACAGTCTGACCCACCGGCTCCAGACTGCCAGCAGAGTTCCCTATGATCCCCACAGCACACGCAGGTTTGTCGTCTGCGCCCGCCATTGCCTCGTCAATCTGTTTTGCACGGGTTGGAAGGTTCTCGACATCCAGGTCGGGGCATAGTAACCGCAGCTGAGCAGACACAGTCGCATTGATACCGTCGAGAAACCGAGATTTTATCAGAGCCTTGGCGACCGAAGTGTCCGCCTTGGTATCAGGGAAGGCGTTCACAAACAGAGACTGCAACGCAGCCAGAAACATACCGTAAGTCTCGCCGGAAAGTCTGGCGCGGGTCCCGAACGCAGTCTGATACGACCTGGTGGAAGATCCAAACTCTCGCCGTAGAGCAGCCTCCAGCGACGCCACCGAGCTGGTGTCGTCTTCCGTCAGCGAGTCCATGATGCCGATCCTCGAGCCCAGGCCCAGCAACGCCTTGCCGATCGCCTTTTTCTCATCTCCCACTTGCAGCCGGTACGCCTTCACTTTCCGCACGAACGTATCAAGTTCCTCCCCTTCACTCCACACCACACGGCTGTCCCCATGCCCGTCCATCGCGACTATCGCTGCCACCACTGTGACGGTCCGCCCCACTCACCGGTCACTGTAGCACTGCTCGGGGTTACATGAGCAGAGTTAATACGCATTACAAACGGACTACAATGGTGAGCGAATAGGAAAATCCGTTCCTGATACGCATTTACTTGCTCATGTAACCCAGGTAACTGATGCTCCGCCGCCGCGTTGACTCGTGGGTCAGCTGATGTCCGACCCGTCCACCAGAGGCGCGCCAGTCGCCCATAGGCGCGCTCAGGTATCCCAGAACCCCACACAACACCACACTACAATTCCCATGATTAGCCATCGTTGTATATTTTCTGCACCATCATGCCGGGAACATTTTCCGTACATTTTCTGCTGCGTGTATTCCACAAAATCACATGATACGCATTGGATTGCCATCAATGCCATAGAATCACGAAGCGTCACATTTACGTACCAATCGCGTAAGTCCCCAGCGTAACCTCAGTATTTCTAACCTGTTATTGTGAACGGCAGCTGATGGCTCACCAGAAGCAACCCACTGCACCCTGTGACGCACTACACTGCACTCCACGATACAGGTGTCTCCGGACGGTAACCCGGGAAAGCGGTGCGGATGATAATTCAAACAATACCAATTTTATCTAGATGGTCGTCGACAGACACCAGGACACAACTGCCTATCAGGAGCGCGCTACGCACACGATATCAGCGTCACACATGGTCAAAGGAAATAATCAATTCAGGCAACTACAAGCAACTACAGATAACATATGGCTTGGCTTTTAGAAAGCCGTCGGAAATCCGACTGCGGGGTTTGCAGCTGCCGATCATTTGGCTGCCAGTTTGGAACCTTTCCTAGCCAGCAATTTGGTTTGGCTCAAGTCCGTTTTTCCCAGCAACGCCGACATGCCAGATTTGGGCCGGTGTAAACGGAACGCCGTCAGGGCCGGGGTTTGGGTCCATATGGCTCCATTCCGGTTCGACAGCCTTTGCCGTAGCGCTCCCGAGTTGGTATGGTTTCGGACCGTCAAGCCTAGCCCAAGTCCGGCTCCCTGCCACGGCTCAAGTCCGGCTTCCTACGGCCAGGACCGGCTGCCTCGTAGCTGCTCTGGCTTACTGTGGCTGAAGTACGGTTGAGGTACGGCACGGCTGATACGGCTTAATTCCGGCTGTGGTTCGGGCGAGCTCTGGGATCGTGTGTCAGCTCCAGTAGAGTCCCAGACTTTGCCCGTACTTTGGCCGGAGCAAATGCCGGAGCTAGCCAGAGTAAAATCAGCTACGGCGCAGACTAGATTTGATGGTTGGGACAAATAGAATAGTTATTCAAAGGTGAACTTGAGGATCGTTTTGATGTTTTCTCCGTCAAACTTTTCGTAACCCTCTCTCCTTTCCATTAAGATAAAAAATAACTTCCTCCTGGCCTCCTGCGGTGTGCCACTCTTAGCTATGATTTCCTTTGTCAAATTGGCTGCAAAGACACCAACACCCAATGTTACTAACCCTTCACCTGCAGCTACAACTGCCCCTCCGACTCCGTAAGTTCCGGCAGCTGTCCAACCAACAGGTCCAGACAGGACCATTGCTGTGAAGACGACTCCTGTAACAAAGTTCACACCACGCCATATTGCCATAGCATTCCGACGCGCCTTCTCTATGTCGATCATCGGACCCGCTACTTGGTCCAGTACCTGGTCGAGTCGATTTGTCAGGCCCTCTGCACTGTAGGATCCGAAAGACGCAGCATGCTCAGTATAGTCTCTCAGCACAATCTGCTTTTCTGAATCGCGACTTCTGAGATACATCCAAGAGTCCACCGTTGGCAGTTTCTTCTGGAAATTCTCGAAAAAATCCTCAAGGCTTTTGACAGCCATATTCACGTTTTGCTTTTCACATTTGTCTTCGAACTCTTTTTGGGATTTGCTGAACCATTCATCTATTTGGTTATACAGCAGACGCCAGTACTCACTTGCTGGCTTGGTGGAATGCTGCAAGCTGAGCTTGCTTTCGAGTACATCAATCGCATGTGTTTTCGCCTGTGAGTGAGTGCTGATGACAAGGTCACCACAAATAAGTGAGCCGTCATCAGCTAGGAGCTCCAGCATTTCCATGCTGTACTCCTCTAAAAGGTCCCTCACTAACGCCGAGTTCGACATCTCTTCCTGTCTTGTCAGAAGATCCTGGCTACATGTCCGAATGTTCTCGTGCAGCTTCTGACGACCTTCATCAGCATCGTACGACCCAAAGGTAACCACTTCACGTTCGAAACACTGCATGGCGTTCCGCTCAGCTACCTCCATTGCTTCCTGCATCTTCGTTTTGTTGGCAGCCTGGTCTCTTTCTATAGCAGTAAGTGCGTGTTTGAATGACGCCAAGCACTCTGTCGCAAGTGCACAGTTCACCTCATCCGCTCTCATTTTGTCTGCTGTGCACTTTTCGTGGAACAGTTCTTGTGATTCTTGGAACCAGTTAAGTATCTTGCTCTCAAGGCGTCCAGAGTAGTGGTCTTCGGAGTTAGTTGAATGTTTCATGCTAATCAGTGGTTGCAAGGCTGACAGAGCCAAGCGTAGTTCCTTGCCGTGATGGCCTTCAACCATGCCATTGTCCAGACTCGGGGCACCGTCAGCTAGAAGATCTTCCATTTGAGCTTTGTACCTAAGGAACTGTCTTTCCACTTCCTTTGTGTTCGACAAGTCCTCGTCTCTTGCCAACATTTGGTCGAGCCTTTCCTTCAAACTCGTTTCCAGATTGTGTTTGCAGTCTGTTGGTACGTACGATCCCAGAGATATCATGTCCCGTGTGAAGCGATCTACCGCGACCTTTCCTGCTTCGTAGTAGGCTTCTCTGATCTTCTCTTCCCCAACAGGCATGTCACTCTCCAAGTTACGCATCGATGCGTCGAATGTCTCCATGCACTCTTTCACCACATTTTCATTCGCCTTCCTTGCCTTTTCTCTGTCGTTTGCGCACCTTGCTGTGAACTTGTTTCGCGCCGTTTCTAGCCATTCTTCTATCTTGTAAGCGAGCAGTGAGCAATAATGAACTTCAGACTTTGTGGAATCTGGAACGGTGTCCCTGTTTTTCAGACCTTCGACTGCTGCCAACTTTTCCTCGCTGTGCTTTTGCTCGAAAATTTTTTCTGTTAGCGGCGGAGCGTCTTCGGCCAGTAGTTTGTTCATTTTCGTCACGTACTTGCTGAGCTCAGCATCGACGGCTGCGGTGTTGCACGCCTCGGCGACGATCTGGAGAATGCTCTTTGGTTCCGGGAGCTTGTCGCTTTGGAAAAGCTCCGAGTACATCCTGATGAGAGTTGCCAGCTCTCCGCACGTCACTGGGCGGTTGCCGTTCATCTTCAATGGGATCTTGTCTGGAGAGAGCAGTAAGGTCAGCAGCTTGTCCAGCGCATCCGAAAACTCTTTACCCATTTCGTCGTCAGAAAAGGTCGAACCCCGGGCGACTGTACTTCCCGGGTAGGGCATGAGAAACCCACCGATTTTTGCAAAGCATGTTTCAATGTGCTGTCGTCTCTGATTGGGGTCCTTCTTGCCACTTCCCATACGTGTTTGGACCAAAGCATCGCCTCCCTGTTTCCCGAACGGATGTGTATCTGGGTGATCCCAATCGCGAATCAGGAAGAGCAGGTTCTGGAAGGCCGTTCTGTTAGAGCGATCTCTGGCCATGCGACCGATCTCGGCGAAGAGCTGTAGGTGATCCAGGTCATCGCTCTTCAAGTTGCCCTGAAGGTTGAACACCTGCATTGAGCTGAGGAGGGTGCTCAGAGCGAATATTTTGGTCGCGTCAGACATGTTCGAATCCTCATCGAACAGCCCCTGCGTGTCTAGAAGGAAGAGGACAGCCTCTTCTCCGGAATCCAAAGTGATTTTGATTGGAGGCGATATGAACATGCCATTGGTATGAGACTTTGCTCCATTTTTCCATGTGAAGCTCCCCTTTTTCACGTCACGCCATTGCCCTTTGTTCTCGGCTGTCAGATATCTGGACATCTCGTTCAACAGGAACGACTTGCCCGTTCGGAATGCTCCGGCCACCGAAATCACCGCCACAGGCTTGTCGGAGACGTCATCACTTTCTAGGAAGGCCTGGAGGACTTCCTCCTTCAGTTGCAGCTTTCTCTCCGGTCCGGTGTCGTCCACGTACAGGAACTGTCTTGCAATATTCTGAAATGGGAAAATACGGAAACGTTACGGTTTGCAAGTCTTGAGTTTTTAGTTATACGGATATTAGCGGTGCCACCAACACCGTTAACCAGCGCCCCGTAGGGCTATCACCAGACCCTACCACCCGTAGGGGGGGGGGCGTTTAGGCCCCCTAAGATCTCAGAAAATTACCGACCGATTTTCAAAATTCAAATGGCGTGGATAGCCCCAACAGGGAACTACCTTGTGACCTAATTTCATTGACTCGGCCTAACCGATGACGTCACAGCCCACAGGTCAAGTCGAAAGTCCAATTTTACCGTTTACAGGCATTTCAAGAAATGTGTTCTAAATTCGAGTAAAAAGGAATACCATTGAAAATCATCAATGAAGAATTGTCCGTCAAACACATCTTTTACTAACTGAGGCCACTGATACCAGGTCAGGTCACAGAGTTGAGGTCACTGAGGGTCACAATATGAAAGTGTCGTGTAATGCATGTTTTATGGTCCATTTTACATGACCAATGCGATTATGTGGGTCAGGCAACCTTTGGGGCCAGTTTAGGTCATGTTCTGGTGAAGGTCAGTTCAAGGTTAGGTCAAAGTAAGTCAAATTTTAAAGTTGATATTTTGCATGAAATGGGTGTCGATTCGATGCAGCTCGTCACGGGGATTCTAATGGTGGTCATTGTTTTGCACTACGTGGTCTAGAATTGCTAAAATTCGAGTTTGAAAATTTACCGTCATCAATTTTGAACAGTGTTTTCGCTATAACTTGGCCAAAAAAGAGGTATCAATCTCAAATTTGGTATGTTGATAGTAGGTGGTATGGACCATCATATATATATATATATATATATATATATATATATATATTTTACGTTTTTTAATAAAAAATAGAATTTTCCGGCTATAATTTCCCAAAAAAATTTTTTTTTTTGATTTTTGGGAGTAAAAATCTAGAAATTTTATAAATCCGAGATAGCAGTTCATAGCCCTCTTAATTCTACACCTTTAATGTCTTTAACCGTCGACAGCACAGGGGGTGATGCAACCGCCCCCCTAAGGTATTTCGCAAATATAAGGTATTTTTTGCGCGTGTAAAGAAAACCGCAGCTCGCAATCTTGATATAGCTTATCATACATCAATTTCGCATCGTGTGTCAAAATTTTGACCCCAGGTCACGTTCATTCAGGTCACCAGGTCAAGTTAACCCTCGCCCGTATTGGTGTTTTTCCAGCCGCGAACGTATAAGGGGGAGGGGGTCCGTTGGACCCCCCCCCCCTTGCCGTTTCGCCCCTGATCGAGCTAGAGCTTCGCGGAAAAAACGAGCGTGTTGCCCGTCACGAGAGGAAGCCGATGATACCCAATTTTAAGGTCCTAGGTCATCGGTTGACCTTCCAGGTCAGGTCAATGACCCAAAAGTCGGGAAAATCGGGACCTGTTAGAAAGCCGTAAAGCGTGGCTGCTATGGGGTTTTTAGGGGTGCTAATCACGAATATCATGTAAGTTTTGATCACAGGTGATGTCTTCATGCATTTAGGCCAGGTCGGGTCTAGTCAGGTCAGGTCAACCAGTAAGGGTATTCGTAGTAGGAGGCAACCGCCTCTGACAGCTTCGTAACATGTTACGAAGGCACCAAAACTACTTCGTAAATGTTCATATGGTTGCCAAATTCGAATTCAGCTAAAAAAAAACTGGCCTAGAAACATGTAAAACTCGAAAAAGTGAACCAAGGTCATCAAAGGTCAATGACCTGACCTGACCTTCCGGTGACCTTGACACCCACTTTAACCCGCGCCCGGCTGGGGGTCCTGGATTTCCACGCCCTGCTGGGGGGTGTTTGAACACCCCCCTTGTAACTCGGCTCCTGGGCCACGTAGCGATACGCGGAAGGCGGCGTTCGAAAGAGCGTCAAAAATAATGACGAAATCACTTCGGTCAATTTTTTGGTCAGGTCAAAGGTCAGGCCACCACAGGTCATTGAAGGCAAAATTTCGCCGATTTCCAGGTCGAATGTCGAAAATTTCCAAGAAGCCAACGCATAACTCGGGAACCAATAGAGCTACAGCGCCGCGGAAAAGCGCATTCGATAGCCCTATTAACGCCCTTTCTGATTAATTCTCTCAGATTTGACCTAACGTCAACGGTTTTGCCTGCAGGGGGCAAAAACTGCAAAAATAGCCGATTTTTTTCGGAAACAGTTTTTCTGCAATAACTTTTGACCCAAGCCTTGTACGAGCTTACTTTTACCGGCATCGTGTTCCTCTCGTCAAGACGCATCGAATGAACTATAACTTGACCTTGAAAAGTCAACTTGAAAATTTGACCTCAGGTCAAGGTCATGACCTGACCGGAAAGGGTCATGTTGCATATCAGTCGATCCGTATCGTCGAGCTGAACACATCTAAGGCGTTTTCATCGCTCTAGCATGTCTCTATCAAAAGTTATTTGCGAAAAACTGTTAGATAGGGGAGAGTGGGGAAAGATGCCCAGGGTTTTGCTATGTCATATATTATTCGAAAATGACGATTGGAAAGCAAAAACTGGGAGTTGTAACGGAAGCCGACATCATTTTCTCCAAAAATATCACACTTTCGTGCCTGAAATATTATAACTTTTTTTGCTATTAAGCATTTTCCTGAAGAAGTGAAAGGGGGCATCTTACCCCACAGGGTGGGAAAGACGCCCCCTGACGTTGGGAAAGATGCCCCCGGCACTATAAGTGACATAAATGGGCACGTGAATCGCCTGAACGAATCAGTAGTCCCTTCGAGCCTGCAGTAGACACCAAACGTCATCATAAGGGCCCTCAAAAGTAGACGTAAGGGGCTTCAGAGGTCATCGTTAGGGCCATCATAGTCCAGCGCGGCCAAACAAGCCTCCGTGATGGCGTTCGGAGACCACTGTGGGGCTTTTATAGGTCTTCATGATGCTTGAGGGCCCTCGAGCCCATCGTGGGGACCTCCGATGCCAGCGCGGCCCGTGGGGCCAACGTGGGAGCCCTCAAAGGATGTCGTGGGGGACCCTGGAGCCAATAATGGGGCCCACAGAGGCCGTCGTGAGGGCTCTCAGAGTCAGATGCCGCCCAAAAAGTCGCTATGTGGGCCGAGAGACCGGCATGGGGAGCACCCGACCGTACTGGACTCTCAATAGTCCCAGATCGGCTTTTGTCTACATCACAAGTATGTAATAAATAATTTGACGGGCTGTTTGAAGGACAGCCTACGGATTTAGGGGGGCGTCTTTCCCCATCAGGACAGGGGGCATCTTACACCAAGGTACCGAATTAACATTAAATCAGTACAATTTGTTAGCCATAAAACTACACCCTGAAACAAACTGTTTGGGACACAGTACACGCATGCTAATGTATCACGACTATAGCAAGGGACGCAAAAATTATTTACCTTCTTTGATATTTATAATGTTCTGACACCAAAATATGTTTTGAAAGCAGCAAATAAAAAACATGCAATCATCAGCCAGCCGTTGCCCAACTGAGCTTCGCAATTTTTTGTGCAGTTAACAAGGCAGGCTTTCGCTTTACGCTAAGAACATTAACCCGCGCCCGGCTGGGGGTCCTGGATTTCCACGCCCTGCTGGGGGGGGGGTGTTTGAACACCCCCCCTTCTAACTCGGCTCCTGGGCCACGTAGCGATACGCGGAAGGCGGCGTTCGAAAGAGCGTCAAAAATAATGAGGAAATCACTTCGGTCAATTTTTTGGTCAGGTCAAAGGTCAGGTCACCAGAGGTCATTGAAGGCAAAATTTCGCCGATTTCCATGTCGAATGTCAAAAATTTCCAAGAAGCCAACGCATAACTCGGGAACCAATAGAGCTACAGCGCCGCGGAAAAGCGCATTCGATAGCCCTATTAACGCCCTTTCTGAGTAATCTTCTCAGATCTGACCTAACGTCAACGGTTTTGCCTGCAGGGGGCAAAATCTGCAAAAATAGCCGATTTTTTCGGAAACAGTTTTTCTGCAATAACTTTTGACCCAAGCATTGTACGAGCTTACTTTTACCGGCATCGTGTTCCTCTCGTCAAGACGCATCGAATGAACTATAACTTGACCTTGAAAGGTCAACTTGAAAATTTGACCTCAGGTCAAGGTCATGACCTGACCGGAAAGGGTCATGTTGCATATCAGTCGATCCGCATCGTCGAGCTGAACACATCTAAGGTGTTTTCATCGCTCTAGCATGCCTCTATCAAAAGTTATTTGCGAAAAACTGTTAGATACCATTCGTGACCTAAGATGACCTCAGGGCATAAACAGGGGTCACGGACACCATTTTCATGTTCAGTGTGTCTAAACCACTTGTAATTCAGTGTTTGGGAGTGTTTATAATGTCTTTCGTCCAAAAGAGACGCATTTCAATTTTCTCCCATTGACTTATAATGGGGAGGTCGCAAAATTGACCTGACCTTAGGTCATCGATATCAAAATTCTGAGATAAACATTTTGTACATGCTATTGCTCTTAGCTATCGCTGAAAGTTTCAAAGCGATCGGTCACTCGGTGTAGCTATGACAGACATTGAAACTTTTTATGAGGTGAGGTCACTTCAAGTGACCTGGTGACCTGACCTTGAATGACCTTGGTCTGAAATTTTCACAACATGTGTAGAATTGATGCATGATAAGGTGTACCAAAAACGGCGGCGCTCCGCGCCGCCGTTTTTGAGATATTCGCGAAAAACCGCAAGCGGGGGTGTTCAAACACCCCCCCCAGCAGGGCGCGGGTTAACCCGCGCCCAGCTGGGGGTCCTGGATTTCCACGCCCTGCTGGGGGGGGGGGGGTGTTTGAACACCCCCCCCCCTTCTAACTCGGCTCCTGGGCCACGTAGCGATACGCGGAAGGCGGCGTTCGAAAGAGCGTCAAAAATAATGACGAAATCACTTCGGTCAATTTTTTGGTCAGGTCAAAGGTCAGGTCACCAGAGGTCATTGAAGGCAAAATTTCGCCGATTTCCGGGTCGAATGTCGACAATTTCCAAGAAGCCAACGCATAACTCGGGAACCAATAGAGCTACAGCGCCGCGGAAAAGCACATTCGATAGCCCTATTAACGCCCTTTCTGAGTAATTCTCTCAGATTTGACCTAACGTCAACTGTTTTGCCTGCAGGGGGCAAAAACTGCAAAAATAGCCGATTTTTTCGGAAACAGTTTTTCTGCAATACCTTTTGACCCAAGCCTTGTACGAGCTTACTTTTACCGGCATCGTGTTCCTCTCGTCAAGACGCATCGAATGAACTATAACTTGACCTTGAAAGGTCAACTTAAAAATTTGACCTCAGGTCAAGGTCATGACCTGACCGGAAAGGGTCATGTTGCATATCAGTCGATCCGTATCGTCGAGCTGAACACATCTAAGGCGTTTTCATCGCTCTAGCATGCCTCTATAAAAAGTTATTTTCGAAAAACTGTTAGATACCATTCGTGACCTAAGATGACCTCAGGGCATAAACAGGGGTCACGGACACCATTTCCATGTTCAGTGTGCCTAAACCACTTGTAATTCAGTGTTTGGGAGTGTTTATAATGTCTTTCGTCGAAAAGAGGCGCATTTCAATTTTCTCCCATTGACTTATAATGGGGAGGTCGCAAAATTGACCTGACCTTAGGTCATCGATATCAAAATTCTGAGATATACATTTGGTACATGCTATTGCTCTTAGCAATCGCTGAAAGTTTCAAAGCGATCGGTCACTCGGTGTAGCTATGACAGACATTGAAACTTTTTATGAGGTGAGGTCACTTCAAGTGACCTGGTGACCTGACCTTGAATGACCTTGGTCTGAAATTTTCACAACTTGTGTAGAATTGATGTATAATAAGGTGTACCAAAAACGGCGGCGCTCCGCGCCACCGTTTTTGAGATATTCGCGAAAAACCACAAGGGGGGGTGTTCAAACACCCCCCCCCCCCCCCAGCAGGGCGCGGGTTAATTTCCAGGTCCGATTCTTTGTTTCGCCGCTAGAGGGGGTGGGGCGTCTTTCCCACCCTGGGCTTCTTACCCCACTCTCCCCTACCATTCGTGACCTAAGATGACCTCAGGGCATAAACAAGGGTCACGGATACCATTTTCATGTTCAGTGTGTCTAAAACACTTGTAATTCGGTGTTTGGGAGTGTTTATAATGTCTTTCGTCCAAAAGAGGAGCATTTCAATTTTCTCCCAATGACTTATAATGGGGAGGTCGCAAAATTGACCTGACCTTAGGTCATCGATATCAAAATTCTGAGATATACATTTTGTACATGCTATTGCTCTTAGCAATCGCTGAAAGTTTCAAAGCGATCGGTCACTCGGTGTAGCTATGACAGACATTGAAACTTTTTATGAGGTGAGGTCACTTCAAGTGACCTGGTGACCTGACCCTGAAAGACCTTGGTCTGAAATTTTCACAACATGTGTAGAATTGATGTATGATAAGGTGTACCAAAAACGGCGGCGCTCCGCGCCGCCGTTTTTGAGATATTCGCGAAAAACCACAAGGGGGGTGTTCAAGCACCCCCCAGCGGGGCGCGGGTTAATGCATGGGAGCAACATCATATCCCATGTTTGAACGCTTAAAACCACGAAAAGACTGCAAACGCGCGGCTAAATCGAGCCGATATACGCCAAATCGCGATTCCGGCCAAACATGGTCTCAAAAATTTGGTCACAAGTCAAAAGTCATTAACCCGCGCCCTGGTGGGGGGCTATTTTTGCCCCCCCCTCCAGACTTTTCGATATATCTCCAGAACCGCTGCGCCGATCGTCACCAAACTTTCAGTACCCTCCTGGACATCAATTTTACACATTGTGACCAAATTTTCTTTCCAAAGGCTATGATAGGTTGGCCGGAAATGACGTCAGAGTGACGTCATGTTCTGCCGTTTTCGACACAAAAAGGGTTTCGCGGGAAGAGCTGTCAGGCCTATAGCTTTGCAAATACAGAAAAACCATAAAACATAAAAGCTGTAGAATTGACAGGGCTACAAAACTGCAATCTCAGATTTTTGACATTGTTGAATTTTGACCCCCAAAAATCAAAAAATAGATTTTTTGAGTATAATAGCCGAAAAATCCAAAAAGTTTTTTGAATTTCGCAAAAAACGGAACATATGTGATAGTACTCACCGCCTTCTATCTACATTCCAAATTGGAGATTGATACTTCTTTTTTGGCGACGTTATAGCGAAAAAAACTGTTCAAAATTGATGACGTCAAATCTCCAAACTCAATTTTTAGCAATTCTACACCCCGTAGCGTAAAACAAAGACCTCCATTAGACTCCCCGTGACGAGCTACATCGAATCAATACCCATTTTATACAAAACTATCAACTTAAAAAGTTGACCTTTTTTGACCTGACCTTTTTTATAAATTTAGCTCGAATGTATGAATGGACGGATTGACAGAGCCGGAGCCCACGCTAAGCAGAGCTTGTTGCGTAGACCCCGACCCCTACCGTCCGATCGCGCAATTCCGGGTAACGGGAGAATTTAGATGCCAAAGTTTAACGTGCCCTTCAAAGCCGGACACGGCCTGTCCCACTCAACTGACTTCAACTGGCTGCGGCTGCTCCCACCAACCGCAGACCATCCCCGTCAGGAGTCTCAAATATCGAGCGCCGGAGCGTCTCGAACCCGGGCTCTCACTACCGGGAGTCCAATGCTCTACCAACTGAGCTACGGGACAGGGGGGTCGAACGGACCTTGACCTGACCTTCACCAGAAAGTGACCTAAGCCGTATCTGATAGTCTTATAACCAACACCATTGAGTTGGAAATAAATAAAAAATTGGCCATAAAACATGCATCGCACAACCTTAGTACCTAAAGTTAGGTTCATGTGACCTGACCTGTGACCCTTGGTGACCTGACCTGTGACCTTACGTGGTATTGTCAGTGACCTCTTATAGCAGCATATGTACTAGGCAACTGACGCCCTATCGCTGATTCTCGACAAAATACGTTTTCTTCGGTGTTATAACGCACTCCCTAGAAGACCCGTGAACGGTGAAACATTTCATCTTTGACTTACCTGTGACGTCATCGGTGACCCCGAGTTCAATGAAATTTGGTTTCCTTCGACAAATTTGACAGGCCTTTCGAACGCCGTTTGAATTTTGCGGATCCGTTCAGTAGTTTTGGAGATACAAGGGGTGGCAAAAAATAGCCCCCCCAACCAGGTTGCGTTATAAACAGACCCCACCAGGGGGCGGGTTAAAGTCAGGGTCATGAAAATTTTAGGGTAGGTGTAAAATTGATTAACGCGAGGGTACTGAAAGTTTCGTCGCGATCGGCCGCTTATTACGCGAGTTATTCGCGAAAAACCGAGCAGGGTCCGTTCGACCACCCCCCCCCCCCCCCTATACGGGCTAGGGTTAAGTAACCATACCTCTAAAAACTGTGTGATTCTGTCATAATGTCATTCTTACAGTTCATATCCCAGGAGTTTGAACCTCAGGCTTTTGCATGAGGAAATCAGTATGAGCAATTGGTATTACTCGGAATTTTTGTACCGGTGACCTAAGGTCAGGTCAATTTTGCGACCTCTACATTATAAGTCAGTTGGAGAAAATTTGAATGGTCTTTTTTGACCGAAATCACCCTCAAACTTCGTGACACAGGTAAGCATGACACACCGAACCGTAAAATTGCACCTGTGACCCCTTTTATGACCCTGAGATCATCTCAGGTCATTACCCTTCAAGGCGGTGGGGTTCGAGCATTTTTGCCCCCCCCCCCCTTTAGTTTTTTTTCGATATATCTCCAGAACCGCTGCGCCGATCGTCACCAAACTATCTGTACCCTTCTGGAAGTAGATTTTGCACATTGTGATCAATTTTTTTCCAAAGGCTATGATAGGTTGGCCGCTAATGACGTCAGAGTGACGTCATTTCAGCCATTTTCGACCCAAAAAAGGTTTTGTGGGAAGAGCTGTCAGGCCCATAGGTTTGAAGATACAGAAAAGCGTTTAAGACATAAAAGGTGTAGAATTACAAGGGCTACTAAACTGCTATCTCGAAAGTTTGATTTTTTTAATTTTGACCCCCAAAATAAAAAAAAACATTTTTTTGAATTTAATAGCCAAAAACTCCATAAAGTTTTTCGATTTTCGAAAAAAAGGAATACATGTGATAGCCCCTACGAACTTATATTTACATACCAAGTTATAGATCGAGACGTCTTTTTTGGCCAAGTTTTAGCGAAAAAAAACTGTTCAGAATTAGTGACGTCAAATTTTGAAACTCAAATTTTAGCAATTCTAGACCACGTAGCATAAAACAAAGACCAGTGTTAGACTCGCCGTGACGAGCTGCATCGAATCAATACCCATTTTATGCAAAAATATCAACTATGAAAAATGACCTTATTTGACCTGACATTGACCTGACCTCCACCAGAAAGTGACCTAAACCGTTCCTGATGGTCTTATAACCAACACCATTGAGTTGGAAATGAAAAATTGGCCATAAAACATGCATCGCACAGCCCTAGTAAAATTGGGTTTATGTGGTGACCCTTGGTGACTTGACCTGTTACCTGACCTGGTATTATCAGTGACCTTTAACCCTCGCCCGTATAGGGGGGTCGAACGGACCCCCCCCCCCATGGTTTTTCGTGAATAACTCGTTTTTTCCGCGAAGCTCTAGCTCGATCAGGGTCGAAACGGCAAGAAGGGGTCCAACGGACACCCCTCCCCCTCCCTTAACCCTCGCCGGACCTATTGGTTTTCTACATACGCGCCGGCCGAGGGGGGGGGGGGCGGGTACGACCCCCCCTCGCCGTTTCGCCCCTGGTGGAGCTAGCGCGTCGCGGAAAAAACGAGCGTGTGCGCCGTTACGAGACGCAGAGATTGGTACCCGATTTTAAGGTCCTGGGTCAACCGGTGACCTCTGAGGTCAGGTCAAGTGCCCCAAGGTACGGTTCAGTTTTTGGTGAATAACTTCGCAAAAAACGGCCGCAGAGCGCCGATTTTGGCAGCATCGTGTTCGCCTCGCTCAGGCGCGTCGAATGATATACTTTTTGTCCGGGTCAGGTCAACTTGGGGTGTTGACCTCAGGTCAAGGTCAGGTCAGCACCCCCAGGTCACGAAGTTGGTCGAAAGAGGTCATGTCGCATATCATTCGATTCGGCAGGCCTTTCTGAGTCCAGTGGTGGCTTTCCCGACTCGCTAGCTCAATTTGATCAAGAGTTATTGACGAAAAACTAATATGACCTTGATGACGTCATAAATGACGTCACGAAAGGTCAACATTGCAAAAGTGACGCATCTAACCTTGCAAGGAGTGCATCAAATCACGATTCTGTGTGCTTGAGATAGTTGGAGATCGTTCCCGGCGCCAGAATAGCAGTTTTCATTTTTCCCCATTGACTTATAATGGTGAGGTCACGAAAATGACCTGACCTCATATGACCTTTAGGAAAAATCCGAGATATACAAGTTGTGGGACTCATAATGGATACTAGATCCTGCAAGTTTCATTTCCCTGTGACATCTCCTCTGGCAGTGAGGGCGTTGCGAAGTTGCGACATCTGAAGACCGTGCAGAGGTTCACTTATGACGTCATAGGTCAGTGACCTGACCTGACCCAAAAATGCGGTTGGTGTCAAAAGATCCGGCTTGGATCAAAGGTCAGGTATGCCAAGTTTCAGCTCTCTATCGCCAGCGTGTTCGGAGCTATCGCGAAAAAAACCCTATGGGGGGGGCGGCACCCGCCCCCCCCCCCTCGGCCGGCGAGGGTTAATCGTTCGTGGCTGGAAAAACACCAATTCGGGCGAGGGTTAATAGCAATATATGTGCTAGGCAACTGACGCTCTATCGCTGATTTTCAATAAAATGCGTTTTACTCGATGCTATAGCGCATTCCCTGGAAGACCCGTGAACGGCCATTTTGTTTTTGACCTGACCTGTGACGTCATCGGTGACCCCAAGGTCAATGAAATTGGATTTTCTTCAACAAATTTGACAGGGCTTTCGAACGCCGTTTGAATTTTGCGGATCCGCCCAGTAGTTTCGGAGATACGGGGGGGGGGGCAAAAAAAAAATGCCCCCCACCGCGTGGAAGGTGGCCGGGAGGCCCACCGCCTGCCAGGTTAAACGTCTATAAAAGTTTTTTGACAATAAGGTTAGATAGAAACAAGCTAGACCGCTGAAAAAAACGGATGTGTTTAGCTCAACAATGGCTACGTTTCCATGGCCCAAGCTAAGCCTATTTAGAAAAATGGCTTTGCTCCATCATAGCATTTAGGCATAATTTTAACCCTCGCCAGGCGAGGGCCTTTTCCATAACACGGACGGCGAGCGGGGGGGGGTTGGTAGGACCCCCCTCGCGATTGGCTCCTATGGCACTTAGAAACACAAAATTTACAGGGTAAGTGGGTCCATAGGATATCTCGCCCCGGTGAAAGTTTGGTGACTCTAAGTCAATATTTAGGGGGGTTTTGGGGGGTATGAGCTCAACAAATTTGCTACAACATGTTAAAAGTTTTTCGCTTATAACTTTTTACCTAGTAAAGATAGAGCAAAAATAAAAGCACCAGTGAACTCAGGACGTCAGTGCGCATCGAATGATATGCTTTGTTACCAATTTTAGTGAACTCTGGAATTTAGTTGCCGCTAAGCTAGTCCAATTTTCCCCTGACCTTGTACCGGTGTTTGTGACCTGGTGACCTGACCTGAAAAGACTGGGACTTCAAATTTTCAGGAAAGGTGCGAAAATGTTGCCCCAGAGGGTATGCCAAATTTGGCTTTTACGTTATTTGCGAAAAACCTTAGTGGGGGGAGGGGGTTGCATCAACGGGCGAGGGTTAAAATGTAAATATAGGATTAGGTGCTAGCTAAAACCATATATACGCTCATCTTTTGCATAAGGTAAATAGTTTTCGAGAAAACGCACGTGAAATTTCGCTGAATCGATTTAGACGTGCCATGGAAACGTAGTCAATATAAATCGAATGACATGCAACATGACGTATTCCCTTGATCTGAGGTCAAATTTTCTAGTTGACCTTGTCAGGTCAACGTATAGTTCATTCGACGCGTATCGATGAAACAAACGCGATGGTGGTAAAATCAGCGTCACACAAGCTTTGGGTCAAAAGTTATTATACAAAAACCCTTTCCGCAAAAACGTCAAATTTTGATAGTTTTTCCCTCTGGATGCTAAACAGTTGACCTTAGGTCAAATCTAAAACATTGGTCAGAAAGGCCTGTGAAAGAGCTAATGAATGCACTTTTTTGCAGCGCTCTATATTGGTTCCCGACTTATGCGCCGATTCCTAAAAAAAGCTGTCAAAATCGGGAACAAAAGGTCGTATTTGTTTAACCTTTGTTGACCTACAGCGACCTCAACGATGACCTGATAAAAATGGTCTAAATGATTCTGAAAGATCTTGTAGTGAGCTATCTATTGCTTTATACCGCGTCTTTCTATGTAGCTTGCTTACTTTTTGAGATAATCTGGTGTGGCCAAAAAGGCCCCACCCTCACCATGGCGAAGTTGGCTGAGAGGCCCACCCTGTCGCGGGTTAACATATGCCAGTTTTGGACAGAAACTCAGAATCATGGCGTCACTAAAACCTCGATATTTCGAGCCCAAACTGTGAACAAGTCAAAACGTTGATAGTGTTTTACTTTGACCTGATCTGTGACGTCATCGGTGACCAAAAAATCAAAAATGCTAGGTCAAAAATGCTAGGTTTTGCTCGATAGTTTTCCAAGGTTATCCATCGCCCCGTTGAGGGGGCAATATGCCCCCTGTGTTTTTTCCTGAATAGCAAGAAAACGGCGCCTTGGGCGGCGATGCGCCAAATTTTCGGTACCTTCCCGGGTATCAATTTTTATCTTCACACGAAAATTCAATTCTTAGCCTTCCAGGCGGTGGGGGAGTGGATTTTTTGCCCCCCCCCCCCTTTAGTTTTTTTCGATATATCTCCAGAACTGCTGCACCGATCGTCACCCAACTTTCAGTACCCTCCTGTGAATAGCTATTGCACATTGTGACCAAAAATTTTTGCAAAGGCTATGATAGCTTGGCCGCTAATGACGTCAGAGTGACGTCATTTTTGCCATTTTCGACCCAAAAAAAGGTTTCGCGGGAAGAGCTGTCAGGCCTACAGCTTTAGAGATACAGAAAAATGTTTCAGACATAAGAGGTGTAGAATTAGAAAGGCTACAAAACTAATATCTCGAAATTTTATTTTATTTTGACCCCAAAAAATAAAAAAAATTAGATTTTTCGAATATAATAGCCGAAAAATCCAAAAAGTTTTTTGAATTTCGAAAAAAACGGAATATATGTGATAGTCCCTACCGCGTTCTATCTACATACCAAATTTGAGATCGATACCTCTTTTTTTGGCCAAGTTATAGCGAAAAAAAAACTGTTTAAAATTGATGACGTCTAATTTTTAAACTCAATTTTTAGCAATTCTAGACCTCGTAGCGCAAAACAAAGACCACCATTTGACTCCCCGTGACGAGCTGCATCGCATCAATACCCATTTACCCGCTACGTGCAATAGCACCGACGCTATTAACGAATAACTCTGTCATTCAGTTGCCGCTAAACTAGTCAAATTTTCTCCCGACCCAAATTGTGAACAAGCCAAAACGTTGATAATGTTTTACTTTGACCTGATCTGTGACGTCATAGGCGACCTCAAGGTCAAAAATGGTAGGTTTTGCTCGACAGTTTTCCAAGGTTATCCCTCGCCCCGTTGGGGGGCAATACCCCCCCCCCCCTGTGTTTTTTCCTGAATAGCAAGAAAACGGCAGCTTGGTACCTTCCCGGGCATCAATTTTTTCTCCACACAAAAATTCAAATCTTAGGTCACCTTAGGTCATGAGTTACTTAGGTCAAATCGAGGTCATATGTTCGAGCAAAATAAGCAAAAATCATGCACTCTTCAAACGCTCACCAAAGCTAGAGTTAACATGCAATTTACAAATTGTATGTGATCTTGTAGAAAAAAGAGTCTTCTACAAAACTGCTATCTCAGGTTTTCAAAACGTTAAAAAAAAACTGAAAAACTAACGTAAAAATAATTTTTTCTTTGTTAAAAAAGAAAATGAAATATATGTGTTAGATCACTATATAGTACACAAGCACACACAATTCCAGGCAGTGATAATTTTTGGTTCCCATCTTTTAGCCCTGAAAAGAATTTGACCGCCTGATGTGTCAATAGTGCCGGACTCATTCAGTCCTCGCTTTTGGCATTACGACGTCTTCTACGAGTTTCTAAGCACTATTGTTGTTATTTGGTCTTGTAGAGAAATGATAGGTCTACAAACTTGCCATCCCGGAATTTCATAATTTTGGTAAAACAAAATCTAGAAAATTGTTATTTTTCATTTTATTGATAGGTAAATTGATTTTTTAATGTCCGTGGTTGAACGAAAATATGACCATTTATTAACTAACCTCGACTAACTTATGCACTTAACCCTGAAGACTGTGAAATACAGACTTGAGACCAGTTGTAATGAATTCCTTTTTTCAAAAACTATATAAAATGTGTATCTTTCTAGTAGAGGTTTATTTGCCATTGGGTCTACAGCGCAGGGATATTTCTATCTCGCACTCATCTGAGATGCAAAGATAAGAATTAGTTATCTTTCCATCCCTCTGAAATACAAAGATAAATTCTCGCTGGTTCATAGCGAAAAAATTCAAGCGTTCAAGTGATAATGCGTCAATAACCGAAGCATTTTAATGTTTGTTTGCAAGTTGTTTGTATATGAAGCTTATGAGTTTAATTTTAACCTTCCAGGCGGTGGGGGGGCATTTTTTGCCCCCCCCCCTAGTTTTTTTCGATATATCTCGAGAACCGCTGCGCCGATCGTCACCAAACTTTCAATACCCTCCTGTGAATAGCTATTGCACATTGTAACCAAAAAGTTTCCGAAGGCTATGATAGGTTGGACGCTAATGACGTCAGAGTGACGTCATTTCTGCCATTTTCGACTCAAAAAAGGTTTCGCGAGAAGAGCTGTCAGGCCTACAGCTTTAGAGATACAGAAAAATGTTCCGAACATAAACGGTGTGGAATTTAGAGTGCTACAAAACTGCCATCTCGGATTTTTGGAATTTTTTGGATTTTGACCCCCAAAAATAAAAAATATATTTTTTGAATATAATAGCCGAAAAATCTAGTCGAAAAAATAAATAGCCGAAAAAATATAATAGCCGAAAAAAGTTTTTTGAAATTCGAAAAAAACGGGAGATATGTGATAGTCCCAACCGCCTTCTATCTACATACCAAATTTGAGATCGATACGTCTTTATGGCCAAGTTATAGCAAAAAAACATTACAATTGATGACGTCAAATTTTCAAACTCAATTTTTAGCAATTCTAGACCTCGTAGCGCAAAACAAAGACCACCATTGAAATTTGACCTTTTTTGACCTGACCTTTACCTGACCTCCACCAGAAAGTGACCTTAACCGTACCTGATGGTCTTATAACCAACACCATTGAGTTGGAAATGAAAAGTTCGCCATAAAACATGCATCGCACAACATTAGTAAAGTTGGGTTCATGTGGTGACCTTGGTGACCTGAACTGTGACCTGACCTGGTATGACCAGTGACCTCTAATAGAAACATATGTACAAGATATCTTGGCTCGCTACGCGTCGCGTTGGCCAAAAAATGATTAAGGAGAAAATTTGGGACCGATTGGTGTTTGTCCCGTGTTGATCGGACGTCTAGAAGCTTAGATATTCGCGAAAAACTTGTTGAACTTGCCAAAATACCTGCCAGCTTGCTGTATCACCTGCTACTTGGTAATGTACTGAAAACTTGCTAATGTACTGAAAACCTGCCAAAGGTATTTACTTGCCTAAATACCGCAAAGAACTTGTTCTAAAATACTTGGTATTTACTTGCCTAAATACCGCAAAAGACGAACAAGTACTTTCCAAATTATCTTGGTCTCAATTCGTTTTAATTTGTTTTCAATGAATTGTTTGTAACTTGAGTTATGTTTAATTCCAATTCGTATTATGTTTAACCTACCTATTATTTCTCACCTGCTTTTTGCGTCCTACCTATTAAGCGATTACACTTAGGTTAGTGGAGCCGGTGGGTGGTTATAATGCAATACCCTGCACGGTGAACAGCTTGCGAGTTTTGCAGCGGTGCGATTGCTGGGGCTTATCGCTGACTGAAAAGGGTAAATACAGTAAATACAGATGGCTGTGTTGGATCCCTTTGCTTTTGCTCAACATTCAGCGTTGGAATTGTGGCTTTACCGTCCCTCTTATTAAAGTTATCTAACTTTTTGTAGCTTCGTCAGGTTAGACACGACGCGCGCGGCGGTATCCATCTGGCGGCCGCTGGCGGAACTACCGCGCACGGCCCGCACACGGGCCTGGCGGCCGCCAGTGGAACTACTGCGCAGGTGGCAGCACCTGCCCGTGGAGAAGCGGCTGGCAATCGGCCGCCCCACTCCCCACCCCGCCCCCACCCAGCTGGCCGCCAGACCGTGGGAACGACTCGGCTCAGCACTGCCGCACGCGCATTCAGCGGCGGCTTGTCGATTTTTCGAGTGTCGGCTGCCGATCTCCCGAGAGCCGGCCACCTGTCAGCCGCCGCTCGGCTCTGGGTCAAGCATATGGGGTATCTCACTTTTCCGAGATGTACGTCAAACTACGTATTTAAAACTACATATTCTACAGCCGAATCTTCCAACTGGGGGTACCTCGCTCACAAAAGCACGTGAATCAGCCGCATTCCTGGTCATCGTCTAATGCTTAAGAGATATGTGTTTCCGCGGGTATCTCGCAAGCCCTAAGAGAAAAAGCTCGCTGCAAAAACTGACCGCTTCAAAAAACCCGCAATCCTACTCAAATAGTATATTTAACAAGATATCTTGGCTCGCTCCGCGTCGCTTTAGCCATAAAAAGATTCGGGGGAAAATTTGGGATCGATTGGTCTTTTTCCGGTGACGATCGGACGTCTAGAAGCTTCGATTTTGGCGAAAAACTTGCTGAACTTTCAAAAGTACTTGGTACTTGCTTGGTACTTGCCAAAGTACTCAGTACTTGCCAAAGTACTTGGTACTTGCTTGGTATTTGCATAAGTACTCGTTATTTGCCAAAGTACTTGGTACTTGCTTGGTATTTGGATAAGTACTTGGTACTTGCTTGGTACTTGTAAAAGTACTTGGTACTTGCTTGGTACTTGCGAAAGTACTTGGTACTTGCCTGGTACTTGCAGTAGGAAACTTGCCACTCTACTCTCCCTTCGGGATAATTCCGGGTTCGTCGTGTAGGAAAACTTGCTACTCTAACCCCCCCCCGCCAGTTTCCCACCCGACTCTACTCCCCCCCCGTCGGGATAATTCCGGGTTCGTCGGGCAGGAAAACTTATCACTCTACTCCATTCCCCGCCCCCCACCCCACCCCCACAGTCATTTGGTATCGATCGGTGCTTGTCCCGTGTCAATCGGTCGTCAATAAGCCGAGATATGCACGGCGACTTATTTCAATCGGCGCCCGAGATATGCACGGCGAATTATTTCAATCGGCGTCGATCAGAATCTTCAGAACGGAGGGACCCACACTCATTTCTGGCCGTATCTCACTTTTCCGAGATCTACGTCAAACTACGTATTTATAACTACGTATTCTACAGCCGAATCTTCCAACTGGGGGTACCTCACTCACAATCGCACGTGATTCAGCCGCATTCCTGGTCATCGTCTAATGCTGAAGAGATATGTGTTTCCGCGGGTATCTCGCAGGCCCTAAGAGAAAAAGCTCGCTGCAAAAACTGAGCGTTTAAAAAAACCCGGAATCCTACTCAAATAGTATATTATACAAGATATCTTGGCTCGCTCCGCGTCGCTTTGGCAATCAAAGTATGAGGGAGAAAATTTGGGATCGATTGGTGTTCGTCCCGTGTTAATCGGACGTCTAGAAACTTAGATATTCACGAAAAACTTGTTGAACTTGCCAAAGTACCTGCCAGCTTGCTGCATCACCTGCTACTTGGTAATGTACTGAAAACTTGCTAATATACTGAAAACCAAAGTACTTTGTATTTACTTGCCTAAATACCGCAAAGAACTTGTTCCTTTCCGACGTTTAAATCAGACGTCTTTAGACGACAAAAGACTTTGCGAATTTGCCTTGATTTCGGATCGTTTCGACTTGTGTTTAATGAATTGTTCGCAATTTGAGTTATGTTTAATTTCCATTCGTATTTTGTTTCACCTACCTAGCATTTCTCACTTGCTTTTCGCGTCCTACCTATTAAGCGATTACACATACGTTAAGAGAGCTGGTGGGTGGTTATAATGCAATACCCTGCACGGTGAACAGCTTGCGAGTTCTGCAGCGGTGCGATTGCTGAGGCTTATCGCTGACTGAAAAGGGTGAATACAGTAAATACAGATGGCTGTGTTGGATCCCTTTGCTTTTGCCCAACATTCAGCGTTTGAATTGTGGCTTTACCGTCCCTCTTATTAAAGTTATCTAACTTTTTGTAGCTTCGTCAGGTTAGACACGACGCGCGCGGCGGTATCCATCTGGCGGCCGCTGGCGGAACTACCGCGCACGGCCCGCACACGGGCCTGGCGGCCGCCAGTGGAACTACTGCGCAGGTGGCAGCACCTGCCCGTGGAGAAGCGGCTGGCAATCGGCCGCCCCACTCCCCACCCCGCCCCCACCCAGCTGGCCGCCAGACCGTGGGAACGACTCGGCTCAGCACTGCCGGCCGCTGGACGGGGAAACCCCGCCCCGCCGCCCGCCGCCCATCTCAGCCGACAATATCGGCCGACAATAGAAATCCGCTGAATGGCGGTGCCTCCCTGATAATCGCACGCGCATTCAGCGGCGGCTTGTCGATTTTTCGAGTGTCGGCTGCCGATCTCCCGAGAGCCGGCCACCTGTCTGCCGCCGCTCGGCTCTGTGTTAAAGGGACCCTCCCACCTTAACATTAGTTTTGAGTTGAGATAGCCAAGTTTGCGGCCAGGCTCAGAAACCACCATTTATCCTGGTCGCAACCCCCGCAGCTTTATGGTGTTCAAGAAATTTCTTCCCTTTACTTGCAGGGTGGGACCAGCGTGGTCCCTATCTCTTAACCATTACGGGAATCTGATGACGTCATCAGGCTTTCGAACGTCCGTTAAATGTTTGACTAAAACGTTTTGTAGCACGCGGTGGTATATGCTGCTTTGCGCGCAACAAATGCCGCACTTTCAAATAAAGTCGCTAGGAACAGCGGAGATCCCAAAAAGTAAACAAAAGTAAAAGTCTAATATCTTGAAAACCGGTGAATATTTTTCGATGAAATTTGGTAGATATTCGTTTTTGCTCTTTCTGAACCGAGCGACATCACTTTCATGCCAATTCATTAACTTTTTTGAAGGTGGGAGGGTCCCTTTAAGCATATGGGGACGGCGAATTTCTCCCGGAGGGAAGCACCTCGCTCACAAAAGCACGTGAATCAGCCGCATTCCTGGTCATCGTCTAATGCTTAAGAGATATGTGTGTACGCAGCTATCTCGCAAGCCCTAACAGGAAAAGCTCGCTGCAAAAACTGAGCGTTTCAAAAAACCCGCAATCCTAGTCAAATAGTATACTATACAAGATATCTTGCGCTCGCTCCGCGTCGCTTTGGTAATCAAAGTATGAGGGAGAAAATTTGGGATCGATTGGTGTTTTTCCGGTGACGATCGGACGTCTAGAAGCTTCGATATTCGCGAAAAACATGCTGAACTTGCAAAAGTACTTGGTACTTGCTTGAAACTTGCCAAAGTACTCGGTACTTGCCAAAGTACTTGGTACTTGCTTGGTATTTGCATAAGTACTCGGTATTTGCCAAAGTACTTGGTACTTGCTTGGTATTTGCAAAAGTACTTGGTACTTGCTTGGCACTTGTAAAAGTACTTGGTACTTGCTTGGTACTTGCAAAGATACTTTGTACTTGCTTAGGACTTGCAAAGTTACTTGGTACTTGCCTGGTACTTCGGGATAGTTTTCTACCTCGGGATAGTTCCGTGTTCGTCAGGTAGGAAAACTTGCCACTCTATTCTAGGCTGCTGTCCCCTCCCTCCCCCCCCCCCCCCCCAGGTCCACCGCCCAAGTTTGTGATCGATCGGTGCTTGTCCGGTGTCGATCTGACATCTAGAATCTGAGATATAAGTATCAACGAAATGCTGTCAGTCGCCAGTGACGTCATATGAACTGTTGGCCACCAGTGACGTCACGGCGACTTTCTGCCGCTCCGCCGTTTCTGTCGCCTGGCCGCTGGGGGCCGGCCGCTAGGTGGCATGAGATGCTGCCGCCAGCTGGCAGCACCTATCAAGCGTGCGTGCCGGTCGACTGCGCAGGTGGCAGCACCTCCCCGACTGTTCATTTACGGCGGCCAGGCCGGCCGCCGGCTGCCGCGATCTCCGGAACGGCAGTAGCCCGCTCATCTTCGCACGCGCATTCAGTGGCGGCTTGTCGATTTTTCGAGTGTCGGCTGCCGATCTCCCGAGAGCCGGCCACCTGTCAGCCGCCGCTCGGCTCTGTGTTAAGCATATGGGGACGGCGAATTTCTCCCGGAGGGATGCACCTCGCTCACAAAAGCACGTGAATCAGCCGCATTCCTGGTCATCGTCTAATGCTTAAGAGATATGTGTGTACGCAGCTATCTCGCAAGCCCTAAGAGAAAAAGCTCGCTGCAAAAACTGAGCGTTTCAAAAAACCCACAATCCTACTCAAATGGTATATTAAACAAGATATCTTGGCTCGCTACGCGTCGCGTTGGCCATAAAATGATTAAGGAGAAAATTTGGGACCGATTGGTGTTTGTCCCGTGTTGATCGGACGTCTAGAAGCTTAGATATTCGCGAAAAACTTGTTGAACTTGCCAAAATACCTGCCAGCTTGCTGTATCACCTGCTACTTGGTAATGTACTGAAAACTTGCTAATGTACTGAAAACCTGCCAAAGGTATTTACTTGCCTAAATACCGCAAAGAACTTGTTCTAAAATACTTGGTATTTACTTGCCTAAATACCGCAAAGGACGACCAAAGACTTTCCAAATATCCTTGGTCTCAGTTCGTTTTACTTTGTTTTCAATGAATTGTTTGCAATTAGAGTTATGTTTAATTCCAATTCGACTGTTGTTTCACCTACCTATCATTTCTCACTTGCTTTTTGCGTCCTACCTATTAAGCGATTACACTTACGGTGAAAGAGCCGGTGGGTGGTTATAATGCAATACCCTGCACGGTGAACAGCTTGCGAGTTTTGCAGCGGTGCGATTGCTGGGGCTTATCGCTGACTGAAAAGGGTAAATACAGTAAATACAGATGGCTGTGTTGGATCCCTTTACTTTTGCCCAACATTCAGCGTTGGAATTGTGGCTTTACCGTCCCTCTTATTAAAGTTATTTAACTTTTTGTAGATTCGTCAGGTTTGAAGCGACGCGCGGGGCGATATGCCTCTGGCGGCCGCACGCGGAACTACCGCGCACGGCGGCTCTGGCCGGACGACTGCACAGGTGGCAGCACCTGCCCACATTGCACACCGCCGCCGGGCCGGCCGGTGGAATTTTCCAGCCGTCGGCCGGCCGGTGGCCGGCGAATTTCTCCCGGAGGAAAGCACCTCGCTCACAAAAGCACGTGAATCAGCCGCATTCCTGTGTGGCGCGCAATGCTTAAGAGATATGTGTGTACGCAGATATCTCGCAAGCCCTAAGAGAAAAAGCTCGCTGCAAAAACTCAGCGCTTCAAAAAACCCGCAATCCTACTCAAATGGATAATTAAACAAGATATCTTGCGCTCGCTCCGCGTCGCTTTGGCAATCAAAGTATGAGGGAGAAAATTTGGGATCGATTGGTGCTCGTCCCGTGTTAATCGGACGTCTAGAAGCTTAGATATTCACGAAAAACTTGTTGAACTTGCCAAAGTACCTGCCAGCTTGCTGTATCACCTGCTACTTGGTAATGTACTGAAAACTTGCTAATGTACTGAAAACCTGCCAAAGTACTTGGTATTTACTTGCCTAAGTACCGCAAAGAACTTGTTCCTTTCCGACGTTTAAATCAGACGTCTTTAGACGACCAAAGACTTTGCGAATTTATCTTGGTCTCAGATAGTTTTTTGATTTGTTTCAATGAATTGTTTGCAATTAGGGTTCTGCTTATTCCCAATCCATGTTTTGTTTCACCTACCTATCATTTCTCTGTTGCTTTTCGCGTCCTACCTATTAAGCGATTACACATACGATATAAGCCTCGCAAAAGCGTCCGCACGGCCGGCCGGCCGGCCGGCCGCTCATACTCAGAAATTTCCGTTAATCTAAGGAAAGACTACGCTCGCTTCGCTCGCTCCGTAACGACTATATTCAATACTGTACGAAAGTTGACTTTGATAACCTGACCTTGACCTGAGCTATGTTTTGTGACCTGTACTTGTCGGGATATACATTCAATGCTCTAACAAGTGAATTCCGTATGGAAAAATGACCTCAAGAAATATGCCGCATGACTATCTTTCTTTATTTTTTAAAGTTGGAACTTTTGTGATCTGACCTTGACCAATGTCATTCATTCTTTTTCGCTTTAATGTCTTACATAACTTTTAGACCATTACAAGCTAATACCTTTTTGAAAGATGACCTAAAAACTTGTGCCGCATGACCACGTTTCTTCATGTTTAAAAGTTGATCTTTTGCAACCTGACCTTGACCTGATCTTTACTTAGCACCATCCCATGGGCACTTCAGTACCTTGCTGTGGCTATCTAAGGACTGTCCAGAGACAAAACAAAACAAAAAGTTTATAAAGCATTGTTTTGTCTCAGCAGGCGCCATAGTAAAAATAATAATATTTGATATTTGTCCTCAGTTTGACCTGACCCGTGACCTCGATTAAAAAATGCATGCCTTAGATAGCTCACACCAAGGGCTGTCCAACGCCGTTTGCCGCTTGTCGCTACGTTGCTTGGCTCTCGAGAACTTGGGGGGCAACCTCCCCCCCAACGGGGCGCGTTGCTCGGCAGCCCCAACGGGGCACGGGTTATCGGACGCCATTTGATATTTGACAATCGTCCCAGTAGTTTTGAAGTCAGGAGGGGATATGAATAGCCCCCCCCCCGAGCCGCGTTATAGAAATGCCCCAGTGGGGCGCAGGCTAAGCATAATAAATTATAAAACCGTAGGAAAATAACTAATTTAGGGTAAGTGATATATTTCCTTAAAAAAAGTTGTTACTATCAGCTCACCTGTTTCTCGCCGGCCGCCTCCGGCCCAGCGGCGGTCTCTCCGCTGAACGACATCCTGCAACTGTGACCGGGCGGAGCCGCCGCCACTGTCTTTTGTGCCCCTGATAGGGGACTGCACATGACTCACTCGTACAAACACACTCATCCAATCCCACGGTTCGACGCTGGCGGCCAGTTTATTTAGGTACCTACGGAGAAGCCGGGAGGGGCCCGGGCGCGCGGGGGAAGTCCCGCCGCCGCCCTGCCGGTCGGTATGTTGACAATGAAATCAGCTATTTGTCACTGCAATCCCAGCGGGGACTTACTTTCGGCCGTCGGGTATCCTACCGCAGGCCTGCGTAATCCAGCCGGGTCTGAGCATCGGGAATAGGTGATGCGCTGAGTTCGTTTGGGGCTGATTTATTACGTCACTAATTTTTTCGGGCGATTGTAGAAATAAAAAATTACTTGGTCATCTAAATCAATCTATCTGTACGTATCGGGACCTGGGGGACTTAAATGCGTCTCAATTGATTGGGTGACTCGATTTTAGTAGCCTTCCGTCGGTTGGACGTGATGGATGGATCCGACGCACCGATGAGCGTAAGGTACTTCCAGGAGTAGCTGTAGGTACAAACCACCAGATGACACTAAGATTGCAATCTATTTGCCGCACCCTGTGCCCCTCCTCATCAGAGTAAGGTTGTTACTGATTGTAGTGAGGGGCCTTCCCCCGCCTCCCCCAACAGGACATGTAACCTGCCAGACCTCAACTGGGTCCTGGCTGATCCCAGCTCGATAGCCCCATTGGGCACTACGTACTGCGTGACACAATTTCATTCACTTAGCTGCAAAAGATGACGTCACAGGTCAGGAAATGACGCATTTTTTACCTTTTAAAGGCATATAAAAAGGAAAAATATTGTATGAAAAAGTAATTAAACAATAGGTAAAAAATATCTTTAAAAATAGCATATTTCTTACTATAAATAAAAGTAACAAAATATTGTTATAGAATCGAGTATATGACAGGTGTTGAATATCATCGATAGAGCATTGTTTGTCTAATACATATGTGCAACTATATAAGTGACGGATTACTGACGGATCGGGGATATCTGAGTAAAAAAAAAAAGAATTTGGGGGCAAATCATTATAAAATCATTTTTTAGTGTATCGGAAAAATTGGAATACATATTAGAGAAGTAGTCGCTGTCCATCTGCATTTCAATGTTTAGAACAATCGATCAAAAAGAGTAGGAGCTATTCCATTTTTTGCTATATTTTAGGCAAGACAATGGTTCACACTTCACAGTTCATTCTTATTACTTGAAAAGGTCATAACTATAGTAATATTTACTTCGGGCAAATACTTAGGGTGAATTTGATATTTAATTTAATCATCAGATGGTTGCAAAAGCCACTTAAAATCCCAAAGCCGGCTTGCGCAGAAGCCGTTTATCCGTGCACTGTCTGGGCAATTTCCCTATCCACGGCAGTCGGGGGGGGGGGAGGAGGGGTCAGATACGACCCCTCTGTTATCTCGAGAACCATTGGTCGTATCGAGCCCCGAGACGCGGTGTTGCAAGCTCTCCACGGGATCTTCCTTAACCCTCGCCCGCACATGCCATTTTCCCATTCTAGAACGCACATGGGGGGGGGGACGGTGGTTGCCACCCCCGCGCCATTTCGTTCCTGTTGGAGATAAAGCTTAGCGGTAAGACCAAAAAGGTTTCTTGGGAAGAGACGAATCCAATGATACCCAGTTTTACCTTCTCAGGTCAGTCATTGACCTTCCAGGTCAGGTCAAACTAAAAAATGTTGCTGTTTTGGGTCACCGTTGGATATCAAGTGCGCTGCTTATCATATACCGATGACGATGCCGCTTTCTGGTGCCAAGCCAGCTAGAACCTCTTTGTCACACTACCCGACCAGGTTTTTGCTGCTGAGGTCATTTCAGGTCAAGTTTGGTCTAGGTCAGTTATATGTGTTTGTATGTCTGTGTGTGTCTGTGTGTACACTGATGTGTGCACTGATTGTTTATGTGTCCATATTACATTAAATCATGATCTGAGAAGCTTTTACCAAAAATGCAGTCAAAAAACTTCACAAAAAGTAAATTCCGCTTGCCTAAAACGCGATTATCTTAGATGACCTAGGTTGACCTTGACCTTGTTCTTGACATCTGTACATCGTCGAACAACATGTTCCATGATAGTTGGGAGGTAAGACTGGCAAAAAAGACCGAAATCAAGGTGTCAAAAGCTCACAAGGCCCATAGCCAACGCAAGATGTTGAGAATTGGCCATTTGGATCTTGACATGACCTGAAAAACAAGGTCATATCTCCGAAACCCAGGGTTGCCAGACTTGGCGATATGTCGCCAATTTGGCGAATTTTGAAAGTCATTGGCGATAGAAGCACGGCGTTTGGCGCTAGGCGATAAAACGTCAAATGTTGGCGAATTTCCATAATTCACCTCCAAATCACCGAATATTATTCTAAAAAACAAACAAAACAAAGCAAAAAACATCGTTACAAAATATTTCGTAATCTGATTAATTTAACCTTCCAACGTATCATATTAGTCAAATATAAAAGCTTCCTGATGAAAATATCTTCTGAACCGGTTTACATAGCCTTGTCTGAACCACATCTCGCACGACCTTTGCTATTTTATTTGGCGCTGGTTAAAGGGACCCTCCCACTTTAACATTAGATTTGAGTTGAGATAGCCAAAATGGGGTCCCTGGCTCACAATTACCGGTTTCGGCACACACAACATCGATAAATGCCTTAAATCGGAAATATTGAATTTCAAAATTGCAGCATTTTGATTCAGAGGGGCTAATGCATAGGAATACCCCTCTGAATGTGTGACGTCAGCGCAGATATCTAGCGATTTTTAAATGTTTGACTAAAACGTTTTGTAGCACGCGGTGGTATATGCTAGTGGTGTCAATCGGAACTTAAATCTTCGGAATTCCGATTTTGTCCAATATCCAATTCGGAATTCGGTTGGACAATGGCAGCAGGCTTTGGACAACTTTGGACAATCGCTTGCTACACCTCAACATTTTAAAAAGTAGTCGTGTTTAACATTTATTGGCTATTAGAAAGCTCAGCTTTCGATATGATTAACACTTTTGAGCTTGTAACGGTACATGAAAAGCAAATTAAATAACAGTGTTGAGTGTAAACTATTGCGTAGGTGTCGGACATCTTTGGACAAATGGCTGGCTTGGACATTTTTGGACGGACAATCGACGTAAGCATTGGACATTGGACGGACTTTGGACATACGTTTTCTGAAATTGACACCACTAGTATATGCTGCTTTGCGCGCAACAAGTGCCGCACTTTCAGCTGCCAAACTATTGCTTCCAAATAAAGTCGCTAGGAACAGCGGAGATCCCAAAAAGTAAACAAAAGTAAAAGTCTGATATCTTGAAAACCGGTGAATATTTTTCGGTGAATTTGGGTAGATATTCCTTTTCGCTCTTTCTGAACCGAGCGACATCACTTTCATGCCAATTCATAAACTTTTTTGAAGGTGGGAGGGTCCCTTTAAGGTACGCTGTTATGTAGATGAATATGAGAAACGAGATAGGTAAATCGTGAACTTGGAAACGAATCGTGAACACGGTTACACGAACGCCATCTTGCGCTGCTGCGTATGCTTATACAGTGCATCCTATTTGGCGAATTTTGGCGAAATTCGAGGGGCGAATTTGGCGATAAGGACCATTCTGGATCTGGCAACCCTGCCGAAACCAAAAACCACAGAAACTTGAAATTTTCAGTGGACATTAAGAAAAGATAGAGGAGCAGCTATACGGAAAATCAGCTTTCTAGCCCAAAAAAATGTTGAGTGACGAGCAGAAAGACTACCTGGGGGGGGGGGTTGCCACCCCCCCCCCCCTAGGTAGTTTTTCTGCTCTGCACTCAACATTTTTAGAACTAGAAGGCTGATTTTTCGTATAGCTGCTCCTCTATCCTTTTTTGATGTCCACTGAAAATTTCAAGTTTCTGTGGTTTTTGGTTTCGAAGATATGGCCTTGCTTTTCAGGTCATGTCATGACCCAAATGGCCAATTCTCAACATCTTGTGTTGGCTATGGGCCTTGTGAGCTTTGGACACCTTGATTTCGGCCTTTTTTACCAGCCTTACCTCCCACCTATCATGGAACATGTTGTTCGACGATGTACAGATGTCAAGGTCAAGGTCAAGGTCAACCTAGGTCATCTAAGATAATTGCGTTTTAGGCAAGCGGAATTTACTTTTTGTGAAGTTTTTTGACTGCATTTTTGGAAAAAGCTCATGATTTCATGAGCTTTTACTGATCCTGATTTCCATATTACTGATCATGATTTCATGTAATATGGACACATAAACAATCGGTGCACACATCAGTATACACACAGACACACAGGCATACAAACACATATAATTGACCTTGACCTAACTTGACCTGAAATGACCTCAGCAGCAAAACCTGGTCGGGTAGTGTGACAAAGAGGTTCTAGCTGGCTTGGCACAAGAAAACGGCATCGTCATCGGCTTAATTTTTTAGTTTGACCTGACCTGGAAGGTCAATGACTGACCTGAGAAGGTAAAACTGGGTATCACTGGATTGGTCTCTTCCCAAAGAATCTTTTGGCTTTTACCGCTAAGCTCTATCTCCAACAGGAACGAAATGGCGCGGGGGGTGGCAACCACCCCCCCCCCCCCCATGTGCGTTCTAGGATGGGAAAATGGCATGTGCGGGCGAGGGTTAAGCAATAAGCATTCTTATGATTTTAGATTGAGGTCAGAATACGGGTCAAAATCAGGTCGAGTCAAATTTTGGGGCATCTGCATGGCGAGGCTTATAAACGGCGGAATCCGTAGCTCCTGCCCGAAACTCGCCCGAAGTGACATCGAAGGTTTTGTGAAGATACCTACCCTGGGGGCATAAGTATCATGCTAGGCATGAGTCAAGCTCAGGGTCACCGGTCAAGTCACAAAAGGTCACACTAACCCGCGCCGGGCCCCCTGCAGTTTTTCGCAGATATCTCAAAAACGGCGGCGCGGAGCGCCGCCGTTTTTGGCACACCTGGGCCTCGTTTCATAAAACTCTGCCGTAACTTACAACTTTCCGTAATTCACACCCTTTCAAACTACGGAGCGCAAATGAAGCGGTTTCACAAAGCCACAACTGGAATTGTTTACACCTCCGTAACTAAGCACATTTGCGTAGTTGCCGTAATTTATCAAGCGTCCTACAAATTACAATTTCGTGTCAACACTTATTTTTTACGAGAAATTATAAAACAATTACGTTGAATTTTAATCTTAAAAATTATTTATGATAAAGCGAAATTGATATTGATGACCATCCTTTATTAAATCAATATATTAAAACAGCAGAAAGCCAGCTAAGCAGAAGTGCCTTACTACGAAAGTGGCGCGGCGCGGCGAATAAACAAAATTCCGATAGATGCCACAAAAAGCGACTCTTGACTGGTACAGTCGAAGATTTGCAGTTTCTTTTTCTCATTTGGGCTGTTGTTTCTTCCTCGCCGGGCTCAACATTATAAAATATATTAAAAATTAGCTTCGAATCTTCACATTAATTCAAATTCACGCAACATTTTTGTGCGTAGTTTACACCACTGATATCAAGAACTTGATAAAATATTTGGCGTTAATTACGTCGTTTTATGAAACCCAAATGGCATCAAATGGTCCGGAATCGAGCATTTGCCGTAAATGAAGCTCCGTAATTTCGATGGCGTGAATTACTCCGGTCTCCGGCTTTATGAAACCGAATTGGCATCAAATACGCCAAATCTGGCATAATTGACGGAACGCCGTAAGGAATTCCTTTTATGAAACGAGGCCCTGTTGGTGCATTTTTTCCGCACATGTTGTGAAAATTTCAGACCCAGGTCACCTTAGGTCAGGCCACCAGGTCACGCCAAGTGACCTCACCTCAGAAAAAATAAGAATGCTCATCATAGCTACACCGATTGATCGATTGCCTTAAAGCTTTCAGCGATTGATAAGAGCAACATCATCTATCAAATGTATATCTCGGAATTTTGATATCGGTGACCTGAGGTCAGCTCAAATTTGCGGCCTCTTCATTATAAGTCAATGGGAGAAAATTGAAAAGCGTCTGTTTTGCACGAACGCTATTCTAGACACTCTCAAACATCGAGATATAGGTAAATTCATCGACGATTGTGAGGGCCCCACACAGACACCTCCGAGGGCCCTACATCCAGTGCCTCTTAACCCTCGCCGGACCTATTGGTTTTCTACATACGCGCCGGCCGAGGGGGGGGGGGCGGGTACGACCCCCCCTCGCCGTTTCGCCCCTGGTGGAGCTAGCGCGTCGCGGAAAAAACGAGCGTGTGCGCCGTTACGAGACGCAGAGATTGGTACCCGATTTTAAGGTCCTAGGTCAACCGGTGACCTCTGAGGTCAGGTCAAGTGCCCCAAGGTACGGTCCAGTTTTTGGTGAATAACTTCGCAAAAAACGGCCGCAGAGCGCCGATTTTGGCAGCATCGTGTTCGCCTCGCTCAGGCGCGTCGAATGATATACTTTTTGTCCGGGTCAGGTCAACTTGGGGTGTTGACCTCAGGTCAAGGTCAGGTCAGCACCCCCAGGTCACGAAGTTGGTTGAAAGAGGTCATGTCGCATATCATTCGATTCGGCAGGCCTTCCTGAGTCCATTGGTGGCTTTCCCGATTCGCTAGCTCAATTTGATCAAGAGTTATTGACGAAAAACTAATATGACCTTGATGACGTCATAAATGACGTCACGAAAGGTCAACATTGCAAAAGTGACGCATCTAACCTTGCAAGGAGTGCATCAAATCACGATTCTGTGTGCTTGAGATAGTTGGAGATCGTTCCCGGCGCCAGAATAGCAGTTTTCATTTTTCCCCATTGACTTATAATGGTGAGGTCACGAAAATGACCTGACCTCATATGACCTTTAGGAAAAATCCGAGATATACAAATTGTGGGACTCATAATGGATACTAGATCCTGCAAGTTTAATTTCCCTGTGACATCTCCTCTGGCAATGAGGGCGTTGCGAAGTTGCGACATCTGAAGACCGTGCAGAGGTTCACTTGTGACGTCATAGGTCAGTGACCTGACCTGACCCGAAAATGCGGTTGGTGTCAAAAGATGCGGCTTGGATCAAAGGTCAGGTATGCCAAGTTTCAGCTTTCTATCGCCAGCGTGTTCGGAGCTATCGCGAAAAAACCCTATGGGGGGCGGCACCCGCCCCCCCCCCCCTCGGCCGGCCAGGGTTAAGGCCCCACATCGGCGACTCTGAGGGTCCCACACTGGCGCCTCTGGGGCCCCCACACCGGCGCCTGACAGCCAGCCACCGGTAACTCTGTAACTAGGTCCTATACCGGCGGGTCTGAGGGTCATACACCAGTGACTCTGAGGGCCCTACACCGATGTGTAAGAGACTCATGCCGATCTCCAGGACTCCACAGGGCTTCTGAAGATACTGCCGGCTTCTGAGGGCCCCTTGCTGGCCTGTGAAGGCCCATTGTTGGCATCATATGACGCCCTACCGGCCTCTGAGGGCCCTTTGTCGGTCTCTGACAGGCCCTGCTGGCTTATTAACCCGCGCCCGGCTGGGGGTCCTGGATTTCCACGCCCTGCTGGGGGGTGTCTGAACACCCCCCCCCCCTTCTAACTCGGCTCCTGGGCCACGTAGCGATACACGGAAGGCGGCGTTCGAAAGAGCGTCAAAAATTATGACGAAATCACTTCGGTCAATTTTTTGGTCAGGTCAAAGGTCAGGTCACCAGAGGTCATTGAAGGCAAAATTTCGCCGATTTCCAGGTCGAATGTCGAAAATTTCCAAGAAGCCAATGCATAACTCGGAAACCAATAGAGCTACAGCGCCGCGGAAAAGCGCATTCGATAGCCCTATTAACGCCCTTTCTGAATAATTCTCTCAGATTTGACCTAACGTCAACGGTTTTGCCTGCAGGGGGCAAAAGCTGCAAAAATAGCTGATTTTTTCGGAAACAGTTTTTCTGCAATAACTTTTGACTCAAGCCTTGCACGAGCCTACTTTTACCGGCATCGTGTTCCTCTCGTCAAGACGCATCGAATAAACTATAACTTGACCTTGAAAGCTCAACTTGAAAATTTTACCTCAGGTCAAGGTCATGACCTGACCTGAAAGGGTCATGTTGCATATCAGTCGATCCGTATCGTCGAGCTGAACACATCTAATGCATTTTCATCGCTCTAGCATGCCTCTATCAAAAGCTATTTGCGAAAAACTGTTAGATAGCATTCGTGACGTAAGATGACCTCAGGGCATAAACAGGGGTCACGGACACCATTTTCATGTTCAGTGTGTCTAAATCACTTGTAATTCAGTGTTTGGGAGTGTTTATAATGTCTTTCGTCCAAAAGAGGCGCATTTCAATTTTCTTCCATTGACTTATAATGGGGAGGTCGCAAAATTGACCTGACCTTAGGTCATCGATATCAAAATTCTGAGATAAACATTTTTGTACGTGCTATTGCTCTTAGCAATCGCTGAAAGTTTCAAAGCGATCGGTTACTCGGTGTAGCTATGACAGACATTGAAACTTTTTATGAGGTGAGGTCACTTCAAGTGACCTGGTGACCTGACCTTGAATGACCTTGGTCTGAAATTTTTACAACATGTGTAGAATTGATGTATGATAAGTTGTACCAAAAACGGCGTCGCTCCGCGCCGCCGTTTTTGAGATATTCGCGAAAAACCACAAGGGGGTGTTCAAACACCCCCCAGCAGGGTGCGGGTTAACCCTCGCACGACCAGGCCATTTCTCATAACACGAACGACCAGGGGGGGGTTGTTACTACCCCCCCCCCTGGCGTTTCGAAACGGAAGGTCGTAGAGCTTATCGGAAAAAACCAACGGATTGCTCTCAACGAGATCTCGCGATTGGTGGTATATTTTTTGGTCCTAGGTCAACATTTGACCTACTTATGACCGGTCAAAGGTCAAATTTTCCGAAAAAAATCAAACTTTTTCAACTTTGCGCAACGATTGCGGCACAACGGTGAGAGATATTAACTTCAAACCTTCAACAACGTATTCCCCACTCAATTCTGCATCATATATGGTGTTTTTGGTGTATTTACCCTATAAAAGTAAGAGGCCTATTGCTGATGAGTGATATGGTGTCACATCACCCTCCGGTGTTTGTCCCGATTCGTCGGCTGTTGACCACTGCTCCGCTATAAATACTGTAGGTAACGACTCAGAAAAGTGTATTTCCAACTTCCAACAATCAATTCACAGCAAACGATGTATCACATATCATCACATATGAAAGACACATCATGAAAGACACACTTCGTGAAAATCCGGCCGGAGGCTGTACCTCTTATGACGTCATAACTCCGTGACCTGACCTGACCCGGTCAATTTTCTTGCACCACACGATAGCCAATGCTTGCCCCAACATGCATGGGAAGTTTCATCATGATCCATCAAACAATGTGGGTATCACCGGCAGAAAACCTAGGGATTCGGCGCACACGTTTGGCAACTGTCGGCCGGAGGCTGTACCTCTTATGACGTCATAACTCCGTGACCTGACATGACCCGATCAATTTTTTCGGCAAAAGATGCGCAAAGGTTGCCCCAGAGGGTATTGAAAATTTCAGCCCGCTACGACAAGCCGTTGTTTAGCGTGCACTTCGAAAAAACCCCAGGGGGGGTTGATACAACCCCCCCCCCCTAGGCGTTCTAGGGTTAATCGGCCTGAGGCCAGATACACAACCACTTAACCTAAAAATATTTGACTTACCATTACCGACGGGGGGCGGATATCCGCCCCCCTGAGGTTTTTCGCGAATAGCGGGAAAACCGCGGCGCGTAGCGCCGCGAAATTCGGTACGACTATTCTCTCATCAATTTTACCCATGGTGTGCAAGTTTGAACCTCCTAACTTTTAAGGTCAGGTCACCAGGTCACTTTGAATGACCCAACCTCAAGTCACTTTTTTGCAACTTTGTCACCGTGCCAAAGCTACAGTAGATGTCGGAGGCCTTTGAAAGTCGCAGGATGTTATAAGGTCATTAGTAGCTACAATTTGTTATCTCGGAATTTTGATATCGGTGACCTAAGGTCAGGTCAATTTCGCGACCTCCCCATTATAAGTCAAAGGGGGAAAATCAACTCCCTGTTTTTACCACTAAAATGGGTCGGAATGGCCCCATATACCATGCATGACTTCATATACGATCAACCTTTACTACCTTGAGGTCAGTTTTGCTGTTGGGCAGCTCTAAGGTCATGTGACGTCATCAAAGGTCACCAAAGGGTTTTTTGCCAATAACTCCGTACAGGAACAAGATACAGCCGCGCGGATGGTCTCATTGTGTGCAGCTCGTCAAGACGCATCGAATGGTATGCATGATGACCTCGAGGTCACGTGCCCTGAGGTCAACCTTTGACCTTGACCTTTCGAGGTCAACATATATATCATTCGATGCGGATTGACGAGAGGATCACGATGATGCCCTTAGTTTGTTCCTATCTTGACTAATTCGAAAGTTATTCGAGAAAAACTCTCTCCATTTCTAGCGCCGCCATTTTTGACTTTTTTGACCCCTGTGACGTCATCTTTGACCTGACCTGAAAATGACCTCCGTAAAAATTGTAGACCTTGTCCGTGCGTATCCGATGCCGTTTACCGCTTGTCGCTATCTTGCTTTGTTCTCGAGATCTCAGGAGGGGCGCCCCCCCCGTCGGTACGAAGTTGGCGCAGACCCCCGTCGGTGCGAGTGTTAAGGATTCGCACCAGCAACTTCAAGGGTCACACCCATCTGTGAGGGGTGTGGGCTCAGCGACACACCAGTGTCGCTGAAGACCACCACAATGGCGCCTATGAGGGCCTCACACCAGCACCTCTGGGGGCCCAAACCGGCACCTCTATGGTTCCTGCACCAGTGCCCCTTAGGATCCCACTGCCTTTGAGGAACCCACACCGACACCTTTGAGGGCTCCACACAAGTGCCTCTAAAGGTCCCACACCAGTGCCCGACGGCCCTGGGTGCTCTACACTGGTGATTCCGAGGGCACCACCGGCGTTCTGAGGGCCATACACCAGTACATTTGACGGTTACCCATCGGTGACGCCGAGGGCCCCACATCAGCACATCTGACGGCCGCCAATCGGCGACTCCGATTAGGTCCCATACCGTGTACTCCTGAGGGCCCCATCAGATTCTGAGAGCATCTTGATTCTTGGGTTGGGTTCTTCTGGTCTACTGAGAACATTTGAGATTTGCCGAAGACGAGCGGATGGAGGTCAGTCATCGAACTTACAGATGACTTTGGTTTCGTTTTTGGAGATGATATCGAAAATAGTCTAGAACTTATTTTAACATTTGAGAAGTAGTTTTGGTGCCAATGCCACATGGCCTCCTCAATTTTTTATTTTATTTCTCTTTTTTTTGTTAAAAATCATCTTATTAGCCTGTGACGAAAAATAAGTAGTCTAAATCCGATGAGAAAACGAGAGTTGGGGGTATCCTAGGTTGAGCACCGGCAAGTTGAGCACCCACAATCGATTTCATAAACCCCCCTGCCCCCCCCTATACGTTCGCGGCTGAAAAAAACACCAATACGGACGAGGGTTAACCCGGCAGGCGGGGGGCCTCCCGGTCACCTTCCGCGCGGTGTGGGGGGCATTTTTTTGCCCCCACCCGTATCTCCGAAACTACTGGACGGATCCGGAAAATTCAAACGGTGTTCGATAGCCCTGTCAAATTTGTTGAGGAAAATTTCATTGACCTCGGGGTCACCGATGACGTCAGAGGTCAGGTCAAAGATAAAATGTTTCACCGTTCACGGGGCTTCTAGGGAAAGCGCTATAACACCGAGTAAAACGCATTTTGTCGAAAATCAGCGATAAGGCGTCAGTTGTCTAGTACATATGTTGCTATTAGAGGTCACTGGTCATGCCAGGTCAGGTCACAGGTCAGGTCACCAAAGGTCACCAAGGGTCACCGACTCACCACATGAACCCAACTTTACTAAGGTTATGCGATGCATGTTTTATGGCCAGATTTTCATTTCCAACTCAATGGTGTTGGTTATAAGACCATCAGGTACGGTTTAGTTCACTTTCTGGTGGAGGTCAGGTCAAGGTCAGGTAAAAAAAGGTCAAATTTCAAAGCTGATATTTTTGCATAAAATGGGTATTGATTCGATGCAGCTTGTCAAGGGAAGTCTAATGGTGGTCTTTGTTTTGCGCTACGAGGTCTAGAATTGCTAAAAATTGAGTTTGAAAATTTGACGTCATCAATTTTGAACAGTTTTTTTCGCTATAACTTGGCCAAAAAAGAGGTATCGATCTCAAATTTGGTTTGTAGATAGAAGGCGGTAGGGACTATCACATATATTCCGTTTTTTCGAAATTCAAAAAACTTTTTGGATTTTTCGGCTATTATATTAAAAAAATCTATTTTTTATTTTTGGGGGTCAAAATCCAAAAAGATCGGAAACCGAAATAGCAGTTTTGTAGCCCTCTTGATTTTACACCTTTTATGTCGGAAACATTTTTCTGTATCTCTAAAGCTGTAGGCCTGACAGCTCTTCCCGCGAAACCCTTTTTTGGGTCGAAAATGGCAGAAATGACGTCACTCTGACGTCATTAGCGGCCAACCTATCATAGCCTTTGGAAAAATTTTTGGTCACCATGTGCGCTAGCTACTCCCGGGAGGATACTGAAAGTTTGGCGACGATCGGCGCAGCGGTTCTCGAGATATATCGAAAAAACTAAAGGGGCAAAAAATGCCCCCCCCCCCACCGCCTGGAAGGTTAAGGTGGGATGGTCACCTTAAGTATAAACAAAATTACACTTGACAGCGTTCATGCCAGGCAAAATAAATTGGGTTTACTTAAGGCAGTTCATGCAGCATTTCAGCGTACAAAGTGACAGGATGCACAGTCGTGGGGTGCATTTTTAACCCTCGCCGGCCGAGGGGGGGGGGCGGGTGCCGCCCCCCCCCATAGGTTTTTTTCGCGATACCTCCGAACACGCTGGCGATAGAGAGCTGAAACTTGGCATACCTGACCTTTGATCCAAGCCGCATCTTTTGACACCAACCGCATTTTTGGGTCAGGTCAGGTCACTGACCTATGACGTCACAAGTGAACCTCTGCACGGTCTTCAGATGTCGCAACTTCGCAACGCCCTCACTGCCAGAGGAGATGTCACAGGGAAATGAAACTTGCGGGATCTAGTATCCATTATGAGTCTCACAACTTGTATATCTCGGATTTTTCCTAAAGGTCATATTAGGTCAGGTCATTTTCGTGACCTCACCATTATAAGTCAATGGGGAAAAATGAAAACTGTTATTCTGGCGCCGGGAATGATCTCCAACTATCTCAAGCACACAGAATCGTGATTTGATGCACTCCTTGCAAGGTTAGATGCGTCACTTTTGCAATGTTGACCTTGTGTGACGTCATTTATGACGTCATCAAGGTCATATTAGTTTTTCGTCAATAACTCCTGATCAAATTGAGCTAGCGAGTCGGTGAAGCCACCAATGGACTCAGAAAGACCTGCCGAATCGAATGATATGCGACATGACCTCTTTCGACCAACTTCATGACCTTGGGGTGCTGACCTGACCTTGACCTGATGTCAACACCCCAAGTTGACCTGACCCGAACAAAGAGTATATCATTCGACGCGCCTGAGCGAGGCGAACACGATGCTGCCAAAATCGCGGCTCTGCGGCCGTTTTTTGCGAAGTTATTCACCAAAAACTGAACCGTACCTTGGGGCACTTGACCTGACCTCAGAGGTCACCGGTTGACCTAGGACCTTAAAATCGGGTACCAATCTCTGCGTCTCGTAACGGCGCACACGCTCGTTTTTTCCGCGACGCGCTAGCTCCACCAGGGGCGAAACGGCGAGGGGGGGTCGTACCCGCCCCCCCCCCCCCCTCGGCCGGCGCGTATGTAGAAAACCAATAGGTCCGGCGAGGGTTAAAGGGACACGAAACGGAACTAGGCAACACAATATGTACAGTTGTACAAATTACAAGCCAACAACTGAAAGCATGCGAAAGGCCCCTACCCAGGATTTCTCCCAGGAGGGGGCCACCTGCTCTCGAAGGGGCCCGCGGGCCACCCAGGGCCCGGGATCAACTCAAGCAGGAGCGTACCCGGAACCTTTCGATGGGTGGTTGGGCAGTGTGCCCAGTTTCTCCCCCCCCCCCCCGTCCCTCTTCCAGACGGGCCCCTTTGTAACGGTCTAAGGCCCTGAAATAAATGTGGAAAATTGGCAGGTACAAATATCATTTTGCGTCAGGAAAGAACAATGCACGATAATTTACGAGCGAGCGAAGCGAACGAGTAAGTTCATTTAGACCCAGCGGAAAAGATGTCCAGTTGAGCGGCTCAGTTTGGACAGACGCCACCCTGTGACGCTCTCCAAAACCTTATGGCTCAAAGCGCTCGACTGATCGACAAGCGATCCTGCACCAGATAGATCCATTCATTCAATCACGAGTCCAGCTACTTTTGATGCATATGGGTGACCGGCACGGAACGTGCCACTTGTCAAGTCAGGGGTTCTCAAATTGTTTCACTTACAATAACTCCGCATTGACTGTGCGAATTGCGCTGAAACATGCCAGCTAAGCGAGCATCGACTGGATGATGCATTCCAATGGCTATCACGGTTTGGCTGCCACTGAACGAGCGCACGTTTTGCATGACCATGTAGGGTGACCCGCGAACTAAAATGCCTACTGTCATTTTAGTCCACATCGATTCATTCGTATGATCTGTGACATCCCTGGTTACCGACCCAGGCCAGTTATCACCCAAAAATCACGTGCGCTGTATTAAGTCCACCGGGCGTCGCTTCACTGTGAAAAATGGCTGCTTGGACAGTTTTGGATGGACGGTCGTCGAAAATACCGGGCATTGGACGGACATTGGAGATACATATTGTGAAACTGGCAACCACTAATATGTACGTACCATGAACATACCACCCACCAATAGGTCACCTCTGGTAGCGCTCCGTCATGTCTACTCTGCTGATAGGTACCGGCAATCAGTGGAATCTCGAGGGTCGTGCTAATACTAACGGCTGGGAGCTTCCTCTTTCCTTATTGAAACTGTCCCGTTATCTGGCGACAGACCGTGGTGGAGCAGTGAGTCAGGGCCGCAATGGATATCCTCGGGGGGGGGGGGGGGGGCAGGGCTGGATTGCGAAGCTCTGTTTACACGACTCTGTGGCTGCATGGTCTGGTGCGGCCGAGGGGTTCCACCAGCAGCACCGCTAGGTAGCGTCACTCATTCCGCACTCTATCGAAACTAGCGAGTCAGAGCCTCAGGGGATATCCTCCATTAGGGGGCGGTGGGTGAATCGCAAAACTGTGCTTAAAGACGAATTTGACTGTATTGCCTGGCAAGTCCGAGGGATTCCACCTCGAGCTGGTCCCATTGGTGGTCTTTGGGCGGGACATTTCCTGTAGAGATGTCAATCGGATACCAACATTTTGGTATACTGATACCAAACCGATACCACCTTGGTATTTGGTATTCCAATCCTAATATATTCGATATTTTGTTGGTATTATGAACTCTCACTTATGTATAAGAGGCTGAGAAATTGGTATGAATTTGGTAGGTATTTGCCTCACGTTTCTAGGTTGGTTCGGCGTGTCGGGTCGCGGCCGGCCGGCCGCGGACCATTTTCAGAAGTGGCGGGCAGACCGTGCGTCGAGTACTTGCTTACTCGCGCGGCGGTACTGGCGTTCACAAGCATTGTTTAAAATCTTTTCATTTGCCATGTACTTGAAATTATACACTGTAATTAACGATCATTTGTCAATTATTACTAGTCTTTCAAAATTCTTCCTTGAAAGCAAATGATTTCATTTCACTCAAGAATTGTCTTGTCCGCCACTACAACCGCCACCCAGCCGCCATCCATTGGAAGAGTTAGGCTCCGCGGCACAAAGTGTCGTTTTAAACAGGACTGGAAACCAATGTGTGATGACACTTCAAGCTAAATTTATGCTCATTATGTACCTAGAAGCATTGGGAACAACGTTCTGACTGTACATTTTTAGATTTTTGCCTCTAAATGGAAATATTTACAATCAAGTACTTCGCGAGCGCAGTTTAGAAGCTCCAGTAATGTTAAAGTCCTATCTCCTACAAGTATGTAAATACTGCTCTAGGGAACCAACAGTTCGCATCGTACTAGCTTTAAATTATATCCATATTGTTCCCAGTACTTTCCTGAACACCGTGGTGAGTGTACATTTTTCGTTTTTTGCTTTACAAGCGTAAAATTCGTCTGGTTTTACACCACTTCATTCGCCTCCATAGCCCCGTAACGGCGCCGCGCGGCGCGGCCGGCCGTCGCCCGCGGTAGTTCAAACACTGCCCGATAGATGGCAGGTGCAGAAGTGGTCCCAGCCGTCCCGGTACGGGTTCGGTATTTCCTCACGGTTTTGTTTGGTATTTGGTTTGGTATCGGTATTCCGATTTTCTGTAATTGACATCACTAATTTCCTGGGTGTTCTGAACATTTAGTTCAGTGCACGAGCCTATATAAAACAGCCATTCCGTTGCGTTCTCCGCATACACTTTAGACCCACGCCCCGTTGCACACTGCCGCTATGGAGGTTTGGATGTGATAATTGGATTATTTCAGCGGCAACGGAATCACAAAGTTTTTCGTTAATTTTTTTATAAAGTCTGATGGCCAAGAGTTGCGAACGAAAATTATAATTAAAATCTAAATCTTTTTGTATTTCAGACGTTTCGACAACACTGTGCCATCGTCAGTAATTGATATAAAATATTTCCTAAAGTCACAAATCACATTTTAAAAATAACATCCACCAGTGTTATTGTTAAAATGTGATTTGTGACTTTAGGAAATATTTTATATCAATTACTGACGATGGCACAGTGTTGTCGAAACGTCTGAAATACAAAAAGATTTAGATTTTAATTATAATTTTCGTTCGCAACTCTTGGCCATCAGACTTTATAAACTTTTTCGTTAATAGCGCAAGCACCATGGCACGTAGCGCCACCAAATTTCAGACATTCCCTGGCTCCTTCAGTTGACGTGACCTAGGAATTTTGAGTTTCCTCATGTCAGGTCAGCCTCACGTTAGCCTCACGCCAGGTCACCATGCTGCAAAAAACAGTAAATTGTCAAAAATAGTACTGAAATTACACTATTTTTCTATGAAACCTTGATTTTTGGGACGATTTGATTCAAAGTTTCAGGATTATATGCTAAACCCATCGAATGCCATAATATGGATCCTGGGTGTTCAAATTCGGTTGACCTCAGGTGATCTAGAGGTCATGACAATTCCTGAGGATTTTTTTTTCGAATGGCTCCAATTGCCCGCGCCGCGCGTGCTAGGATGTAATGGTATGGTGCATTGATGGAAATGACTTCAATGAATGCATTGAACATATTGAATTCAGCTGTGTGTTGTAGGTAACTTGGGTAACACATTGGAAGCAAAAAAAAAAATCGCGAAGGGAACACATTGTTTTTTCTTGTTGACTAAAATGACATCGTAGGTGATTTTAAACTAAAGTCCAAATGTCTCGGCTGCATGGATTGATATCGCTCGCCGGTTAGATAAACGTATTGCATTTAATGTTGCTAAGCGTTTAGGAAGACTTTAACCCGCGCCCTGCTGGGGGACACCCCCAGCAGCCCAGTGTTTGAACACCCCTCTTGTGGTTTTTCGCGAATATCTCAAAAACGGCGGCGCTCCGTTTTTGGTACACCTTATCATACATCAATTCTACACATGTTGTTAAAATTTCAGACAAGGTCATTCAAGGTCAGGTCACCAGGTCACTTGAAGTGACCTCACCTCATAAAAAGTTTCAATATCTGTCATAGCTACACCGAGTGACTGATCGCTTTGAAACTTTCAGAGATTGCTAATAGCAATAGTTTGTACAAAATGTATCTCTCAAAATTTCGATATCGATGACCTAAGGTCAGGTCAATTTTGCGACCTCTCCATTATAAGTTAAGGGGAGAAAATTGAAATGCGCCTCTTTTGGACGAAAGACATTATAAACACTCCCAAACACAGTGGTTTAGACACACTGAACATGAAAATGGTGTCCGTGACCCCTGTTTATGCCCTGAGGTCATCTTAGGTCACGAATGGTATCTAACAGTTTTTCGCAAATAACTTTTGATAGAGGCATGCTAGAGCGATGAAAACGCCTTAGCTGTGTTCAACTCGACGATACAAATCGATTGATATGCAACATGACCCTTTCCGGTCAGGTTATGACCTTGACCTGGGGTCAAATTTTCAAGTTGACCTTTCAAGGTCAAGTTTTAGTTCATTCGATGCGTCTTGACGAGAGGAGCACGATGCCGGTAAAAGTAAGCTGGTACAAGGCTTGGGTCAAAAGTTATTGCAGAAAAACTGTTTCCGAAAAAAACGGCTATTTTTGCTGTTTTTGCCCCCTGCAGGCAAAACCGATGACGTTAGGTCAAATCTGAGTGACTTGCTCAGAAAGAACGTTAATAGGGCTATCGAATGCGGTTTTCCGCAGCGCTGTAGCTCTATTGGTTCCCGAGTTATGCGTTGGCTTCTTGGAAATTGTCGACATTCGACCTGGAAATCGGCGAAATTTTGCCTTCAATGACCTCTGGTGACCTGACCTTTGACCTGACCAAAAAATTGACCAAAGTGATTTCCTCATTATTTTTGACGCTCTTTCGAACGCCGGCTTCCGCGTATCGCTACGCGGCCCAGGAGCCGAGTTAGAAGGGGGGTGTTTAAACACACACCCCCAGCAGGGCGTGGAAATCCAGGACCTCCAGCCGGGCGCGGGTTAGATATGATAAATAAGCATATGGCCCACTTCAACGTCTTTATGTGAGTTTTGTAACACCTTAGTTTATCATTAGATGTATTCATTTCAGACCGGTTTCAATTGTTAGGACATCATCTTCAGTGAAGTAAAAACAAATACATGTTACATGACAAGGCGGTTCAAATGAGTTGGCATGACACACTTCGATAAAATCACAGTTGTTGAAAAGTTCGAGACATATTTGGTAAAACACTCGTGGTTCGAAGACACCGTTCAATCGTAAACAAAGCACAGTTTGCAGGTTACTACACCTTTTTGCGTTAGCTTTTGACCATTGGGCAAAACATTTGTACACATTCGCCATATAGATGGCGCTACAAATGGGCGGTTGGTCACGAAGAATCACCATTGTGCAAAACTATTCGGCGATCCTCGTCTACAACTCGACATTGAGCGAATTGTTCGACATTGTGCAAAACAAATCGTCAATGGTCGAAACTATTCGTCATTGAGCAGCCGGGAATCCATCATTGGCCAAAACCGTCTATGCATATTTCAGCATTCAGAAAAACAGATCAGCAATGATTGAAACAATTAATCGCGTGCACTGGCGGCCGCAGGGGGCATGGAACAGCTCATGGGGCCCAATCCTTGCCATTTCCCTCATATAACCGAGTGGATGATGGAAAAGCACACGGCGGCCGGTGAGTGTTTACTGGACGAGACCGGCCTCAGCCTGCACACTCAGCGTAGGTTCGGCTAAGCCCGGGAAGTCACCATGTATCTTTGGGGGTGAGTCCCACACCAAACATGTAAACAACACCTTGCGCTCATTCTAAGTCAGGTGAACGGTATTGCCCTGGTGCTGGAAATGAGATAGGTCTCATAAATTGGCGAAACCTTGCCCTCATGAGAGAGTTCCGGGATGCCAAGACGACCGTCATGACAGATGTGCATGGTGTCCGTCAGGTTCCGCCATGAGGACAGTTTGTTTATTCGATGCGCCAATAGAGAGCTCGTCTTTGAATAGGCGAATTAATTGAAGTTTTTGTAAAGTGCCCATCGACTAACGTAGGCGTGCTAGGATGTAATGGTATGGTGCATTGATGGAAATGACTTCAATGAATGCATTGAACATATTGAATTCAGCTGTGTGTTGTAGGTAACTTGGGTAACACATTGCAAGCAAAAAAAAAATCGCGAAGGGAACACATTGTTTTTTTCTTGTTGACTAAAATGACGTCGTAGGTGATTTTAAACTAAAGTCCAAATGTCTCGGCTGCATGGATTGATATCGCTCGCCGGTTAGATAAACGTATTGCATTTAATGTTGCTAAGCGTTTAGGAAGACTTTAAATTAAATATTCATAATATATCAAATATTAATATGAATATTTAATTTTAACCCTATTCCTGGCGGGGGGGGCCTCAGGAGCCCCCCCCCCCTGAGGTTTTTTGGTTGTTTCTCCCAAACGCGTTGAGCTAGGAAGCTCAAATTTTCTGACTTTTCCTAAAAGGCTTCTACGCAACATGTCTGAAAATTTTGAGTTGATCTGACCTCAGTTCAGGTCACCAGAGGCGGTTTGGTGACCCTACCTCAGAAAAGTTTGCAATCACGCCAGAGCTAGAGTTTTTGACCGATCAATTTCTTCCCTTCAGGCTTTAGTTAGGGTACCAGTATGTGCAATTTGTATATCTCGGAATTTTGATATCGGTGACCTAAGGTCAGGTCAGTTTCGCGACCTCCCCATTATAAGTCAATGGGGGAAAAATCAACTCCCTGTTTTTACCACTAAAACGGGTCGGAATGGCCCCATATACCATACATGACTTCATATACGATCAACCTTCACTACCTTGAGGTCTGTTTTGCTGTTGGGCAGGTGTGAGGTCATGTGACGTCATCAAAGGTCACCAAAGGTTTTTGGTCAATAACTCCGTACAGGAACAAGATACAGACGCGTGGATGGTCTCATTGTGTTCAGCTCGTCAAGACGCATCGAATGATATACATGATGACCTCGAGGTCACGTGACCTGAGGTCAACCTTTGACCTTGACCTTTCGAGGTCAACATATATATCATTCGATGCGGATTGACCAGAGGATCACGATGATGCCCTTAGTTTGTTCCTATCTTGACTAATTCGAAAGTTATTCGAGAAAAACTCTCCATATCTAGCGCCGCCATTTTGACTTTTTCGACCCCTGTGACGTCATCTTTGACCTGACCTGAAAATGACCTTAGTAAAAATTGTAGATCTTGACCGTGCGTATCCGATGCCGTTTACCGTTTGTCGCTGCGATGTGTAGTTTTTTAGATCTGAAGGGGGGGGCCGAATCGCCCCCCCCCCGCCAGTTTCTTGTCCCGGCGGAGCCCGCCAGGAATAGGATTAAGGCCTTCCTAAACGCTCAGCAACACTTGTCAATCGATATACTTAATCTGTCCCGTATTGCATATAAGCTTGACTGAAAATTACAATTACCGTACTGTTCCATTTATAAAGAAATTATAACGAACGGCTGACTTATTGCTTAGAAATGCCCTAAATGTTAATGCTCAAGTGTTGAATGGTCGATGTGTGTTGAGTTCATTTGAAAAAAAAACTAGCCCAGATATCCATCTATTCTGCTTTAAACATTGCTGAGGGGATATCACCAAATGCCGAGGTGCTTTGCCCATTGCCGAAGTCATGGCGAAGTGTCAAACTGTTTTGCAGATCGCTCATTTCAGTGTTCAATCTGTTTTGGTGAATGGCTGAAATGAAACACACGACGCCGGAATAATTGTGCTCAATGCCGATTGTCGAAATGGCTCCTCAAACAGTTAAGGCCAATGGTTGAATTCAAATGCAAAAAGGTGTACTATGGACGTCAAACCCCTTGAGACCCCACTTTTTTGCGATTATTTTAAATATGTCAACTCTCGTTGACGATATTCTGGCAATGTATGTTTCAGAACCTGCCGAAACTTTTATTACTAAGGTATTTTGACGCCAAACGATTATGAAAGGTATTTCTCATTCACTCGTAATGTTAAATTTCACGGAACGAATCTGCTGTTTGGGTAGAGGCTACGCGCCCATGGGGCGGAGCCACTTAATGACGTCAGCGCTAAGCTCCGCCCTACCCCTACGGCGCTCCTTGCCCGGCGACCGGTCACTCGCGTCTCGCGCTCCATTTAGGCTTGATGGTGGGCGGTAGCTGGTAGCGGTAGCGGGCGCTCGTAGATGACATTAAGAGCAGATGGCGCTGGTGGCGGGGCTCGAGTATGGCCGAACGCAATCCTCTGCCCGGGCCTGAATTGACCTTAGCATTACGATTGAATGAGAAATACCTTTCATAATCGTTTGGCGTCAAAATACCTTAGTTATAAAAGTTCGGCAGGTTCTGAAACACACATTGCCAGCATATCGTCAACGAGAGTTAACGCATTTAAAAATTATCGCAAAAAGTGGGGTCTCAAGGGGTTTGACGTCCATAGTAGGATCACTGTACGACGTACAGTGGGTGAGCTGAGCTACTCCCGTTGATTCTTGGTCGATATCGATGGATGTAAATTGATTCCAAAATTATAAGATGTTGCTGCTCATTGTCCAAAATCGTTAAGTTTTCCATGGTGAAGGGTGTGTCACATTGGAGACTGTGGTCACGAATGGATAAATGTTTAGGTGACGTAAGTAAGTTACATGTGCGGTCAGATATTCCTTTGTGCTCACAGACTGGTATGAAGGCGTACATACGCGCCAGTGCTGGCCACAGGAAAGGTCCACTTTGGATCCACTGCTATCTTGATGATCTGATCTGCTCCACCACGACCGAAACTGAGCACCTGGAGACGCTGGAGGACACGTTCCAGCTGGCTCAGAAGCACGGGGTGAAGTACAAACTGGCTTCTCTGTCGATCAGTGAAACTGCTGGGACATGTCATTTCATCCGAGGGCATAAGTGTCGATAACAGCAAAACACAGACAATCGCCCAAATAGCAGAACCGGCCAATAAGACAGAGAAAGGAGCTTTCGTAGGCTTGGCCAACTTCTAAATACAAAAGCTTCGTACGGGGTTTTGCGGCCCTGGCACGACCCTTACTGAACTTGCTGAAGAAGAACGTGCCCTATGTATTCACCGAAGAGTGCAGGGAGTCTTTTGAGGCGCTGAAACGGTGTTATGCGAGAGTCCGGTGCTCCGGTACCCCGACTTCTTGGGTTCCACGTCCCATTCCACGTCTACACCGACGCGAGCTCACGAGCACTGGGAGCGGCGCTGCATCAGGAGTTTGAGGATGGCTCTCACCCTATAGCTTACGCTAGCCGGGTGATGACGCCGTCCGAGCTGCCGCAGCCTATACTGGTAAAAGAGAGCTTGGCGGTCGTCTTTGCCGTCTGTGAGAAGTTATTTTCCTATCGCGACGGACGGCATTTCATACTGACCGCAGACAACAGCGCTCTCAGATACCTGCTCCAGGCCACAACGGAACCCAAGCTCCTAGACTTGTGAGGGATTCATTGAAGTTTCTCGATTTCGAGTTCGAGATGCGGCATCGCCCGGGACCCGAAATACCGCACGTGGATGGACTGATCCGTTTGTCTTGGAAGGCAATGAAAGAAGGGCAAAGCCAAAAAGTGACCGCAGACATCGACCGACTCGAACACTCGGCCGGTTTGTACCGTCATTGAGATCAACAAACCGCTGAGGGATGAGGAGCTGCGAGCAGACCAGCTCAAGGACGAGCAGTTGGAGCCGATTATAAGATACCTTAACCCTCGCCGGACCTATTGGTTTTCCACATACGCGCCGGCCGAGGGGGGGGGGCGGGTAAGACCCCCCCCCCTAGCCGTTTCGCCCCTGGTGGAGCTAGCGCGTCGCGAAAAAAAACGAGTGTGTGCGCCGTTACGAGACGCAGAGATTGGTACCCGATTTTAAGGTCCTAGGTCAACCGGTGACCTCTGAGGTCAGGTCAAGTGCCCCAAGGTACGGTTCAGTTTTTGGTGAATAACTTCGCAAAAAACGGCCGCAGAGCCGCGATTTTGGCAGCATCGTGTTCGCCTCACTCAGGCGCGTCGAATGATATAGTTTTTGTCCGGGTCAGATCAACTTGGGGTGTTGACCTCAGTTCAAGGTCAGGTCAGCACCCCCAGGTCACGAAGTTGGTCGAAAGAGTTATGTCGCATATCATTCGGTTCGGCAGGTCTTCCTGAGTCCATAGGTTGCCTTCCCGACTCGCTAGCTCAATTTGATCAAGAGTTATTGACGAAAAACTAATATGACCTTGAGGACGTCATAAATGACGTCACGCAAGGTCAACATTGCAAAAGTGACGCATCTAACCTTGCAAGGAGTGCATTAAATCACGATTCTGTGTGCTTGAGGTAGTTGGAGATCGTGGCGCGGCGCCAGAATAGCAGTTTTCATTTTTCCCCATTGACTTATAATGGTGAGGTCACGAAAATGACCTGACCTCATATGACCTTAAGGAAAAATCCGAGATATGCAAGTTGTGAGTCTCATAATGGATACTAGATCCTGCAAGTTTCATTTCCTGTGACATCTCCTCTGGCAGTGACGGCGTTGCGAAGTTGCGACATCTGAAGACCGTGCAGAGGTTCACTTATGACGTTATAGGTCAGTGACCTGACCTGACCCAAAAATGCGGTTGGTGTCAAAAGGTCCGGCTTGAATCAAAGGTCAGGTATGCTAAGTTTCAGCTCTCTATCGCCAGCGTGTTCAGAGCTATCGCGAAAAAACCCTATGGAGGGGCGGCACCCGCCCCCCCCCCCCTCTGCCGGTAGGGTTAAAGGGACTATCCCACCTTCTAAAATGTTGTTAAAACCAGTTAAATTGTGCCCGACTTTATAGATTGGATGACCAGGAACACGGTTCTGGCATTTATTTTTCATTAAACATCTTAGGCTTCCCATATTCCAAACACAAACTTTCAAATATGTGACGTCACAGCCCAAAATTACCTCCTTCCCCCAGGCCACATTACTGTCATAAAGCTGATTCTTTTTACTCTGTAGGCACCACAACAAAGTTCAGACCAAGTTTTAAGCGATTTTTCAACGAACAAACCCATTTAACCCGCGCCCTGCTGGGGGGGGTGTTTGAACACCCCCCTTGTGGTTATATTCGCCGTTTTTGGCACACCTTATCATACATCAATTCTACACATCTTGTTAAAATTTCAGACCAAGGTCATTCAAGGTCAGGTCACCAGGTCACTTGAAGTGACCTCACCTCATAAAAAGTTTCAATGTCTGTCATAGCTACACCGAGTGACCGATCGCTTTGAAACTTTCAGCGATTGCTAAGAGCAATAGCATGTACAAAATTTATCTCTCAGAATTTTGATATCGATGACCTAAGGTCAGGTCAATTTTGCGACCTCCCCATTATAAGTCAATGGGAGAAAATTGAAATGCGCCTCTTTTGGACGAAAGACATTATAAACACTCCCAAACACTGAATTATAAGTGGTTTAGACACACTGAACATGAAAATGGTATCCTTGACCCCTGTTAATGCCCTGAGGTCATCTTAGGTCACGAATGGTATCTAACAGTTTTTCGCAAATAACTTTTGATAGAGGCATGCTAGAGCGATGAAAACGCCTTAGATGTGTTCAGCTCGACGATACGGATCGACTGATATGCAACTTGACCCTTTCCGGTCAGGTCATGACCTTGACCTGAGGTCAAATTTTCAAGTTGACCTTTCAAGGTCAAGTTACAGTTCATTCGATGCGTCTTGACGAGAGGAGCACGATGCCGGTAAAAGTAAGCTCGTACAAGGCTTAAGTCAAAAGTTATTGCAGAAAAACTGTTTCCGAAAAAATCTGTTATTTTTGCAGTTTTTGCCCCCTGCAGGCAAAACCGTTGACGTTAGGTCGAATCTGAGAACATTACTCAGAAAGGGCGATAATAGGGCTATCGAATGCGCTTTTCCGCGGCGCTGTAGCTCTATTGGTTCCCGAGTTATGCGTTGGCTTCTTGGAAATTGTCGACATTCGACCTGGAAATCGGCGAAATTTAGCCTTCAATGACCTCTGGTGACCTGACCTTCGACCTGACCAAAAAATTGACAAAAGTGATTTCCTCATTATTTTTGACGCTCTTTCGAACGCCGCCTTCCGCGTATCGCTACGTGGCCCAGGAGCCGAGTTAGAAGGGGGGGTGTTCAAACACCCCCCCCCCCCAGCAGGGCGTGGAAATCCAGGACCCCCAGCAGGGCGCGGGTTAAATCAGAATGACTAAACGAGGTGACGTCACACTAACGGTCGCTCCATGTTGAAGATAGGGCCTTGTACAAGGCCCATTTTCAAACGAAGGGAACGAATTTTTTCAACACCAAGAGGCCGCGGGGGTTGCAACCGGCCCCCGGTCAATGGCATTGGCAGCTTCAGCTCTGGTGACGTAAGCAGAGCGTGAAGGTTTTTTTATTTTCCCTTCACTAGTGCTAAACCTATGGGAGAAACCGATTTCGAGGGCAAAACTTAAAGTCGATTTATGAACTTATTAGTCGAGATACGTAAAAACCTAGTGTACCACACGACTGCCTGATCTTTCTTCTATCGATACCCGTATCCACTTTGGCGATGGTACAGTATATCTAAAAAGTATGTCCCCTGGTTTGGCTCTCCCACAGGAGGCGAATCGGTAACTTGGCTGAATCCCAGTTGCGGCACCCGGCCGCCAGGGTCGCTGCCGTGCGAGCGGCCTTGACCGCTCGCATGTCATTGGTAGTTCGGTCCCTCCCCATCTATACCGAGGTGGGGAGGGGAGAAGAGGGGAAGAGAGGGGAGGGAGCGGCATCCGCTCGGCACTGGGCGATACCTGGCTGACCCCGCGCTCCCTCGCTGACCTTTGTCCTGCCCTCAGGCGAAGACCGACTTCCTGGCCTGTAGCGGCCCAGCTGAAAACCGAGCTCGCGGGGCGCGACTCCATTGGCCCAATCTTATAAATGGAATGCTGTCGTATTCACGGCATTAGATAATATTAATAGTGATACCAGCAGTGGATGTGGTAAAATACAGTCCAAAGCAAACGAAAGCACACGATTCGTGCATAATGCACCCTCCCATTCAAATAAGCCCGCCAACTTCGATAGATTGTGTAGTTTCTTAGGGCGTAAAAGATGCAAAACACTACCGATTTTTTTTTAGCTCGGCCACTGGGACCGACAATATACAATTGACTGAAATGCATGAAAACCATTTTGCATTTAGGTAATAGCCGTTTTCTGCACCCAAACTTAAGCCAGTGACGCCCTGTCCATTCTAAAGCGTTTATAAGATTGGTCCCAGCACCCGATTTTATATGAGGAAGTCGTTTAAAAAGCATCTTATTTCTAACGAATTTATTATTATGGCCACTTTTACAGGACGTCTATAGAGCTTTGACTTTTACATTTCTTCCTCGTTCAGGAGCAACGTTTTAACCCTCACCGGACCTTCAGGTTTTCTGAATACCGAGGGGGCGTTGGGGGTTGGAAGTGAGGAAACAACCCCCTTCGCCGATTCGCCCCTAATTGAGCTAGAGCCTCACGAAAGAAACGATCGTGTGCGTCGTTACGAAATGCAGCGATTGGTCTCCGATTTAAGGACCAGGGTCAGCCGATGACTTCGGAGGTCAGGTCAAGTGGCCCAAGGCACAGGTTCGGTTTTTGGTAAATAACTTCGCTAAAAATGATAGCAGATCCGCGATTTTAGCAGCATCGTGTTTGTCTAGCTCAGGCATGTCGAATGGTATACTTTTTCTTCGGGTGAGATCAACTTAACACTCGCCCGTATAGGGGGGGGGGGTCGAACGGACCCCCCTCCCTCGGTTTTTCGCGAATAACTCGCGTAAAAAGCGGTCGATTGCGACGAAACTTTCAGTACCCTCGCGTTAATCAATTTTACACCCACCCTGAAATTGTCATGACCCTGACCTTAATGACCTTTGACCTGTGACCTACTTTTCGAGACCATGTTTGGCCGGAATCGCGATTCGGCGTATGTCGGCTCGCATTAGCGGCGCGTTTGCAGTCTTTTCGTGGTTTTAAGCGTTCAAACATGGGATATGATGTTGCTTCCATGCATTAGGGTGGGTGTCAAGGTCACCGGAAAGTTAAGTCAGGTCATTGATCTTTGATGACCTCGGTTCGCTTTTTCGAGTTTTACATGTTTCTAGCCCAGTTTTAGGAGCTGAGTTCGAATTTAGCAGCCATGTGAGCATTTCCGAAGTAGTTTTGGTGCCCTTGTAACATGTTGCGAAGCTGTCAGAGCCGGTTGCCACCTACTACGAATACCCTTACTGGTTGACCTGACCTGACCTGACCCGACCTGGCCTAAATGAATGAAGACATCATCTGTGATCAAAACTAACATGATATTCGTGATCAGCACCCCGAAAACCCCATAGCAGCCACGCTTTACGACTTTCTAACAGGTCCCGATTTTCCCGACTTTTGGGTCATTGACCTGACCTGGAAGGTCAACCGATGACGTAGGACCTTAAAATTGGGTATCATCGGCTTCCTCTCGTGACGGGCAGCACGCTCGTTTTTTCGGCGAAGCTCTAGCTCGATCAGGGGCGAAACGGCAAGGGGGGTCCAACGGACCCCCCCCCCCCCCTTATACGTTTGCGGCTGGAAAAACAACAATACGGGCGAGAGTTAAGGTGTTAACCTCGGGTCAAGGTCAGGTCACAGCTCGTCAGGTCACGAAGCTGGTCAAAGGAGGTCATATTGCATATCAATCGATTCGGCAGGTCTCTTCGTGTCCATTAGTGGCTTTATCGACTCGGTAGCTTTAGTTGATCGGGAGTTACTGTCGAAAAACTGATAGCCTTAGTTACGTGATAAATGACGTCACGCAAGATCAACAAAGCAAAATTGAAGCATCAGACCTTGCAAGGAGCGCATGAAATCACGATTCCGTGTGCTTGAGAATTTGAGATAGTTGTATATCATTTCCGGACCAAACCAGCAATTTCCATATTCCCCTGGCTTTTAATGGTGAGAGACCGACCTGATCTCAGGCGACCCTTCAGAAAATCCGAGATATACATTTATACAAGTTGTGAGACCTCTCGATCATGCTTCCTATAAGATCCTGTAAGTTTCATCTCCCTATGAAAGCTCTGCACTGAGGGTGTTGCGAAGTTGGAACATTTTAGGACTGTGCACACAGTCCTAAAATGTTCATTTTAGGACAGTTTAGGACAGTTTCACACAGTTCATTTTAGGACTGCTCGTTTATGACGTCATAGATCAGTGACCTGAATTGACTTAGAAATGCGGTTGGCGTAAAAAAAAATCCGACTTATCAAATCCCGACTAAAAAAAATCGACTTATAATCCGGTTAATCAAATCCCGACCATGTTTTTACCTGGCCATTAATGTTCTAGCCTTACATGTGATTGTTTGAACGCGGAAGATGCTGAATCTTGGTTAACCCCATACTTATCGTATGATAAAGAACGTCAGTGTTAGAAAGTTAATTAACAATTTTATTTAGGATAGTTTAATTCAAGTGGGTATAATCCGACTTGACAATTTACTAGGAGGGTTTTGCAGCGCTATTAGTTCGGCATGTAATTATAAATCATTGCTAATTTCGATCCGGATATCGTTATTCAATGCTGGTCTTTGCGTCCTCAGAAAAGTTGTTTATAGTCATGAAGGCTTGCATTGACCCATACTTTCCATTTTTCAGCACCATTATTCGCCGTAGTTGACCAGGTGTTTTTCTTCAGCTCTCTCCTGAATCCTTTGGCTTAGACCTGGCGTATCAGCCGTGCATCGCAAGACGCACCTACCACACACAAGTTCATGATCCCCACGAACCCACATCAGCGTCCGTTCGCTTGGTGTGTGACCCCTTGACCTTTGGCCGCGACAACTGCCAGCTTGCCGGAGCACCCCTCCCTACACGCGCTGCCCCGCCCGCTCCCCCCCCCCCCCCCCCCCGGGGTCGTGTCACGAAGGTTCGGGCTTACGCTACTACCGGCCGCTGCGCAGCTGTCACCTAGCGCTTGGGAATGTGTGGTCTGGTGCGGATTCAGCCAACTACCGGCTCGCGACACCAGCGCCACGTAGTGGCGACGGTACATTCTTTTTAGACATACTGTACATACATAAAACGCTGGAATATGGCGATAAGCGGGAAGATGTCATCCTAAACGGTATTATTCAATTACATCTTGATGGTTGCTTTCTCGAATGCTCGGAACGTACCGAGTAGTGATGAACCTGACCTCTGATTCAAGCCGGATCTTGCAATACCAGAAGCTTTTTCAGGTCAGGTCAGGTCACTGACCTTTGACGTCATAAGTGAACCTCTGCACGGTCCTCAGATACCGCAAGTTCGCAACGCCCTCAGTGTCAAAGCAGATTTCACAGGGAGATGAAACTTGCAGGACCTGGTATCCTCCAGAAGTCTCACAACGTGTATATCTCGCTTTTTTATTCAAGGTCACATGAGGTCAGGCCGGTCATATGAAGTCACCATTATAAGCCAATGGGGGAAACTTATAAACAGCTATTTTGGAGCCCAGAACGATCTCAGACTAGCTGTAGCACACGCAACCGTGATTATTTCATGCACTCTTTACAAGGTTCGATGCTTCATTTTTGCACCAAGAGCTTGCGTGACGTCATTGATGACGTCACTAGTGTCATAAGTTTTTCGACAATAACTTCTGATCAAATTGAGCTAGCGAGTCGGGAAAGCCACCAGTAGACTCGGGAAGACCTGCCAAATCGAAGGATATGTGACATGACCTCCTTCGACCAAGTTCGTGCCCTTGGGATCTCTGACCTCACCGTAACCCGAGGTCAACACCCAAAGTTGGCCTCACCCAAATAAAAAGAATACCATTCGACGCGCCTGAGCAGGGCGAATACGATGCTGTCAAAATCGCGGCCCTGCAATCATTTTTTGCGAAGTTATTCGCCAAAACCGAACCCGTACCTTGGGCCACTTGACCTGACCTCAGAGGTCACCGGTTGACCTGAGAGAGACCTTAAAATCCGGCGAGGGTTAGGCGGGTTCCACTGTGCACAAACAGCTAAGGGCTGTGCAGTGTGCATTTAGTATGGTCATGAGAGAATCCTGTTTGATTTGGGCTTATAATACAATGCATGATCACTTCTTGTTCATAAGTTTTATTGATTTTCTTCTTCCCAAAAACAAATAATAAATGCTCTTCTCCATATTCCCCTTCACTCAACAACTTTTGATCACTTTTCCCTGAAGGCCTAAGGTAATGCATTGGTAAAAACACAAATGGACGGCTCATCTCAATAGTCAATACTTTTGTCTCCATCAGCCTTTGATCATGGTGGCAATGCAATGTGATGATGACAGCATTCCATTTAACACCACTGAAACACAACTTAGCTCAAAAACACTCATATAAATTTATTTATCTCCATTTGTGCAAAATTACTTAACTGATCACATTAGGCCTGTACACATTCAGCTGTTGTGCTGTTGTCAGCCGAGAAACGTTCACCTTATTGGCTGAAAAATTAATGACGTCATGTTGCACTTGCAACATGACGTCATCTCTCTGCTGACGGCAGCATAGGCTGACGAGCTGTGCTGCCAGGAGAAAGCAAGTGCAGAGATGCCAAGCCGTCAGCAGAAGCCATAAATGACGCATTTAGACACTGGTAGTGGCGCATGTAAACAAATCACGTGCCACATTTTTACTAAGTACTGCAGATAAATGAAAATTCGACACTGTATAGACGCTTTTCACGTTATTTTGTTTTCATAATTATTTATCAATGTAAGAAGACTAAATATTTCCATTGCATATTATATGCAAATATTTTGATAATATACCTAACTATTAAAATATTGTATTAATAAAGGACATGAATATGAGACGATATATTTGTTTACAAAGCCACATTTGTAGACAGTCAGCCACTGCTGACATTTCTCATCAGCCGAATGTGTACAACTCCGTCAGCCAGAAACGGTGGGTGGAGCCTATTTCGGCTGACAACAGCACACCAGCTGAATGTGTACAGGCCTATTCTTTGACTATTGCTTCAGAAAGACATATCAGGCCATAGGATTGTGTGAAACAAGAAAAGATTATCAGGCAATAGAGTTGATATATGTGTATATGAAGTCCAGATTGTAGACTTTAGTTTGGTAGGTTGTAGGAGTTAGGTTGTAGGTTTTAGGCTGGTGGGTTCGTAGGTAGTATATTGGTAGGTTGAAAGCTTTGAGTTAGAACTAGAAGGTAAGGTTAGGTCAGGTTAGTTGTTCAAAATCTTCACTGGACTTCATCTTCACATTTACCACAGAGTTGACACTTGACAAGCTGTGCCAGCCAATCTAGCAACTAAGTATTCCGCACTAGCACGCACATAGGCAGTAGGCTGGAAATGTGCACAATCACACGAAAAAAAGGCTGCAAGCTTGGGAACTCTGCACTTATATGGAAACTACAGCAATATTCAATGATGTCTCATTTGCCTTCTGAAAATTTCTTAGATAGCAATCAACAGTGCCAGCACATATCACAGCACAGCCGTTCGGCACGACATTTACCACATCAAGGCATGCATTGTGCACTGATCCACACAAAATTCACACCACAATTAATCTGCACTGCATACATCTTGCTGAACTGCCATTATTAGCAATATAATGTTGCAGCCGCAGGCATTGTAAGCATCAGAAGAGAGCCTGATGTTCTGGAGATTAACGGAGCAGTTTGAACATGCTTGCAAATCTGATGTTATTCATAGGTCTAAGCCTGACTTCGAGGAAATTTGAAGAATAATTTGAAATCAGTTGCAATGCTGTTATTCCAGCCGTTTCAGTTTCACTTTTCAGCGAGGTTGTGCAGAGCCATAACAAGGTCTTCTTCACTTCAAATGATAGTTTCCATTGCAAATCAGAGGCAGAACTCCTACCACAATTATTGAAGAAAATTATTAAAGTGAAAATCACTGCGACGAAAAAGTACTGACGGCAGGAGACGCGATTTCAATAATAGAAATAACATATCACCCAAAGCTACCTATACTGTATTTTGTTTACCTCGGCCACCGAAAACACGTGTTTTTTTTCCGACCGACTGCATTCGCCGACTCGCGGCCCCAGATGACGTAATCGACAAAGAATTGGCCATTGGAGATAATAAAAATGATTTTTGGGACAATATGAGAATAAACAGGTAACACAATATAATTTTGTTATTTGATAATGTCCAAAATTCGTCTTAACTTCCTTAGATGGGGACTTTTTACTCTATGACGTCATGTGTGCCAACAGTTTTCAAGAGGAAGTATAACAGTGGAATAAACCTACCTCTATTTGTAACTTGTTCGCCATTTCTGTCGACATTTGACTGCTACCATATCCCAAACTCTGACTGTACCCGGTGTTCTATATACTCTGGTTGCAACCTAGATAGATAATGGTTTCTGAACCTCGCCGCAAACTTGGCTATCTCAACTCAAACCCCATGTTAAAGGTGGGATAGTCCCTTTAATGCATTCTGAAAGTACCAATGTGTCACATGCATAGGGGGAAGGGCATGGGCACGCGTTTTATGGTCTGAAGATATGCCTACTCCCGCGTAACTTCTTTTTTTCTTCAAGTAAATATTAAATTATCCCTCGTATTTAAAATAAGGTGGCCGAAATCCAATGAGGAGCGCAGATTTTAGGGTAGGTGGGTATTGGCGACCAGACTCAAGCAAAGGTTTGTGGCGACGCCCTGGAAAATGTCCCTAGAAGTTCTGAAACCATGGTGACGCCGCTGACTGCGTTCCTAGCAGCAAAGCTAGAACGTCGACCTGTAAATAACATACCGGCGCAAGAGCTCAACATCCTCTCGAGCGAATTCATCGTAGCCCTTTACAAGGACACTGGCGAGCCATATGAAGTTTCCACTTACTGATGGCATCCGCTATTCCATCGAACGCTCTCTAAAGCAGGTAAAACATCTTCAAGCAGATTTGAGCGGCCCAGAGTATGACAAGTTCCGAGGTGCTCTAGTAGCAGCTAAGATGACAGTGGTCAAAGCGGCTGGGAAGGGAAGTCGCCCAAAGCGGGCTATGCCACTAACGGAGGATGAAGAGAGCAAGCTGTGGGCGAGTGCACAGTGATGCAAATGGGGTTCACGAGTGGCCATAAATACCCAAAAGTCAAGTTTACCAAATCGAGTTAATTGCGATATGGTTGAGTAGACAAATGTTTGGGGCATCTGAAATCACATGGTTTTCATGTTTTTGTCAAAACCGGCCTCGTGTATAATCGTCAGAAGTCGTGACATTTTCTAGGTCGTAAAATGACGGTCAGACACTCGCAAGTTCAAACGCCGCTGGTTTGCGTTCATTTCGTACAAATTGAAAACATTATGCATGGGAATGATCCCCAAAGCCTTCTGCTTCTAATGCCGGGTCACAAAAAGCCGTATCTTATTCGCTTTGGCGGTAATCTGACTATTTGTCATCATGTTGCAATCGCAGTTTTTTACTAAGAAAAAAAATGCTTTCGTTTCACCTACAGCACTTAACACAGTGTGTGCCCGTTAGTGCACCATACCATAGCCTTCCCTAGTCATTTCTGAGTCGCATCGTGAAAGAATTAAGGCGCTAGCACAGGGCTGACCGGCGCTACAGAAGTTTTCGTCCGGCACGGTCGGGTGCCGCTGACCGGCGCTACAGAGAGTTTTGTCCGGGCGGTCGGGTGCCGCAGTGGGCGCGCAGTGGGCGGGTGGGTGCCGCCGCGCGGCGTCCGGGCGCGGCGCGGCGGCGCGGCCGCCCGGGCCGCCCGCTGCGCCGCGGCACCCGACCGTGCCGGACGAAAACTTCTGTAGCGCCGGTCAGCCCTGTGCTAGCGCCTTAATTCTTTCACTATGCGACTCAGAAATGATTAGGGAATGCTATGATATGGTGCACTAACGGGCACACACTGTGTGAAGTGCTGTAGGTGAATTGAAAGCAAATATTTTTGGTAAAAAACTGCGGTTGCAACATGATTACAAATAGTTAGCTCACCGCCAAACCAAAATAGATACGGCTTTTTATGACATGGCAGTAGAAGCAGCAGGTTTCGGGGATCATTTTCATGTATAATTTTTGCAGTTTGTATGACCTGAACGCACGCTAGCGGCACTTGAATTTCAAATACCTGACAGTCATTTTACGACATCGAAAATGTCTCGACTTCTGACAGTCCTACACGAGGCCGGTTTTGACAAAAACATTAAAATCATACTTTTTCAGACACCTCAAACATTTGCCTGACTGACCATATTACGATTTATTCGATTAAGTGAACTTGAATTTTGGGCCTTTTTCGTATTTATGGCCACTCGTGAACCCCATTTGCATCACTGTGGAGTGGTGCTATGGGGCCCGACTCACCACACCAAACTCTCTCTCTTGACAGCGTTGTGGTGGAAATTCACGACTGGATTTGGCTTGCGTGGTGTTCAGGAGCATCGGCAAATGGAATGGGGTGACATATCCGTAGTAAAAACAGCAGAGGACACTTATTTGGAGAACACGGAAAGGACCACCAAAACAAGAAAAGGACGGAGCGGCACGACCGAAGATAATCTGCACGTGTGAAAACGGCTGCTCTGAGACCTGTGCGGTGGCTCTTTTCCAGCTATATAGCGAAAAAAGGTCGGGCATCAATCAGCCCGCGTTCTACCTGGCCAGGGGGCATCGACGTCTAGTAGGAAAATCTGGCAATCCCCGGCGTGACGTAACGTCGGGTATGACCGACGGCACCTTGCACTGAAAGATACGGCGGAACGGCTATTTTTGAAAAATGGTTAAAAATACTTTTGTGCGATTATGACACATAAAACGCATATCAGCATGTTTCTCATCATGTGATTAAGCCATATCCGGGGTCGAAAATAGCCGAGCCCCTCCCGATTTCCAACCATCGACCTTATAAGCAAAGCATGTAAGCGAAATCCTTAACCCGCGCCCTGCTGGGGGGGGGGGGTGTTTGAACACCCACCTTGTGGTTTTTCGCGAATATCTCAAAAACGGCGGCGCGGAGCGCCGCCGTTTTTGGTACACCTTATCATACATCAATTCTACACATGTGAAAATTTCAGACCAAGGTCATTCAAGGTCAGGTCACCAGGTCACTTGAAGTGACCTCACCTCATAAAAAGTTTCAATGTCTGTCATAGCTACACCGAGTGACCGATCGCTTTGAAACTTTCAGCGATTGATAAGGGTAACAGTATCTATAAAATGTTTATCTCGGAATTTTGATATCGGTGACCTAAGGTCAGGTCAATTTTGCGACCTCCCCATTATAAGTCAATGGGAGAAAATTGAAATGCGCCTCTTTTGGACGAAAGACATTATAAACACTCCCAAACACTGAATTACAAGTGGTTTAGACACACTGAACATGAAAATGGTGTCCGTGACCCTTGTTTATGCCCTGAGGTCATCTTAGGTCACGAATGGTATCTAACAGTTTTTCGCAAATAACTTTTGATAGAGGCATGCTAGAGCGGTGAAAACGCCCTAGATGTGTTCAGCTCGACGATACGGATCGACTGATATGCAACATGACCCTTTCCGGTCAGGTCATGACCTTGACCTGAGGTCAAATTTTCAAGTTGACCTTTCAAGGTCAAGTTATAGTTCATTCGATGCGTCTTGACGAGAGGAACACGATGCCGGTAAAAGTAAGCTCGTACAAGGCTTGGGTCAAAAGTTATTGCCGAAAAACTGTTTCCGAAAAAATCGGCTATTTTTGCAGTTTTTGCCCCCTGCAGGCAAAACCGTTGACGTTAGGTCAAATCTGAGAGAACTACTCAGAAAGGGCGTTAATAGGGCTATCGAATGCGCTTTTCCGCGGCGCTGTAGCTCTATTGGTTCCCGAGTTATGCGTTGGCTTCTTGGAAATTTTCGATATTCAACCTGGAAATCGGCGAAATTTTGCCTTCAATGACCTCTGGTGACCTGACCTTTGACCTGACCAAAAAATTGACCGAAGTGATTTCGTCATTATTTTTGACGCTCTTTCGAACGCCGCCTTCCGCGTATCGCTACGTGGCCCAGGAGCCGAGTTACAAGGGGGGGGGGTGTTCAAACACCCCCCCCCCAGCAGGGCGTGGAAATCCAGGACCCCCAGCAGGGCGCGGGTTAAGGGCGATTTTCCGTTACATATCCGTACATATACGTCCTTATGGAAATTGGTTTTGTGGCGACTGGCGACGCGCGCGACATCTGTGCGGCACCTGTTGCGACACCTGGTGGCTGCACTTCTGCTGTATGTAGGATTTTAGGACTAAAGGACGTATCGCTAAAGTACGTAGGACAAAAGTACGTATGCAAATGTTCGTACGCAAATATACGTAGGCGATAAAGTTCGTATGCCAAAAGTACGTACGCAAATATTCGTACGCAAAAGTACGTATGCAAAAGTACGTCGTGCATAAAGTCGTATGTCAAAAGTACGTACGCAAATGTTCGGACGCAAAAGTACGTATGAAAAAGTACGTAGTACATAAAGTACGTATGCCAAAAGTACGTACGCAAATGTTCGTACGCAAAAGTACTTATGCAAAAGTACGTAGTGTAAAATGTACGTATGACAAAAGTACGTACGCAAATGTTCGTACGCAAAAGTTCGTATGCAAAAGTACATAGTGTATAAAGTACGTATGCTAAAAGTACGTACGCAAATGTTCGTACTCAAAAGTACGTATACAAAAGTACGTAGTGTATAAAGTACGTATGCAAATGTTCGTACGCAAAAGTTCGTATGCAAAAGTACGTAGTGTATAAAGTACGTAAGCTAGAAGTAGGGTATAGTAGTGTAAGTTGAGCCTTTTTTTCTTTATTGCTGCTCTGTTACCATACTACAGGGAAATCATGACAAATTTATATACCAAATAATATAGCTTTGTCCATTTCGCCCATTTACTCATCGAGAAATTTTGCTATGCCTTGTAACAAATGCTCATTAAATAAAGAATAAGAAAGGTATTACACATTGATCAACTTAACCCAAGGGTGGGGTACGTACTTAATACCCTACCTACATTTGCTATACGTACTTTTGTCCGTGACGTACTTTTGTCCACACGTAGGGTAGACCGGGGCAAGTCGCCCCGCCGAGGTAATACGCCTCACCGATGTTTCTCGGAACTGGCAGAGTTCTGGGGAAAGACCTTCTCTTCTGTTAACCCGGCCGGGCCCGGGCGGTAATTCCAACCACCGCAGCCCGGGGAGGGGCGTTTTTCGCCCCCCTGTCTAACTCCGTAAATAAGGGAGCTACGCAAACAAAAGAGATACCAAACGAAAGGTCCTTACGAGACGATTCTAAAGCACCCAAAATTTTTGACCTCAGGTCAATTTCAAGGTCAGAGGTCAAGGTCAAAGGCAAAAACCGGCACATGTGTAGTGATCTCAAAGTTAGCGTTCTAGAGGACGGCAGGATGCATAAAACCGGCAAAATTGGGTGTCAAACAAAAGAAGAGAATCATCTGAGAATTCCGAAAATGTGCTCAACATCAAAGGTCAAGGTCAAGGTCATGCTCAAAATTGACCTCAAACTTTGCACTTTTTCGTACATCTTGCGTGTCAACTTCCAAGATGGTTTGAAATGTTTTGAGGCTTATCAGGTCCCTATTTGTGATTCATCTTACGATACAAGGCTGCTCAAAGGTCAAGGTCACAGAAGAGAGTCCTTGTTAGAGGCTATTTCACTGATTCAAGTTAGTAATAATAAATAAGACAATTTTGCCATCCGGAGGCTCTAAATAAAGGCTTAGAGGAAAATAGATGCCAGATTCGTGATCAGCGGTAGGAATCCATCATAAACGACTTTGGTGTGTCAAGGTCAACCAAAGGTCATTCGAGGTCACATGAGGTCAACATAAAACTTGTCCTTTTCCAAACAAAATATATATCATTCGACGCGGCTTGACAAGGCAAATGCGATGGTACCACTGTCGTAGCTCTAGGACCATTTTTGTCGAAGTTATCGAAAAACTAAAATCACAGCTCGGGGTCGTTGACCTGACCTCTGACCTCAGGTCACTTAAACTATTTTTGTATTCTTCTCTAGGTAAAACGCTACACAACCGTGCTCGTAATTTGTCTTTATCTCTAAAACTCTATTTTTAGCAGCTATTTGAAGTTCGCGTCTGTGACACCTAAGTTTGCCGTGCAGGGAAAATCGACTTTGCGACGTCATCAATGGGGCTAAGTCCAAATTTTTTACTTCAGAAGATGTCAAATTGATGGGAGAAACGGTACTGAAGGTTTCGCTTTCCTATCCTTATAAACGTTCGGGAGCTATCGCAAATATTCGCCAGGGGGGGCGAAAAACGCCCCCCCCCCCCACGGGCCCGCGAGGGTTAATCTAGTGTATGGGGCTTCTTGCCTCAGGCCGTGGCGCGTTTTTCCCTGGGGTTGGTGCAAAATGCCCCATTTGCAGTTGCTTCACAAAGCACTTCCTAGCTGGGAGTCCGATCATAAGTGAATGAATTTGAGGGGTGGAATTTAACACGCGCAGTGGAAGGGGGGGGCCGATTTCGCCTACCCCTCCTGTTTTTCGCCAATAACTCGCGCCGCAAACATGATATTAACCCGCGCGGGGCTGGGGTCTCCAGCCGAACGCGCGGGGCTGGGGAAGGGGGTAAATTTTACCCCCCCCCCCCTGTTATCTCCCGAGCTAATGGTCCGATTTTGAAAATTCAAACGCCAATCGAAAGATCTCATAACGAACAACTAAAAACATGTACTTAATTTAAAGTTTGAGGTCAAGGTCAAGGTCAGGTCAAGGGTACAAATTGCAAGTTTCTACAGTATCGGCCTTGCACCGTAGTTGCCGAAGAATGGAGTCATCCGCCGCATAGACCCGGGAACAAGGGGGGGGCAGCGGGGGCGCTTGCCCCCCCCCAACTTGAGAGCCGAGGGGGCGGCGCCCCCTCAACATTGAGGCAGCGTGAAAGGATCTTTCCTCCCTTTTCCGGACTTCTTTCCTTCTTATTTTCTTTATACATCTAAACATCATCACACGGCATTTTCCTAGCCATCTGAATGGTTTCTGCTGATACAGTATCGATTTCACAACATCTGCTATTGGTTTGGTTTGGGCCTGGCCTTGGCCATGAGTTTGGCAGGCCAGATTTTATACTAGACCATGCTGATTCAACTTCGAGAAATACATAGCGTACAACGGTGCACAGTAGGCGATTTCGCTATCCTAGCACTTCATGAGTTATATCTTAAGTTAGACTCAAAACCAGTCATCTTTAAACCCCTCATTTTGTGCCTAGTTTCATTGCACTTCAACTGATATAAGTGTTTGCATCAGAAGTAATAGGGTTTTCTTTGCAACGTGCAAGAGAGCGAGCAATGCCTTTTCCCCATAGGCTTAATACAGGACAGAAGAGGCTTAGCAGAAACATATACAGTGTGGTTTTTGTTATGACTTACTTCTCAACTAGCGTCAGTTACGGATGAACCACTTGATCGCAAACCACGTGAGCTGGTTTTGCAAAGAAAACATTGTTGCAGAGGCGCTTTCAGACTGGTCTGTTTGGGGGCAAATAGTACCAACAGACTACCACATTTCAGGAGATCGCAAGTTATCGTGTTTTGGAAAGAATGTAATTATCAGTGAAATGGAAATGGTTTAGCGCTGAAATTGCATGTACTCAAAGCTAAGATGCAATTGCAAAGCTAAAAAAGAGGAGACCATGACTTGCGAAAAATTGCGGCTGCTTGAACGTTCCGATCACATGTTCTACAAATAAATAGCTTTAGCTAGTGTCGTGTCTACCTACAACGTAACGCTTATTTTTGGTGGTTGGGATTCAAAGCTGCAAAATGAATGTACGCTAACGGAGTTCAAGGAAGGAGTAGGAATTTCGCTTTCCGTTTGGCCTCTAAATGAGTTAGAACTTCGGTGCAACGTGGGCATGCTGCTCTCCCCGAACGGAAGCCATTTCTACTTACCCGATTGTAAGTTTTTTAGGTCAGAGTCCCCAGGTCACGAAAATGGTCGAAGGAGGTCAAATTGCATACCATTCGATTCGGCAGGTCTTCCTGAGTTCATTGGTGGCTTGCCTGAATCGCTAGCTCAATTTGATGGGGAGTTATGGACCAAAAACTATAATGACCAGACCATAGTGACGTCATAAATGACGTCACTCAAGTTCAACAATGCAAAAGTAGAGCATCGGACCTTGCAAAAGTAAAGCTTGAACTAGTTTGATATCGTTCCCGGCGCCAAAATAGCAGTGTTCATTTTACAACATTGACTCACAATGCCCAACGGTGAGGTCATGTGATCGACCTGACCTCATGTGACCTTTAGGGAAAATCCGAGGCATACAAACTGTTAATCCTCTGGAGGATACTAGGTTCTGTAAGTTTCATCTCCATGTGAAAGCTGCTCTGGCATTGAGGGCTTTGCGAAGTTGCGACATCTGAGGATCGTGCAGAGGTTCACTTATGACGTCATTGGTCCGTGAACTGACCTGACCTAAAAATGTAGTTGGTGTCACAAGATTCGAATTGAATCAAAAGTCAGGTATGCCAAGTTTCAGCTTTCTATCGCTGGCGAGTTCGGAGCTGCGAACAGAATCTTCGGTTGGGCGGCGGTGCTTCGCCCCTCCCCTCGGCCCTATCCCCACCTTATACGGTAAGGGTTGAGCAAAACGTCCATAACTCCGTGAATCGCAAAAAGTGGCAGCCGATTTTTGGAGGATATTGAGACCACACACCAGGCTAATATGTAATGGTATTTTTGTTACTGGATCTCCTGGATGGTAAAAGATGCGCATTGCCAAACATGATTAACAGTATTGATCTGATGCAGTTTAAAGGTGTGCTGCGAAAAATTATTAAAAATAAAAATACGTTTCAAAAGCGAAATTTTTGTGATGCATACTGCTTACAAGGAATGTGGCTTCGAACGAAATTACGGTTTTCAAAATAATTAACTTTTGTCTTGATTTACAGCACTCATTGCAACTAGGGTCAAATCACGACCCGGCACCGTAGCACAGCTTCTCCAACAAGTTCGTGTTTGGACGTTTGTGATTTTAAAGTGTGTGGTTTGGTGTAAAAAAAGAGTGTCACATTTCAGATGCTGGGATATTTTGCTACAAAATACGCCAGTATTTATTCATATTTCCCATCATTTTTTTCGGCCCCTGAAGCGCTAGAATGCATGGATCACCTACAGTGCGGTGGTAAAAACCAGGGGCGTCGCCACGGATTTTTGAGTGGGGGGGTCGGGTTTCCGGTCTTCGTCTTGATGGGTAGGGGTGTTTTTAGCCACACTCCCGGTTTTTTCGTGTGCCCGGAGAAAAACCTCGGCGCGCAGCGCCGCGAAAGCAGCGGTATATCTTATTGTACATCAATTTTGCATCGTGCATAAAAATCAAGCACAGGTCACCTGAGGTCAGGTCACAATGTCATGTCAAGTTCAGTTTTAATGCCTCTTAAAACTGCAATCTTGTCATTCCTATAGATTATCTCCTGACTCCTATAAGTCTGAAATTTGGTGTAATGAATGGGATTATAAGTGCCAACAGTTCATGTATCTGGGATTTTACATCTGAGAAGTGAAGTCATGTCAAATAGGTATGTGACCTCACCAATCATGATAAGATATGGGAAAAGGCACGATGCCTTCTGCTTTGAAAGAATATGCTAAAAACGCTAGATACTTTTGTAGCCATGGCACCTTGTTCATTTTAGAGACAAGGTGCAGCTAATGACCAGTGGTGACTGGAATGGTCAGTGATTAGGTCATCAAAGGTCTCTAACACATTTTCGACAACAACTTTTAATGGAGACGTTGTAGAGCGATGACAGCACCAGGAGTGTGATCAGCTCAGTAACGCAGATCGATCCATATGCAGCAGGTTCTTTTCTAGTCAGGTCATGACCTTTACCTGATGTCAAGTTTTCTATTCAAGTTCAAATTGTAAGCCATGCGACGTGTTTCGACGAAACAAAAACGATGGTGATAACATGAATATCATACACATTCACTGAATCATAGGTTGTTACATAACAAATGTTTCGGCAAAATCCGTCCGTTTAACTGTTTGGACTCTATGGTACACAAGCCATAGACCCGAAGTCATATCTGAGGCGAAGTTGGCGAAAGAGCTTTAAAAAAGCTATGGAATACGCTTTCTGTGTTGCTGTAGGCTAGTTCTTATTCGTATTTTACGGGTCGCTAAGGTAAAACGCTTACCAACGTAACGCTAAGGCATGCTTTCGGCCCCTGATCGAGGTAGAGCTTCGTGGAAGAGCGAGAATGCTGCCCGTGATCAGAGAAAGCCAATGATGCCCAATTTCAAGGTCTTGGCCGGGTCATCTTAGGTCATCGCCCAAAAGTAGGAAAATCTGGCCGCCTGCTAGAACTTAGTGAGTTGTAGCTGTTATCGGGGTCCCGAGTACTAGTTTGATGTTAGTCTTGAACAAAAATGATGACTCCATGCATTTTGGGTAGATCGGGTCGGGTCAGGTCAGGTCGACCAGGCAGGCTTCCTGCCGGCCATCTAGAGTGGGTGACTGACAACCACCAACGATAGCTTCGTAACATGTTACATACCTAACCACCATTTATCAAAACTACTTCAAACGGTTCAAACGGGCGCTAAACTCGAAATCAGCCCCAAAAACCACACTTGTAAGTGGAAGCAAATAAAACTCAAAAAAGTTAACCAAGGTCATCCATATTCGAATCAGGACAATTTTTTTAGAATATATTCATATATTCATATATATATATATATATATATATATATATATATATATATATATATATATATATATATATATATATATATATATATATTCATATATTCATGCGACACAATCACAGTTGCCAAAGAATGGCCTTGGTGATGTTTGCTAAAACGCATGACGATGACGATGACCAGCATCCATCCATCGAACAGTCATACGCAATCACATTCAGGTTGCTCTCTCATTTCTAACAAGACAATCCCACACGTTCGTTCCAAACACATTTTGACATTTTTACAATGATAGGCACACCGCACACAGAGCATAAGTTATGTAATGTGGAAATAATCGACAGGAATAGGTGTAAAATTCATTATCTCGAGGTCACTGGAAGATTCGTTGCAATATACTCCTTTTTGCGCGTCTTATTAGGAAAGCCCCAGAGGGATCCACCATTGACCCCATTTCCCCTATGCAGGCAGGTCCGAGGGTAGCAGGGCTGAGGATAGCCAGGTACCTCGTAGTTACTGATACGTCATCCGACGAATCGACTGCAACCAGTATAACGCCTTATGGGGCGACTAACGGAGCGAGCGAGAGGGTGGGCCTTGCACGTGCGAAATTTCGAGGGGGTACCTCCAACTGACTTGTGCACGGCACCCTACTAACCGGTCTCTAGCGATGTGCCAAATTTGAGCACAATCGGCCCAGCCGTTCTTGAGATCTGGAAGCGGCACCCTGCACGTGCGCACGTGCAAAATGGGTCCCAACTGACTTGTGCACGGCACCCTACTAACTGGTCCCTAACCGTGTACCAAATTTGAGCGCCGTCGGTCCAGCCGTTCTCGAGATCTGGAAACGACCCCTGCACGTGCGCACGTGCAGCAGCACCCCAACTCTGGCACATGGATATGCAGTGCCTAGTGGGTGCCTACCTACATGCCAACTTTCAGCATAATCGGCCCAGTAGTTACCGAGATGTTGCAACAATTACAAACCTGACACCTCTTCGTTTTGCACGTGGCACGTGCATAAGGGGTCACCCACATGCATCGGGAATAGTCCAATACTTGGTAGAAGGAATGAAGCTACCCTACAAAAATTACCGCATGTAAATCGGTCAAGTGGTTGCTGAGATATAAGCCTCGCAAAAGCGTCCGCACGGCCGGCCGGCCGGCCGCTCATACTCAGAAAATTCCGTTAACCCGCGCCCCGTTGGGCTCTGCCGAGCAACGCGCCCCGTTGGGGGGGGGGGGGCATTTTGGCCCCCCTAATATCTCGAGAACCACGCAACCTAGCGACAAGCGGCAAACGGTGTTGGGTAGCCCTATCAGGGAACTACCTTGTGACCCAATTTTATTGACCTAGGTCAAACCGATGACGTCACAGGTCAGGTCAAAGGTCCAATTTTCACCGTTTACAGGCATTTCAAGAAATGCGTTGTAAAATCGAGTAAAATGCATATCATTGAAAATCATCGATGGGGAAATGTTCTTCAAACACATATTTTGCTATTTGAGGTCACTGATACCAGGTCAGGTCACAGAGGTCGGGTCACGGGGGTCACAATATGAAAGTGTTGTGTGATACATGTTTTATGGTCCATTTTGCATGACGAATGCGATTATGAGGGTCAGGCAGCCTTTGGGGCCAGCTTAGGTCACGTTTTGGTCAAGGTCAGGTCAAGGTCAGGTCAAGGTCAGGTCAAATTGGGTCAAATTTCAAAGTTGATATTTTGCATAAAATGGGTATTGAATCGATGCAGCTCGTCACGGGGAGTTCAATGGTGGTCTTTGTTTTGCCGTAAGTGGTCTAGAATTGCTAAAAATTGAGTTCAAAAATTTGACGTCATCATTTTTGAACAGTTTTTTTCGCTATAACTTGGCCAAAAAACGAGATATCGATCTTAAATTTGATATGTATATAGAAGAGCGCAGGGACTATCACATATATTCCGTTTTTTTTCGAAATTCGGAAAAATTTTGGATTTTTTTTTTTAGTTTATCTAAAAAAATCAATTTTTGACTTTTTGGGGTCAAAAACCCAAAATTTTGAAAATCCGAGATAGCAGTTTTGTAGCGCCGCTTTTTGTCTACTAGACCATTTAACCCTCGCATGTGTAGGGGGGGTCGGATGGACCCCCCCCATGGTTTTTCGCAAATAACTCGCGTAAAAAGCGGCCGATCGCGACGAAACTTTCAGTACCCTCGCATTGATCAATTTGACACCTACCCTGAAAATTTCATGACCCTGACCCAAATGACCTTTGACCTGTGACCTCTTTTCCGAGACCATGTTTGGCCGGAATCGCGATTTCGCGTATGTCGGCTCGCACTAGCCGCGTGTTTGCAAGCTTTTCGTGGTTTCAAACGTTCAAACATGTGATTTGATGTTACTCCCGTATGTTTCAAGGTCACCTGAAGGTCAGGTCAGGTCATTGACCTTTGGTGACCTCGGGTGACATCGGGTCACTTTTTCGAGTTTTACATGTTTCTAGGCTAGTTTTTGGAGCTGAATTCGAATTTAGCAACCATTTGAACATTTACGAAGTAGTTTTGGTGACTTCGTAACATGTTACGAAGCTGTCAGAGGCGGTTGACACGTACTACGAATACCCGTCACGACGCCTACTGGTTGACCTGACCTGACCTGACCCGACCTGGTCTAAATGCTTCAAGACATCATCTGTGATCAAAACTAACACGATATTCGTGATCAGCACCCCGAAAAAAAAACCCTTAGCAGCCACACTTTACGACTTTCTAACAGGTCCCGATTTTCCCGACTTTGGGTCATTGACCTGACCTGGAAGGTCAACCAATGACCTAGGACCTTAAAATTGGGTATCATCGGCTTCCTCTCGTCACGGGCAACACGCTCGTTTTTTTCCGCGAAGCTCTAGCTCGACCAGGGGCCAAACGGCAAGGGGGGGGTCCAACCGACCCCCCCCCCCTACACATTAGAAGCTGGCAAACGCCGCACACATGCGAGGGTTAAAGAACTTTGAAATTGCTTGATAACTGTAGATTTGGTGAGCGTTTCAAGATTGCATGTTTTTTGCTCATTTTTGCTCGAACATGACCTCAGTTTGACCTCAATAACTCCTGACCTAAGGTGACCTAAGACTTGAAATTTAGTGTGAAGGTGTCAAATTGATGCCCGGGAAGGTACTGAAAATTTGGCGGCGCTGCGCGCCGCCGTTTTCTTGCCATTCAGGAAAAACCACAGGGGGGGCCAAAATGGCCCCCCCCAACGGGGCGAGGGTCTAAGGAAAGACTACGCTCGCTTCGCTCGCTCCGTAACCATTACTTTGACAATCAGACGAACGCTTGGGTCAGTCTTGACACGCTCGCTCATTTGAGGGATAAAAGGGGACTAGAATCATATTGTCATGCTGATGTTCTAGCCCACAGCTTATTGACCTATAAGCAATAGGGACTAGGGAGCTCTTGAAGCGATTCTGAATCTGACGTTGTATTTGTTGATGTTACTGACGCCAACTTCCCTGACATGATAGCTAAAAAAAGCATACTCAGCATCGCCAAAAGTGGGGGGTCGACCCCCCCGGTTCTGACGAGTGGGGGGGGTCGCGACCCCCCCGACCCCCCCCCCCCCGTCGGCGACGCCCGTAAAATCGTTGCTATAATATAGGTATAACACAGTTTACCCGCTCCGGGTGTGAGGGAGGGGTGTGGAGAAATGAGTGCACTGACGTGGAGCCCTCGGAAGGCCGGTACCTATGGGATTAACCCGCGAGTTGCTGGGGGGGGCGTTAAACGCCCCCACTTTTTTCGCCGGGCCATAGCAAAAAAACGGCGCGCCGCAGGCGCGCCAAAGTTTGGTACCTTTAGGGAATTGATTGAAGTTTATTGTGACAAAGTTTCAAAAACATCGGTCGGAAAATTTTTGAGATATCGAGGTTTTAGTGACGTCATGATTTCTGAGTTTTCGACCAAAAACGGCATATGTTCAAAAAATCATATAAAATCACAGAATAGACGTATAGACATGCCATAAACGCCATTAGACTGCCAATACCATGAACAATCAAATGGCTATCTTCGATTATTGATTATGGATCCGCATTTTCCAAAATCTTGAACTGAATCTTGGCAATTTCTCGTGACTACTTCACGACCATGATACATGAATTTCTTAAATTGAACTTTTTTAGCCAAACACGTACACATATGATAAAATGAATGTCACCATCGTGTTCTACGCCCCAAATTACCCATAAAACATGTGTCACAGGCTGCGTATATCAGTTTTTATTTTCGGGGATAGTTGCCTACCCGGTTGACCTGACCTTGACCCTGACCTATACTTGACTGACCCCTGCATGGAGCTGACACTCTTGTAGGCCTTATATGATCGATTGTGGACCGTTTTGACAGAGTTTATGACGAGAGGCGCCCATTTCGAAGTCCTGAAGTCCATGCTACTGAAAGCCCGATTTCAGGTGTTTGACCTGACCTTGACCTGACCTGTGACCTCGAAAATCAACTTTAAAGTACTCATCTGAAGCGTCTCGTCGCGTTCCTTCGTTTGCCGCCCCGTGCGTTTCGCTGCGCCTATTGGTTCTCGAGTTATCGGCTGGGGGCGTTTAACGCCCCCCCCCCCCCCAGCAAACGGTGGGTGGCGAAATACCCCAGCAACTGCCGGGATAACCCGCGCCCCACTGGGGGGGGGCTATTTATAGCCCCCCCCCCCTCCCGTTTTTCTGCAATAACTTCCAAACAGCTTGAGGTATCGACGCCAAACTTTCAGTACCTTCGGCTGCATCAATTTGACACCTTGTGTCAAAATTTGAACTTCGTACCTACCATAGGTCGGCCGGAAATGACGTCAGAGTGACGTCATGTTCGGCCGATTTCGACGTAAAACATTGAACCACGGCAATCGCTCCCAAGAGCTCAGTTTTTAAGCTAGATCCAATTTCTTTGTATGAGAGGACTCAGAATAGACTGCGCTATCAAACTGCTATCTCGGATTTTCGAAATTTTGAAAATTTCGAAAATTTTATATAATAAAATCAAAATTTATATTTTTACATTTTTTTTCAAAAATTTTTTGACTTTTCGAAAAACCGGAATACATGTGATAGAACGCATTATTATGACTAACTCTAGCAAGTTTTAGCTAAATATCTTCAAAAATGGCCAAGTTATACGCATTATTGCAAAAAATTAACAATTATTAATTTTTCAAATCAATTTTTCAGCACGAATTTGACATCGTACGCCAATATAAATAGCACCATCGTGTTCCTGAGCTCAAACTGCATCCAATAGACACCTTTTTTGTTGAAAAATTTTAACTTCAAAATTTGACCTTTTTTGACCTGAAAGTGATCTGACCTAAACTAAATTTGACTCAAAATGACCTCGAATGACACAGACGACATCAAATTCGAAATGTTTGGCCTAAATGGACCATAAAACATGTGTCACGTGACCGACGGATGATATAATATTTTCGTGACCTGTGATGACCTGACCTTGACCTGAAAATCAAAGTACAAGTTTGGTACCCTCAGAGTATCTAGAGCATCTGTTCACGAGTGTGTGAACCAAAAATGAGCCTGATCTGACTTGTAAGACGGCGGCCAGAGCCCAAAACGTGAAGAAGCCAAAATGCTAATAATTTTTACTTTGACCTGACCTGTGACGTCATCGGTGACCTCGAGGTCAATGAAATTAGGTTTCGTTCGACAGTTTTTCCGGGGCTATCAGACGCCGTTTGAACTTTGACGATCGGCCCAGTAGTTTCGGAGTTAGGAGGGGGGGCTATGAATAGCCCCCCCCCCCCCCCCAGTAGGGCGTGTTATACGCAGACCCCAGTGGGGCGCAGGTTAAAGCTCAGCGACACTAAGGGCTTGTGTGATGCCTTCGGTTATCGGTAGCACCCTCAGAATCACCGGCGTATAGGGCCCTCATAGCCGCCGGTAAGGGGCCTTTAGAGGCCCTGGTATGGGGCCGCCATGCAGATGCCGGTTCGGGCGCTCAGAGGTGCTAGTGTGATTCTCTCAGAGGCGCCGGTGAGGGTCCTTACAGGCGTTGCTCTAGGCCCTCATATAGACGCTGGTGTGGAGTCGTTACAGACGGGTGTGGGGTATTTAGAGCTGCTGACGCGAACCCTCTACAAGCCAACAGGGGGTTCTCAGTGACCGGCACGGGGCCCTTAGGCCGGCAGAAGAAGTCTTGTGGGGTCCTTAGAGACCGGCTACTGTCAGACGCCGGTGGGGCCCTCAGGACTCAGAGTCACCGGTGTGGGCCCTCAAAAGTTTCCAGTGGGTGGCCTTTAGATGCGCAGGTGTTGACAGTTGGGTCCTCAGAAGTCAGAGCCGCCGATATAGGGCTTTAATAGGCACTCAGAGTTGGGGGTGTGAAACGCTCAGAGACACTGGTGTGGGCTTTCATAGTTGCCGATGAGGGCCCCCTTAGTTGCCGTTATGGGACCCTCGGAAAAATAAGTGTGTGACCATCACAGGCGGGGAATGCCCCTAGAACTGGCCCCTCATAGTCCGGTAAGAACTCTCAGAGCCCAGTAACGGGCCTTTGGAGACCACCGAGGGGCCCTTAAAATCTGCAAGATTCCCTCAGAAGCCGGCGTGGGGCCCTTGTGGAGATCTTAAGTGTGGTTATTTAGGGCCCATGAGGTGCTGTAACGAGACCTATGGGGCCCTTCTGAGTCGAAATATGGCCATCGTTGTTAACCCTCAGCGCGCGGTCAAATGGCGCCGCAGGGCCTCTCGGACCCGAGGGTCCCTTTGAACCCGATGGGTGGGGGTTGGGGAGGGGGGGTACGTGTTCCCTTAGACCCCTAACTACGCCACTGCTTCATATGCATCATGTCAGGTATTTTAGGCTCGCCCCCCCCCCCCCCAACTCGAAAATCGTTCCCGGGCCCCTGAGTCATCGACTGAGACTGATTGCCCAAAACGTGTTCTTAGGCTACCAAGACAATATTCGTTGCATACAATATCATTCAGAGGTCAAGGTCAAGGTCAGGTCAGGTCAGGTCAGGTCACCAAAAAACAAAATATAGAAAAGGGCATGTGCGACACATGTTTTATGGGTCATTTTACTCATCAAATTCAATAGGCACACTCAATAAGTGATATAGACCACCTCTGGATGAATTTCAGGTCGAGGTCAGGTCAAGGTCAGGTCAAGTGAGGTCAAATTTTGAAGTTGGTTGTTAAGGCCTAAAAAGGTGTCTATCTGATGCAGTTTTTCACGGCGAATCGAATGATGCTATTTTTGTTTTCGTACGAGGTCTAGAACTTCCAAAAAATTCATTTTTCAAAATTTGTGTGTGTCGTGACGTCATAAAATCTTGAATAACTCCCACATTTTTGAACTGATTCTTCTGAAAATTGGTATGTAGGTGCACATAGACCACGTCTCTGACATATATTCCGGTTTTTTCGATACACTCAAGATTTTGGATTTTATAATCATTTTCCTAAAAAAGTCAGTTTTTTTAACAAATTTGGGCCAAAATCCAAAATTTTCAAAAAAGCGAGATAGCCATTTGATAGACAAAGTTGAATTACGTATAACCTTTTTTGTTACGTCTTGATTTCTTTAAAAATGAAGATGTTAGCGGCGTTTGAAATTTTACCGTTTTTGAAGCGAAAATGGCGAACATGACGTCACTAAAACGTCAATTTCTCAAACATTGTACGACGGATTTCGCTCAAATTTTCAGGGAACGTTTCAAATTGATGTAAGAAAAGGTACTGAAAGTTTGGCGGCGCTGCGCGCCGCCGTTTTTGAGATATTGCAAAAATTCGCGAGGGGGGGTAAAATTTACCCCCCCCCCCAGCCCCGCGCGGGTTAATGTGAAATTTTGGCTACCTGTCCAGAATTGAACTGTGGATCTTCTCGTGCAAGAAATAAAAAAATCGGGTCACAACTTTTCTAGTAATAGCGGTGTAAAGTCAAACATCCTGCCGCCGCGGCGCGCCGTGTTTTAACGCTGGCCAAAAACTGGCCAGGACGCGAAATATCGACTATTTTTAAACGTTTTCATTTGGCCACTATCGTGTTCAAAAATGATCAGAGCATCTTTAACGACGGAAGCTTTTATTCTCTTTACTTTTAAAAAGGTTGAAAATGTACAACAAAGTCAGACAACTCTCAAAAGCTAAACTTCGGCGAACAAACGCAGAAACAGTTGCCTTGCTTCACGTCAACGTCTTCGAGCTTTGGATTGACAAAACTATATAATTTGGGTACCAAACGATAGCGCGAACTTTTGGCTTTGTAATGAGTCATAATTTATATAATTATAATGCATATAGGTGTTACATTTATTGATTTTCGTCAGCCCTTACACTGGCACACTTCTTTGAAAAATGTAAATGTTCTTTTAGAGCTACGAAAAATTATACGCTAGTGTACGGTCTCAGACTACCACCACAATGTAGGTCAAGGAGTTGTCTACATGTCCTCAAAATTTCAGCTGCGCCCGATTGCGCCGGTGTTGGGGGTGAACACTTTTTTGAATGAGTCATGTCTGTTCCAGCTGAGCCATGGGACGGGCTCTTGCGTGCGTTAAGGGAAAATGCTAGTACTCCTCGTTCATTCTCTCGTCTATTGTGACGAGTTGGTGGCCAATGGAAGGTCGCCGACCTGTGTGCGACCTGGCGTACCCTGGGGCGTAATCAGCTGACGGCACGACCCCCCCAGGACACGTGCCAGTTGCATTTTCATGCGTCGCGAGAAGAAAACAAAGGGTCTCCGGAACCGGAGACCGGACAATGTCGGTGAATGACAGTTGTTCATTCAAAAACTGCTAGCATTCCTATGAAATATACATTTCTTAAATATCAACAGCATTATCGGTGTAAATAGTACCTATAGGTCTCTAACAGGAACTTTCCACTCCATGGCTATTGCAGGAAATTCATAGATGGGCTCTGGAGCCGTATGGTCGCTACACATCCTTGCTTGATAGTTATAAACATATCTTAGTACCTGATGGAGCGCAATAAAATATTCATTGTGCCCAGTTTGCGATGGGACTGTGAACTGAAAAGTGACTGTATGAGACCGGCCAAAGCACGCATCGCTGATCACGATAATCGGCAGGGTTACCATCGGCCTCTTCAGTCAGTATTAATACGTTCGACGTAGGTGGTATGGTATCATTAGTGCTGTCCACCTTTATGAAAAAGTATCCGTTTGCTGCAGTAAGCGTCAGTTAGTATGGCAATGAAGTGCTTTTACGTGCACGTTGCATGTTACATAACGCACCATACAATAGGAATTGGTAAGAAGTTTTGGGATACATTTTACCATTTCACGTCATGCAATGGCGGATCCAGTGAAGGGCATAGTGGGTATTTGCCCTCCCCATAGCTGAGTCGTGTGGGCAAGACTATCCTTTTCCGCTCCCAAAGCTTTTGGTGATGATAAACATAATACGGCGTCGATGCCTATCTGGACGAAAAGCAGGTCTTTCCGTCACAACCATTCTGAGGGATGGAGCTGACCGCTCGCTGCTCATTCTTTAGGTCGGTATGCTGATAACAGATGGAAATTAAAAGATAAGCAAGTAATAGCCTTTGGCTCATTGTATAATAGACAAAAGAAATGGAAAAGAATATATGTGCGATATTTCGTGTTCGACACTCTTTCATGCACTGATGTTTAAAAAATATTTTTGTTGACAAGCAAACACACAAAACGAGCACAGTTGAATATCCCTCCTCTGATAAAGAAACATTGGATTACATAATAATTTCAGAAATGTCGACAAAATCATTCAAAGTCCAACAAAACAAGCACAGAGTTATACGGGCATAAATGATACTTCATGCCCAGCATGCCCACCACAAAACACACATATCCCCTAAAACATTCCCTAAACACATTGCATGAGTGAGGCAGGCCAAAATATTTTCTACACACATTGCGCGAGTGAGAGAGGCAGAAAGAAAAGTAAGGCAGGCAGGAAGGAGGCGGCGTTGGAGAACGGCGGGCACCAGACCGGTCTGCATCAGCTTCAAGTGTAAAAAACAACATTGGACAGGACTGCAAGAAGGTGAATAAAATGACACACAAAAAGGGTAGACAGGGTAGGCAAGACTTTTACTGGTGGGTCTGTCCTGGATGAGACGTGCTCTATCTTGTCATTGAGTTATACTGTATTTGCATGGGAGCAATCAGTTTCCAGGATTAGGCATTTTTATTTATTGATGGTTTACGGTTTCTGATCTCTAAAGACTCTGTGATTTTCATCTGTGCTGCATCCTTTAAGTTTGTGTGCAGTAGTTTGAGTTTGAGCATGTCGTTTGTTATCTCAGTGTCTGGGTGAGCATCTCTCATGTGTTCACCGAAATGTGTGCCAGGTCGTTCGTGTCTAGCGTCCCCTAAATGTTCCATAAATCTGGTTCTGATACGTCTTCGTGTTTCTCCAATGTAGATGGCTGAACATAATGTGCATGTGATGTGGTATACTACGTTTTTAAGGTGACATTTCCCAACTGCACCTGCTTGACAAGCGTGACAGGTTGTACGATTTCCCCTTGGGCATGGTGGTTGATCCAATCCTGATCTAATGAGCGTGTTGGCTAGTGTTTTGCCCCCCTTCCATGCTATTTTGACATTTAGTTCAGATTTCTTTGTTATGTTGTTGATTTTTCTCGATAGGTCTTCGTCAATGTATGGAAGGGATATGTAATTTACTTTCGGTTTGGTCCGTGGGTGCTGTGTTTGGTTTCGAGTTTTCCTTTGGATGTTAGTGATCATTTTCTCTGGATATCCATTCGAGAGGAAAATATCTTTTATTTTCTTGATGCCTCTGTTCTTTGCTGACGTGTTTGAACCCAAACGTAGGGCTCGAATGGTTTGTGAGTGGATAACTGCGCGTTTAGTTTGCATGGGATGTGCTGACTTGAAGTGAACGATAATAGGAGCGGCCATGGGCTTGACATAAAGCTCTGTTGTGAAGTTCCCAGCTCCGTCTAAGGTAAGTAGTGTATCCAGAAAAGGAATGTGTTGCTCTGGTGATTGATCAGATCTTTCAATGCTGAATTTCAGGGAGGGGTGAAAATCGTTGATGAATTCAAAATAATCGTCAAGAGCCTTTGGTCCGTGAGTCCATATGCCTAATATATCATCTATATAACGCATGTACATGACTGGCTGTGGTCTGTTTACTGATAACATTGCAGTTTCTACTGAATGCATAAATAATATAGCTAAGGGTGGAGCCATTCTATTGCCCATGGCTATGCCATTGGTCTGTCTGTAGAATTTAGCTCCGAATCTGACGAAGTTGTTTTTGAGGCAGTGCTCCAACAATGATTTGATGTCAGCTATGTTCAAGTCAAAGAGGTTTACTTTGTTTCTATGCAGTTGAATCATTTTGATGGTAGCTTCTATCGCCTCCGCTGTAGGTATATTACCGTATAAGTTGTTCACGTCGACAGTAAACGCGATGGTGCCCGGAGGAAAGCGAAAGTTCGGGAATGTGCTGTTCAGTCGTTCAAGATATTCATACGTGTTTTTCAGATGGGCTGGTACAAATATCAACAGCTGGGTGATGATGCGCTCTAAGACCCAGGAGAGCTTGTCCAGCGGGTCTCCGCACGCCGACACTATGGGCCTTAACCCTCGCCCGCACATGGGGGGGGGGTGGTTGCCACCCCCCCCCCCCAGGTAGTCTTTCTGCTCTGCACTCAACATTTTTAGAGCTAGAAGGCTGATTTTTCGTATAGCTGCTCCTCTATCCTTTCTTGATGTCCACTGAAAATTTCAAGTTTCTGTGGTTTTTGGTTTCGGAGATATGACCTTGTTTTTCAGGTCATGTCATGACCCAAATGGCCAATTCTCAACATCTTGCGTTTGCCATGGGCCTTGTGAGCTTTTGACACCCTGATTTCGGCCTTTTTTGCCAGTCTTACCTCCCACCTATCATGGAACATGTTGTTCGACGATGTACAGGGGTCAAGGTCAGGGTCAAGGTCAACCTAGGTCATCTAAGATAATTGCGTTTTAGGCAAGCTGAATTTACTTTTTGTGAAGTTTTTTTACTGTATTTTTGGTAAAAGCTTCTCAGATCATGATTTCATGTAATATGGACCCAAAAACAATCGGTGCACACATCAGTATACACACAGACACACACAGACATACAAACACATATAATTGACCTTGACCTAACTTGACCTGAAATGACGTCAGCAGCAAAATTCTGGTCGGGTAGTGTGACAAAGAGGTTCTAGCTGGCTTGGCACCAGAAAACAGCATCGTCATCGGTATTTGATAAGCAGCGCACTTGATATCCAACGGTGACCCAAAACAGCAACATTTTTTAGTTTGACCTGACCTGGAAGGTCAATGACTGACCTGAGAAGGTAAAACTGGGTATCATTGGATTCGTCTCTTCCCAAAGAATCTTTTTGGTCTTTACCGCTAAGCTCTATCTCCAACAGGAACGAAATGGCGCGGGGTGTGGCAACCACCCCCCCCCCCCCCATGTGCGTTCTAGGATGGGAAAATGGCATGTGCGGGCGAGGGTTAATGGGATTCCTGGTTTGTGTGTCTTGGGCAATCCGTAAAGCTCGGCGGTACGGGATTCTGCTGGTTTTATGGCGTCTATGAAAGTATCAGAGAATTTTTCATTCATTGTTTTCTGTATAATGGTGGAGGTGGTTTTGTCCAGAGCACCTGAGGGGTTGCACTTTACTGACTCATACTCACCTACAACTTTTTCTGCTTTCTCTATATAGTCATCCCGTGACATGATTACGAGCCCCTTACACTTATCTTACACAATATCTTGAACGACTGAACAGCACATTCCCGAACTTTCGCTTTCCTCCGGGCACCATCGCGTTTACTGTCGACGTGAACAACTTATACGGTAATATACCTACAGCGGAGGCGATAGAAGCTACCATCAAAATGATTCAACTGCATAGAAACAAAGTAAACCTCTTTGACTTGAACATAGCTGACATCAAATCATTGTTGGAGCACTGCCTCAAAAACAACTTCGTCAGATTCGGAGCTAAATTCTACAGACAGACCAATGGCATAGCCATGGGCAATAGAATGGCTCCACCCTTAGCTATATTATTTATGCATTCAGTAGAAACTGCAATGTTATCAGTAAACAGACCACAGCCAGTCATGTACATGCGTTATATAGATGATATATTAGGCATATGGACTCACGGACCAAAGGCTCTTGACGATTATTTTGAATTCATCAACGATTTTCACCCCTCCCTGAAATTCAGCATTGAAAGATCTGATCAATCACCAGAGCAACACATTCCTTTTCTGGATACACTACTTACCTTAGACGGAGCTGGGAACTTCACAACAGAGCTTTATGTCAAACCCATGGCCGCTCCTATTATCGTTCACTTCAAGTCAGCACATCCCATGCAAACTAAACGCGCAGTTATCCACTCACAAACCATTCGAGCCCTACGTTTGGGTTCAAACACGTCAGCAAAGAACAGAGGCATCAAGAAAATAAAAGATATTTTCCTCTCGAATGGATATCCAGAGAAAATGATCACTAACATCCAAAGGAAAACTCGAAACCAAACACAGCACCCACGGACCAAACCGAAAGTAAATTACATATCCCTTCCATACATTGACGAAGACCTATCGAGAAAAATCAACAACATAACAAAGAAATCTGAACTAAATGTCAAAATAGCATGGAAGGGGGGCAAAACACTAGCCAACACGCTCATTAGATCAGGATTGGATCAACCACCATGCCCAAGGGGAAATCGTACAACCTGTCACGCTTGTCAAGCAGGTGCAGTTGGGAAATGTCACCTTAAAAACGTAGTATACCACATCACATGCACATTATGTTCAGCCATCTACATTGGAGAAACACGAAGACGTATCAGAACCAGATTTATGGAACATTTAGGGGACGCTAGACACAAACGACCTGGCACACATTTCGGTGAACACATGAGAGATGCTCACCCAGACACTGAGATAACAAACGACATGCTCAAACTCAAACTACTGCACACAAACTTAAAGGATGCAGCACAGATGAAAATCACAGAGTCTTTAGAGATCAGAAACCGTAAACCATCAATAAATAAAAATGTCACATCCTGGAAACTGATTGCTCCCATGCAAATACAGTATAACTCAATGACAAGATAGAGCACGTCTCATCCAGGACAGACCCACCAGTAAAAGTCTTGCCTACCCTGTCTACCCTTTTTGTGTGTCATTTTATTCACCTTCTTGCAGTCCTGTCCAACGTTGTTTTTTACACTTGAAGCTGATGCAGACCGGTCTGGTGCCCGCCGTTCTCCAACGCCGCCTCCTTCCTGCCTGCCTTACTTTTCTTTCTGCCTCTCTCACTCGCGCAATGTGTGTAGAAAATATTTTGGCCTGCCTCACTCATGCAATGTGTTTAGGGAATGTTTTAGGGGATATGTGTGTTTTGTGGTGGGCATGCTGGGCATGAAGTATCATTTATGCCCGTATAACTCTGTACTTGTTTTGTTGGACTTTGAATGATTTTGTCGACATTTCTGAAATTATTATGTAATCCAATGTTTCTTTATCAGAGGAGGGATATTCAACTGTGCTCGTTTTGTGTGTTTGCTTGTCAACAAAAATATTTTTTAAACATCAGTGCATGAAAGAGTGTCGAACACGAAATATCGCACATATATTCTTTTCCATTTCTTTTGTCTATTATACAATGAGCCAAAGGCTATTACTTGCTTATCTTTTAATAATAATGGGGCCCATTTTCAAAGAAACCCTCAACATCATTCAAAACAGATGGAAATCCCTGAACTGCACGCATGCAGATTGTAGACGTAGTGAAGCGTTATAAAGTCGCCGGCGCGGCGGTGGGTGGGGGTCGCCGAATGGGTCGGAAACATTTGCCCTCTCCAAACAGATAAGCTGGATCCGCCCCTGACGTCATGTGACGTAAAACATACAAGACTCTGGACTTACTTAAGTGGAGACCGGGTTAACATCAAGTTGATATCAAAACATACGTTAAAAAATGTTTTTGAAATAAATATAAAGATTGTAGGTCCTATATGAAAAAGTCTGATAACTGTAAGAACATTCAAGGTCACCTGAGGTCATCAACGCTAATTAACAAGGTCATGTCCTCAAACTTGACTTGCCTCGTCGATGAGCCTTGCTAAAGGTCGCCGTCCACTGCACTTTTGTCCGCCGAAAATAAGCGCTTACTGACAGAATTTACTACAGAGGCAATGGTAGGAGCAGAATCTACAGACGCCGAAACGGCCCAGCCGCCGACAACGCATTTCGGCATGTTTATCTTTTCATCGCTTACTTTACGCTCTTAATTTAGTGGCGGAGAAGTTGGATCGTGGGAGCTTTTTCTGCCGCTGTTGACGCCGACCGCGCAAGATTCAGTTCGCTTTGGCGGGCTATTGCTCGGCGACGGTGCGGGCTACGGGGGTGAAATTTTCGCACAAAGTCGGACGCATGCAACCATTTGTCCTATCAGCTTTTCGAAGGGGTGCTTTCAGCGGTTTGCACGTGGCGGGCGCATCTTTGCGACATGTTGTGCCGCGGCCGGTGCCGAGCAGAGAGCACGTGCCTTAGGCCCAGATTTTTCACAGTGAAAACTGAGCGAAATCAGAGTCGGCAGGTCACGTAGGGAGGGCTCAGGAGACAGATGACGTCACGGGGTGTCAAGGTTTTGACGATTTTTAAGACATTGCTGTGCAGTAAATAACCTTTTTTACGCTCTAAGGGAGCCCAAAAGTTTAACATCAAACTGCCTTAGAGGATAAAATCCTCGAAGATAAATATTGGCGAAGATTGGTAGACACCCGCTGACGTCATCTTTCAAGGTCACCGATGTAAACAAACGGCTAACCCGGCTAACAATTCTCCTATAACTGAAGGTTTGTTGTCAATAGTTAAAACAGTTCCATAGCCTTGGTTAAAACACTATTCGTTAGTACTATTTAATATTTATAGTCACTGTGGTTAGTACGAACTAACTGGACGGGCAGGTGAGCCAGTGATTGTGTTTCTCCATTCTATTGTATACGGCCTCGGCCGGCGGGTCCTTTGAGACGTGCTTTGGGCATCTCTGCGAATGTTTTTGTGCAGTGGACGGCGTCATTTTAGCAAACGCCGGAAATACGCGCTTATCGACGATTACACGCGTACTTTCGGCGGATGCCAATGTGCAGTGGACGGCGACCTTAAGACTTGCGATTATTCTAAATTTATAGATACCTAAATGTTCGTGCATTCATAGCTAGAACATGACAATATTTTTATATGTTTCGTGACACGTGTGACGTCATAAACAAGTACATAAGCATCTGGTCCGACACATTTTGCACTTTAAATGATCGTTAGTCTCCATCGTTTCGTTTGAGCCCAAAAACACGTCTGTATCTCATATAGTTTCTTAGTTATGAGCCCTGGCCAGTTTTGGTCCAGAGTTAAAACATAGTGCGGCGGCGCGGCGGCGCGGCGGCCGGCGCTAGCCGTTACGCGCCGCCTGAATTGTAGACTGTGCCGGGGCGGGACGGTTCCGTCTTTACATCGCGCTCCTTACCGCTGATTATATTCGATTCGCGTCAAATTTTGTGAGAAGACTAAGAAATGTTTAGTCTCTCTTGAAAGTATCGCGACTCTGAGGGGAGGGCGCTACCTGTCCCAGCCGCGGTTGGGTGGAAAGTTTGAGAGCCACTGGTAGCTTTGACCGAGGCCTGACACGCGGTGGCAGCCAGCGCGGCGGGCGAGGGGAGTGGTTTCGAAGGGATGGGGGGGGAGCGGGCGGTCGCCGTGCGGCAACTTGGGATGGCAGTAAGCATGTGGTCAACGTAAGCCGCCCAACTCGCAGTGGATTTGTTGAGATCAGAGATGTGTTTCATTACAAAGTTGAAAATTTGACCCGTCATCGGCACGACTACCACAGGCTTTTGGTATAATCCAGAAACCCGTGCAAGAAGATGAAAAAACCAGTTGCACCTGCAAACAGAATGCATCCGTGGTTACAGGTGCACCCGCGAGCGGATTCCAATCACAAAAATGTCTCTACTCTCTAGCCACATAGTCCTTTATTTGAACGTTCTCTCTTTTTTAATGAGCCGGCTAGTGAACGGCGACGAAAAAAATATTTACCCTCCAGCCGTTTTCTTTTTAAAAGCCTTATTTGATGCCAGATTGCAGCCCCCCCCCCCCCTCCCATGACCTGTTGACGTCGTTCAGAAGGCCTCTTCAGAGTAGGGTTATGGTGGAAATTTGCTTGGTTGTGATTTTACGCGTCACGAACACTGTGTTAACAGTGATTGGCGCCCACTAAAGGTAGACCAATGAGCGCCCGGCTGGTGAACCCAAGCGGCGCCGGTATCCGCCTGGGGCGGTGGGCGGGGTCAAGGAAGAGCGATACGAGCATGACCTTTGGCCGGCCTCCACCTGTTTCGACCCAGTTGTCAGCCGCTGGTGCCTGCGTCATACAACAGTTCTCCTTCTGCCGCTGGCGTAGGATCGTGTCACAGCGTACTTTTTATGACACAGGCCATGACCTCACTGCTGGGGTCCTCAAACTGAATGGAATAGTTCGCCGAGCCGCCGCAGCCCGTGAAGCGATACTTTCAAGAGACTATACAGGCAATCTTATGGTCAAAGAATTTTGAAAATCGGCCGGTAACAACTTGAGTTATGAGTGTGTAAACACAAAATTGTGATTGCCGCGTTTCCCGCGTCCGCCGATCCCGCTTCAGCCGGCGACATCTTACGCTTACTAGGCTTCTAACTGCCATATTTATTGTTGGATTAACAAGAAATTCACCATACATACTCACAAATGTATGTTCTTTCGTATAGTGAAAGAAGAAAATCGGCCGGTCACTTTTTGAGTTATCGGCGTGTAAACGCAAAAAAGTCGCTAATATGGCAGATTTGACCACTTTTGACCTCATTTGACCTTGAAGATATTGACTTAGGGTCATGAAATTCACACACAACAGAGTTCCCCTGGGCCCCCACCTACCCTCCAAATTTTGTCTTTCTAGCTCCAGTGGGAGCTGAGATCTTACGGGGGGCGACATCCGCCCCCCCTTCCACTGGGCGTAGAACTCGCAACCCTTCCACTGCGCGTGTTAAAGTAAAATGTCCAAAGAACACATTGAGCACAAATTTGGCCTTCCAGGTGGTGTGAGACAAAAGTAGGTACCTATGTAGCAAAAAAAAATTATCTGGGGCGTCTTGCCCAAGGGTACCCTACTTTATACTCTACGTACATTTGCTATACGTAGGCTTTTGTACGTGACGTACTTTTTGTCCATACGTACTTCATACCCTACCTACTCCTGCGATACGTACTTTTGTCCGTGACGTACTTTTGTCCATACGTACTTTTTACCCAACGTACATTAGCTATACGTACTTTTGTCCATGACGTACTTTTGTCCATACGTACTTTATACCCCACGTACTTCTGCGATACGTACTTTTGTCCCTGACGTACTTTTGTCCATGCGTACTTTATATAGTACGTACTTCTGCGATACGTACTTTTGTCCCTGACGTACTTTTGTCCATACGTACTTTATACTGTACGTACTTCTGCGATACGTACTTTTGTCCTTGACGTACTTTTGTCCATACGTACTTTATATTGTACGTACTTCTGCGATACGTACTTTTGTCCCTGACGTACTTTTGTCCATACGTACTTTATACTGTACGTACTTCTGCGATACGTACTTTAATCCTACGTAATTTCGCTTACGTACTTTTGTCCTACGTACTTTAGCGATACGTACTTTTGTCCGTAACCCTGTATGTAGGTATGGGAGTTTTGCCGGATATGGTTCCTACTGCTACACCGCTATTTTGGCCCAATACTAGAAAGTTATTTTGCTAGTAAAGGGCAACAAAATTGAAAGTTGATTAACAAAATCGCATATAAATGTTTAACCCTCGCCGGCCGAGGGGGGGGGGGGGGCGGGTGCCGCCCCCCCCCCCATAGGGTTTTTTCGCGATAGCTCCGAACACGCTGGCGATAGAGAGCTGAAACTTGGCATACCTGACCTTTGATCCAAGCCGGATCTTTTGACACCAACCGCATTTTTGGGTCAGGTCAGGTCACTGACCTATGACGTCATAAGTGAACCTCTGCACGGTCTTCAGATGTCGCAACTTCGCAACGCCCTCACTGCCAGAGGAGATGTCACAGGGAAATGAAACTTGCAGGATCTAGTATCCATTATGAGTCCCACAACTTGTATATCTCGGATTTTTCCTAAAGGTCATATGAGGTCAGGTCATTTTCGTGACCTCACCATTATAAGTCAATGGGGAAAAATTCAAACTGCTATTCTGGCACCGGGAACGATCTCCAACTATCTCAAGCACACAGAATCGTGATTTGATGCACTCCTTGCAAGGTTAGATGCGTCACTTTTGCAATGTTGACCTTGCGTGACGTCATTTATGACGTCATCAAGGTCAAATTAGTTTTTCGTCAATAACTCTTGATCAAATTGAGCTAGCGAGTCGGGAAAGGCACCAATGGACTCAGGAAGGCCTGCCGAATCGAATGATATGCGACATGACCTCTTTCGACCAACTTCGTGACCTGGGGGTGCTGACCTGACCTTGACCTGAGGTCAACACCCCAAGTTGACCTGACCCGGACAAAAAGTGTACCATTCGACGCGCCTGAGCGAGGCGAACACGATGCTGCCAAAATCGGCGCTCTGCGGCCGTTTTTTTGCGAAGTTATTCACCAAAAACTGAACCGTACCCTGAGGCACTTGACCTGACCTCAGAGGTCACCGGATGACCTAGGACCTTAAAATCGGGTACCAATCTCTGCGTCTCGTAACGGCGCACACGCTCGTTTTTTCCGCGACGCGCTAGCTCCACCAGGGGCGAAACGGCGAGGGGGGGGGGGTCGTACCCGCCCCCCCCCCCCCTCGGCCGGCGCGTATGTAGAAAACCAATAGGTCCGGCGAGGGTTAACCCGCGCGGGGCTGGGGTCTCCAGCCGAACGCGCGGGGCTTGGGGGGTAAATTTTACCTCCCCTGTTATCTCCCGAACTAATGGTCCGATTTGGAAAATTCAAACGCCAATCGAAAGATCTCATCACGAACAACTAAAAACATGTACTTAATTTTAAGTTTGAGGTCAAGGTCAAGGTCAGGTCAAGGGTACAAATTGCAAGTTCCTACAGTATCGGTCTTGCACCGTAGTTGCCGAAGAATGGAGTCATGGACTGAGACTGATCGCCCAAAACGTGTTCTTAGGCTACCAAGACAATATTCGTTGCATACAATATCATTCAGAGGTCAAGGTCAAGGTCAGGTCAGGTCAGGTCAGGTCACCAAAAACAAAATATAGAAAAGGGCATGTGCGACACATGTTTTATGGGTCATTTTACTCATAGAATTCAATAGGCACACTCAATAAGTGATATGGACCACCTCTGGATGAATTTCAGGTCGAGGTCAGGTCAAGGTCAGGTCAAGTGAGGTCAAATTTTGAAGTTGGTTGTTAAGGCCTAAAAAGGTGTCTATCTGATGCAGTTTTTCACGGCGAATCGAATGGTGCTATTTTTGTTTCCGTACGAGGTCTAGAACTTCCACAAAAGTCATTTTTCAAAAAATTTGTGTGTCGTGACGTCATAAAATTTTTTATTATCCCACATTTTTGAACCGATTCTTCTAAAACCTGGTATGTAGGTGCACATAGACCACTTCTCTGACATTAATTCCGGTTTTTTCGATACACTCAAAATTTTGGATTTATAATAATTTTTCCAAAAAAGTCAGTTTTTTGAAAACATTTTGGCCAAAATCCAAAATTATCAAAAAATGGAGATAGCCATTTGATAGACAAAGTAGAATTACGTATATCCTTTTTTTACCTCTTGATTCCTTTAAAAATGAAGATGTTAGCGGCGTTTGAACTTTTGCCATTTTTGAGGCGAAAATGGCGAACATGACGTTACTAAAACGTCAATTTCTCAAAAATTTTCCGACGGATTTCGCTCAAATTTTCAGGGAACGTGTCAAATTGATGTAAGAAAAGGTACTGAAAGTTTGGCGGCGCTGCGCGCCGCCGTTTTTGAGATATTGCAAAAATTCGCGAGGGCGGAGGTAAAATTTACCCCCCAGCCCCACGCGGGTTAACCCGCGCCCTGCTGGGGGGTGTTTGAACACCCCCCTTGTGGTTCTTCGCGAATATTCGCGACGGCTTTGCGGAGCGCCGCTGTTTTTGGTACACCTTATCATGCATCAATTCTACACATGTTGTGAAAATTTCAGACCAAGGTCTTTCAAGGTCAGGTCACCAGGTCACTTTAGGTGACCTCACCTCATAAAACGTTTCAATGTCTGTCATAGCTACACCGAGTGACCGATCGCTTTGAAACTTTCAGCGATTGCTAAGAGCAATAGCATGTACAACATGTATATCTCAGAATTTTGATATCGATGACCTAAGGTCAGGTCAATTTTGCGACCTCCCCATTATAAGTCAATGGGAGAAAATTGAAATGCGCCTCTTTTGGACGAAAGACATCATAAACACTCCCAAACACCGAATTACAAGTGGTTTAGACACACTGAGCATGAAAATGGTGTCCGTGACCCTTGTTTGTGCCCTGAGGTCATCTTAGGTCACGAATGGTATCTAATAGTTTTTCGCAAATAACTTTTGATAGAGGCATGCTAGAGCGATGAAAACGCCTTATATGTGTTCAGCTCGACGATACGGATCGACTGATATGCAACATGACCCTTTCCGGTCAGGTCATGACCTTGACCTGAGGTCAAATTTTCAAGTTGACCTTTCAAGGTCAAGTTATAGTTCATTCGATGCGTCTTGACGAGAGGAACACGATGCCAGTATGTAAAAGTAAGCTCGTACAAGGCTTGGGTCAAAAGTTATTGCAGAAAAACTGTTCCCGAAAAAACGGCTATTTTTGCAGTTTTTGCCCCCTGCAAGCAAAACCGTTGAAGTTAGGTCAAATCCGAGAGAATTACTCAGAAAGAGCGTTTATAGGGCTATCGAATGCACTTTTCCGCGGCGCTGTAGCTCTATTGGTTCCCGAGTTATGCGTTGGCTTCTTGGAAATTTTCGACATTCGACCTGGAAATCGGCGAAATTTTGCCTTCAATGACCTCTGGTGACCTGACCTTTGACCTGACCAAAAAATTGACTGAAGTGATTCCGTCATTATTTTTTACGCTCTTTCGAACGCCGCCTTCTGCGTATCGCTACGTGGCCCAGGAGCCGAGTTACAAGGGGGGGGGGGTGTTCAAACACCCCCCCCCCCCCAGCAGGGCGTGGAAATCCAGCCGGGCGCGGGTTAAGAGATAATAATAAGGAAATGTTGATTGAACACTTTTCGAATATTGAACCGTGAAACTATATTCTGGTAGGTTTAGTAGAAAATAGTCCGTGCGACCTTGCATTTAGGGCCTTATACCTGGCCATCGACCACAGCAACAACGACAAATGGTTCAAAAATCAGCCGCTTGGAGAGAGAAGCTGGTAAAATTACAGAAAGGGTCCGATTCACTTTTCAGACATAAATTTTGCACATTCTTTGACTATTTGTCATCCTGAATCCAGGTATGATACTTGCATGTGGCGGAAATATGAAAAACACCAAACAATTCCAACCGTCACACTCCATTCAAATCACACAAGCCAGCCACGTGCACATACCGGCGCAAATCACGTGCTGTCCAGGCAGGAAATCTGCAGCTACGCCTACCACTCGTGCGAAGTGAGCACTCCAAGCGTTTTTTCACATACCGGGCAGTAAAAAAGTGGAACTCGGCCCTGTTGCAATTCAAAGACTTCAGGACATAGGCGGCGGAAAGGGGAGGTCACCGGGGCACCGTGCCCCCCTTTGATTTTGGCATTTTAACCCTCGCCCGTAAACGGTGTTTTGCCACCTTCGCCCATGCAGGGGGGGGGGGGTTGGTGCGACCCCCCCTGGCGTTTGAAAACGGAGCGTCTTAGAGCTTAGCGGAAAAGACCAACGGATTGCTCTCAATGAGATCTCGCGATTGGTGGTATATTTTTTGGTCCTAGGTCAACTTTGACCTACTTATGACCGGTCAAAGGTCAAATTTTCGGAAAAATCTAACTTTTTCAGATTTCCGCGCCGATTGCGGCAAAACGGTAAGAGATATCGACTTGAAACCTACACTATCGTGATCCTTGGTCAATTCTCTATCGTTTGGTGTGTATTTCGATGTCATAACTCTAAAAATGATGTGTTGGGAGCATCGGAAGTCATTGTAGTCATTGTAGCATTGGGTCACGTCAGGCGTGTGACGTCACTGACCTGACCCTGACCCAAAATGAACTACAAGAAAAAACCGACGATGCCTGAAATGGATAGCAATTTCGAATTCAGGGCATCAAAATACCCCGAAAAGGCATACAAGTGCAAGAAGTTGTATGTTGACCATACAAGTTGTATGTTGACTTGTATGTTGACCATACAAGTACAGGTCAACCGAAGTCACTGACCTTACCTTGACCTTTAGTAACCTTCAAAATGTCAACGGACATTGTGCCAATGTCAAATCAGCCAGTTGTGATTCTAAAACAATCCATCAGTGTGTCAGGTCAATCGGCATTTATACCAATGTGAAGCAATCTCCAATTTAGCGTAAATCTGGCCGGAGGTTGTTCCCTTTATGACGTCATAACTCCGTGACCTGACGTGACCTTGACAAAAAAATACCAAAAGTTGCGCAAAGGATGCCCAGAGGGTACTGAAAATTTGAGTAGGCTATCTGAAACGGTTCGGCGTGTAGCTAAGAAAAACCTCAGGGGGTTGCACCAACCCTCCCCCCTACATGGGCGAGGGTTAACCCTCGCGGGCCCGGGGGGGCGTTTTTCGCCCCCCCCCCCCTGGCGAATATTTGCGATAACTCACGAACGTTTAGGGATAGGAAAGCGAAACTTTCAGTACCTTTTCTCCCATCAATTTGACATCTTCTGAAGTAAAAAATTTGGACCTAGCCCCCTTGATGACGTCACAAGGTCCATTTTTCTAGACCCCTGCACGGCAAACTTCGGCGTCACGGACGCAAACTTCAAATAGCTGCTAAAAATAGAGTTTTAGAGATAAAGACAAATTACGAGCACGGCTGTGTAGCGTTTGACCTAGAGAAAAATAGAAAAATAGTTTCGGTGACCTGAGGTCAGAGGTCAGGTTAACGACCCCGAAATGTGGTTTTAGTTTTTCGCAAATAACTTCGACAAAAATGGTCCTAGAACTACGGCAGTGGTACCATCGCATTCGCCTTGTCAAGCCGCGTCGAATGATATATATTTTGTTTGGAAAAGGTCAAGTTTCATGTTGACCTCATGTGACTCGAATGACCTCTGGTTGACCTTGACACATGAAAGGTCGTTTATGATGGATTTCTACCCGCTGATCACGAATCTGGCATCTATTTTCCTCTAAGCCTTCATTTAGAGCTTCCGGATGGCAAAATTGACTTATTTATTATTACTAACTTGAATCAGTGAAATAGCCTCTAGCAGGGATACTCTTCTGTGACCTTGATCTTTGAGCAGCCTTGTATCGCAAGATGAACCACAAATAGGGAACTGATAAGCCTCAAAACATTTCAAAACATCTTGGAAGTTAGCACGCAAGATGTGCGAAAAAGTGTCAAGTTTGATGTCAATTTTGAGCGTGACCTTGACTTTGACCTTTGATTTGGAGCACATTTTCAGAATCCTCAGATCCTCTTCTTTCGTTTGACACCCAATTTTGCCGGTTTGATGCAGCCTGCCGTCCTCTAAAATGCTTACTTTGAGATCACTACACATGTGCCGGTTTTGGCCTTTGACCTTGACCTCTGACCTTAAAAATTGACCTGAGGTCAAAAATTGTGGGTGCATTAGAATCGTCTCGTAAGGACCTTTCGTTTGGTATCGCTTTTGTTTCCGTAGCTCCCTTATTTACGGAGTTAGACAGGGGGGGGGGGCGAAAAACGCCTCCCCCCGGGCTGCGGTGGTTGGGATTACCCCCCGGGCCCGGCCGGGTTAACATTAGCCCTATGGGCGTTGCATGGAAAGAATGGGACCAAAATTCGGCAGTGCCCCCCCTTAATTGAAGGTGTTCCGCCGCTACTTCGCCAGGACGGTTGCGATATGTCGGAAAAATGCAAGAAGTGGATCGCTGCTGTGACAGCGGAGTAGATGGTGTCTTACGAGAATGATAATGTTTATAGAGCGAACGAAGCGAGCGGAGTCTTTCCTTAGATTTAAAGGGACTGTCCCACCTTCAAAAAGTACCATTTAGGATTCGGAAATGTTACTCATGATATTGTGACGAATTCTGCAAGTTTTTACGCGTTTTCATCGTATACTTTTTTAGATATTGCGACTTTTATATTTCATCGTGACGTCATTTAGATCGGATCTGTGACGTAATGAAGGATTTACTTCATGTCAATGTGGGGGAAATTTGGCAGCAAATATAGGTATTTGCTCTCAAATATGACTCGGCTCATACAATAACAAAAGTGTCTCTGATTGACTTATTCGTAAATCAAGTGATACTTCACTTGAACAGGCGTTCAAAAGGCAAATGACGTCTCCAGATTGCCGTTAATGGTTAAGAGATTGGGACTTTCACAGGGAACATTTTCAAATCAAGGGAACGAATTTCTTCAACACGGCACGAGGCTGCGGGGGTTGCGACCAAGATAGATAGCGGTTTCTGAACCTCGCCGCACACTTGGCTATCTCAACTCAAACCTAATGTAAAGGTGGGATAGTCAGAAATTTCTGATTATGAGCGGCTGGCCGGCCGTGCGGACACTTTTGCGAGGCTTATATCTCAGCAACCACTTGACCGATTTACATGCGGTAATTTTTGTAGGGTAGCTTCATTCCTTCTAACAAGCATTGTACTATTCCCGATGCATGTGGGTGACTACTTATGCACGTGCCACATGCAAAACGAAGAGGTGTCAGTTTTGTAATAGTTGCAATATCTCGGTAACTACTGGGCCGATTGCGCTGAAAGTTGGCATATAGGACATAGGTAGGCACCCACTTGGCAGTGCATATCCATGTGCAACAGTTGGGGTACTGCTGCACGTGCGCACGTGCAGGGGTCGATTCCAGATCTCGAGAACGGCTGGACCGATTGCGCTCAAATTTGGCACATCGCTAGAGACCGGTTAGTAAGATGCAGTGCACAGGGCAGTTGAAGGTACCCCTCGAAATTTCGCACGTGCAAGGCCCACCCTCTCGCTCGCTCCGTTGGTCGCCCCAAAAGGCGTTATACTGGTAGCATTTTGGTTTACTTTTAGGTCTTCTTTACGACTTTTGTCTGCTCTTTTGGGGTCTTCTTTTAGGTCTTTTTTATGATTTCTAATAGGGAAACTAAATGCTTTTATCAGCGAGTGCATGTCAGTTGAAGCGTTTGCTTATATGTCTATCGTTCGCCTTTTTAGCGGTTTATGATCTTGTATATGACGCTAGACTCGAAAAGCCATTTATCAGTGGAAGTCTTAACCCTCGCATGTGTGCGGCGTTTGCCAGCTTCTAATGTGTAGGGGAGGGGTCGGTTGGACCCCCCCTTGCCGTTTGGCCCCTGATCGAGCTAGAGCTTCGCGGAAAAAACGAGCGTGTTGCCCGTGACGAGAGGAAGCCGATGATACCCAATTTTAAGGTCCTAGGTCATTGGCTGACCTTCCTGGTCAGGTCAATGACCCAAAGTCGGGAAAATCGGGACCTGTTAGAAAGTCGTAAAGTGTGGCTGCTGAGGGGTTTTTCGAGGTGCTGATCACGAATATCGTGTTAGTTTTGATCACAGATGATGTCTTTAAGCATTTAGACCAGGTCGGGTCAGGTCAGGTCAGGTCAACCAGTAGGCGTCGTGACGGGTATTCGTAGTACGTGTCAACCGCCTCTGACAGCTTCGTAACATGTTACGAAGGCACCAAAACTACTTCGTAAATGTTCAAATGGTTGCTAAATTAGAATTCAGCTCCAAAAACTAGCCTAGAAACATGTACAGCTCGAAAAAGTGAACCGAGGTCACCCGAGGTCACCAAAGGTCAATGACCTGACCTGACCTTCAGGTGACCTTGACACCCACCCTAATGCATGGAAGCAACATCAAATCACATGTTTGAACGTTTGAAACCACGAAAAGCTTGCAAACGCGCGGCTAATGCGAGCCGACATACGCAGAATCGCGATTCCGGCCAAACATGGTCTCGGAAAAGAGGTCACAGGTCAAAGGTCATTTGGGTCAGGGTCATGAAATTTTCAGGGTAGGTGTAAAATTGATCAATGTGAGGGTACTGAAAGTTTCGTCGCGATTGGCCGCTTTTTACGCGAGTTATTCGCGAAAAACCATGGGGGGGGGTCCATCCGACCCCCCCTACACATGCGAGGGTTAACCCACGCCCCGTATGGGGGGGAGGGCGAAACGGCCCCCTGTCCTTTTCCGTCGATATCTCCTAAGCAGCTGCAGATATCGCCACCAAACTTTCAGGACTCCTCCGGGCATCAATTTTACACATTGTGACAAAACAATCCAGAGGCTATGATAGGTTGGCCACACAGGACGTCGGAATGACGTCATGTTCTGTCATTTTCGACCGAAAAAAGAGCTTCGCTAGAAGAGTTGTCAGGCCTACAGCTTTGAAGATACAAAAACAAAAAAAAAAATGATCAAGACATAAAAGGTGTACAATTTACAGGGCTACGAAACTGGTCTCGATTTTTTTAAATTTCTAAATTTTGAGCCCCAAAAATAAAAAATATATTTTTTGGATAATTAGCCCCCCACAAAAAACAAAAAGTTGTTTGAGTTTTAAAAAAAGAATTACATATGATAGTACTTACCGTCTTCCATCTACATACTAAATTTCAGATCGATATCTCTTTTTTGCCAAGTTATAGCGAAGATAAACTGTTCAAAAATGATGACGTCAAATTTTCAAACTCAATTTTTGGCAAATCTAGACCTCGTAGGGCAAAACAAAGACCACCATTAGACTCCCCCTGACGAGCTATATCGAATCGATACCCATTTTATGCAAAAATATCAACTTTGAAATTTGACCTTTTTTGACCTGACCTTCACCAGAACGTAACCTAAGCTGGCCCCAAAGGCTGCCTCACCCACATAATCGCGTTTGTCATGTAAAATGAACCATAAAACATGTATCACACGACACTTTCATATTGTGACCCCCAGTGACCTGACCTCTGTGACCTGACCTGGTATCAGTGACCTCAGATAGCAAAGTATGTGTTTGGCGAACAATGTACTATCAATGGTTTTCAATAACTTCCAATTTACTCGATTTCACAACACATTTCTTGGAATGCCTGTAAACGGTGAAAATCCGACCTTTGACCTGACTTGTGACGTCATCGGTTTGACCTAGGTCAATGAAATTCAGTCACATGGTAGTTCCCCGGTGGGGCTATCGAACGCCGTTTGAATTTTGAAAATTGGCCGGTAAATTTCCGAGATCTTAGGGGGGCCGAAACGCCCCCCCCCCCTACGGGTGGTAGGGTCCGCCGATAGCCCTACGGGGTGCGGGTTATGAAATAAATGATGATGATGATGATGATGATAGTGAGAAGGCTCGCTACCGTTCAATGTCGCGCCTTTCCCGCCACTTGGTATTAGTCTAGCTCTACGCCACACTTGAGCTAAGACGACTCTTGGGTGCCCTGACCCGGGATACACCTGACCTAAGCCGGTGCCGCGCACCCAGCGCACACGCCGTTCACGCGCCAAACACCCAGACCGACTCGCACAAGCCCCGTGCACCGCCCCGAGGTCACCTCACCAGCGCCCCGAGGTCGCCTCGCCGGCGCCCCGAGGGTCAGAGCCAATCACCCTGTCCTGTTGTCCGGTATCATCTCAGCCGCCTGTCCCCGCCCCTCTTCGTGGTCCGAGCGGTGCCGGTCTGCAGCCGCCGGTGACAACAGCTGACCGGTGCCACTGTTTACACCGAGTGCTCTATGTGACGTGATTGTGTGAAGTGAGCATTACAACCGTACCACCATTCTCAGCCTAGTTCACTGGCGGCTCCAGCCATTTTCAAAGGGAGGGGCCAAAGCCGGCCAATAGGTCAGGTCTCCGAAGGTTATCAATGACAAAATCTCCCGCGCTTTTCATATACATACATGGATTAAATGGGATCGGAAGTGAGGATTTATTGACTTATCTTGCACGCATGTCGTCATTTTTTGTGGATTGCATTCCTGAGGAAATTTTAAAGGGCGAGTTTGATTTGGAAAGAAGGGGCAAATCACGTTTTGGCCGCCCCTAGCCCTGGCTTTGGCCCGGTTGCCCCCCCCCCCCCCCCCCTTGGATCCGCCAGTGACCTAGTTACCTCCCGTCTGCTTTATTCGTGTGACGAAAACATGTTTTTCCCTTTTTTAGAGGAAAGGTACCTATGTTTTATACGTTCAATGAATAAATATTTGTTTTGTGCCCAGCAGTGTTCAAGCCTACTCCGCGGCTTACTGAAAGGTCCCCCCACCACGCCTCTGCTCTTCCACATTCTGAAACGATAAAAAGACGTTCACTCGACATCAGTCTGTGCATGTCTGACTCAAAATACGATGGTGTGGATCTGTAATGTACGATGGTGTGGCTCTGTAATGTACGATGGTGTGGCTCTGTAAATAGGATGGTGCGGTTCTGTAAATACGATGGTGTGGCTCCGTAAATACGATGGTGTGGTTCTGTAAATACGATGGTGTGGTTCTGTAAATACGCTGGTGTGGTTCTGTAAATACGATGGTGTGGTTCTGTAAATACGATGGTGTGGTTCTGTAAATACGATGGTGTGGTTCTGTAAATAGGATGGTGTGGTTCTGTAAATACGCTGGTGTGGTTCTGTAAATACGATGGTGTGGTTCTGTAAATACGATGGTGTGGTTCTGTAAATACGATGGTGTGGTTCTGTAAATACGATGGTGTGGTTCTGTAAATACGATGGTGTGGCTCTGGAAATAGGATGGTGTGGTTCGCGATGGTGCGATTTTGTAGCATGTGAACACTGAACGGTGAACACTGAACACTCCATCCGTCTGCTGCTGTTTTGTGCACAGTTCGGTTTTATTCTTCGCACTGCATGCTCTGAATCGTTGCCGTGATACTTGTACACTAGTTACATTGTGTTGCGTATTTATGTTTTGTTTCCGGTACAATGCACCATGTGACTGTAAACCTTTGTATGTTGTGTTATTATATACAGGGTGTCCCATAATTTCCTTCTCACCTAAATTTTTCTTTTAGAGGCTCTCTTATTTAAAGCCACGCTTAATTTATTTTGTAGGCAACTGTGAATATGCTCCATGGTAACTTATTCGTCTAGACAAAATATTTTTTTGCTAGAGTTCACTTCCTGTGGAGACGGCTTACGCCGCAACATAGAGGTCTCCGATACGGGTACGTCTCGGTATTTAGTCCGCACGTGGGCCATTCGCGACGGTTGAGGGTGATTGAGGCCATCCAGTCTGTAGCCAATGTCTGTCGCTAACTGGACGCACAGTCAGCAAGTGACGCCGATGATTTGTCGGGAGTCAACCGCTGCAAGTTTATGCCCTTCTTTTGTCAGCTCTCAGAAGTGAGCCATGTGGCCAAAACTGCGTGGCGCCAAAGTGGCCGTCAAAAAGGTATTAGCGTTAGAAAGTTGGTAAGCAGGCTTTTCAGGATGGATTACCAGCTGTCTAAGAGTATTATTTCGGGGTACATAACTCACGGTCACTTTGGCTTAACCAGCGCCGGGCCGGTGCTCTGAGATTCCGCGCCGGGCCGGGGGGGGGGGTGTCTGAACACCCCCCCCCCCCCCTTCTAACTCGGCTCCTGGGCCACGTAGCGACACGCGGTAAGCGGCAATCGAAAGAACGTCCAAAATAAGGACGAAAACACTTCGGTCATTTTTTGGGTCAGGTCAAAGGTCAGGTCACCAGAGGTCACCAAAGGTCAAATGTCCACTATTTCAACATTTTGGAAACTGCCAACGGCTATCTCGGGAACCGATAGAGCTACAGCGCCGCGGAAAAGCGCATTCGATAGCCCTTTTACAGACCTTTCTGAATAATGTTCTCAGATTTGACCTCAGGTCAACGGTTTAGCCTCCAGGGGGCAAAAACTTCCAAAAATAGCCGTTTTTACGAAAAACGTTTTTTCGGTAATAACTTTTGACTCAAAAGAGTCATGACATTACTTTTGCCACCATCGTGTTCCTCTCGTCGAGACGCGTCGAATGAACTATAATTTGACCTTGAAAAGTCAACTTGAAAATTTGACCTCAGGTCAAGGTCATGACCTGACCGGAAAAGGTCATGTTGCATATCAGTCGATCCGCAACGTCGAGCCGAACACATTTAAGGCGTTTTCAGCGCTCTAGCACGTCTCTATCAGAAGTTATTAGCGAAAAACTGTTAGATTCTGTTCGTGACCTGAGATGACCTCGGGGACATAACGAGGGGTCACAGTTGCCATTTTCCGGTTCAGTGTGTCCATTTTACCTACATCTCGATGTTTGAGAGTGTCTAGAATAACGTTCGTGCAAAACAGACGCTTTTCAATTTTCTCCCATTGACTTATAATGGAGAGGTCGCAAAATTGACCTGACTTTAGGTCACCGATATCAAAATTCCGAGATATACATTTTATATATATTGTTGCTCCAATCAATCGCTGAAAGTTTCAAGGCAATCAATCAATCGGTGTAGCTATGACGAGCATTCTTATTTTTTCTGAGGTGAGGTCACTTAGCGTGACCTGGTGACCTGACCTAAGGTGACCTGGGTCTGAAATTTTCACAACATGTGCGGAAAAAATGCACAAACAGGTGTGCCAAAAACGGCGGCGCTCCGCGCCGCCGTTTTTGAGATATCTGCGAAAAACCGCAGGGGGGTTGTTCAAACACCCCCCCCCCCCCGGCCCGGCGCGGGTTAAACTTAAACCGCGCCCCGCTGGGCTATTCAGCCATACGCGGCCTGCTGGGGGGGCGGGGCAGATTCTGTCCCCCCTGTCTCACTTCCGAACCGATGGTCGTAGAAAGACGGGAAAAACGGCAATCGAAAGCTCTCAACAAGGCGAATCTTAAGAGTCCAAACTTTTTTGCTTAACCCTATTCCTGGCGGGCTCCGCCGGGACAAGAAACTGGCGGGGGGGGCCGATTCGGCCCCCCCCCCCCTGAGATCTCGAGAACGAAGCAAGATAGCGACAAGCGGTAAACGGCATCGGATACGCACGGTCAAGATCTACAATTTTTACAAAGGTCATTTTCAGGTCAGGTCAAAGATGACGTCACAGGGGTCAAAAAAGTCAAAATGGCGGCGCTAGATATGGAGAGAGTTTTTCTCGAATAACTTTCGAATTAGTCAAGATATGAACAAACTAAGGGCATCATCGTGATCCTCTCGTCAATCCGCATCGAATGATATATATGTTGACCTCGAAAGGTCAAGGTCAAAGGTTGACCTCAGGTCACGTGACCTCGAGGTCATCATGTATATCATTCGATGCGTGTTGACGAGCTGAACACAATGAGACCATCCACGCGTCTGTATCTTGTTCCTGTACGGAGTTATTGGCCAAAAACCTTTGGTGACCTTTGATGACGTCACATGACCTCACAGCTGCCCAACAGCAAAACAGACCTCAAGGTAGTGAAGGTTGATCGTATATGAAGTCATGTATGGTATATGGGGCCATTCCGACCCGTTTTAGTGGTAAAAACAGGGAGTTGATTTTTCCCCCATTGACTTATAATGGGGAGGTTGCGAAACTGACCTGACCTTAGGTCACCGATATCAAAATTCCTAGATATACAAATTGCACATACTGGTACCCTAACTAAAGCCTGAAGAGAAGAAATTGATCGGTAAAAAACTCTAGCTCTGGCGTGATTGCAAACTTTTCTGAGGTAGGGTCACCAAACCGCCTCTGGTGACCTGACCTGAGGTCAGATCAACTCAAAATTTTCAGACATGTTGCGTAGAAGCCTTTTAGGAAAAGTCAGAAAATTTGAGCTTCCTAGCTCAACGCGTTTGGGAGAAAGAACCAAAAAACCTCAGGGGGGGGCTCCTGAGGCCCCCCCCGCCAGGAATAGGGTTAAGTAGGTCAGAGGTCAGGTCAAGGTCAGGTCAAGGGTACTAAATGCAAGTTTCTACAGTATCGGCCTTGCACCGTAGTTGCCGAAGAATGGACTGAGACTGATTGCCCAAAACGTGTTCTTAGACTACCAAGACAATATTCGTTGCATACAATGCCATTCAAAGGTCAAGGTCAAGGTCAGGTCAGGTCAGGTCACCAAAAACAAAATATAGAAAAGGGCATGTGCGACACATGTTTTATGGGTCATTTTACTCATATGATTCCATCCATAGGCACACTCAATAAGTGATATGGACCACCTCTGGATGAATTTCAGGTCGAGGTCAGGTCAAGGTCAGGTCAAGTAAGGTCAAATTTTAAAGTTGGTTGTTAAGGCCTAAAAAGGTGTCTAGCTGATGCAGTTTTTCACGGCGAATAGTGCTATTTTTGTTTCCGTACGAGGTCTAGAACTTCCAAAAAACATCATTTTTCAAAAATTTTGTGTGTCGTGACGTCATAAATTTTTAAATAACTCCCACATTTTTTAACCGATTCTTCTAAAAATGGGTATGTAGGTGCACATAGACCACTTCTCTGACATATATTCCGCTTTTTTCGATACACTCAAAATTTTGATTTTATAATAATTTTCCCAAATAAAATCAGTTTTTTGAGAAAAAAAAGGGGCCAAAATCCAACATTTTCAAAAAACCGAGATAGCCATTTGAGAGACAAGGTAGAATCACGTATAACCTTTTTGTAACGTCTTGATTTATTTAAAAATGAAGATGTTAGCGGCGTTTGAAATTTTGCCGTTTTTGAGGCGAAAATGGCGAACATAACGTCACTAAAACGTCAATTTCTTGAAAACAATCCAACGGATTTCGCTCAAATTTTCAGGGAACGTGTCAAATTTATGTATAATAAGGTACTGAAAGTTTGACGTTGCTGGCTTAACGCGTTTAGAAGTTATTGGCGAAAAACGGGAGGGGGCAGATTCTGCCCCCCCCCCCCCCCAGCAGGGGCGCGGGTTAACGGAGGACGCAAAACAGTCGAAAATGTCTTAACCCGCGCACCGACGGGGGTCTGCGCCACCTTAGTACCGACGGGGGGGGCGGATGACCGCCCCCCCCCCTGAGATCTCGAGAACGAAGCAAGATAGCGACAAGCGGTAAACGGCATCGGATACGCACGGACAAGGTCTACAATTTTTACTAAGGTCATTTTCAGGTCAGGTCAAAGATGACGTCACAGGGGTCGAAAAAGTCAAAATGGCGGCGCTAGATATGGAGAGGGTTTTTCTCGAATAACTTTCGAAGTAGTCAAGATAGGAACAAACTAAGGGCATCATCGTGATCCTCTCGTCAATCCGCATCGAATGATATATATGTTGACCTCGAAAGGTCAAGGTCAAAGGTTGACCTCAGGTCACGTGACCTCGAGGTCATCATATATATCATTCGATGCGTCTTGACGAGCTGAACACAATGAGACCATCCGCGCGGCTGTATCTTGTTCCTGTAAGGAGTTATTGGCAAAAAACCTTTGGTGACCTTTGATGACGTCACATGACCTTACAGCTGCCCAACAGCAAAACAGACCTCAAGGTAGTGAAGGTTGATCGTATGTGAAATCATGTATGGTATATGGGGCCATTCCGACCCGTTTTAGTGGTAAAAACAGGGAGTTGATTTTTCCCCCATTGACTTATAATGGGGAGGTCGCGAAATTGACCTGACCTTAGGTCACCGACATCAAAATTCCGAGATATACAAATTGTAGCTACTAATGACCTAATACCATCCTGCGACTTTCAAAGGCCTCCGACATCTACTGTAGCTCTGGCACGGTGACAAAGTTGCAAAAAAGTGACTTGAGGTTGGGTCATTCAAAGTGACCTGGTGACCTGACCTTAAAAGTTAGGAGGTTCAAACTTGCACACCCTGTGTAAAATTGATGAGAGAATAGTCATACCAAATTTCGCGGCGCTACGCGCCGCGGTTTTCCCGCTATCCGCGAAAAACCTCAGGGGGGGGCGGATATCCGCCCCCCCCGTCGGTGCGCGGGTTAACCCGGCACCGCCTGGGCTATTTCCGTACCCACGACAGCCTGGAGGGGGGGGGGTTGGATCCGACCCCACCCCCCTGTTATCTCGAGAACCAATGGTCGTATCGAGCCCCGCTAGTGGAAAACGATGTGCGCGAAACAAACCCCCCCCCCCTATGACCCATCCGAGCCAACCCGGGACTGGCCCCTCCTGTGAGGGGCCGGTCGCAAATTTACAAACTGTATACACGTCTTCGGAGACCGAGCCGTGACGTCATGCCAGTGGGCGGAGCGAAAGGCTGTAGCGGCGCTTGGCAGGTGACGTCAAGTGCAGGGGCGGAGCGGAAGACTCGCGGATCGTGGAGCTTACCTACTGGATGAGAAATTGTAATGTTGTGTTGAATATTTACAACTAGCTAAAACCCCTGATCTTGTTTGGGAAAATAGTTCATCCGAAAGACCAAGTTATACTTACGATAGCATAATTGGTAAACACAGTTGCCTGCAAAGTTTGAATGTCAATCAAACCGTTCGTTCACCAAGCGCCTGTGGCCAAGTGGCTATGGTCCTCGCATATCCCGTAGAGGAGCCGAGTTCGATTCTCGGGGCGGCGATTTTTTCTCATGAGCTCCGACGTCTAATTGAACGGTTTTACGTAAGCCTATAAGTAATATAAAGCAAACCCCTCTTATTGACGAACGCGGTTGGCGGCTCACACGCATGTTGCAGGTCAGAGTGGGTGGTATGAAACGACGCGTCTCGACCGTGTTGTTTGCTAGGTGTGCACGCTGTCAGTGCACGGGTCTTCGGCATTTTGGAGCATAGTTAGAGATCCGAAAAGTGCCTCGCCAAAATCGATGCCGCTAGACGGGCGTATAAGTTTCAAGTTGATCTTTTAAGCCGTCTGCCGTTCAGAGCGCCGCCGAGTCGGCCTATTTAGACGTCCGATTTCATTAGAATCCAGAATGATTTTCGGCGAAATGCACAAAACCCGTGCACTGACAGCGTGCACACCTAGCAAACAACACGGTCGAGACGCGTCGTTTCATACCACCCACTCTGACCTGCAACATGCGTGTGAGCCGCCAACCGCGTTCGTCAATAAGAGGGGTTTGCTTTATATTACTTATAGGCTTACGTAAAACCGTTCAATTAGACGTCGGAGCTCATGAGAAAAACTCGCCGCCCCGAGAATCGAACTCGGCTCGTCTGGGTGATATGGGAGGAACATAGCCACTTGGCCACGGGCACTTTGTGGAAGAACGGTCTGATTGACATTCAAAATTTGCAGGCAACTGTGTTTACCAATTATGCTATCGTAAGTATCCTCATCCATGATACTCGTCGCATCACATCAATCAAACAATCAAAATCAATCACGGTGCAACCATCTATACCAATACGGCCTTGGCAACGATTGTTTACAAACAAAATCGCGCGCTCGCCGCACTGCGCCGCCCGCCGCGCTGTGAAAACAGCTGGCTAACCAACTTCGCTCCGCCCCTTCTCTGACGTCATGGCCGACGTCACGCCAGCGGCTGGTGCAATATGATTGGCGCTCCGAAGGCGTGTATACAGTTTGTAAATGCGCGTCCCGGCCTCGCCAGGCGCGTCGCCGATGGTGAGCACAACAATGTTTTATGCCTATTTTTGCCGGTGTTTTTATGTGAAGTATGTAAATAAAACTAAATAAAACTGAAAACAAGTTCTGGGGTTTTGCATGATTAGGCTTACGGACAGCGGAATCGATAGCTGCTGCTCGAATCTCACCAAAAATGACCTCAAAGACCTAGTGAAGGTACCATGTGCTTATAGGGGTCATACTAAGTACGGGTCAAGGTCAGGTCAGGTCACGAAAGGTCACAATTTTCACTTTCTGCTACATGGGCGTGCGACACATGTTTTATGGCTTATTTTTTCACGCCGAATCCGATGGTAATGGTTATATGTGACCCCAAGTCACTGTCTTGGTGATAAGTGTGCATTGAAAGCATAAAAAATCGTTTATACCATACATAACTAAACGAGGGCTAAGAAAAAAGTCAATTTTTCAACTTTTTATTTTTGACATAAAAATGCACTTTTCTAGACGAGCTTTTCCCAGGAATCTAGTGGTGCCATTTGTTTTCACATGCGATGTTCAGAAGTGCCTCTAATTCACGAAAATGCTTATGACGTCACCATGTACTATGCATGTTGGAGCTATTTTTTACAATTTGGGGGTCAAAAATCAAGATAGAAAGTTGAAATTTGGGACAGCTGATGTTCAAATAGAGCTCTATAACATGTATTCAGTTTTTTGGGAAATTCTCAAAAATTTTGGATTTTATAAGCTGTTTTCCAAAAAATATAGTTTTTTTTTTTTGAATTTTTAGGGGTGAAAAACGCATTTTATGGAAAATCCGAGATAGCCATTTAACGAACTCGTTGAGCTACGTCTATTCATGTCCTTAATTTGCAATTTGCTTTAAACCTTGATTTTTGGCGATTTTTTAAACATTTATCACTTTTTGACTAAAAACGCCATGTAGTTACATCACTAAAATCGATATATCTCAAAAAGTTTTTGGGAAAAAAAAATCATAAAAATTACACAGGAGACGTCAAATTGATGGGGAAGAAGGTATGCCAAGTTTCAAGTTGATGGCATAAGCGGTTCATGAGTTCTTCAAGAAAAACGGAGGGGGGGTCGGATCCGACCCCCCCCCACAGGCGGTCGCGGGTTAACCCGCTCCCCACTGGGGTCTGCGTATAACACGCCCTACTGGGGGGGGGCTCTTCATAGCCCCCCCCCCCTCCTAACTCCGAAACTACTGGGCCGATCGTCAAAATTCAAACTGCGTCTGATAGTTCTGGAAAAACTGTAGAGCGAAACCTAATTTCATTGATCTCGAGGTCACCGATGACGTCACAGGTCAGGTTAAAGTAAAAATTATTAGCATTTTGGCTTGTTCACATTTTGGGCTCTGGCTGCCGTCTTACAAGTCAGATCAGGCTCATTTTTTGTTCACACACTCGTGAACAGATGCTTTAGATATCGTGAGGGTACCAAACTTGTACTTTGATTTTCAGGCCAGGGTCAGGTCATCACAGGTCACGGAAATATTATATCATACGTCGGTCACGTGACACATGTTTTATGGTCAATTTAGGCCATATATTTCGAATTTGATGTCGTCTGAGTCATTGGAGGTCATTTGGAGTCGAATTCAGCTTAGGTCAGGTCACTTTCAGGTCAAAAAAGGTCAAATTTTGAAGTTAAAATTTGTTAACAAAAAAAGTGTCTATTAGATGCAGTTTGAGCTCAGGAATACGATGGTGCTACTTATATTGGTGTACGATGTCAAATACGTACTGAAAAATTGATTTGAAATACCCGCGCCCCACAGGGGTCTGCGTATAACACGCCCTCTGGGGGGGCTGTCCATAGCCCCCCTCCTAACTCCGAAACTACTGGGCCGATCGTCAAAATTCAAAGGGCGTCTGATAGCCCAGGAAAAACTGTCGAGGGAAACCTAATTTCATTGACCTCGAGGTCACCGAAGACGTCACAGGTCAGGTCAAAGTAAAAATTATTAGCATTTTGGCTTGTTCACATTTTGGGCTCTGGCCGCCGTCTTAGAAGTCAGATCAGGCTCATTTTTGGTTTACACACTCGTGAATAGATGTTTTAGATACCCGGAGGGTACCAAACTTGTACTTTGATTTTCAGGTTAGGGTCAGGTCATCACAGGTCACGGAAATATTATATTATGCGTCGGTTACGTGACAGTTGACACATGTTTTACGGTTCATTTAGGCCACAGATTTCGAACTTGATGTTGTTTGTGTCATTTGAGGTCATTTTAGTTGAATTTAGCTTAGGTCAGGTCACTTTCAGGTAAAAAAGGTCAAATTTTGAAGTTAGAATTTCTAAACAAAGAAGGTGTCTATTTGATGCAGCTTGAGCTCAGGAACACGATGGTGCTATTTATATTGGTGTACGATGTCAAATACGTACTGAAAAATTGATTTAAAAAATTTATAATTGTGAATTTTTTGCAACCAGTAAAACGCCTTTTGGGGCGACCAACGGAGCGAGCGAGAGGATGGGCCTTGCACGTGCGAGAATTGCGAAGGGGTACCTCCAACTAATTTATGCACTGCACCCTACTAACCGGTCCCTACCAATGTGCCAAATTTGAGCGCAATCGGCCTAGCCGTTCTCGAGATCTGGAAGCGGCACCCTGCACGTGCGCACGTGCAAAATGGGCCCCAACTGACTTTTGCACGGCACCCTACTAACCGGTCCCTAACCATGTACCAAATTTCAGCACAATCGGCTCAGCCGTTCTCGAGATCTGGAATCGACCCCTGCACGTGCGCACGTGCAGCGGCACCCCTACTGTGGCACATGGATATGCATCGCCTAGTGGGTACCTACCTACATGCCAAGTTTCAGCGCGATCGGCTCAGTAATTACCGAGATATTGCAATTGTTATAAAACTGACACCTCTTCGTTTTGCACGTGGCATGTGCATAAGGGGTCACCCACATACATCGGGAATAGTCCAAAACTTGGTAGAAGGAATGAAGCTACCCTACAAAAATTACCGCATGTAAATCGGTTCAGTGGTTGCGGAGATATAAGCTTCGTAAAAGCGTCGCCACGGCCGGCCGCTCATACTCAGAAATTTCTGCTATTCTGCGAAAGACTACGCTCGCTTCGCTCGCTCCGTAATAATGCGTATAACTTGGCCATTTTTGAAGATATTTAGCTAAAACTTGCTACACTAAGTCATAAGCATGTGTTCTATTACATATATTCCGTTTTTTTTTTCTTTCGAAGTGAAAAAGTTTTTGAAAAAATATAAAAATATAAATTTTGAATTTTTTTACACAAAGTTTTCAAAATTTTCAAAATATTGAAAATCCGAGATAGCAGTTTGATAGCGCAGTCTATTCTGCCTCCTCTCATGCAAAGAAATTGGATCTAGCTTAAAAACTGAGCTCTTGGGAGCGATTGCCGTGGTTCAATGTTTTGCGTCGAAATCGGCCGAATATGACGTCACTCTGACGTCCTTTCCGGCCGACCTATGGTAGCTGCGAAGTTCATATTTTGACACAAGGTGTCAAATTGATGCAGCCGAAGGTACTGAAAGTTTGGCGTTGATACGTCGAGCGGTTTGGAAGTTATTTTAGAAAAATGGGAGGGGCTATGAATAGCCCCCCCCCCCAGTGGGGCGCGGGTTAATAATTGATTTTTGCAATAATGCGTATAACTTGGCCATTTTTAAAGATATTTAGCTAAAACTTGCTAGAGTAAGTTATAAGCATACGTTCTATCACATATATTCCGTTTTTTTTCGAAATATCAAGAACTTTTTGAAACAAAAATACAAAAATATAAATTTTGAATTTTATTTCATAAAATTTTCGAAATTTTCAAAATTTTGAAATCCGAGATAGCAGTTTGATAGCGCAGTTTATTTTGAGTCCTTTTTATGCAAAGAAATTGGATCTAGCTTAAAAACTGAGCTCTTGGGAGCGATTGCCGTGGTTCAATGTTTTGCGTCGAAATCGGCCAAACATGACGTCACTCTGACGTCATTTTTGGCCGACCTATGTTAGCTACGAAGTTCATATTTTGACACAAGGTGTCAAATTGATGCAGCCGAAGGTACTGAGAGTTTGGCGTCGATACGTCAAGCGATTTGGAAGTTTTTGCAGAAAAACTGGAGGGAGGGCTATGAATAGCCCCCCCCCCCCCCCAGTGGGACGCGAGTTAACCCTCGCATGTGTGCGGCGTTTGCCAGCTTCTAATGTGTAGGGGGGGTCGGTTGGACCCCCCCCCCCTTGCCGTTTGGCCCCTGATCGATCTAGAGCTTCGCGGAAAAAAACGAGCGTGTTGCCCGTGACGAGAGGAAGCCGATGATATCCAATTTTAAGGTCCTAGGTCATTGGTTGACCTTACAGGTCAGGTCAATGACCCAAAGTCGGGAAAATCGGGACCTGTTAGAAAGTCGTAAAGTGTGGCTGCTAAGTGGTTTTTCGGGGTGCTGATCACGAATATCGTGTTAGTTTTGATCACAGATGATGTCTTTAAGCATTTTGACCAGGTCGGGTCAGGTCAGGTCAGGTCAACCAGTAGGCGTTGTGACGGGTATTCGTAGTACGTGTCAACCGCCTCTGACAGCTTCGTAACATGTTACGAAGGCACCAAAACTACTTCGTAAATGTTCAAATGGTTGCTAAATTCGAATTCAGCTAAAAAAAAAACTAGCCTAGAAACATGTACAGCTCGAAAAAGTGAACCGAGGTCACCCGAGGTCAATGACCTGACCTGACCTTCAGGTGACCTTGACACCCACCCTAATGCATGGAAGCAACATCAAATCACATGTTTGAACGTTTGAAACCACGAAAAGCTTGCAAACGCGCGGCTAATACGAGCCGACATACGCAGAATCGCGATTCCGGCCAAACATGGTCTCGGAAAAGAGGTCACAGGTCAAAGGTCATTTGGGTCAGGGTCATGAAATTTTCAGGGTAGGTGTAAAATTGATCAATGTGAGGGTACTGAAAGTTTCGTCGCGATCGGCCGCTTTTTACGCGAGTTATTTGCGAAAAACCATGGGGGGGTCCATCCGACCCCCCCCCCCTACACATGCGAGGGTTAAAATGGCCAAACATTTGTTTCGTTATGCCTGAGGCTAAAAAACTGGAGGGCCGATGACATCAATGTGGTCATCTGGACTACCTAGTCCGTGTTCGAGATAAAACACCCGTCCAAACCCCAAAACGGTCCCATATGGGCGACGGAAAAGGCCTTCGTGTCATCCCGCTTTATTCCTATGCAAAAGGCCAGGGTCACGGTAATGTGGGGTAATATGCGTCCAGACGCTGAGCAGGTTGCGATTGATAGCCCAGAAACAGTGTTGGGACGCAGAATGCTACTCCTGGCTTCTCCAAGAAGATCTAGGAGGATTTTCAGCCTTCTAGCTTAACTCGAACCGCAAGTATTAACACATTTTTGGAGGAGAAAATGGCATCCGGGAGGTCGTAGGCCCATCTTCAAGCAAGACAGTGCATCAGTTCAGAGGTCAAGCAAAGCTTAAAAGCAGTGCCAACTGCCAGGAGACTGTGATAGGCGTCTGTGGCAAGATCACACACCAGGCAACTCATCGGATCCAAATTTCATCAAAATGTGTTGGAAATATTGAAATCGAGGCTCGTCGAAGCGAAGCGCTGTTCCAGCGTCGAGGAGCTCACGGCGCATGTCAAGTCAGTCTGGGCTAACTTCAAGCCTGCTATGCTGCTGTTAGGCCACAGGCAACGTATCCATCAGTCGTGTATTGGTGCTCAATACAGGCATTGCACCAGCAGCAGCAGCACCAGCAGCAGCACCCGCGCGTGGCGGCTCCCCGGTCCTGAATGACCGCCGCCCCCGGCTGCGGCCGTGACCCCGCGCCGCCGGTGGCAGCGGCGCGCCCAGCGGGAGGCGGTCCGCAGTGGCGCGCCCAGCAGCGCGCCGAGAGGTGGCACCGAGCACACAGTGCACTAACACATCCTAACACACCTCCCCCCTAAATAAAATGTCTCCTATTCTCTGCAGGCAGTTGACGGATAAGACGCAACTGAGCCCGAGCCCGTCGCGTGTCGCAACTAGATCCAAATTTCTCTTGTAGGACCCCCTTAAGTTCCCTGTAGTCGCTCCTGGCTCTTTTGTCCAAGTTCCCGCAAATGTCCAAAGCAGCACCATCCAGCAAGTCTAGCAGAGCAGCTGCTAGTTTTGCCCCCTTCAAGTCGCCAAAACGCGTCTCAAAACGGAAAATCCACGTTTCCCAGTTTTCCTCCTCGCGACCGCTAAATTTTGCTGTGCTGTGAATTTTTAAGTATAGTTCACTCGCCATTTTGGGCGGTGTATGATCGACGACTAATAAATATGATCGTATCGTCCAACGATACGGTATGCAATGACCAACGGGTAATTTGAAAATCGTGTCGTGCAACGACAACGCTATATAGCCCTATGATCGTACCGCCCAACGATACGTTGTGCAATGACAAAACCAGATAATTTGAAAATCGTGTCTTAACCCTCGCCGGCCGAGGGGGGGCGGGTGCCGCCCCCCCCCATAGGGTTTTTTTCGCGATAGCTCCGAACACGCTGGCGATAGAGAGCTGAAACTTGGCATACCTGACCTTTGATCCAAGCCGGATCTTTTGACACCAACCGCATTTTTGGGTCAGGTCAGGTCACTGACCTATGACGTCATAAGTGAACCTCTGCACGGTCTTCAGATGTCGCAACTTCGCAACGCCCTCACTGCCAGAGGAGATGTCACAGGGAAATGAAACTTGCAGGATCTAGTATCCATTATGAGTCCCACAACTTGTATATCTCGGATTTTTCCTAAAGGTCATATGAGGTCAGGTCATTTTCGTGACCTCACCATTATAAGTCAATGGGGAAAAATGAAAACTGCTATTCTGGCGCCGGGAACGATCTCCAACTATCTCAAGCACACAGAATCGTGATTTGATGCACTCCTTGCAAGGTTAGATGCGTCACTTTTGCAATGTTGACCTTGCGTGACGTCATTTATGACGTCATCAAGGTCATATTAGTTTTTCGTCAATAACTCTTGATCAAATTGAGCTAGCGAGTCGGGAAGGCCACCAGTGGACTCAGGAAGACCTGCCGAATCGAATGATATGCGACATGACCCCTTTCGACCAACTTCGTGACCTAGGGGTGCTGACCTGACCTTGACCTGAGGTCAACACCCCAAATTGACCTGACCCGGACAAAAAGTATATCATTCGACGCGCCTGAGTGAGACGAACACGATGCTGCCAAAATCGGCGCTCTGCGGCCGTTTTTTGCAAAGTTATTCACCAAAAACTGAACCGTACCTTGGGGCACTTGACCTGACCTCAGAGGTCACCGGTTGACCTAGGACCTTAAAATCGGGTACCAATCTCTGCGTCTCGTAACGGCGCACACGCTCGTTTTTTCCGCGACGCGCCAGCTCCACCAGGGGCGAAACGGCGAGGGGGGGTCGTACCCGCCCCCCCCCCCCTCGGCCGGCGCGTATGTAGAAAACCAATAGGTCCGGCGAGGGTTAAACGACCACGCTATCTGTGCTTTATGAGCTGTAGGCGCTGCCAGTGCCTCAGCGTGATTTAATATTTGCCTAACATAATCGACCTGAAATCAGCAAAATCTGGGTCGAGAACGACTGCACCTTTTCCAAATTTCAGGTTGTAGGCTAAGAGCTCATCTATCGTAAATCGATAGCATAAGAGCTGCTAAAACGATTATTGTTTAAACAAGCATAATTCAAAAGTAGGGAGCGTAAATAAGCTTACCTTGACCGCGCCAATGTTAGGCCACAGGCAGCGTATCCATCAGTCGTGTATTGGTGCTCAATACAGGCATTGCACCAGCAGCAGCAGCACCAGCAGCAGCACCCGCGCGTGGCGGCTCCCCGGTCCTGAATGACCGCCGCCCCCGGCTGCGGCCGTGACCCCGCGCCGCCGGTGGCAGCGGCGCGCCCAGCGGGAGGCGGTCCGCAGTGGCGCGCCCAGCAGCGCGCCGAGAGGTGGCACCGAGCACACAGTGCACTAACACATCCTAACACTGCCAAACATGCCGGTTGGCATGCCACAGCATGTATTCATGTGTTTGCCTATGAAATGGGGAGCACATTGAGGGGTCATAAACATATCAAAACGCAATGTACTCTGTTTTACATGCAAATATAAGGTGAGAACGAACTTATGGGACACCCTGTAAATTGCGTTTTTAACCCTGGATAATTTTACTTGGTATGCGCGCCGTCAAGTTTGATTTCGCTTTTGCTTGGATGTTTTAATCGTATCTAAGTTTTGAGTAAACCTCTTTATTCAAGTGTTGAAACGTATTGCTTCACAGTTGCGTATGTGGTTTATTTTCATTCATTAGACACATTTTGTTGTGTTATGGCACATTTTCATCAGCTAATGCATGACTAAAACTATATTTGTTGAGTAATGGGAATATATTGTGCTGCTTATACATGCGCTAGGTGCTTCCTTATTCTACAACTATTCCAATAATTATCAATATACGTTTATTTTTGCTATACCATGCTACGTCTATACATTTTCTACTACCTTCTGCTGCATCCTTACATTTTCTGCTGCATCCTGCTACATCTGTTCACTTTTTGCTACACCATGCTACATAGTACATTCATACATTTCCTGCTACGCGTTATCAACAAAATCACATGATACGAATTGGATTGCCATCAATGCCAAGAAATCACAAAGCATCACATTTTACGTACCTTCAGCATTTCTAATCTGTTATTATGAACGACAGCTGAGGGGTCACCAGAAGCCATCCACAGCACCCTGTGACGCACTACACTGCACTCCACGACACGTGGGTCTATGGACGGCATGCCGGAATTCGGTGCGGATGATGATTCAGACAACACCAACATTTCACTGTTTGGTCATCGGCATATACCAGGACACAACTGCACATCAGAAGCTCGCTAATCACGCTATATCAATTATCAGCATAGCATATGATCAAAGGAAATAATGAAGTCAGTCAACTACAGACAATGCATTGCCTGCTTTCAGAAAGCTGTCAAGACTCCAACGACTCCGAGGCCTGAAACTGTCGCTCAAATCAACTAATCAACACGTTTCCAGAATGTCGGCAGAACTCGCTAATCTCGCCACCCGCAACTGTCTCTCATTCGGCTGCCTCTCTAAAACTTGGTTTGAACTTGAGGATCAGTCTGATTGCTTCCCTGTCAAACTTTTTGTCGTCCTCTTTCTTTTGCATCAAGGCCACAAATCCCTTCTTTCTGACGTCCTGCGGTGAGTCACTTTTCAGTATGCCGATGGTTCCCAACACAGTGCCATACAAACCGGTAATACCACCCACTATGGCTGCTCCGACGGCCCCCTCGGTGGCCAGAACTGATGCCAGAGCTGATGGGAACCATGGCAAAGCTGCCACAGCGACGGGTGCAGCCGCGACAGCGAGTGCTCCGCCGGCCACGGCAGTGACTGCTGCGCAGGTCCCGGTAAAAATCTTTAGCTTTGTTCCTCTCCGACGCGTCTTCTCGATGCAGATCATCTGATCCGCTAGTTCATCTAGTACCTGATCGAGTCTATTTTTCAGGCCCTCTGAACTGTAGGAGCCCAGAGACGCCGCTTGCTCAGAGTAGTCTCTCAGCACAATCTGCTTTTCTTCATCGCGACTCTTGAGATAGTTCTTTTCGGACACACTTGGCAGCTTTTCCTCAAAACTCTTGAAAAAATCCTCGAGGGCATTGACAGCTACATTTATATTTTGCTTTTCACATTTGGCTTCGAACTTCTTTGGGAGTTTGTTGAACCATTCATCTATTTGGTTGTGCAGCAGACGCCAGTACTCACTTGCTGACTTCGTGGAATGCTGCAAGCTGAGCCTGCCTTCTAGTACATCAAGCACATGTTGTTTCGCCTGTGAGTGGGTGCGTGTGACAAGCTCACTATTAATTAGTGAGTCGCCATCAGCTAGTAGTTCCATCAAACCGGTGTACTTTTCTAAGAGGTCCCTGACCACTGCCGAGTTCGACATCTCTTCCTGTCTTTTCAGAAGATCCTGGCTACTTGTCCGGATGTTCTCGTGCAGCTGCTGACGACCTTCATCAGCATCGTACGACCCAAAGATAATCAATTCACGTTCGAAACGCTGCCAGGCGTTCCGCTCGGCTACCTCCATTGCTTCTTGCATCTTCGTTTTGTTGGCAGCCTGGTCTCTTTCTATAGCAATAAGTGCGTGTTTGAATGACATGGTACAGTCCTTTACAAGTTCACAGTTCACCTCATCCGCTCTCATTTTGTCTGCTGTGCACTTTTCGTGGAACAGTTCTTGTGATTCTTCGAACCAGCTAAGTATCTTGCTCTCAAGGCGTCCAGAGTAGTGGTCTTCGGAGTTAGTTGAATGTTTCATGCTAATCAGTGGTTGCAAGGCTGACAGAGACAAGCGTAGTTCCTTGCCGTGGTGGCCTTCAACCATGCCATTGTCCAGGCTCGGGGCACCGTCAGCTAGAAGATCTTCCATTTGAGCTTTGTACCTAAGGAACTGTCTTTCCACTTCCGTTGCGTTCGACAAGTCCTCGTCTCTTGCCAACATTTGGTCGAGCCTTTCCTTCAAACTCGTTTCCAGATTGTGTTTGCAGTCTGTTGGTACGTACGATCCCAGAGATATCATGTCCCGTGTGAAGCGATCTACCGCGACCTTTCCTGCTTCGTAGTAGGCTTCTCTGATCTTCTCTTCCCCAACAGGCATGTCACTCTCCAAGTTACGCATCGATGCGTCGAATGTCTCCATGCACTCTTTCACCAGATTTTCATTCGCCTTCCTTGCATTTTCTCTGTCGTTTGCGCACCTTGCTGTGAAATTGTTTCGCGCCGTTTCCAGCCATTCTTCTATCTTGTGAGCAAGCAGTGAGCAATAATGTTCTTCAGACTTTGTGGAATCTGGAACGGTGTCCCTGTTTTTCAGACCTTCGACCGCGGCCAACTTTTCCTCGCTGTGCTTTTTCATGATAATTTCTTCGGTTAGCGGCGGAGCGTCTTCGGCCAGTAGTTTGTTCATCTTCGTCACGTACTTGCCGAGCTCAGCATCGACGGCCGCGGCGTTGCACGCCTCGGAAACGATCTGGAGCATGCTCTTTGGTTCCGGGAGCTTGCCGCTTTGGAAGAGCTCTGCGTACCTCCTAATGAGTGTAGCCAACTCTCCGCACGTCACTGGACGGTTGCCGTTCATCTTCAGCGGGATCTTGTCTCGAGAAAGCAGCAAGGTCAGCAGCTTGTCCAGCGCATCCGAAAACTCTTTGCCCATTTCGTCGTCAGAAAAGGTCGAACCCCGGGCGACTGTACTTCCCGGGTAGGGCATGAGAAATCCACTGATTTTTGCGAAGCATGTTTCAATGTGCTGTCGTCTCTGATTGAGGTCCTTCTTGCCACTTTCCATACGTGTTTGGACCAAAGCATCGCCTCCCTGTTTCCCGAACGGATGTGTATCTGGATGATCCCAATCGCGAATCAGAAAGAGTAGGTTCTGGAAGGCCGTTCTGTTAGAGCGATCTCTGGCCATGCGACCGATCTCGCCGAAGAGCTGTAGGTGATCCAGGTCGTCGCTCTTCAAGTTGCCCTGAAGGTTGAACACCTGCATTGAGCTGAGGAGGGTGCTCAGTGCGAATATTTTGGTCGCGTCAGACATGTTTGAATCCTCATCGAACAGCCCCTGCGTGTCTAGAAGGAAGAGGATGGCCTCTTGTCCGGAATCCAAAGTGATTTTGATTGGAGGCGATATGAACATGCCATTGGTATGAGACTTTGCTCCATTTTTCCATGTGAAGCTCCCCTTTTTCACGTCACGCCATTGCCCTTTGTTTTTGGCTGTCAGATATCTGGACATCTCGTTCAACAGGAACGACTTGCCCGTTCGGAATGCTCCGGCCACCGAAATCACCGCCACAGGCTTGTCGGAGACGTCATCACTTTCTAGGAAGGCGCGGAGGACTTCCTCCTTCAGCCGCAGCTTTCTCTCCTGCCCGGTGTCGTCCACGTACAGGAACTGTCTTGATGTCGTCTGAAATGGGAAAATACGGAAACGTTACGGTTTGCAAGTCTTGAGTTTTTAGTCATACGGATATTAGCGGTGCCACCAACACCGTTAACCAGCGCCCCGTAGGGCTATCGCCGGACCCTACCACCCGTAGGGGGGGGGGGCGTTTAGGCCCCCTAAGATCTCAGAAAATTACCGACCGATTTTCAAAATTCAAATGGCGTTGGATAGCCCCAACAGGGAACTACCTTGTGGCCTAATTTCATTGACCTCGGCCTAACTGATGACGTCACAGCCCACATGTCAGGTCGAAAGTCCAATTTTACCGTTTACAGGCATTTCAAGAAATGTGTTCTAAATTCCAGTAAAAAGGAATACCATTGAAAATCATCAATGAAGAATTGTCCGTCAAACACATCTTTTACTAATTGAGGCCACTGATACCAGGTCAGGTCACAGAGGTCAGGTCACTGAGGGTCACAATATGAAAGTGTCGTGTGATACATGTTTTATGGTCCATTTTACATGAAAAATGCGATTATGTTGGTCAGGCAACATTTGGGGCCAGTTTAGGTTGTGTTCTGGTAAAGGTCAGGTCAAGGTTAGGTCAAATTAGGTCAAATTTCGAAGTAAATATTTTTTGATAAAATGGGTGTCGATTCGATGCAGCTCTTCACGGGAATTCTTATGGTGGTCTTTGTTTTGCGCTACGTGGTCTAGAATTGCTGAAATTTGAGTTTGAACATTTACCGTCATCAACTTTGAACAGTGTTTTCGCGATAACTTGGCCAAAAACAGAGGTATCAATCTCAAATTTGATATGTTGAGAGAAGGTGGTAGGGACCATCATACATATTACGATTTTTTAATGAAAAAATTCCGGCTATTATTAAAAAAAAAAATACTTTTTTGATTTTTGGCAGTAAAAATCTAGAAATTTCAAAAATCCGAGATAGCAGTTTCATAGCTCTGTTAATTCTACACCTTTTATGCTTTTAACCCTCGACGGCACGGGGGGGGGTGATGCACTCCCTCTAAGGTTTTTCGCAAATAACTCGCGTAAAAAGCGGCCGATCGCGACTAAGCTTTAAGCAGTACAATCGCGTTGATCAATTTTACACCTGCCCTGAAAATGTCATGACCCTGACCCAAATGACCTTTGACCTGTGACCTACTTTTTTAGACCATGTTTAGCCGGAATCGCGATTCGGCGTATGCCGGCTCGCATCTGTCGTGCGTTTGCAGTCTTGTCGCGGTTTCAAGCGTGCAAATATGGGATATGATGATGCTCCCATGCATTAGGATGGGTTTCAAGGTCATCCGCAGGTCAGGTCAGGTCATTGACCTTTAATGACCTCGGTTCACTTTTTCGAGTTTTACATGTTTCTAGGCTAGTTTTTCGAGCTAAATTCGAATTTAGCAACCATTTGAACAGTTACGAAGTAGTTTCGGTGATTTCGTAACATGTTACGAAGCTGTCAGAGGCGGTTGGCACGTACTACGAATACCCGGCAGGACCCCTACTGGTTGACCTGACTTGACCTGACCCGACCTGGCTTAACCCTCGCCCGCACATGGGGGTTGGTTGCCACCCCCCCCCCCCCAGGTAGTCTTTCTGCTCTGCACTCAACATTTTTTAAGCTAGAAGCCTGATTTTTGGTATAGCTGCTCCTCTATCCTTTTTTGATGTCCACTGAAAATTTAAAGTTTCTGTGGTTTTTTGTTTCGGAGATATGACCTTGTTTTTCAGGTCATGTCATGACCCAAATGGCCGATTATCAACATCTTGCGTTGGCTATGGGCCTTGTGAGCTTTTGACACCTTGATTTCGTTTTTTTTTTTTTGCCAGTCTTACCTCCCACCTATCATGGAACATGTTGTTCGACGATGTACAGATATCAAGGTCAGGGTCAAGGTCAACCTAGGTCATCTAAAATAATTGCGTTTTAGGCAAGCTGAATTTACTTTCCGTGAAGTTCTTTGACTGCATTTTTGGTAAAAGCTTCTCAGGTCATGATTTCATCCTACCTAATATGGACACATAAACACTAGGTGCACACATCAGTGTACACACAGACACACACAAACATACAAACACATATCGTTGACCTTGACCTAACTTGACCTGAAAATGTGCGTTCTAGGATGGGAAAATGGCATGTGCGGGCGAGGGTTAACCCTCGCCAGGCGAGGGCCTTTTCCATAACACGGACAGCGAGGAAGGTTGGTACGACCCCTGGCGATTGGCTCCTATGGCACTTAGAAACGCCCAATTTACAGGGTAGGTGGATCCATAGGAGATCTCGCCCTCGTGAAAATTTAGTGACCCTATGTCAATATTTATGGGAATTTTTGGGGTATAATTGCAAACATTTCGCTAATACATGTCAAAAAATTTCGCTTATAATTTTTTACCTAGTAAAGATAGAGCAAAAAAGCACCAGTGAACTCTGGACGTCCGTGCGCATCGAATGATATACTTTGTTACCAATTTAAATGAAATTTAAATTTTCTTTAAAATAAAGTGAACTTAAGGTAATTAATTACGTTTAACTTAATCAAAATGCATCATATCGCATATCATTCGAACCGCCTGATCACAAGGAACACAACGACACCGTTTTGGAAGCTCGAGCCTCATTGTGTGCCAAGTTATTGGCAAAAACGTAGTTTGACCTTAGTTGACCTCAGTTGACCCGACCCAAGCGTTCTTGCAGCTTGCGAACCCCAAGCAAATGTAAATCAAGGTAGAACAACACAAAAATGTTAAAAGAATGCACAAATCTCTTATCTTTACACATTTGGGCAAATCTTACTTAAAAATTGTCATGACATCCAGATGACCTGGAGGACACGATGGAAAGGGCTATCCATAAGCTGAGGGAGCAGATTCAGCAGGATTTTGGCTTGTTCAGTGAGACGATACGAACCGAGTTTCATGCGGTTAGATCGAAGCCCTCTCCCTCGGTCTGCAGGAAACGAAGAAGGAGGTCAAGTTGCTGAAGGACAGGGTGGAGGAAAATGAAGTTGTAAACCGACTTCCTTCGCTGGTTTTCTCCGGTAAGCCGTTCGCCAGAAAGCACAGGGACGCGAACAAGCCGGAAGCGGAGGATGTAGAGAAGACGGTGCTGTCCGTGGTACGGGAGAACTTCCACGACCTGAACATCAACGCGAGCGACATCGCGAGAGCACACCGTCTGCCCGGCGAGCAGAAAGTCATCTGCCGCTTTGTGCGCTCGGGAAGGGGGTCGCTGCGCGATCAGATATACTACCGCTGGGTGGAACTCAAGGGTAAAGACATATACATAAACGAGTGTCTCACAAAGCAGCGAGCAGAAATTTTCGGTAGACTTCTGGGCCTAAAAAAAGACGGTAAGCTGTTCTCCGTGTTCTCCCGCGGCGGCCATGTGTTTTGCACTTTGTAATGTATTTAATGAGACAATCCTCGATGTACTCGGGGCTATTACAGTCTCAGTTACCTATGTAGTACAAAACATGCAACATATGTATGTACACAGCATTTCCTGCCCTATCATAAACCACGCCTAGGTTGCTGTAAAAAAATAGCACATCTTATACACACACGAGACGAATCATCCACATTTAACAACAATCGCTCGATAGTCATTGCTCTAATAGTTCGGACATCGGACCACGTCACTCTTGCCCAGTCACGGTGCGACTGTCACATAGGTGGCTTACTAAGTGACTCCGGAAAGCTGGCGTCGAGCGTAACGTCAGATCATGTGGCAGCGCATTATACTGGCGAGGTGCACGACAGCAGAAACGCCTTCGTCCCATCTCTGTATGTGACATTGGTACGTACAGTCGTGTACAGGTTGATGGTCCCCTACTCTTTATCCACCGGGTTCCTATGGCTCAGCATTGGCAGCAGCCGCCTGGTACCGGTAGGCTGTGCCGCATGACCCGAGAGTGAAGCGGCACAGTCTACCCACGCCGTTTGACATCGGCTAGGGTCGCCGGGTGGAGCGCTTTGTAGACCAGCTGTTGCGTCAGACCAGCGCGGGGGGAGGGGCTCGTCCCGGTGGTTGGCGTGGGCTGGCGAGTGGTGTGGGGCGTGTTGGTGGACCATGGGGGCTGGGCGGGTGTGTGTGGTCACTTGCTGCATTGCACATTTTGCGTCGCTTAACAATTGCATTCCTGTTTTTGCTAGGCACAATGCACGGAAGACCCAGCGAATATAATTTACTTTACTTGTGCATTGTGCAAAACGTGATTTGGCACGGTATCGAGGCAACCATAGGTCTTGTGCCTATTCATGATATTTAGGCAATACGTTTATGAAAACGGTAGATTGATGCTGGATGTCAATTCGTATTGCTAAATGTCGGCACGTATTAAATGAATGAATGAATCAATCAATCAATCAATCAAACAATCAATAGACATGTATAAAACCGTTTAAATGGCTCGCAACCACTAATAGCAATCACACCATCCTAACTCGGAAAAGCAGCCGGAGCCCTGATGAGGCTCGAACCGGGACTCCACGCTGTAAATTTTGCCAATGATCCATCATCATTCCACCAAGCTAGAGTAACCGGCACCCGAACCCACAAAAACATTAATTGACTTTGCCGCCGACCTCCCGGCCCCGCCGCCCGCCCGGCCAGACTTTGCCCCGGCGATAGCCACCATCCGGTGTAGCTCAGCGTAGGAATGCTCGACTGTCAAACTGACCGGTAGTGAGGGGCCCGGTTCGAAACGCTTCGGATGCTGGATGTTTATTTCTCGGTGGGAGGCTTTACGTTTAGTCCACTTTTCAGAAAGATCATTTGGTGACTGACCTGTTTTTTTTCTTTGCTGCAATTCATGAGGTGACCGTATGCACCCTTACCTGTCCTTCCGCACCCCACTTGGGAGATGGGTGGTTGCCCCCCCCCCATGGGTTTGTGAATATCTCTAAAACGAATTTTTGGAGGGAGGATACGATCTCGGTTCTATGCGACAAGTGACCACACACGCCCAGCCCCAGGTCCGCTCACTCCCTACCCATATCACCCCCTCCCCACACCACACTCCAGCCCGCCTCATCCACCGAGCCGAGCAATGACGAGCCTCAGCGCCCCGGGGCGCGACCTGTCAGCGAACCGGCGGGGACGCGGGCCAGCGGTTGCGTGCGCCGCGGGGGCAGGGGCGCGTCCAGGCTTCGGGGATATCGAGGCGGCGCGAGCTGGCGCCGCCACGGCGACACTGGACCAGACCTGATAATTGGACACCTCAACATTCAGTTGTTGAAGCCCAAACTGCCGGATCTGCGAGACGACATTCATAGAGGAGTTCACAGATTTGATATATTGTCTCTGTTATTATATATATACAGTGTTCGCTGATAGGTCGCGCCCCGGGGCGCTGAGGCTCGTTATGGCTCGGCTCGGTGGATGAGGCGGGCTGGAGTGTGGTGTGGGGAGGGGGTGATATGGGTAGGGAGTGAGCGGACCTGGGGCTGGGCGTGTGTGGTCACTTGTCGCATAGAACCGATCGTATCCCCTCCAAAAATTTGTTTTAGAGATATTCCCAAACCCGTGGGGTGAGGGGGGGGGGGAAACCACCCATCTCCCAAGTGGGGTGCGGAAGGACAGGTAAGGGTGCATACGGTCTCCTCATGAATTGCAGCAAAGAAAGAAAACAGGTCAGTCACCAAATGATCTTTCTGAAAAGTGGACTAAACGTAAAGCCTCCCACCGAGAAATAAACATCCAGCATCCGAAGCGTTTCGAACCGGGCCCCTCACTACCGGTCAGTTTGACAGTCGAGCATTCCTACGCTGAGCTACACCGGATGGTGGCTATCGCCGGGGCAAAGTCTGGCCGGGCGGGCGGCGAGGCCGGGAGGTCGGCGGCAAAGTCAATTAATGTTTTTGTGGGCTCGGGTGCCGGTTACTCTAGCTTGGTGGAATGATGATGGATCATTGGCAAAATTTACAGCGTGGAGTCCCGGCTCGAGCCTCATCAGGGCTCCGGCTGCTTTTCCGAGTTAGGATGGTGTGATTGCTATTAGTGGTTGCGAGCCATTTAAACGGTTTTATACATGTCTATTGATTGTTTGATTGATTGATTGATTGATTCATTCATTCATTTAATACGTGCCGACATTTAGCAATACGAATTGACATTCAGCATCAATCTACCGTTTTCATAAACGTATTGCCTAAATGTCATGCATAGGCACAAGACCTATGGTTGCCTCGATACCGTGCCAAATCACGTTTTGCACAATGCACAAGTAAAGTAAATTATATTCGCTGGATCTTCCGTGCATTGTGCCTAGCAAAAACAGGAATGCAATTGTTAAGCGACGCAAAATGTGCAATGCAGCAAGTGACCACACACACCCGCCCAGCCCCCATGGTCCACCAACACGCCCCACACCACTCGCCAGCCCACGCCAACCACCGAGACGAGCCCCTCCCCCCGCGCTGGTCTGACGCAACAGCTGGTCTACAAAGCGCTCCACCCGGCGACCCGAGCCGATGTCAAACGGCGTGGGTAGACTGTGCCGCTTCACTCTCGGGTCATGCGGCACAGCCTACCGGTACCAGGCGGCTGCTGCCAATGCTGAGCCATAGGAACCCGGTGGATAAAGAGTAGGGGACCATCAACCTGTACACGACTGTACAATGTGTTGTTTTGTCTAGTATTGCGGTCACGGGTCTCTGAGCTTTTAATGAGATTTTCAGCCAGTGCTTCAGGTTCGCCTGCGCGACGTACTCTATGAACCATGCACATAGTGTGGTACTGGACGAGCTCATTAGCTTTCAACCAACCCAAACGTTGAAGCAGATCGGACACATGGTCAAATTTCTTGCGACGGAAAATGACTTTGGCTGCATAATTCATCACTTTCTGAATCCGAAGAAGATTTTTGTTTATGGTATTACCATAAACGGATAAACAGTAGCGGATATGAGATAAAACTAAGGCATCCACTAGAATAGAAATGGTAGATGGCGGTAAATGGCCCCTCAGTTGCGACAATCCGGTAAGAATTCCGAAACAACGGTGCACAACAACAGAAACATGAGTGTCCCAGCTAAGGGCACAGTCAAAATGAACTCCAAGATTCCTCGCTTCGGAAACAGGAGTCAAATTACAATTATTAAATTTTACAACATAGCTGGAAATGTTTCGCAAATTCTGTGGGCTACCTAACAACATTAATTGAGTTTTCTCAGAATTAAGTTTGAGCCCGTTAGCTCGGAACCATGACCCCAGAGATTCCAACACTTGTTCCAGCCTGCTAACAACAAGATTGAATTCCGCCTTTTTACCACTGACTAAAATTTGTGTGTCATCTGCATACTGCACGATCATCGCATCATCAGCAAATAGACTGAGATCGTTTGCAAAAATGCAGTAAAGCAATGGACCTAGCGCTGAGCCCTGAAATACACCGATATTATTAGGGAGCGGCTTGGAGCATCGGAGGTTTCCCAAGCTGTCAGAAAATGTGACACTTTGCATATGGCCCATAAGGTAGCTTGAAAACCATGAGACATCAATCCCATGTAGCTGTAATTTTGTTAGGAGTTTGGAGTGGTCAATTACGTCAAAGCATTTACTTAGATCAAGCATGCACAGGAATGAAAGCTCTCCTCGATCATTAGCGGAGAGGATATAATCAGAGACGGTCAGCAGAGCTGTTTCGGTTGAATGGCGTGGACGAAAACCATGTTGAGTAGAGGAAAAAAGATGATTACTAGAAACATAACTGTAAACTTGCTGGTGAACGGCTCGTTCTACGATTTTGGCGATCACGGGAACTACCGAAATCGGTCTATAACTGGATGGTTTAGAGGATTCTCCTGACTTATAAATTGGAGAAACAAGTGAGTGCTTCCAAGAAGAAGGTACTTCAGATAGAGAAATACTAGAATTGACAATGTGCAGGAGCACATTGCCAATTGCAGCAAAAGATATACGGATCATGTGGATATTGATGCCATCCTGGCCACTGGCAGATGATCCGCTCATCTGAAATATCACATCACGCAGCTCTGGGAGAGTCAGTGGGGTGAGCTTAAATGCACAGGCACCCACCCGCGGTAGGCGACATGGGAGGTCAGGGGTCGGCCCTGAGTTCCTTGCCTCTCTCGCCGCTCGTGGACCAACGCTAACAAAATATTCATTCAGCTGATCAGCCGTTGCTGTAGGTAAATTTCTATCAGCCTGTTTTGTGCCCACAACCGACCTTATTGCTCGCCATGTGGAATTTGGACCTTCATCATTGATCCGCCGCTGAATGTCTAGCCGGATGTCGCGTCTGATGGCCGATCGTACAGCGCGATTCAGATTTTTGTACTCAGATGAGGTATGACCGCCGGTGGCGAGTGCTGCACGGCGGCAACGCATGAGCTCTCTCGTTTCCACACTTACTGGCGGGGCTGCAACATTTCGGATACGGAATGTTCTCAATGGAGCATGTACATCGAGAATAGATAAAAATAACTGGAGAAAGTACTCCCATTTCAGACTGACTGCTGGTGCAGCAAATACCTGATCCCAATCAGCTAGAGTGAGGTCAAACTTAAATGCATCTAAGTCGATGCGACGAAGACAGCGAGATCTAGTGATACGACGAGGCTGGCGGACACGAGGGATAGGCATACAGGCAAAAACAATCTTATGAGGGCTAAAATGACAAAAACTAGTGTAACAATGCTGAATCATCTGACTGCAGTTTGTCATCAAAACATCAAGCAATGATCCTGTAGAATACGTCGCATCAGTCACACATTGCACTAGGCAGTAGTCTGTGATAAAATCGTGAAGACTTCTTTTACAGTGGTCAGAGCGTGGTTTTAGCAAATCACAGTTCAAATCACCACAAAGCACAATTTTAGTGAGTGGATAAGCACTTAGTATGCTTTGATACTGGTTGTCAAGATCCATAAAATCGGCCTCGACATCCTCCACAAACTTCCTTGGGGGCCGGTATAATATGCCAATGATTAGCTGCCGTTTGCTCTTGGCCTTTACCATTGTCCACAGTGTCTCCAGTTTACTATTTGGAACCGATTCGGTGGAAATTTTTACCAACTTAACGTTCAACCCTTCCCTGGCGACCAGTGCCACCCCTCCATACCCACTGTTATCAGGACGGTCGGCGCGGTACAGATTGTAGCCCGGCAGGACCAGCAGGCGATTCGGAGTGGCCGGTCGTAGCCATGTCTCACAAAGACACAGCAGGTCGATTTGATTGCAGTCGAGGACGTCAGATAGCTCTAGCAGCTTGGGCTTGATTGACTGGATATTAAGTATCCCGAGAAGAAGTCCCTTTGCCGTCAAAGTGGTAGGGATCTGTGCGCTGTGCTCCTCGTCGTTGTGGTTCTCACGACGTCTGTCCTCGATTCTCTGTCCTTGTTGCAGGGCCTCAAAGTGCTGGTGGGCCGGTGTATTGGCCGAACTGGATGTCCCGATTTCAAACTTTTTGCTTTCATTTCCCCCGTCTAATCTAAAAAACCGTTCACCTCGCTGATGATCACCTGAGACACGTTTCTTGCCCCTTCCCAAGTGTACAAACAGCCGGTTCTGTTTATTCCTCTGTGAGCACACTCGCTGAGGCGTGCCCGCATATCCAGATACCGCGCTCCATATGTTTGACACAGAGATGGTAGTTCATCGTTTGCGAGACGGAGTCTTTCGCTCGCAGCTAGACCCAAGTCGCGTCTTTCCAGCAGCGAGCAAACAATAACATCGCGAACGTTGTGTCGCTCTTTTGCCGTTGTTATCGTATGAGCGAGTCCTTCTAGTATGCAGTCTACCTCAGAATTGACAACGTCGCTCCCTTCTAGGTGAATGACTACATCCACGGCTTCAGCGTTGGCTTTTCTTACGGCGGAGATAAGTTGCCGGCTCATCTCTGCGTTGCTAGTGTCAGGTGAAGACGAGAAAACAACGTTCTTTTCGAAGTTGAATTCTTCTCTAGCTGCTGCACTTATACGGCGTACATGCTCGCCTCCGATGAGAATGGCTCCGCTTGGAAAGGCCTTCCGACTCCGTGCACGCCCTTTCACTACAGTCCAGTCAGAATCGTCATCTCCGTTGTTGCCCGGTAGAGCCTTTTTACCGGTGGCGGCGTCTTTGGTGGCCTTTGTCATCACTTGCGAGTTCTTTACAGTTTCTCGTTCTTCGGTGGTCATAGCTGTTTGAGGCTTCACTGCAGAATCGTTTCTCCCTGCAGATGTGTTTTTTGGCACAGGCATATCCGGCCGCTCAGTTGCGTTGGAATCAGCTGCGCTCTGTTGCTCGGTTATCGTCTGATGTAGTTTTGTCCCAGCCGCTACCATAGCAGCCGCGCAGAGTGCCCCAAGTTCATCAACTGTTTTGGTGAGGTTCTTACAGTTGACATGTCGGTCTTTCAGCTCGTTCACGTCCCGATCAATCCTCTTAACGATGCTGTACAGTTGATGTGTGTCCAGCTGCTCTGAAGCAAGATCAGCGGACAGGAGCTTGTCTTCCTTCAGTGCTTTTAACTCGCACACCAGCTCCACCATTTGGACATTCATTGCTGCGATCATATCACCTTGACTGGTTAGCTGATCTTGGAGTATTTTCATTTTCTTCTGTAGCTCCAAATTTGTTGATGTTTTCTTCTTCATCGCAATACCGTTAATTTCCTTGCGTTTCTTGGTGGAGGAATGCATGGTTTATTCAGGTTTTGTAAATTAGGGGACGTTAGCTCACAACGTCACGTTTTGAAAAAAAAAATACTTTCAGGATTCTCAGTCAGTCGAATATCTGAGGCGGGGCAAATATGACGCATTCAGCCTTATCTTGCTGATCTTACCGTATAAAAGATGAAGCAGTTTATGTGCCATACAATCGAAATTTTGTGATAAATTTAATATCAGCAATCAGAACGCACTTTAATCAACAAAATTAGTCAGGTTCTGACCACAACTAAACGATTATTTGCTACATACAGGGTGATTCAGAAAAGTGTCCCACATTTGTTTTCTGAGTTATTTAAAAACTTGGTAGCGCAGACACATGTTTATTGCATCAAAAGAAGCAGCATTTCATGGAGATTTGTTTGGAAGCAGCCAGCATGGCATAACGTGACAGGTGCAGTCAGTGGAGCACGTGCTCCAGATGGCGTCCAGTTCGCGACAGGCACAGATCAGCCCTGTGCTTGACTTCTGCTACCACTCGGGCGCAGGTGACAAGAGGAATCCTGCGGACTTCATGCCCGATGGCAGCCTTTAGATCTGAGAGGGTTTGGGGGCTGCCTTGGTAGACGCGGCTCTTCAGATACCCCCAGAGGTAGAAGTCGAGCGGCGTTAGATCCGGGGAGTGCGCCGGCCAGGGGTGCGCCGTTTTCCGGCTGATCACGCGGGCACAGAAGTGCGTCTCCAGCCACTCGAGGGCGATGTTGGAGGTGTGAGGCGTCGCACCGTCCTGCTGGAACCAGAAGAAGTTTAGCTGTGTCTGGTGTTGAGCTTGTAAGCGTTTCCAGAAGCGATTGAGCGTTGTTGTGTACCGCTCTTTGGTGATGGTGGCTGTCGATCCGTCTTGGTTCTGGAACCAAATGGGTCCGATGATGCCTTTGGCGCTGAAAGCGCACCACGCCGTGACCTTCTGGCTGTGGAGTGGCTTTTCCATCACGATATCAGGTCGTTCAGCGGCCCAAATCCTGCAGTTCTGGGTGTTCACGTAGCCATCAAGGTGAAAGTGCGCTTCATCACTGAACCAAATGTTCTCCAGAAAGGCTGGATCGGATGTGCACTTTTCAGAAAACCATCTGGCAAAGCTAGACCGCTGCTCTTGATCGCTTGATGTCAACTTGTGATGAATAGTAACTTTATAGGGCGTAAGTCCAAGGTCCTTTCTAGCGATTCGCCACACAGAGCTGTAGCTACCGTTGACCTCTTGTGCGAGCTTTCGCAGTGATTTTGAGGGGTCGTCGTTGATAGCCGCCTTGACTTTTGCGATGAATTCTGAAGTTCTAGCAGAACACTTTCTTCCACTCCGACCCTTGTTTAGGTTTCCGACGGATCCCTCTCTCAGGAGCTGTTCACAGAGTCGAAGTATTGTCTTTCTATCTGGAGTTTTCCTTGTTTGAAAATGGGCCCGAAATTTCCGTTGCGTTAAGACGATTGATTTGGTCTCCCAGTAAAACTGCACGACCTTTGCTTTTTGTTCCTTACTCAAAGGCGACATGATTAACAGTGTTCTCACCTACTTCAAATAAATTTACATTGCACGTGCTTACTTTCACAGCAAACAAAACGTGTTTTTGTCGTACCATGCGCTTTGAATTTGAAAATGAAACGTGGGACACTTTTTTGAATCACCCGGTATAAGCGATCAAACGCGGAGCCCACGTCAGACCTGCCGCTCAGCTCTGCGCCTGCGCACGAGTGAAAGATACGGTAAACCGATACGTGTGAACACTGAGCGGGAGATGGACTCACTTGTGGGCTAGACAGGATCTGGAGGACGACAAGAGTGACGAGAAAGACTAACTCCTTTGTTGAGTAGGAAGTCTTTGTCCCTCCCCCTCCGCTCCCCTTGCGTCCTGGTCCGGGATTCGGGCGGTCGTTGGCTGGCTGTCATAGGTATTGGATAAAATATATGAGTACAAGTTTTTGCACGAATCTAATCCTGCCCCTTCGTTTTTATGTACTCACGTCTCCCCCCCCCCCCCCTTATGCGGCCGTAAAGGTGAAATGTGTAAATGTACTTACAGCAGGATCCGTCTGTTTTGTAGCATGCGGGTCGGTGATTGTCCATGCTCGCCGGCCTGTCCCCGATGGCCGTGCTGCCGGGTGCGGCACGTGCTCGGGGCGGCTGGTGGCCGGGTGGGGCTGCGGGGGGGGGGAGTGTTTCGGCTCCTGGGCCTCGTTTCATAAAAGGAATTACTTACGGCGTTCCGTCAATTATGCCAGATTTGGCGTATTTGATGCCAATTCGGTTTCATAAAGCCGGAGACCGGAGTAATTCACGCCATCGCAAGTACGGAGCTTCATTTACGGCAAATGCTCGATTCCGGACCAATTGATGCCATTTGGGTTTCATAAAACGACGTAATTAACGCCAAATATTTTATCAAGCTCTTGATATCAGTGGTGTAAACTACGCACAAAAATGTTGCGTGATTTTGAATTAATGTGAAGATTCGAAGCTAATTTTTAATATATTTTATAATATTGAGCCCGGTGAGGAAGAAAGAACAGCCAAAATGAGAAAAAGAAACTGCAAATCTTCTGTACCAGTCGCTTTTTGTGGCCACTATCGGAATTTTGTTTATTCGCCGCGCCGCGCCACTTTCGTAGTTAGGCACTTCTGCTTAGCTGGCTTTCTGCTGTTTTTAATATATTGTTTTAATAAAGGATGGTCATCAATATCAATTTTGTTTTTTTCATACATAATTTTTAAGATTTAAATTCAACATAATTGTTTTATAAATTCTCGTAAAAAAATAAGTGTTGACATGAAATTGTAATTTGTAGGACGCTTGATAAATTACGGTAACTACGCAAATGTGCTTAGTTACGGAGGTGTAAACAATTCCAGTTGTGGCTTTGTGAAACGGATTTATTTGCGCTCCGTAGTTTGGAAGGGTGTGAATTACGGAAAGGTGTAAGTTACGGCAGAGTTTTATGAAACGAGGCCCTGGACGCGGGCTGACAGCGAGCTGGTTCGGGGTGACGGCGGCGGGGTGCTGGGCGGCTGTTGGGGGCTGGCCGGCTGCTCGGCGAGCTGCTGAGCGCTGTCCGGCGGGCTGCTGCTGTCCGACGGCTGACAGGGGGTCGGCCGCCTGGGAGCGGCGGGCGGCCGAGCGCCGGCCGGCTGGCCGCCGCGCGCCCTGGGCGCTGACCCGGGCCGGGCCGGCTGCGGGGCGGCGACCCGGCGCGGGGTGATACGGGTGACTCGCGATGCGCGGCCCTGCGGGTCCGGGGGGGGGGGGGGGAATGGAGCAGGATCTGACGAGTGGCGTTGTTTTTGTGTCTCTTCGTTGTGGGGATGCGGAGGTAGCGACAGATTATCATGATATGTATACATGTATGTAGAAATCGAAGCCACTATGTCACCTAGTGCTAAATTTGCTTCTTAATCAAAAGATTAAACCATAATTGTTATAGGATAAGCGTGTGACCTTGTATGTCAATTGTCAGATAATGTAGTTTCCTGGCCGAGCCCGAGACACCAGGGTATGTTTCGTTCATGTATCAATTTTTTATCTGTATCACGTATTACCTAGGCACCGGGAAGTGGTCGCCGCCGGGCGTGCGCCGGACGCCGCGCGAGAAGCATCCGTAGACCGTAGCGTAGCTGTCATAATTAGGAGAGAACTACCATACGACTGCAAGACGTTAGTAAAACGACTATGACTTCTTTACGACTAGCGACAGTTAACGTCAACGGGCTGAGAACGAATAGACCATTAGCGTCCAAAAGACGAAAAATATTTACCTGGTTTAAAAAAAAAATGAATTTAGATTTTGTATTCTTGCAAGAAACTCGTGCAGACGAAGCCTGCGAGAGATTGTGGCTTAACCCTCGCCGGACCTATTGGTTTTCTACATACGCGCCGGCCGAGGGGGGGGGGAGGGGCGGGTACGACCCCCCCTCGCCGTTTCGCCCCTGGTGGAGCTAGCGCGTCGCGGAAAAAACGAGCGTGTGCGCCGTTACGAGACGCAGAGATTGGTACCCGATTTTAAGGTCCTAGGTCAACCGGTGACCTCTTGAGGTCAGGTCAAGTGCCCCAAGGTACGGTTCAGTTTTTGGTGAATAACTTCGCAAAAAACGGCCGCAGAGCGACGATTTTGGCAGCATCGTGTTCGCCTCGCTCAGGCGCGTCGAATGATATACTTTTTGTCCGGGTCAGGTCAATTTGGGGTGTTGACCTCAGGTCAAGGTCAGGTCAGCACCCCCAGGTCACGAAGTTGGTCGAAAGAGGTCATGTCGCATATCATTCGATTCGGCAGGTCTTCCTGAGTCCATTGGTGGCTTTCCCGACTCGCTAGCTCAATTTGATCAAGAGTTATTGACGAAAAACTAATATGACCTTTATGACGTCATAAATGACGTCACGAAAGGTCAACATTGCAAAAGTGACGCATCTAACCTTGCAAGGAGTGCATCAAATCACGATTCTGTGTGCTTGAGATAGTTGGAGATCGTTCCCGGCGCCAGAATAGCAGTTTTCATTTTTCCCCATTGACTTATAATGGTGAGGTCACGAAAATGACCTGACCTCATATGACCTTTAGGAAAAATCCGAGATATACAAGTTGTGGGACTCATAATGGATACTAGATCCTGCAAGTTTCATTTCCCTGTGACATCTCCTCTGGCAGTGAGGGCGTTGCGAAGTTGCGACATCTGAAGACCGTGCAGAGGTTCACTTATGACGTCATAGGTCAGTGACCTGACCTGACCCAAAAATGCGGTTGGTGTCAAAAGATGCGGCTTGGATCAAAGGTCAGGTATGCCAAGTTTCAGCTCTCTATCGCCAGCGTGTTTGGAGCTATCGTGAAAAAACCCTTTGGGGGGGCGGCACCCGCCCCCCCCCCCCTCGGCCGGCGAGGGTTAAAGGTAGTGTGCCAGCTTTCCTGGAGCGTATGGAGTTAATGGCCCAGATAAGGAGAACCGGATTTTTAGAACTTATCCATACCTTCAAAACTCATGGAAACGTCTTAAATTCTTCAAATTTTGAGTACCCCAGTGCGAAATTCGCCCCGACGGGTTGTCGGTCGTACCCCAACCACATTTCACACCACTATGAACAATAAATGCACACACTGAAATCGCTATTACCGATATACTCATCCAATCAAGTTTCGATAAACCCGTTCATCATCATCTCCTGCGGTTTCGAACACGCCTGTTAGGTGGTGCGGTAGACCGCGCCCAAAGCCAGGGCCCCGGTAACGTGAGGTAGCCGAGTCGGGGCAGCGTGCGCTGACCCAAGCCGGGGCCGCGCGTCCCCCCGGTGTCATGTGATAGCCCGGGGCTGCCCGCGGGGATGCTGTAGACCGCGCCCAAAGCTGCGGCCCTGGCTTGGGTCAGCGCACGCTGCCCCGACTCGGCTACCTCACGTTACCGGGGCCCTGGCTTTGGGCGCGGCTTCTGCTCATACTTTGTGGTGCGGTGGTGGTGCGTCGGGCCGCGCGCTCTGACTTCGGCCAAGAAAAATGCGTCAGCTGATCATTGTCATTTCTGCCACTTGCGTGTGGTGAAATGGGGTCATATTAAGAGACGGCTTTTTCATATCAATTATTTTACATGAAATCATATTTCAAACCATAAATAATGTTCGACAGCCAAATAAAAGAAACAACACCAATACAGGCTTACAGTTTAAGGCTCGACATTGTGTTGTCTACGATTAGACAGCTGATAACTCATTCCCGTACGTCGTAACTCTATAATGACCTTTGCTTATTGTCACATGTGCGCCGCATTCGCGATTGTTGCCGACGTCTGTTTGCAGCTCAGCCCACTACAGTTGTTATACATATCGAAAAACCGATAAACTTTTAGGCGAAAAAGGCACCATTCCAGGCCCATTTTTAATTTTTTTTTGCGATATTAGGTAAAAACAGAAGCTTCTTATCTTAGGAAAAATAAAATGGGAAATTTTTCAAAGGTGGCACACTACCTTTAACCCGCGCGGGGCTGGGGTCTCCAGCCGAACGCGCGGGGCTGGGGGGGGGGGGGGTAAATTTTACCCCCTGTTATCTCCCGAACTAATGGTCCGATTTGGAAAATTCAAACGCCAATCGAAAGCTCTCATCACGAACTAATAAAAACATGTACTTAATTTAAAGTTTGAGGTCAAGGTCAAGGTCAGGTCAAGGGTACAAATTGCAAGTTTCTACAGTATCGGCCTTGCACCGTAGTTGCCGAACAATGGAGTCATCGACTGAGACTGATTGCCCAAAACGTGTTCTTAGGCTACCAAGACAATATTCGTTGCATACAATATCATTCAGAGGTCAAGGTCAAGGTCAGGTCAGGTCAGGTCAGGTCACCAAAAAACAAAATATAGAAAAGGGCATGTGCAACACATGTTTTATGGGTCATTTTACTCATAGAATTCAATAGGCACACTCAATAAGTGATATGGACCACCTCTGGATGAATTTCAGGTCGAGGTCAGGTCAAGGTCAGGTCAAGTGAGGTCAAATTTTGAAGTTGGTTGTTAAGGCCTAAAAAGGTGTCTGTCTGATGCAATTTTTCACGGCGAATCGAATGGTGCTATTTTTGTTTCCGTACGAGGTCTAGAACTTACAAAAAAAATCATTTTTCAAAATTTTTGTTTGTCGTGACGTCATAAAATCTTGAATAACTCCCACATTTTTGAACCCATTCTTCTAAAAATTGGTATGTAGGTGCACGTAGACCACTTCTCTGATATATATTCCGGTTTTTTCGATACACTCAAAATTTTGGATTGTTTAATTATTTTCCCAAAAAGTCAGTTTTTGAAAAAAATTGGGCCAAAATCCAAAATTTACAAAAATCCGAGATAGCCATTTGATAAACAAAGTAGAATTACGTATAACCTTTTTTGTTACGTCTTGATTCCTTCAAAAATGAAGATGTTAGCGGCGTTTGAAATTTCGCCGTTTTTTAGGCGAAAATGGCGAACATGACGTCACTAGAACGTCAATTTCTCAAAAATTTTCCGGCGAATTTCTCTCAAATTTTCAGGGAACGTGTCAAATTGATGTAAGAAAAGGTACTGAAAGTTTGGCGGCGCTGCGCGCCGCCGTTTTTGAGATATTGCAAAAATTCGCGAGGGGGGTAAAATTTACCCCCCAGCCCCGCGCGGGTTAATGAATGGGGTGGAGAAGGCTTTTTCGCAAACGGAACTGACATAAGTAGAGGAGTAGCTATACTTTTGAAGCCAGGCTTCCGCGTTAAAGTAATAAAGGTACACAGAGACCCAACAGGCAGATTTGTTTTGCTTGAACTAATTATGCAAGGTGTTAAACTGATACTCTGTAACGTGTACGGGCCCAATGCCGATGAGCCATCCACTTTTGAAAAGATGTGCGAAACATTAAGCTTGATCGATAGCGATTATATCGTTTTAGGGGGAGATTTTAATTTCTGCATGAATACCAGCATTGATCGTCAATCGGTTAAAAAATGCCCGCAAAATGACCGTAAATGCAGAGAGGTCATTATGAACTTTGCGAATGCGCATGATTTAGTCGATATTTGGAGAGCCAATCATCCCTGCCGCAAACAATTCACTTTTTCTAGAAAGTTGCCACCTTCAAAATCACGGATAGATTTCTTTTTGTGTAGCAAAGCATTTATGCTAAGTAAAAATAGTGCGCAGTCAGAAATAGTCGATGGCTACCTCACCGATCATAGTTTAGTCAGTCTTACGATAGAAGTAAATAGTTGTGAGCGTGGTCGCTCGAACTGGAAATTTAAAAATAGCCTGTTGAAAGAAGATGCCTTCGTAGAGCGTAGAGCGTAAAAATGCGTATCCCACAGACTCTGGCAGAAAATGAACATCCTGAAATGTCACCACGCCTTCTCTCCGATACTCTTTTAGCAGTACTTCGGGGAGACATAATTTCTTATGCGACTCGAAGAGAAAAAGAATTATGTGGGAAATTTGATGCTATACAGTCAGAAATAGACACGATATCTCAGGGGACATCTCCCACCGCGGCATAAAACATTAGGCTACAGGCAGCTAAGGATGAAAGAGATGAAATTATTTCGAAATGTACCCATGACAATATGTTTAAAGCGAGAGTGAGATGGAGACGACTAGGGGAAAGGGGCACAAAATATTTTCACGCTTAAAAAATCGTACTGAGCCACCAAGTACATTTACGTCCTTAAGTCTGCGATATTCCATGCAGTGCAGTGGACCAAAGTGTATGATGCTTTGTGCAAAACAACGGATGACGTAGCAGTAGGTATGTTTGGCGATGTCGGTCGAACAAAAATCGGCCAAGTGTTGAAGAAATGGCCAAGGTATTGTTCCGTGTTTACAGAGTTGAAAAATACATAAGTGTAATTACAGACAGGAAGACAAGATGCGATGAACTTTGGGCGCCCATACTGCGTCCTCTGTCGCGATGGCGCGACTAGCCCATCGGGTTTATTCTTATCTGGAGCCACCTGGTACAGTCTTCCCGGACTCGCGCCGCCCAGTGCCTGCGCCGGGGCGGCGCGGGCGGGAGCTGACGCCCGGCGGCCTGTCGGGAGCGCCGGGGGGAGCCCTGATCCTCCCGGCTGGGGAGGACCCACGGCTAGGCGGCTGAGGACCGCAGTCCTCCCCGGGACTGAGACGGTCTCCGCTGATTTCCAGCGCCGTCCCGGCTCGGCCGGGCAGGCCGCCCGGCATACCGTTAGGGCAGACAAACTTCCTGGCCTCATTCGGACGGACTTGCATCATGATACGAACCTCTCAAACTAATCTGGACGGACTTAAGGACTCGTCTCTGAATGAATCACTTGTGCGGTAAATAGGGATAAATCGTTCTCAGGAACGCGGCGGCGTCGGGCGAGCGCGTTGCGGCGGTCGCTTGGCGATGGTGCCGGATGCCGGCGGTGTTTTGCGAATGTCGTGAGGATGTTTCTGTTTTTTTTTTTTGTACGCCGCTGGGCCGGCACCTGTGCGTGGACGAGGCCAATACTGTGCCTGAATGAACGGTGCTGTTGAGTCGTGTTGAATAAACTATTTTAATGTAAAAAAACCTCCAGATGACCTCAGGTCAACCGAATTTGAAAAACTGGGATGCATATGATGACACTTGGTGACCTAAGCACATCCTGCAAGTTTGAATCAAATCGATGAAGAACTCTAGTTTTCATGAACAAAAAAGTGCATTTTCAGTGCCATTTTGACTATGTACCGGTTTTTGTGACCTTGTGACCTGACCTCAGGTCCCTGAAATCTAAAACTCCCAGGTCATGTGTCCAGTAGATGCCCTAAGTTGTGTGTGACATTTGGTAGCGCTACGTGCCATAGCACCGACGCTATTAAGGAATAACTCTGTCCTTCAGTTGCCGCTAAACTAGTCCAATTTTCCCCCGACCCAAATTGTGAACAAGCCAAAACGTTGATAATGTTTTACTTTGACCTGATCTGTGACGTCATCGGTGACCTCAAGGTAAAAAATGTTAGGTTTTGCTTGACAGTTTTCCAAAGTTATCCCTCGCCCCGTTGGGGGGCAATATCCCCCCCTGTGTTTTTTCCTGAATAGCAAGAAAACGGCGGCGCGCAGCACCGCCAAATTTTTGGTACCTTCCGGGCATCAATTTTTTTCTCCACACAAAAATTCAAATCTTAGGTCACCTTAGGTCAGGAGTTACTAAGGTCAAATCGAGGTCATATGTTCGAGCAACATAAGCAAAAATCATGCACTCTTCAAACGCTCACCAAAGCTAGAGTTAACATGCAATTTACAAATTGTATGTGATCTTGTAGAAAAAAAGAGTTTTCTACAAAACTGCTATCTCAGGTTTTCACAACGTTTGTTTTCCCAAAAAAAAGAAGAAAAACTAACGTAAAAATATTTTTTCTTTGATTAACCCGCGCCGGGCCGGGGGGGGGGGTGTTTGAACACCCCCCCCCCTGCGGTTTTTCGCAGATATCTCAAAAACGGCGGCGCGGAGCGCCGCAGTTTTTCGCACACCTGTTTGTGCATCTTTTCCGCACATGTTGTGAAAATTTCAGACCCAGGTCACCTTAGGTCAGGTCACCAGGTCACGCTAAGTGACCTCACCTCAGAAAAAATAAGAATGCTCGTCATAGCTACACCGATTGATTGATTGCCTTGAAACTTTCAGCGATTGATTAGAACAACAATATCTATAAGATGTATATCTCGGAATTTTGATATCGGTGACCTAAGGTCAGGTCAATTTTGCGACCTCTCCATTATAAGTCAATGGGAGAAAATTGAAAAGCGTCTGTTTTGCACGAACGTTATTCTAGACACTCTCAAACATCGAGATGTAGGTAAAATGGACACACTGAACCGGAAAATGGCAACTGTGACCCCTCGTTATGTCCCCGAGGTCATCTCAGGTCACGAACAGAATCTAACAGTTTTTCGCTAATAACTTCTGATAGAGACGTGCTAGAGCGCTGAAAACGCCTTAGATGTGTTCGGCTCGACGTTGCAGATCGACTGATATGCAACATGACCTTTTCCGGTCAGGTCATGACCTTGACCTGAGGTCAAATTTTCAAGTTGACCTTTCAAGGTCAAATTATAGTTCATTCGACGCGTCTCGACGAGAGGAACACGATGGTGGCAAAAGTAATGTCATGACTCTTTTGAGTCAAAAGTTATTACCGAAAAAACGTTTTTCGTAAAAACGGCTATTTTTGAAGTTTTTGCCCCCTGGAGGCTAAACCGTTGACCTGAGGTAAAATCTGAGAACATTACTCAGAAAGGTCTGTAAAAGGGCTATCGAATGCGCTTTTCCGCGGCGCTGTAGCTCTATCGGTTCCCGAGATAGCCGTTGGCAGTTTCCAAAATGTTGAAATAGTGGACATTTGACCTTTGGTGACCTCTGGTGACCTGACCTTTGACCTGACCCAAAAAATGACCGAAGTGTTTTCGTCCTTATTTTGGACGTTCTTTCGATTGCCGCTTACCGCGTGTCGCTAAGTGGCCCAGGAGCCGAGTTAGAAGGGGGGGGTGTTCAGACACCCCCCCCCCCGGCCCGGCGCGGAATCTCAGAGCACCGGCCCGGCGCGGGTTAAAAAAAAATGAAAATAAAAATATGTGTTAGATCACTATATAGTACACAAGCACACACAATTTCAGGCAGATGTAACTTTTGGTTCCCATCTTATAACCCTGAAAAGATGTTGACCGCCTGGTGGGTCAATGGTACCGGACCCATTCAGTCCTCGCTTTTGGCATTACGACGTCTTCTACGAGTTTCTAAGCACTATTATTGTTATGTGGTCTTGTAGAGAAATGATAGGTCTACAATTACAGGGCCTCGGCTAAGGAATTTTGACTGGTGGGCCACTTGGGCAGCGACATGGACTGACCTTCGTAGCCATAGCCCCCCCCCCCCATTTTCGATTTCTCCCCAGATTTCGGCCACTTTATTCTGCAAAGAACGTCAGGATGGCATTAAAAAAATTTAAAAAAAAAACGGGGCTGGACCCCCCCCCCCCCCCCCCGACTCTTCAGAGAGAGGAGAGAGGAACTTAGATTTTTCGCTTCCGAATCTCCGACTGGTCGGAGATTCGGAAGCGGTCGGACGGGATCGGGCGTTGTCGGGTGGATCGGGAGGAATTGTGAACAGCACGAGTGCAACTTTATATATAAAGTGGGTTGTGGCAGGAACCCCAAAAGGGGGTTGTAGCAGCAACCCCAACATCTTTGAAAATGATCATTAAGCCTATTGGTGTCGCATGGAAAAGAATCGACTCAAAAGCCCAAGCGCACTGCGCAACCCTAATATTTTCCTTAACCTTCGCCCTGGTGGGGGGGCCATTTTGGCCCCCCCCCCCTGTGGTTTTTCAGCGATAACTCAGAAACCACTTGAGTTAGCGCCCTGAAACTTTGTATAGCTGTTTATTCAACATTTTTACATCATGTCCTTTTTGGGGGGGTTCGGGTCAGGTCAGGTCAGGTCACAAGGTCACCAAAACTGACACCACCTCTAAAAAAGTTCAAAGCTCTCTCAAAGGCACAGCTTTTATCCGATCGATGTAAAATTTACAGTACTTGAAGATGTCACCCAGCTCTACAAAATGGCTATCTCGGATTTTTTATAAATGTGACCTAAGGTCAGGTCAGGTCATCGCTGCTCCCCATTATAAGTCAATGGGAGAATCGAAAAGTAGTTGTTTTTCAGCTAAATCGGGCGTGATTGTTCCTATATTTCGTTATTGAAGTGTCTTGGGTCAGCAAATCACAGCCCATGTGAAACCATTTGCTTGTGACCTCGCTGAGGTCACGCTAGGTCATCTCCCTGGTCACCAGAGGTCATCAGCGGTTTTTCTGCACTTACTTGTTATTGAATAGAGATAGAGACTCCGTTCGACGTTTATCGTGTTTGTCTCGTCAATGCGGATCGAATGATATGCAGCATGACCTATTTCGGTAAGGTCATGACCTTGACCTGAGGTCAAATTTTCAAAATGACCTTTCGAGGTCAAACTATATATCATTCGACGCGTCTCGACGAGCCAAGCACGATGGTGCATGAATCGTTTCTCTATTTTCTCGTGAATGCATGCTATAGTTAAAAACATTTTCAACGAAATTTGCCAAGTTGACCTTGCATGACCTCTGTAGGCCAAACCGTTGAGCTGAGGTCAAATCTGACGAATCTTGGCGAAAGAGCTTGAAAAGAGCTATCGATTGCTTTTTTCCGCGGCTCTCTAGCTCTTCTAGTTTCCGAGCTACAGCGGAATATGTCCGGCAACACCGAAAACACTGAAATTTGACCTATGATGACCTCTAGCGACCTCAATATTGACCTTAGCGAAAAAATGACCGAAATACTTTCGAACGTACTTGTTATGGGCTTTCGTTTGCTTTTTTCCGCGTCTTCCTAGCCCTCTTCGTTTTCGAGTTAGACGGGGGGGTCATTTTGGCCCCCCCCCCCCACCAGGGCGAAGGTGGCTCAGACCCACACCAGGGCGCGGGTTAAAAAAAAAACTAAGTGATGTACACTTCTGGTGAACAGTGTCCCAAACTTCAGATTTCTCTTGGGTGTCTGAGTGGAAAATTCTAGCCACCCAAAATGTGATAGTGAAAAATTATCCATTCTTATTCTTGAGTGTCATCTTCAGCCCAAATGAGAATTTTTTGGAACGCTGACTGTGAACGGTTCGAAATTCGTCCGACTGGTCAGATGTGCGACTGCAAGCATCATACCGGTCGTGAAGACGCATAATATCGCTTGCAGACTTCAATCGGCTGGAAGTTGCTGACACTACCTCTAGTTTGACTCTGGCTTATATCGTGTCTATCGGCGAGCCGTCTGAGATCGCTCGCAGGCTTATCCCCGACCGTCTGAACTGGTCTGTTCTTTATTCGTAGTTTTTCTTGTAACCGACTGGTCTGCGGCAGATGCTTATGTGACTGCAACCACTCGATCGATCGGAAAGCTTGCAAGAACTCTCGCAGACCTCGATCGGCAGGAAGCCGCCGACACTATCTGTAATTGACAGAGGCAGACGTCTTTCACAATTATTGCATAAAATTCAAAGCCTCGGTCACACTTCATCGGGTTGGACCAACGGACGAGAAACGGACGAGAACTGTCAGCGTCCGGTGATGTCCGTTTGTTTCCGTTGGACGTCCGTTTGTCATCCGTTAATATCCGTTCCATGTCCGGTGGTGTCCGGTTGAGCACACCGGACACCACCGGACATGGAACGGATATTAACGGATGAGAAACGGACGTCCAACGGAAACGAACAGACATCCCCCGGACCCCGGACATCACCGGACGCCGTCCGTTTCTCGTCCATTGGTCCAATCCGGTGAAGTGTGACCGAGGCTTAACCTACGGCTGTCTCAAGAAACCGGGAATGGTGATGGTATTACGCGGGCAACGACGATCAAGTTCTTACTTTTAATAAATGCAACAATGTAGTAGGGCCTCTGTCTCTGTCTGTCTGTATCACAATGTTACCTACGTCGTGATGTAAAATGTGAAAACTTAGATTTTCGGAAAATTACTGGTGGGCCAAATCTTTGAGGCTGGTGGGCCATTTCGGGTCACTGGTGGGCCATTTGGCCCACCAGTTAACATGTTAGCCGAGGCCCTATCTACAAACCTGCCATCCCGGACTTTCAGAAGTTTGGTAAAACAAAATCTAGAAAATTGTTATTTTTCATTTTATTGATAGGTAAATTGATTTTTTAATGTCCGTGGTTGAACGAAAATATGACCATTTATTAACTAACGTCGACTAACTTATGCACTTAAGGGTGCGTTTCACGCGACCTTTACACCACCTGGCGAGGATCTTGCCGACATAGAGATACGTTTCTAGACCAGTAGATGGCCCTAGCGCTGAACGCCGGTTTGTTGTCATAGGACAAGTATCACATTTCCCCTGTCCATCCATCTGTTAGCGGAGAGGCGTTCGACTGCCGGGCCGCCCCTCCCCATTCGCGCCCCGGGAGTTTGGGGAGGGGTGGCACGGGTCCGCCGCGCCGCGCCGGTCAGGCCGGACGGAAAGGACCAGATATCATGCTCTCAGTCGAACCACATTGGGCCGAACCCGCGCCGACACACACTGATAGGGAAAGACCGGAAAAATGAAAGGGCTAACAGAATGAGGTACAGGAAAGCAGCTTCAGTCACATTCATAGTGTTAGCTTCATTAATCCTCGCTTGGGGAAGTGGGGCGTTTTTTGGTCAAACTTGCAAGTTTTTTTTTTGCCGTATAAGCGCCACGAAACTTGGCATAGGTAGCTTATCATACATTAATTTCTCATCGTGTGTGAAATTGTGGAACCCCGGTCTCAGAAGTTTAGGTCACCCAGTTCAGGTATATCCTAAATGTTCGAAACTCGGGTTGTTTATTGCATGAGCTATCAGCATGAGCTACACTGTATAGTGCCGGACTATCGCATCAGAAGGCACAGCAGAATATGCTTTACCTATAAAACACTTTTTTCAATTTTGTCACCTCTTCAGAGCTACAGTAGATGCCTGAGTCCTTTGAAAGCTGCAGTGCACGATGTAATAAGGCCATTGGTGGCTACAACTTGTATGTCTCGGAATCTTATAAGTTCACCCGGACTTAGGTCCCCCAAGAAATCGTTTAGGTCGGAGCTTTCGAATTGTAGGTATTACAAAACTTCGTCAGCGTGTCGTAATCGGGTTGGGGGTATCGGTAGCAAAATTGAGGACGTTTTGCGACCGATTGGATTTCCCGTGATGAGGTACATCGAAATAGGCAAGATTCTTACAGATAGAAATAGGTAGGGGAGAGTGGGGCACATTCGTGCATGGGGCACATTCGTTTTCAGCAGTTTATGGGAACACGAGTGACTGCACGAGCTCAAGGTAAATTATGGAAATATGTCTATCATTGCCGCCCTTCGTTCACCGTAGAAGACAACACTGTACCTGCTGTCATGCTTGATAAAAACGCAAATTTGTAATATTCGTGAGCTTTCCAAACTTTTCTCATATCATCCATTTTCGTGATCCTGACTCGGAAATGTGGTTCAGCTTTTCAAAATTGGGGGTGAAGAAGACCACTCTATTCACGGAACTGCTGCAAACTTGTTTGTTGAAAAAGTGTCATTTTTTCAAAAAGTAATTTTGAAATATATTACTAATAACGTTGTGGGGCAGGTTCGTGTACGCACTGCCTGGGGGCACATTCGTGCATATTTTTTTTAGTTTTTGCGATTTATGACTTTATCTGTAGTAGGTTTCTCTAATGACGCTCGCCTGACTCAGTCTCGACTGCTTGCGACGTCGTGACGAGCAATTCACGCGAACTTGGCGAGGTCACGGAGGCCGGCAATTGGCACATTCTTGTTGGCCAGCCCATTCTTTCTACATTTGTTGTGCAATGCATTCTTGTCGAAAGGAATCAAGTGAAATGACCCCCTGCCAATTTCCTTTGGTAAATTTCTGGTAATGCCAGGTAATTTCTCGAATTTTGCCGGGTGAACGGAAGTGCCCCATCTCTTGAACGAATGTGCCCCATAGGTGGGGCAGTTTCGTGCAAATGTTCAGAGTTAATAAAAGTCATTTTTTCTAATGGAAGCAATAATTTTATAGGATAACTTTTAAAGAGGAAAACTATCTGCAATAGTTCCTTTCCATACTACAATTAACAATTTTGCCATTGCACTAACCAAAGAGCAGATATATGGGTTTATCCATTTTTTGCACGAATGTGCCCCACTCTTCCCTACCCTTTTTATGCAAAAGTATGAACTTCGAAATTTGACCTTTTTAATTACCAGACCTTGACCTCACATCCACCAGAAAGTAACCTAAATCGTCTCTCGTGGTCGTCTAACCCAAACCATTAAGTTGGAAATGAAAAATTGGTCACAAAACATTCATCACACGGCCCTAGTAAAGTTGGGTTCATGTGTTGACCCTTGATGACCTGACCTCTGTGACCTGACCTGGGCCCAATCTTACCAAATGCCGTGAATGCGCATTCACGGCATTTGGTAACATTCAGAACTATTCCACATTCACTTATTCATTCGTTCTGGCGACATTCATAATCATTCATGCTATCAAAATCATTGGACAAGATTACCTGGAGGCTGGAGGTAAATAAAAAGGACATCTTTGATATCAGTGCCGTAAACTCCGGCCAGTGCTGCCAAATCCTATTCACGGCATTGGTAATATTGGGCCCTGGTATCAGTGACGTCTTTTAGCAACATCTGACGTCTTTTAGCAACATCTGTACTAGGCAACAGACTAGAGATGTCAATCAGATACCAACTTTTTGGTATACCGATACCAAACCGATACCAACTTGGTAATTGGTATTTCAATGCTAATGCATTTGGCATTTTGCTGGTATTGTGAATCGTCCCTAATGTAAAAGTGGCTGTGAATTTGGTAAAAAGTTGGTATTTTCCTGAGTTTACTAAGCTGGTTCGGTTTCGGTATTCTTACATGGTTATTGTTGGTATATTTGGTTTGGTATCGGTATCAAGATTTTCCGTAATTGACATCACTACAACAGACGCTTTATCGATGATTTTCGATAAAATGCCTTTTAATCAATGTTATAACGCATTTTCTAGAAGGCCCGTGGACGGTGAAACATTTTAACTTTGACCTGACCTGTGACGTCATCAGTGACCCTGAGGTCAATGAAATTAATTTTCTCAATGCAACAGGGGTATCGAACGCCGCTTGAGTTTTGCAAATTCGCCTAATAGTTTCGGAGATACGAGGAAGGGGGAGGCAAAAATTAACCCCCACTAGTGTGAGGCTTAAGGTCATGTGATCCGAGGTCAACCTTTGACCTTGACCTTTCGAAGTCAACACATATATGCTACGAGGCGAAATTACGAGAGAACTACGATGCTTATAATTGCTATTATGCAGTTTTTGCCTAGCTTTATTACTTCAAAAGTGATACATGAAAAATTATCTCTAGAGACGCTATTTTGACTGAAATGCAATCAATTATACATCATTCTGTTGCTAATTCGTTGAGAAACACGGTCATGAAGGTTTTTTGTCGCTATCTTTCATAGATTCGCCAATATTGGCTAAGTAATTTGGATAATTGCAATGAAAATGACGAAGGCGCAATTAGGAGACCGTGACTTCTTGTGACTTCTTTCAAAGTTGTCAGTTTCTCACAAGCTCTTCCCGGCGTAGGTACTCCCGATCAAGAGTGAGGGGCGCGCGATAGGAGACGCCTGGCTGGGCGCCGCTCATGGATAGATCGTGGGATGAGTCTCCGACCCGTCTGGTCACGGCGAAACTTAGCAGGGAGGGTTCAGAGCACCTCGACGGCGGCCGAACGCCAGCGGAGCGCCGTAACTAATGGGTGTGACACTGAGTCAACAAACGCCGCTGAGTGACGAGCCGAGGGGACCGTCGAAACGCGCGGGCCATACAGCCAGAGACATCTCTCGGCGATTTTATGAACTAGCTGTGCAATGACTTTCAAATGAATAGAACTGCATAGTGATGCATGCAATGATGATTCACTCTACAGGATTGTGTAGAGAATCGATGTCTTTATGATTCCTAGCAGCCACATTTTTGAAATTGTAGTCATGGCTTTCATGCAATGCACTGCAAGATGAAAATTGTATCATGCAAAACATAGTACAAAATTTGAAAAAAGGCTTGCTAGGAAATGTTTTCCTTGACTTCGTCAGTCCAAAACTGCAAACATCACAGTCGTACGACAACCCGTTGTTGAGTTCTATTCGTTTGAAATTTTGATTTTGCAATATGTTTGTCTCAATTGCTCAGTATATATGGATTGCAGAACAACGGTAGCCACTCTGTGATGACGAGGTTAACCTCCTTCATAACATATCCAAAAATAAAGGCAATCGAAGCAATGATGCTCTAGATATTTACGGAAAACGTTTCTCATAGCGTTACGCGTGAAACGCACCCTTAACCCTGAAGACTGTGAAATACAGTTTTGAGACCAGTTGTAATGAATTCTCTTTTTTTCAAAAACTATATAAAATATGTATCTTTCTAGTAGAGTTTTATTTGCCATTGGGTCTACAGTGCAGGGATATTTCTATCTCGCACTCCTCTGAGATGCAAAGATAAGAATTTGTTATCTTTCCATCCCTCTGAGATGCAAAGATAAGAATTAGTTATCTTTCCATCATGGGCGTCACCACCACTAGGGACACTAGGGACATTGTCCCTAGAAGTTTTGAAGTCATCGAAAACTACTAGGGATTGTCCCTAAAAGTTTTTGGAGTTCCCTCTACTGGGGACACGCAAAGAACCCGGGACACGATAATGGCGCAACTTGCTCAGCTCTCCGAACACATGTGTTTTGCCTTGCGAACGGTCGCGTCAACATCGCCACGGTAAATAAAAAGGTCCGCGAGCGGTGTGCCTCCCCACAGATGTGACGGCGCCCTCCGGCCTCCAGGCACGTCCGTGTGGTCGCCGTAAAGCTGGATACGGCAGGCCGGCACTCGTCCGAGAAATTAGTCGAGTTTGTTTCTCAGTCACCCGAGGAGACACCCGAGCCGATTCTGGAGGTGCCCAGCATGATTGCTGAAACGAACTCGGCTGGTTACATCCGGCGTCTGAGGGCCTCACATCGGCCTCTGGTGGCATTTCTGTCTCTGGGGTACCAAGACTAACCTTTACGTGTCCCTGACTCCTGAGGGCCCTGTACTGGATTTTGAAGACCCGATGCCGGCCTCTAAGGGCCTGCATCGGCCTCTGAGGGCCTATTTTGGCCTTTGGGACCCTCTGCTGGCCTGTGGGATCTAACGCTGGCTCATGCCGGTCTTTTAGGACCCAACACTGACCTCAGATGCCCCAATGCTGGCCTGTAAGGCCCATATTAGCCTCTGAGGGCCCCGCACTGGATTCTGAAGACCCGATGACGGCCTCTAAGGGCCCGCATCGGCTTCTGAGGGCCAATCTTGGCTTTTGAGGGCACTCTGCTGGTCTCTGGGGTCCAACGCTGGCCCATGCCGGTCTTTTAGGACCCCACACTGACCTCTCAGGCCCCATGCTGGCCTGTAAGGGCCAATATTAGCCTCTGAGGGTCCCGCACTGGATTCGGAAGATCCGATACCGGCCCTTTTATGGCCTGCATTGGCCTCTGGGGGGCCATCTTGGGCTCTGAGGGCCCTCTGCTGGCCTATGGGGTCCAACGCCTTCCCATGCCGGTCTTTTAGGGCCCGTACTGACCCCTGAGTGTTTCATGCTTGCCTGTAAGGACCCCTAGTCTCTGGGAGCCCAAGTCGGCCTCTGATGGTCTCAAACTGCCATTAGGCCCTTTACTGGTCTCTGAGGCCGTTAAACTGGTCTATGAGGGCCCAAACCGACCTCTAAACACACCGACCTCTGATGGCCCAGTTTCTGCCCTTAAGACCCAAGACTGGCCCTTATGTGCCTCTGAGGGCCCCGTACTGGCTTCTGAAGGATCGATACCTGTCTCTCAGGACCCATACCAGTCTTTAAAAGACCCACACTGACATCTGAGGCCCCACGCTAGCCTCTGCGGGTCCCAAACAGGTCTCTATGAGCCCCAACCAGCCTATGAGGTCACTAAACCGGCCACTGATGGCCCTATTTTGTTCTCTGGGGGCCCAAGACTTGCCTTTGAGCGTCACGCACTAGCCTCTGAGAGCCCACACCGGCCTCTGGGGCCCCATAGCGGCCTTTGAGGCCGGTATGGTAATAATGGGACCCCTGCAAGCTAGCACTGGGCCTCCCGAGGGTCGACAGGGCCTCTTTGCCAAGTTGCCCGCCCCCCCTGCCCAAACGCCAAATCTGCGACCGTCCCTGCATGCATAGGCAGAAGGATGTGGGCACGCGTTTCATGATCGAAGAATATGCCTACTACCGCGTAACTTCTTCGTTTTTTTCAACTTAACATTAATTATTCTCCCTCGTTTTAAAATTAAAGCGGCCGAAATCCAACGAGGAACGCAGATTTGGGGGTAGGTGGGTATTGGCGACCAGACTCAAGCAAAGGTTTGTGGCGACGCCCTGGAAAATTGTCCCTAGAAGTTCTGAAACCGTGGTGACGCCACTGCTTTCCATCCCTCTGAGATGCAAAGATAAAGTCTCGCTGGTTCATAGCGAAAAAAGTCAAGCGTTCAAGTGATAATGCGTCAATAACCGAAGCATTTTAATGTTTGTTTGCAAGTTGTTTGTATATGAAGCTTATGAGTTTAATTTTAACCTTCCAGGCGGTGGGGGAGGGCATTTTTGCCCCCTTAGTTTTTTCGATATATCTCGAAAACCGCTTCGCCGATCGTCACCAGACTTTCAATACCCTCCCATGAATAGCTATTGCACATTGTAACCAAAAATTTTCCAAAGGCTATGATAGGTTGGACGCTTATGACGTCAGAGTGACGTCATTTCTGCCATGTTCGACTTAAAGGTTTCGCGAGAAGAGCTGTCAGGCCTACAACTTTAGAGATACAGAAAAATGTTTCGAACATAAAAGGTGTAGAATTTAGAGCGCTACAAAACTGCAATCTCGGATTTTTGATTTTTTTTTTGACCCCCAAAAATAAAAATAGATTTTTTGAATATAATAGCCGAAAAATCCAAAAAGTTTTTTGAATTTCGAAAAACGGAAGATATGTGATAGTCCCTACCGCCTTTTATCTACATACCAAATTTGAGATCGATACCTCTCTTTTTGGCCAAGTTATAGCAAAAAAACTTCAAAATTGATGACGTCAAATTTTCAAACTCAATTTTTAGCAATTCAAGACCACGTAGCGCAAAACAAAGACCACAATTAGACTCCCCGTGACAAGGTGCATCGAATCAATACCCATTTTATGCAAAAATATCAACTTTGAAATTTGACCTTTTTTGACCTGACCTTGACCTGACCTCCACCAGAAAGTGACCTAAACCGTACCTGATGGTCTTATAACCAACACCATTGAGCTGGAAATGAAAAACTGGCCATAAAACATGCATCGCACAACCCTAGTAAAGTTGGGCCTTGGTGACCTTTGGTGACCTGACCTGTGACCTGACCTGGTATGACCAGTGACCTCTAATAGAAACATATGTACTATAAAACTGACGCACTATCGCTGATTTTCGACTAAATGCGTTTTACTCGGTGTTATAGCGCTTTCCTTAGATGAACCGTGTACGGTGAAACATTTTATCTTTGACCTGACCTGTGACGTCATCGGTGACCTCGAGGTCAATAAAATTTTGTTTCCTTCAACAAATTAGACAGGGCTATCGAACGCCGTTTGAATTTTCCGGATCCGTCCAGTATGTAGTTTCGGAGATACGGGGGGGGGGGGCAAAAAACCCGCGCAGAAGGTGGCCGGGAGGCCCACCGCCTGCCGAGTTAAAACAAACTATTCTAATTTTTTTTTGCATAGATGAATACATTTGAATATAACATTTACTGAATTAGGAATAAACCTCTGCATAGAACGATATAGGATTCTTCATGGCTCACTTGTGGAAGATAAGATATATTTTCCTCGCGTGTTCCAGAAAAAAACTAGCTCCTTCGTCGCTCGGTTTTTCAGTAACCCACTTGGAAAAGGATTCTTCATGGCTCCGAGTGGAAGATAAGGATATCTTTTCCATGCGGGGTACCGACGAGCGACGGAGGAGCGAGGTTTTTCTGTAACACGCGAGGAAAAGATATCCTTTCTTCCACGATTGAGCCATGAGGAATCCTATATCTTTCTATGCTGAGGTTCATTCTTAATTAATTAAATATTATATTTAAACATATTCATCTATGTTAAGATAGATTAAGAGTAGTTTGTTCTTATTTCATAAGTTTAATCCATAAACAACCATTAAAAATGTCGCTCGGCTATTGACCCATCATCACTTGAACTCTTGATTTTTGGCTAAGCACCCTCGAGACCCAGAGATAACACATTCTTATCTTTGCATCTCAGAGGATTGCGAGATAGAAATATCCCTGCGCTGTAGACCCAATGGCAAATAAACCTCAACTAGAAAGATATCCTTATATTCCACTCGGAGCCATGAATAATCCTCTATATTACACCAGTATAACGCCTTTTGGGGCGAGTAACGGAGCGAGCGAGAGGGTGAGCCTTGCACGTGCGAAATTTCGAGGGGATACCTCCAATTGACTTGTGCACGGCACCCTACTAACCGGTCTCTAGCGATGTGCCAAATTTGGGCACAATCGGCCCAGCCGTTCTCGAGATCTGGAAGCGGCACCCTGCACGTGCGCACGTGCAAAATGGGTCCCAACTGACTTGTGCACGGCACCCTACTAACTGGTCCCTAACCGTGTACCAAATTTGAGCGCAATCGGTCCAGCCGTTCTCAAGATCTGAAATCGACCCCTGCACGTGCGCACGTGCAGCAGCACCCCAACTCTGGCACATGGATATGCATTGCCTAGTGGGTGCCTTCCTACATGCCAACTTTCAGCGCAATCGGCCAAGTAGTTACCGAGATATTGCAACAATTACAAAACTGACACCTCTTCGTTTTGCACGTGGCACGTGCATAAGGGGTCACCCACATGCATCGGGAATAGTCCAATACTTGGTAGAAGGAATGAAGCTACCCTAAAAAAATTACCGCATGTAAATCGGTCAAGTGGTTGCTGAGATATAAGCCTCGCAAAAGCGTCCGCACGGCCGGCCGGCCGGCCGGCCGGCCGCTCATACTCAGAAATTTCCGATAATAAATCGTTTAGCAGACTGACTCTGGGTGTAAGGGTGTAAAGAAGCTATTTTCCCTGTACTTCCAGGGGGCTGTCATCCCGAGCTTTCCTATGTGCCGGGCGCCAGACTGTTTAACATTACCCGTGACGTCACCGGGGCGTACACTTGTCAGCTGGCCTTCCCCGCAAGTTTGGCCCTGAATACGATTTTGAGGGTCACGGTTGTAAACAAGTTCCTTTCCGGAAACGTTCCGGAAACGCTGGAAACGTTGTGATCCTTTTACTTTCCGGAAATTGCTTCATTACTACTTTGCGTCTAAAATCACTTTAACCCTCGCCGGCACAGGAAGTTGAGTTGATGCAATCCCCCTAAGGTTTTTCGCGAATAACTCGCGTAAAAAGCGGCTGATCGTGACGAAACTTTCAGTACCTTCGCATTGATCAATTGTACACCTACCCTGAAAATTTCATGACCCTGACCCAAATGACCTTTGACCTGTGACCTACTTTCCGAGACCATGTTTGGCCGGAATCGCGATTCGGCGCATGTCGGCTCGCATTATCCGCGCGTTTGCAAGCTTTTCGTGGTTTCAAATGTTCAAACATGTGATTTGATGTTGCTCTTATGCATTAGGGTGGATGTCAAGGTCACCAAGGTCAGGTCAGGTCATTGACCTTTGGTGACCTCGGTTCACTTTTTCAAGTTTTACATGTTTCTAGGCTAGTTTTTGGAGCTGATTTCGAATTTAGTAACCATTTGAACATTTACGAAGTAGTTTTGGTGCCTTCGTAACATGTTACGAAGCTGTCAGAGGCGCGAGGGGGGGGGGGTCGTACCAGCCCCCCTGCCGTCGAATGACGCAAAATGGCCTGTGCCGGCGAGGGTTAAGCAAAGGCTACTTAACGCTTTCCTAATTGTAAAGTGTTGCATTGTCTGCATGGTGAGGAGAACGCTTACCGCTCAGAAGGGCGGTGTGTTGTGAGGAGGGCGCCGACAGGTCAGGAGGGCGATGTACGATGAACGGCGACGCTGACTGGTCGGCAGGGCGATGCATGGTGATGAGGGCGCTATGCGTTGCAAAAGGCGCAGGCTGGTCAGGAGGGCGCTGAACGCGAAGATGTCGCCGACAGGCGTGAGGCGAGGGCGCTGACAGGTCAGGATGGCACTGCACGGTGATAAGAGCTGCGACAGATCTGGAGAACGCTGTCCGTGAAGAGGGCGCCGACAAGGCAGCAGGGCGCTGTATGGTCGGGAGAGCGCCGACAGGTCAGGAGGGCGCCCATGGTGAGGAGGATGCTGTACGATGAGAAGGGCACTATACGAGTGAAGAGGGCGCTGACAGGTCAGGAGGACACTGTATAAAGAGGAGGGCGCGGACAAGGTGAGGAAGGCAATGTACGGTCAGGAGGGCGCCGACAGATCAGAAGGGCCGTCTACGGTGAAAAGGACACCGACTTGTCAGGAGGGCGCTGAACGTAGCAGGAGCCGGTCTGGAGGGCTTTGTATGGTTAGGAGGCCGCTATACAGTGAGGACTGCGACAGGTCAGGAGGGCACTGTACGGTGAAGAGGGCGCTATAATACGATAGGCGCTGCCAGGTCAGGAGGGCGCTGACAAGTGTGGAGGGCGAGACAGATCAGGAGGATGCTGTGTGATAATGTCCATGAGGGCGCTAACTGGTCTGCCCGGAGGGCGCCGAATGTGAAGAGGGTGCCGACAGGCCAGGAGAGCGCTGAAGGGCGAGAAGGGTGCCGACAGATCAGAAGCGCGCCGAGCAGACAGAAGGGCGCTGAAGGTGAGCCGAGGGCGCTAGATGGTCAGGTGATTGGGAGTGGATATCCGGCATTTCAGGATTGTGGGTGCATCTTCACCCACAAAGAGATATAAAATTGTAAATCTGGGCGCCAGTACCGCATGATGACGTCGCAATGGCTTACCGTCGAGGGCGACTAGAGTGCTGGACACTGAAAAGGCGCCATCGGCGCACAGAATGATCGTGGAAGGCGCTGCATCCAGGGCGCCTTTGGCGCCTGGATGGCGTCTTTCCAGAGGGCGCCTGCTAGATTTGGGAGGGGCTAAAGCCCTAGTGTGCCCCTCCCCCTTGGCTGCGCCCCTGAGTCCTTTGTCTAGCGATTTTCGAAGCATGTATCGCGTCCGTAGGGGCCTTGGGAGCTGCCGGTGACCACAGGGGCCTTATAAGGACCCTGATGACTCGGGAGGGTACCCGTAGGCCGTATACGGCTTACGGGTCCCGAGTCATGTGGGCCATATCACCACAGGGCACCGCATCTTTTTCGAGATAAATGACCGTTCTTAAGCGTGTCGCATTTTTCTGAGCATGATCTGGCGTTTACAGCCTGACGGCCCCTCTCCTGTCCGGCTGACAGCTTACTGACAAGCCACCTGGCGATCGCCAACTCAACCCTAATTACGACGTTGTCCGATAGGTGGCGGGGTCATACAATCCCAGTCAGGACAAGGGATTCTCATTATTATTTTGCTATCATATTTTCCCCCCTTTTAAAGTCATTTAAAAGCGCTATTGCACAAGTAATTTTTCGATTAGCAGCGATTCCAGCGGCCGCATCAGGGTCCGGATGGAGCCAGGGAGCGTATGCTCCGGTGACGTCACCGTAGTGTTGCAGATTTGTAACATTAGCGAGCCCGGACGATCTTACCTAACTTATACGGCCTTGTGTACTTCGACCTTTATTGACAGGTCTTCAAAGGGGCAATGCGATTCAAAAAACAAACAATAATCATGCTATACTGCCATCCACGAAATTCTCAAAATGATCGATGCTAAAACACGTGACACAACTTACAGACAGTTCGTACTCCAGTAGGTCTACTTTTTCAAAACACTATCCCATATAGGGCTAAGCGAGAACTTTCCGACACCCTGATTCAGTGATGGGTTGCATAATCGAATCTCGATGGCCTCCCTTACGACACGGCGGGACCATGTTGGCTCGACCGCCAGCGTGCTAGCCTGACCTGGGTCAAATGGTTGGCGACACTGGAGCCAGTGTTCAGCTAAAGGGGATGTGTCTGACCTCCCATGCTTTATGGCTGCTACGTGTTCTTTAAAGGCTGAAACAGACTCTTTCCGCGTTCAGGAAATCGCATGCGAGAGCCTATTCAAATACATTATAATTCTTCTCGCATCAATCGCTTGCGGGAGGTGCGTGCGATTGATGCGAGCGTGCTTCCATGTATTTGAATAGGCTCTCGCATGCGATTTCCTGACTGCGGAAAGAGTCTGTTTCAGGCTTAAGTCGCATGCTTTTAGGACGCCCGGTCTCGCCAACATACGTGGCACCACAATCACAAGTAGTCTTGTAAATGACACCTTTTTGCAAATCCTTTGGTGGTACGTCCTTGGCTTTAACTAGTTTGTCCCTGAGCTAAACGATTTATTATAAACGATTTATTATCATTAATATACCTGGGTTTAAATATGACTTTACAGTCTCATATCAGAAATTTCCGTTAATCTAAGGAAAGACTACGCTCGCTTCGCTCGCTCCGTAACGACTATATTCAATACTGTACGAAAGTTGACTTTGATGACCTGACCTTGACCTGAGCTATGTTCTTTGACCTGTAATTGTCGGGATATACATTCAATGCTCTAACAAGTGAATTCCGTATGGAAAAATGACCTCAAGAAATATGCCGCATGACTATCTTTCTTTATTTTTTAAAGTTGGAACTTTTGTGATCTGACCTTGACCAATCTCATTCATTCTTTTTCGCTTTGATGTCTTACATAACTTTTAGACCATTACAAGCTAATACCTTTTTGAAAGATGACCTAAAAACTTGTGCCGCATGACCACGTTTCTTCATGTTTAAAAGTTGACCTTTTGCAACCTGCCCTTGACCTGATCTTTACTTAGCACCATTCCATGGGCACTTCAGTACCTTGCTGTGGCTATCTAAGGACCGTCCAGAGACAAAACAAAACAAAAAGTTTATAAAGCATTGTTTGGTCTCAGTAGGCGCCATAGTAGATACTGTAAGGGGCCTACTCTAGTAGATACTCTAGATACCCCTAGATACTGTAAGGGGCCATGTTGACCCTAGCTTTATAAGAAGCCCGACTGAAGGTGACGGTTTGGTCGACTCGATTCGCTTCGTGCTAAATTCTAGTCAGACAGTTATGTCCCGTCGCCTGCTGAGGCTTTTGTGCGCCTAACCTGCTTTGTGCATTCTGCTACGATGTTGTATCTTTGCGTCGTGATGAGTGTTTATCTTTTGTTATATTGTGTCGTATGTTTTACTGTATGCTTTATCTTGTCTCGAAAAGACGCATAATAAATTGATTGATTGATTGATTGATAGTAAAAATGATAATATTTGCTCTTTGTCCTCAGTTTGACCTGACCTCGATTAAAAAATGCATGCCTTAGATAGCTCGCACCAAGGGCTGTCCAACGCCGTTTGCCGCTTGTCGCTACGTTGCTTGGCTCTCGAGAACTTGGGGGGGGGGCAACCTCCCCCCAACGGGGCGCGTTGCTCGGCAGCCCCAACGGGGCGCGGGTTATCGGACGCCATTTGATATTTGACAATCGTCCCAGTAGTTTGAACTTGAAGTCAGGAGGGGATATGATTAGCCCCCCCCCCCGGGCAGCGTTATAGAAATGCCCCAGTGGGGCGCAGGCTAAGCATAGTAAATTATAAAACCGTAGGAAAATAATCAATTTGGGGTAAGTGATATATTTCCTCTAAAAAAAAGTTGTTACTATCAGCTCACCTGTTTCTCGTCGGCTGTCTCCGGCCCAGCGGCGGTCTCTCCGCTGAACGACATCGTGGAACTGTGACCGGGTGGAGCCGCCGCCACTGTCTTTTGTGCCCCTGATAGGGGGCTGCACATGACTCACTCGTACAAACACACTCATCCAATCCCACGGTTCGACGCTGGCGGCCAGTTTATTTAGGTACGGAGAAGCCGGGAGGGGCCCGGGCGCGGGGGGGAAGTCCTACCGCCGCCCTGCCTGTCCATTTGTTGACTAGATGAAGTCAGCTACTTGGCACGGTGTCTCCGGCGGTCATCCCCGCGGGGTCTTATTTTCGGTCGTCGGGTATCCTACCGCAGGCCTGCCGGGTCACCAGGCCGGTCTGAGCACCGGTAGTAGGTGAGTTCGTTTGGGGTTGATTTATTACGTCACTATTTTTTTCGGGCGATTCAGTCGGGGGAGGTTTGGTCAATCGCTGTCATTTTTAGCACATGCCATTTTTTGGCAACCATGTGCCAAAAATGACAACGCCATCAGCTATTTTTGGCAACGATGAAGTCGATTTCACTCCTTAGCGAGGAAAACACGATTTTGGGAATACAAGCACTGATTTTGGAAAAGAAGTGCTGCCACCTGTGCAAGAAGAATAAACCAGCTTTAATATGGCCGTTGTTTGTATGGTAGTCCAACGTTGAAGCATACCTTTTTTTGTGGCCTGAAGTTGGAACTTCAATTTGCAGCATCCGGAAATGATCAATATTGATCGAAAACATAATATTGATGAAAAAAGAAGAATACGTTAAGTTGAAAGAGGAGGCGATTTCATCCAGATGCGGTATTTTACTTCTTGAAAGTATTTTTGTTTATGACGACCGCCATGTAATGACGGATGATGCGCAGCCGTCAATAAGCAAAAATTATTTCAAGAAGTAAGCCACCGTATCCGGATAAAATGACCTCTCTCAACTTCACATATTATTTTACATCAACATCATGTTTTCGATCAATATCGATCATTTTCGGATGCTTCAATTTTAAGTTCCAACTTCAGGCCACAAAACAAACTGCCATACAAACAACGGGCACATAAATGAAACTGCCGCTTTACCTGACGGCAGTATGTGGTCCACTGTGGTCCACTGTGGTCAACTATGGTCCACTGTGGTCCACTATGGCTTACTGTCGTCCACTATGTTTTACTGTGGTCCACTATAGTCCACTATGGTTTACTGTGGTCCACTATAATCCACTATGGTTTACTGTGGTCCGCTATAGTCCACTGTGGTTTACTGTGGTCCACTGTGGTTTGCTGTGGTCCTCTGTGGTTTACTGGGGTCCACTGTGGTCCTCTGTGGTTTACTGTGGTCCACTGTGGTCCTCTGTGGTTTACTGGGGTCCACTGTGGTCCTCTGTGGTTTACTGTGGTCCACTGTGGTCCACTGTGGTTTACTGTGGTCCACTGTGGTTTGCTGTGGTCCACTGTGGTCCACTACAGTCCACTGTGGTTTACTGTGGTCCACTGTGGTCCTCTGTGGTTTACTGGGGTCCACTGTGGTCCTCTGTGGTTTACTGTGGTCCACTGTGGTCCACTGTGGTTTACTGTGGTCCACTGTGGTTTGCTGTGGTCCACTGTGGTCCACTGTGGTCCTCTGTGGTTTACTGTGGTCCACTGTGGTCCTCTGTGGTTTACTGGGGTCCACTGTGGTCCTCTGTGGTTTACTGTGGTCCACTGTGGTCCACTATGGTTTACTGTGGTCCACTGTGGTTTGCTGTGGTCCACTGTGGTCCACTGTGGTCCTCTGTGGTTTACTGTGGTCCACTGTGGTCCTCTGTGGTTTACTGGGGTCCACTGTGGTCCTCTGTGGTTTACTGGGGTCCACTGTGGTCCTCTGTGGTTTACTGGGGTCCACTGTGGTCCTCTGTGGTTTACTGTGGTCCACTGTGGTCCTCTGTGGTTTACTGGGGTCCACTGTGGTCCTCTGTGGTTTACTGGGGTCCACTGTGGTCCTCTGTGGTTTACTGTGGTCCACTGTGGTCCTCTGTGGTTTACTGGGGTCCCCTCTGGTGGGTGAAGCACGGAGATTTGTTTACATAAATCTGTGGCTGCATGGTCTGGCACGTCTGAGGGGCTCCACCAGCTGCACCGTTCGATAGCGTCACTCGTTTCGCAGTCTCTATCCGGGTCAGAGCCTCCGGGGATTCCCCCCCCCCCCCAGTGTGTGGGAGGGGTGAATGGCCAATCGGCACTGCTTAGACAAGGCTGTGTTGTCTGGCACGGCCGAGGGACTGTACCGCGGGCGGGACGGACCGGCGGCCTTTGGACGCGGCGACTGAGCCGAGTCACTTCCGAGAACAGTTAGTTCACTGTCCAGTAAGTCAACTGAAAACAGTCATTCGGTTGATGAATGTCTTTGAGGTGGTATGGCTCAGTTTCGCTTTGTTTATTCATGAAATCATCCACAGGCACGTATCAAATAATGGGTAAAGGCATCGTATAACCCTCGCCCTGGCAGGGCATTTTCATAACACGGCCTGGCAGGGGGGTCGATGCGTTCCCCCCGCGATTGGCTCCTATGGCACCTAGAAACACCAAAGTTGGTAGGTAGGTGGGCCCCCTGGAGTTCTCGCCCCTGTGCAAATTTGGTTGCTCTAGGTAAATATTTAGGGGGTTTTGGGGGTTATATGTAAATGTAAAAATTTCGCTAAAAACAGGTCAAAAATTTTTCGCTTATAGCTTTTGATCTAATTGAGATAGAACAAACAGAAAAGCACCAGTGAACTCAGCACGTCAAGGCGCGACGAATGATATACTTTTTAGCTTGCTTAAGCGTACTTAAAGTTTTCTTAGTTATTAAGTAAACTTTAATTAATTAAGTTCAAGCTAACCAAATTGCATCATATCGCATATCATTCAATTTGGCTAATCACCAGGAACACAATGACGCCATTTTTAAGCTCTAGCGTCATTATGTGCCAAGTTATTAGCAAAAACGTCATTTGACCTCAGTTGACCTCATTTGACCTGACCCATGGATAAGTGCACCAAACAAAGAAGCACCAAGTGACCTGCTGCTAAGTACCTACTGTGGTTTCAAAGCACAAAAGTGATAGAACGAAGCGGATATCTCCAGTATTTTCCGAATTTAGTATTTTCCCATAGGTTCTACATTACGACGTAATGACCTCAAACTGACCTCAGGTCAGTGACCTCAAAAAACCCGAACTACATGCTATACAACTCGGTGAACTTAGCACATCCTGAAAGTTTGAAGGAAATCAGTCTAAAACTGTGAGTTGGACAGGTGTAAAAAGAAAATTGAAATTTGACCGTGACCTTGTACCGTTTTTTTTTTACCTGGTGACCTGAACCAAGGTCACCGGGACCTGAAATTTTCAGGTCATATGTAAAAAGGTTGCCCCATAGGCTTTGCCAAATTTGGCGGCGCTGCGCGCCTCCGTTTTTACGCTATCTTCGACAGACCTTAGGGGGAATCGCATCGACCCCCCCCCCCCCCACCCTGCCAGGGCGAGAGATAAAATAATATCCACTACAAGTTGGAAACCACAAGTTCACTACTGGCGCACCCGTTTGCCGTCCTCACTGGACCCTAGCTAAATCTGATTTTCCGTTATTTTTTCATGGGTTGTTTTCACCTCTCCTAGCCCTTCAACTTGGCCTTAGGACCAACTCAGAACTGCTCCCAAAGGTAACCAACGAACAGTGTTACTGAACCATAGCAACAACTTTTCTGCACTAGGTAAGTGAAAAAGCTACAGCAAAACAACTTGTTTCAGGCGTAGGCCAAAGTTGTCCTTGGTGGACAAAGTTGCACGAAACTACGATATCTAACCACAATATCTTACTCCGCGTCAGACTTCCAAGCTCTGGGACACCTCGTGTTTGGCGACTGATTGCAGGGGTTTTTGGTCACCTGGAGTAGGTTCATTGGGAAAATTATAATACTTTGGTCAATTTGGAATGAATAGACACACAACTATGTAATGCGAATTCTGAGATCGACTGTGACATCTTGTTAGCGAGAAGAAGGAGCAAGGGGGGACACTAACAGACCACACACTAACAACAAGTCAGACTAGCCGTTTTCACGACGGCTATCTGGTACACATTTGGTGCGCATCTGGTGCAGATCGGGTGCAGATTTGGTCAAATCAGGTTCAGTGTGTCTCTTAGTAGCTATCAGCTAGGGTTGCACTATTTGCTTATATGCCTGCTTTGTCATATTATCAGAGGGCATCATCGATTAAAACACTGAAATAAATTCATAGAATAAAGATATTTGCTGTAAAAGAGATTAGGTGCAGATTTGGTCAAATCAGGTGGACTCGCCGGATAGCCCGTCGTGAAAACGGCTGCTATCACTCAGCCCCAAACTCAGACCCCCCCCCCTCCCCCTTACCCACAACCACCGTCCTCGGTCCTCCACTCTGAAGGCCTGCCTATCAGCACATCCTGGCGACTTTTTCCTTATCGCACCCCGTCGGAAATCCGACTGGAACAGAGGAAAAAACACTATACCGTGTATTTTTCTTATCGAACCGAGTACCAGGGGTCAACATCTTACGGGGCGCCGAAGACGAGTGTGCACGTGCAGTGCGTCATGTGCATCTCCTATCGGTTAAATAAAGGCCGTGTCGGCGGCTCCCCCCGGTCAGAGCTCCAAGATGTTCAGCGGAGAGACCGCCGCTGGGGCGGAGGCTACCGGCCGACAGCAGGTAAGACAGTATTGATTTACTGCCTACAGGGCAGCAGGTCAGCTGAGACTATGTCAAGGGTGTTTTGAAATTTTAACAATCTACCCCGTGCCGTGCTGGTGGGAGGGGCTATCTTTGCCCTCCAGGGGCCGTTTCCACGTTGACTTCGTAAGTCGATTTTCTTTCGTAAGTATAATTTGGTATTCACGTCAACACTTCGATAAGTTTTTGTCGATGGAGTTGAATGTATTACAAGTGGTTTAGACACACTGAACATGAAAATGGTGTCCGTGACCCCTATTTATGCCCCTGAGGTCATATCAGGTCACGAATGGTGTCTAACAGTTTTTCGCGAATAACTTTTGATAGAGGCATGCTAGAGCGGTGAAAACGCCTTAGCTGTGTTCAGCTCGACGATACGGATCAACTGATATGCAACATGACCCTTTCCGGTCAGGTCATGACCTTGACCTGAGGTCAAATTTTCAAGTTGACCTTTTAAGGTCAAGTTAAAGTTCATTCGATGCGTTTTGACGAGAGGAACACGATGCTGGTAAAGGTGAGCTCGTACAAGCCTTGGGTCAAAAGTTATTGCAGAAAAACTGTTTCCGAAAAAATCGGCTATTTTTGCAGTTTTTGCCCCCTGCAGGCAAAACCGTTGACGTTAGGTCAAATCTGAGAAAATTATTCAGAAATGCGTTAATAGGGCTATCGAATGCGCTTTTCCGCGGCGCTGTAGCTCTATTGGTTCCCGAGTTATGCGTTGGCTTCTTGGAAATTGTCGACATTCGACCTGAAAATCGGCGAAATTTTGCCTTCAATGACCTTTGGTGACCTGATCTTTCACCTGACCAAAAAAGTGACCGAAGTGATTTCGTCATTATTTTTGGCGCTCTTTCGAACGCCGCCTTCCGCGTATCGCTACGTGGCCCAGGAGCCGATTTAAAAGGGGGGGTGTTCAAACAGCCCCCCCCCCCAGCAGGGCGTGGAATTCCAGGACCCCCAGCCGGGCGCGGGTTATAACAAGCAAATGGGACCAGACGCTACGCGACATAACAGGACGCAAAAAGACTGATACCATTCCACCATTTGAAGGAAAAGCCGGAGAAATACTTACTGACAATTACACAAAGGCATATAGTTCATATCCTCCGCCCCAGTGGGGGGCATATGTTACCACCCTGTCTCGTTTTTTGCGTGTAAATAAAAAACCGCGGCGCGTAGCGCCGTGCCGCTTGGGGTAGCTTTTCGTACATCAGTTTTGGACAATGTGTGAAATATTTGACCCCAGGTTATGTCAGGTCAGGTCACCAGGTCAAGTTAATTAAAACCCGCGCCCCGTGGGGGGGGCGAAACGGCCCCCCCCCCCTGTCCATTTCCGTCGATGTCTCCTAAACGGCTGGAGATATCGCCACCAAAATTTCAGGAGCCCTCCGGGCATCAACTTTACACATTGTGACCAAAATTTTTCCCAGAGGCTATGATAAGTTGGCCATAAATGACGTCAGAATGACGTCATGTTCTGCCATTTTCGACCCAAAAAAGACCTTCGCGAGAAGAGCTGTCAGGCCTACAGCTTTGAAGATACAGAAAAATGATCAGAACATAAAAGGTGTATAATTGACATGGCTACAAAACTGCAATCTCGGATTTTTGAAAATTTTGAGTTTTGACCCCCAAAAATCAAAAATGCAATTTTTTGGATATATTTGCCAAAAAATCTAAAAAGTTTTTTTGAGTTTCAAAAAACGGAATATATGTGATAGTACCTACCGTCTTCTATCTACATACCAAATTTCAGATCGATATCTCTTTTTTTGGCCAAGTTATAGAGAAAAAAACTGTTCAAAAATGATGACGTCAAATTTTCAAACTCAATTTTTCAAACGCAATTCTAGACCACGTAGGGCAAAACAAAGACCACCATTGAACTCCCCGTGACGAGTTGCATCGAATCGATACCCATTTTATGCAAAAATATCAACTTTGAAATTTGACCTATTTTGACCTGACCTTGACCTGACCTTGACCTGACCTTACCGGAACATAATGTGAACTGACCCCAAAGGCTGGCTAACCCACACAATCGCATTTGTCATGTAAAATGGACCATAAAACATGTATCATACGACACTTTCATATTGTGACCCCCAGTGACCTCACCTCTGTGACCGGACCTGGTGTCAGTGACCTCAGATAGTTAAGTATGTGTTGGACGAACAATGTACCATGGATGGTTTTCAATAGCTTACCAATTTACTCGATTTCACAACACATTTCTTGAAATGCCTGTGAACGGTGAAAATCTGACCTTTGACCTGACCTGTGACGTCATCGGTTTGACCTAGGTCAATTAAATTTGGTCACAAGGTAGTTCCCCGGTGGGGCTATCGAACGCCGTTTGAATTTTGAAAATCGGCCGGTAAATTTATATCCGTGACCTAAGGTCAGGTCAGTGACGTGACCTTCCCATTATAAGCCAATGGAGAAAAATGAAAATGACTCTAGATCCGTGTGTACGCATAGGAACAGTCCAAATATTTCAGAATCACAATGATTTGGACCACCCGTGACGACCAAGGTGTCTTTTTTGCTGATAGCCTCTAGAAAGGTCATCCGAGGTCATTTGAGGCTACAAACATATTTTTGACAATAACTCGCGATTGGAAAGAAATAGAACGCTAAGGATGGTCTCATTGTGTTTTTCTTGCCGAGACGCATCGACTGATATGCAACATGACCTTTTCCGGTCAGGTCATGACCTTGACCTGAGGTCAAATTTTCAAGTTGACCTTTCAAGGTCAAATTATAGTTCATTCGATGCGCCTCGGCGAGGGGAACACGATTCTGGCAATAGAAATGTCGTGGCTTTTTTAAGTCAAAAGTTATTGTCGAAAAACACTTTTCGTAAAAACAGCTACTCGTATTTTTAGAGTTTTTGCCCTCTGGACTCTGGAGCATAGGCGTAGGAACAGGGGGGGGGGGCAGGTGGGCAAGTGCCCATCCACTTTTCGAGGTGGTGGGGCCAACCATGTATTTTGGCCCACCCACTTTTTACTCGAGACCCCTCGTTTCGATTTGAGAGGACATCGTTACCTTCCAGAATAAAAAAAAAACTCGGTGAAAATAAGTTCCACGAATCCCCACGCACGGACTCCAAGGGGCCGTGATGGATCCAACGAGGCCCTCTGTTCATCTTGTCAGTCGAAGCCCCTGAGGCTGATGGCCTGAGAGGCCCTAGTGGATCTGAGGAGGCCCCAATTCCACACTGAGGCCCCTGACACTGGCGGTCTGGGAAGCTCCTCTATCCACACTAGTCAGAGGTCTGAGACTGGTGGTCTGGGAGGCCCCTCCATCCACACTAGTCAGAATAGGCCCCTGACACTGGCGGTCTAGCCGAGGCCCCCTACCCTCACCAGTCAGAGGAGGCCCCTCTATCCTCAATAGTCAGAAGAAGCCCCTGAGACTGATGGTCTGGGAGGCCTATCCATCTACGCTGTAGTCAGAGGAGGCCCCTGAGACTGATGACCTGAGAGGCCCTTATGATCACACCAGGCAGAAGAGGCCCATGAGACTGATGGACTGAGAGGCCCTTCTATTCATACTGGCCACAGGAGACCCCCAAAACTTTCGGTCTGGGAGGTCCCTCAATCCGGCACCAGTCAGAAGAGTCCCCTGAGACTGATGGCCTGGGAAGCCCTTATATTCACACTAGGCAGACGAGGCCCCTGAGACAGATGGTATGAGAGACCCTCATATTCACACCAGTCAGAAGAGGCCCCCGAAGCTGATGGCTGTGAGGCCCTTCTGTTCATATAACTGGCCACTGGAGACTCCTGAAACCGGTGGTCTGGGAGGGCCCTCTATCCACACTAGTCAGAAGAGGCCCCTGAGACCGATGGTCTGAGAGGCTCTTATATTCATACTGGCCACAAGAGGCCCCTGAGACTGATAGTCACAGAGGTCCACTCCTAATGAATCTGAGGGGGCCCTCTATCCACATTTACACTTTTCTAGGGAGGCCCCCGAGACTGATGGTCTGAGAGGCCCTTTTATTTATACTGTCCACAGGAGCCCCCTGAGATTAATGGTCTAAGAGGCTCTTCTATTTATACTAGATGCCGGCAGCGCTCTTGCGTTGCCTTGGGCCAGAATTGGAGGAACGGTACTGAGGGCACACACCGGGCAAAACCACTGAAACGCAGACTGAGCTTGGACTGAACCTGAAACCAACCGAAACATCCCAAAAATGCTTGAAAGCACGCGAGATTGGTGTGGATATCTACCTACAGTAAGATATGAATTAACTGCACGTGCATAGTTCATGTTCCAGGCACCCCAGTGCAGTCATTTTCATGACATCCTGTAGCGTGTGTCTAGCTCTATCAGTGTACCGACTTTTGTGTCGCTAGCTCGACGTTTCCTGGGATCAGAGGATCCCTCGTCAAAACCGTTATCCGCCCCCCGCACGCGCAGCTTGCACCCCTCGGATATTATCTCGCCGGAATGTCATGACTCAATGTAGTCTTCTTATGACCTGCAAGTTTTGAACCAGTTAGAGCTGCCGTTTACCCTGCAGGCGTGGCAACGTACGAAGGAGTGCAATCGGCTAGCACGTGCATAGTTCATGCACCACATAGTTTATTTCAACCAAATGTGCACTATTTTGGAGGCCTTGCCTGGGACTACCATTGAACCGATTTTGAGGTTGATAGCTCAAAATTTCTTTGTGCCAGAGGACCTCATGCCAAAACGGTTTACCGCCCCCAGCACGTGCAGCCTGCACCCCTCGTAGACGGTGACCCCCCTGGAAACTGGTTCAAGGTGTTACCGATGTGTCCCGCCAGTGTGGCTTTGTCCGTGACCTCGGGTTGACCTGTAGCCTTGACAAAAAAATTCGTGTCACCGAAACCTTGAAGCGGAATCGCGTGTGCGACGAAGCACTGAGCGAACCGACGCCAGCACCAAAAGTTTACCTCGCCGGAGACGAGTCGAACGGTACCACTTTGGTCCCGATCGGTCCACCCATTTTGACTCCAGGTCCAAAAAAGCTTGGACAAACTCACTCACATACTGACAAACAGGCTCGGCCGAACTTTTCTTCAGCGACCCACCAATGGGAATTTCCGGATGCAAAGCATGCTATCGCATGCTTTTGATCCTCCAATTCTGGACCAGAAGAGGCCCCTAGGATTGATGGTCTAACAGGCCCTTCTATTTATGCTAGCCAGAGGAGGCCCATGAGACTGATTGTCTGAGAGGCCCTTCTATTCAAACTAGGCAGATGAGGCCCCTGAGAATGATAGTCCGAAGAGCCATGCGGCGGCAACTGGCCGTGGCCATATTTCGGCCCGGTAGGGCCCCACAGAGCTCATGAGAGCACCTCAAGGGCTCCTAAGTAGACACGCTTATCCCCATAAGGGTGCCACGCCGGCTTCTGAAGGCTCCTTGTAGGCATCTAAGGGCCCTTTCCGGCCTCTAACGGCTCCACCCGCCTGTGATGGCTCCACACCAGTGTTTATGAGCGCCACACAGCGGCGCCTTTGAGGGTCATACTAGTTAGTGTCTCTTAGGGCCCTATATCGGTGGCTCTGGGGGCCCCACACCGGCGCCTCTGTGGGACACCACACCTGTGCATCTCAAGGCTCTATAGGTAGGGGAGAGTGGGGCACATTCGTGCATGGGGCACATTCGTTTTCAGCAGTTTATGGGAACACGAGTGACTGCACGAGCTCAAGGTAAATTATGGAAATATGTCTATCATTGCCGCCCTTCGTTCACCGTAGAAGACAACACTGTACCTGCTGTCATGCTTGATAAAAACGCAAATTTGTAATATTCGTGAGCTTTCCAAACTTTTCTCATATCATCCATTTTCGTGATCCTGACTCGGAAATGTGGTTCAGCTTTTCAAAATTGGGGGTGAAGAAGCCCACTCTATTCACGGAACTGCTGCAAACTTGTTTGTTGAAAAAGTGTCATTTTTTCAAAAAGAAATTTTGAAATATATTACTAATAACGTTGTGGGGCAGGTTCGTGTACGCACTGCCTGGGGGCACATTCGTGCATATTTTTTTTAGTTTTTGCGATTTATGACTTTATCTGTAGTAGGTTTCTCTAATGACGCTCGCCTGACTCAGTCTCGACTGCTTGCGACGTCGTGACGAGCAATTCACGCGAACTTGGCGAGGTCACGGAGGCCGGCAGTTGGCACATTCTTGTTGGCCAGCCCATTCTTTCTACATTTGTTGTGCAATGCATTCTTGTCGAAAGGAATCAAGTGAAATGACCCCCTGCCAATTTCCTTTGGTAAATTTCTGGTAATGCCCGGTAATTTCTCGAATTTTGCCGGGTGAACGGAAGTGCCCCATCTCTTGAACGAATGTGCCCCATAGGTGGGGCAGTTTCGTGCAAATGTTCAGAGTTAATAAAAGTCGTTTTTTCTAATGGAAGCAATAATTTTATAGGATAACTTTTAAGAGGAAAACTATCTGCAATATAGTTCCTTTCCATACTACAATCAACAATTTTGCCATTGCACTAACCAAAGAACAGATATATGCGTTTATCCATTTTTTGCACGAATGTGCCCCACTCTCCCCTACATCTGAAGGACCCACACCGACACCTCTGAGGGCCCCACACCAGTACCTCGGAGCTCTGAAGGCCCCACACCGGTGACTCTGAGGACTCACCGGCTCCTGAGAGCACCATGTTGATGTCTAACGGCTCCACAAAGCCACTGAAGGCACCAGGGGCATTCCACGATAGATCGTACCAGGCCCGTCACCCTCATCTCTCAGATTTTGATGAAAATCGGTCCTAGGGGTAATCATAGGCCCTAAAGACGCCTGGCAAAATATCAGACTTCTCAGATCAAAACTTTTTGAGTTATATTGCATTACATTTTTCTAACTTCGGTATGTAGCGGTGAGTTTGATGGCCTATAACTCAAGAACGGGTTAAGCAACCAACACAAAGTAAACAACACTAAGCTTGCGATGAATCAAAAATTAATAATACTGTTTAAAAATTCCAAAGAAAAAAATTCATTGTTGAGCAAAAACCTTTATCTTTTTTCATTTGCCTCTAACGACTTTTGGGACCAAATTTTTTCACATTTTAATTTTTTCAAAATGAACTTCATGTCATTGCAAATCGACATGCAAAAAAATAGAAAGGTGTTCTTTCTATAAGTTCCTCATTTTCCCGCAAACAAAATGGGTTTCGGAGGGGTTGATACGACCCCAGCACGCCGTTTCGCTTCTAATAGAGCTAGAGCCTCGCGGAAAAAACGAGCGTGTGTGCCGTTACAAGTCGCAGCGATTGGTACCCGATTTTAAGGTCTCAGGTTAACCGGTAGCGTCTGAGGTCAGGTCACGTGACTGAAGTTACGGGTTCGGTTTTTAGTAAATAACTTCGCTAAAAATGGCCGCAGAGCCGCGATTTCGGCATCATTGTGTTCGCCTAGCTCAGGTGCATCGAATGGTATACTTTTTGCTAGGGTGAGGTCAACTTAAGTAGTTGACCTCGTGTCAAGGTCAGGTCAGAGCCCCTCAGGTCATGAAGCTGGGCAAAGGGTATCATATGCAGGGTTGTATACCAATCAAGTCGATTGAATTGATTGATTTGATTCAACGCGTATTTTGAGTTGATTGGATTGAGTCGATTGACTTTTCGAGATGACTGGTTGACTGACTCGTTTGACTTTAGCGACTGGTTGACTGATTTGATTCCCGAAAATTAGAGTGACTCGTATGATTGAGTCGATTGAATGGAAAGTTCAAATAAGTTTTAGTTGACGAAAAATAATGACACCAATTGATGACATCAAAGATCACAAAACTACACTGAAAACTGCTTGTCATCACAACTGCAATATGGGGTAGATGGCCAAATAAAGAACAGGGCCTAAACATGAACAGCCAACTTTGACTTTCAACTGCAATAACTGCTCCAATGCTCGTGATAGAACCTGGCGATGCACCTACCTACCTTTCTGCACTCAGCAGGAAACGTTTTTTTTTTTAATCCAGATGATAAAGTGCAAGGCCCTATATACTAATAAAGTTTGATTAATTAATAATTCACATCTCCACATCTCCTCAGAAACAACCCACTGTATCTGAGACCCCTACAAAAATAACTGAAACAAAAGCGCCGTTTTCGTCTCGCTAAATTTGCTGCATTGTTTAATTTGCAGCAGAACGTTTGTTGATCCTTTTCTCCTGAGGGCCTAAGCATAACATATTTAATATATTTCATTTTCCTTAAAATATTTTACCGAATATTATGAAGTGGCTTTATTTCAAATGAAATAATAATTAAAACGAAATTGGTGTTGTACAACCGATTTATTTTATGATAATCTACCATACTACATGATTATCAATGACGTCATCTTACCAAAAAATCAAAGACGTAGAATAAGCATTTATAAAAGCTTAGCATACTTGTTGGCAAAACGTTTTCTTTGTTTTTTTTTCGCAGTCGCACCGTGCCGTTTTCGCGTTTTAATTTTCCTTGTTCCTACTTCCTTTGTCCTTAACTTATCCTGTGGTTCCAGAGTCCCTGTCCTCTCCATTTCCTTTTGAATATATTTTTAATCCTCATCCCTATCCCCCAGTCCTAACAGTTTCAAATTGTAGGTATTGCAATAAAATGTTTTGAATTCTTCACATATAACCTATCTACCTTCGTTGGTACTGTTGGTAGCCAGTGACACATCTAGGCAGGTAAGTAGGTACCTACCTGCTTTCCTGCTGTCTTCATAAAGCATACCTAATAAAGTTGTCAAAATTTGTAGCACATTTTCAACACTTTCATATTGTGTCAGTGTGGCATGAAACCTAGCTAGGTTCATTATGTTTAGGGTTCATTTCAGAAGAGCTCCGCATAACTCACATAAGAGACAGACAGGGGCTTTACATGGGGTAGATGGCCTGATGACTTAGCTGGAATATGGCCAAAATTAAATTGACAACTTTTAGGTGAAAGGTGGTGATTTGGGTTAAGGGGCGAGTCAACTACTGGGTTATTTTGCACCCATTAAATGAAACTTCTGCTCCAATTCTACCCATTGAACCTCAATATCATGATCCACCTGTCCATCACTAGGTATCCTTCCTTATTACATAGAGTCTTTGAATGGCATGGCAATTTATAATTTTAAATGACAATATTTTTATGAACTTCTTCTGTAGGTAGGTAGGTAGGTACGTACGTACACCAGACTGCTATGGACACTTTTCCAAGTTGGTGGGACAAAAAAACCTAATGTATGTCTTGGTTTGAGTCGTTTGATTGAGTTGATTGATTCCTTTCATTGTCGCGTTTGAGTCGATTGAATCAATTCCCGAAAACTGCTCTGACTTGATTGATTTGATTGGTTTCCCAAATTTGTCGTGATTGAATTGATTGCTATTGATTGAGTCGTATACAACCCTGATCATATGGCATATCATTCGATTTGGAAGGTCTTCCCGAGTCCATTGGTGGCTTTCCCGACTCTCTAGCTCCATTTGATCGGGAGTTATTGACGAAAAACTCGTACGACCCTAGTGACGTCATAAATGACGTCACGCAAGGTTAACAATGCAAAAGTAAAGCATTGGACTTCGCAAGAAGTGCATGAAATCACGATACCATGTACGTGGGGATAGTTTTAGATCATTCTCGGTGCCAAAATAACAGTTTTTATATTTCTCCTCCATTGATTCATAACAGTGATGTCACGTGACCGACCTGACCTCACGTAACCTTGAAAAATTCCCAGATATACAAGTTGTGAGACCTCTGGAGGACACCATGTATGCGTCCTGTAACTTTCATCTCGGACAGCTATGGTCATTGGCGTCCAAAACAATGTCGGAACCAAACAGCCTTTTTCACCCTCGCGCTAATAGGAAAGAGGGTTGGATGAACCTTCTTTTCACTTTTTTCAGATGACTCAGACTTAAATTGAAACTTCAGTAACCCGTGATGTCATTAGGCAGCTTTACCACGCCATTTGTAAGCTTCCCTCCCGAAATCACTATTCGAAACCGTTATCGTGACGTAAAATAAATACATTTATAGAAAGAACACCTTCCAAATTTTCTGCATACTTCTAAACAATGAGCCAAATATTTTTTTAAAGAAATAAAAATTCAAAGAAATTTGGTCCCAAAGTCCAAAAAATACAAATAAAAGAAAACTCGATATGTCATATATCAAAAATAGCGTATTTTTCGAAATTTCAAAAATACATATTAATCTCTGTTTCATTGCAAGTTCAATGTTATATAACATTTGGCATTTGAATAATCCGTCTTAGAGTTACAGCCCGCCAAACTTAGCGCTGCAAAGCAAGATCCAAAAAATGTTATATACCATAACTCAAAAAATACTTATCTGATAAGCCTGAAATTATTACAGGTGGATTCAGAGCCCCTGATTACCCCTGAGACCAATTCTCTTCAAATTCCGAGAGATGAGGGTGTCAAATTGGAAAAAAGTGGTACGATCTATCGTGGAATGCCCCACCACACAAGCTCTCACTGAGCTCTAATGTCCATGTACCGGCCTCTGATGGATTTAAGCCAGAGCATTCATAGCTCCACACCAGCAATTGTAAGGGCTTCACACTGAAGTATCTGAGGGTTCCACACCGGTGTCTCTAAGGGCCACATACCGGCATCTCTGAGGGCCCCATACCGGCGTCTCCGAGGGTCCACATCTGGCGGGCACCCATCAGCGACTGAAGGTCCCAAACTGTCGACTCCGAGAGCCCCATCTGCGTCTGGGAGCAGCATGCCGTCTCTAAGAACCACAGCGGCTCCTCCGTACGCAAGATGGGCGTCTGCATGCCAAAGGGGAGCGGTTCTGAGACAGTAGGGCACCTACGTGCAATAGAGGGGCGCCTATGAAGCCCATAGGGGCGCCTCAATGCGAAAGAGGGGTGCCTCTGAGGCCTACATATATTGGCGTGGCGTCCACATGCAATAGAGGTCTGCATTGATCAATGCAATGGGGGTGCATTCATAAGAAACAGGGGCGCCGGCATGGCAAAGAGAGGCGCCTTCAAGTGTCCATAAAAGAGAGACGCCTATGATAAGCGCACATTGTATGCGACAATGGGGCGACTGTGGGACATATAGGGATGTCTCTGATGACTATACATAGGGCGCTTATATGCCAAAGAGGGCGCCTATGAAGCTAATGGGGGCACCTGGGAAACGAGGGAGACATTTGTGTAAGGGCTTTCAGGGGTCATGCGCCGTTTGCGGCAAATAGATTCTAAAAAAAATCGGAGGGGGAATAAGTTTTAAAAATGGTGCGGACTTTTCGCACTGTTCGCTTAAGCGGTTACGCCCCTGGGTACATCTGCCCGATCTCAGAAGCTAGATTTGGAGGTCATACTTGAAAGCAGCTAGCAGGACGAGGCAAAAGTTGGAGGCCCCTGAAAATAGGAGGCGCCCTGGAAAAGGAGGCCCCTTGACAGGGTGGCCCACCCACTTTTCATGACGTTCCTACGCCCGTGCTCTGGAGGCTAAACCGTTAACCTGAGGTCAATTTTGATGATGACCTTATCGAAAGAAGAGTTTAAGAACTATCGATTGCTTTTCCATACATTTTTCTAGCTATCATAGTTCCTGAGATAAATGCATGTTTTCTGAAAAATATAATGACGTTTGGCAAATTTTGACCTTTGATGACCTCCAGTGGCCCCAATATTGCTCTAAGATGAAAAATGACCGAAATACTTTCAAACGTACGCATTGAGAGCTATCGATTGCTTTTACCGCGTCTTTCTAGCCCTCTTAGTTTTTGAGTTAGAGGTGGGTGGTAACATATGCCCCCCCCCCCCCCCACTAGGGCGAAGTTGGCTGAGACCGCCACTGGGGCGCGGGATATAGTTCATATAACATATAGTTCGATTTTTCGATGACACTGACCTGAGGTCAGTTAGAAGTCATTAGGTACGTCGTAATGTTAGGCCTATGGGAAAATATGCAATTCCGAAAATACTGGAGATATCCGCTTCGTTCTATCATTTTTGCGCTTTGAAACCTTAGCACTTAACATTATGTCACTTTGTGCTTCTTTTTTTGGCCTACTTATCCATGGATCAGGTCAAATGAGGAAACTGAGGTCAAATGACGTTTGTGCCAACTGCCAATAACTTGTGACATAATAAAGATACAGCTTTCAAAATGGTAACATTCTGTTCCTCTTGAAGAACGAGTCGAATTATATGCAGCATTAAGCATTTAGACCATTCTTAAGACTGAGGTTGTGCTTAAGATGTGCTTAACTTTTTAAGTACACTTAAGCCAGTACAAAAGTATATCATTCGACGCGCCCTGACGTGCTGAGCTCACTGGTGCTTTTTTTTTGCTCTAGCTTAATTAGGTGAAAAGTTATAAGCAAAAAAACTTGTGATCTGTTTTTAGCGAAATTTTTACATTCATACCCCAAAAAAAAAACCTTAAATATTGACCGAGAGCAACCAAATTTGCACAGGGGTGAGAACTCTAAGGGGCCCACCTACCTACCAAATTTGGTGTTTCTAGGTGCCAAAGTAGCCAATCGCGAGGGGGTCGCATCGCCCTCCCCCCCCTCCCCCCGCTGCCAGGCCGTGTTATGAAAAGTGCCTTGCCAGGGCGAGGGTTAAGCTGAGGCTAGCAAAAGCAGGAGCTTTTTAGACCTAACGATCACCCAAATCAGATACTCCCTTTCCCACGTTCCGAAAACAGGTCCTTGTCGAGAAGCGTGGTGCCTTGTAGGCCAAGAAGCTTCCTGTCGCAGAGGCTAGGTTCGGCCAATCAGCATGAAGTTATTAAATTACGCAACATGATTGGTCAATACGTGATAAGCTTCCAGCCACGGCTATTTAGCGTCTACCATAGCTGTAATAACTAATACAGTTGCTACTTTATAATGATTCTCTTTATGAATATTTTCTTTAATTTAATAATTATTTTCCTTTCCAATAATTTTAAGTTTACAAAGTTATAAAGCTGGAGCAAAAAAAATGGGGAAAGTGACATATTTCCCTGAATGCTAATTCATCCTTGGGAAAGTCAAACTTTGGCTTTGAAAACATCAGAGCCAGACTTGCGAAGCATAACGCTCCGCATTCTCCTATTTCAGACGACATCAAGACAGTTCCTGTGCGTGGACGACACCGGGCCGGAGAGAAAGCTGCAGCTGAAGGAGGAAGTCCTGCAGGCCTTCCTAGAAAGTGATGACGTTTCTGACAAGCCTGTGGCGGTGATTTCGGTGGCCGGAGCATTCCGAACTGGCAAGTCGTTCCTGTTGAGCGCGATGTCCCGTTATTTGGCAGCTGAAGACAAAAAGCAATGGCGTGATGTCAAAAAAGGGAGCTTCACATGGAGCAATGGAGCGGACTCTCATACCAACGGCATGTTCATCTCGCCTCCGAACACAATCACTTTGGATTCCGGAGAAGAGGCTGTCCTTTTTCTTTTGGACACGCAGGGGCTGTTCGACGACGATTCGAACATGGCTGATGCCACCAACATCTTCGCACTGAGCACACTTCTCAGCTCCAAGGCAGTGTTCAACCTTCCAAATAACTTAAAAAGCGATGACCTAGACCACCTTCAGCTTTTCGCCGAGATCGGCCGCATGGCCAGAGATCGATCTGACAGAACAGCCTTCCAGAACCTGCTCTTCCTGATTCGCGATTGGGATCACCCAGCTACTCATCCGTTCGGGAAACAGGGAGGCGATGCTCTGGTCAAAAGACGACTGAGAAGTGACAAGGTGGACCTCGACCAAAGACGACAGCACATTGAAGGATGTTTCGCAAACATCGAAGGGTTTCTAATGCCCCATCCGGGAAAGGCAGTGGCCCGTAGCTCGGCCTTTTCTGACGACGATATTGACGAGGAGTTTGCGACTCATCTGGACGAGCTGCTGACCTTGCTGCTCTCTCCAGACAAGATCCCGTTGAAGATGAACGGCAACCGCCCAGTGACGTGCGGAGAGCTGTCTACACTGATCAGGATGTACGCGGACCTCTTCCAAAGCGGCAAGCTTCCGGAACCAAAGGGAATCCTGGAGACAGTCGCTGAGGCCTATAACACAGCAGCTGTCGATGCTGAGCTCAACAACTATGTGAGAAATATGAACGAACTACTGGCGGAAGATGCTCCGCTGCTGACCGAAGAAGTCCTCAGGAAGAAGCACAGCGAGGAAAAGTCTGCAGCAGTTGAATGTCTCAAAAACAGGGACACCATCCCAGATCCGACAAAAGACGGAGGCTTCTACTGTTCTCGGCTTGAGGAAAAGATAGAAGAATGGTTGAAAACGTCAGAAAAAATGTTCACAGAAAGATGTGCAAACGATAAGGAAAAGGCAATAAAAATGAATGAAAACCTGGTGAATGAGTGTATCGAGACATTCGACGCATCGATGCGTGACTTGGAGAGTGACGAGCCTGTTGGGGAAGAGAAGATCAGAGAAGCCTACCACGAAGCAGGAAAGGCTGCTGTAGATCGCTTCACACAAGGCATGGTTACGTTGGGATCATACGTACCAACAGATTGTAAACACAAGTTGGAAGTGACTTTGAAGGAAAGGCTCGACCAAATGCTGGCAACAGACGAGAACTTGTCGAACATGAAGGTAGTGGAAAATCATTTTCAAAGTTACACGGCGCGTATGAAAGATCTTGTTGAGGGTCCAGATTATCTGGACAATGATCTAGTGTTGGGGAGTCACAACAAGGCGAAAGCAGAGACACTGCGGACATTGAACCCGCTGATCAGCATGCTTCACGTCACTGAATGTGGCAGTCGGTACTCTGACCTGCTGCAGAGCAGGATGGACGCATGGCTTCAAACTTCGCAGGACCTCTTTGACGAAAAGTGTGCACAGGACAGAGCGAAAGCGGACGAAGCGAATCGTGCACTTGTGGGCCAATGCTTGCAGTTATTTCAACGTGAAATGGCATCTCTGGAAAATTCCCAGACCACGACCAAACTGGAAGTAGAAGAAGCCATAGGAGAGGCAAGCCAGACGGCCATGCAGCGTTTTGAACATGAAAAGGTTACATTTGGATTGCACAATGCTGAAGACAGTCGTCAGCAGTTGCAGAAAAACATTAAGGAAAATATTCATCATATTCTCAGCCGAGTAGAGGCAAAGTCAAACAAAAAGGTTGTCGAGCATCAGTTCCAGCAATACCAGCAGAAGATGGAGGCCTTCCTAGGTGATTGTTCGCTGGTTGACGAAGACCTTATCAAAGAAGAGCACTCAAAGGCTAAGGCTGTGCTGCTGGAAGGAATGAAGAAACTACTGAGTGTGGAACACTTAAACAATTCTGAAAATGACTACTGGGTTATGCTTCATAAGCAAATGGACGAATGGTTTGAACAATCGCAGGAAAAGTTCCGCAAAAAGTGTGTGAAAAACAAAAAAGAAGCAGAGAAAACAAACGAAGCCCTTGCTGACGCATGTTTCAGTTCATTTTCATCATCTATGAAGGAAAAGATAGAACAGCTGGGTAAATCCGGCAACCCACATCAGGTGTGCGCTACGAAGCAGGAAGAAGTGCTGAGGAGGTTCGACCGGGAAAAAACGACGATGGGGTCCTACAGAGCTGATGAGACTCGGGCGTTTCTCGAAAAACGTATTAGCGAAGAGACATCACTTCTGATTGGTAATTTCATAGAGAAAGAAAAGAACAAGAAAAAGCGTGGTCCCATTGGACAACTTCTCAAAGAGGTCTCCAAATATTTGTAAAGTTCACATGCGGAAGCTCTGGGTGACGTAAATAGCGAAGTAGCAGCCTTAGAAAACACCGAGCGTACGACCCACGTACGACCCAGCTGCCGACGGAGCGTCAAGACCAGTCGAGGCTCGCGCAGCTGCGCCCCAGTACGACCGCGTGAAAACCCGTCTGGAGAGGCAGTACGAGGACAATTTTTCTGCGCTGTAATTCATTATCTAATCCAAAATCTTAGTTATGCCTACCAATAGGTACTCTGCCGTGTTGTATATGTTACGGGCAATATGCTAACTTGGGCAATATGCAAACTGCCCGGGCAGTATGCAAACTACCCACCAGCCTGGGCAGTATATGTACCGCCCGGATAATATCCATGCTACCCTACGCGCTGGGCAGTATGTAATGCATATGTAATATTGCGGCGTGTCTCTTGAATAAAGTTCAAGTTCTGACTCAAACATGAATGGGTAGTAGGCGCTGCTGGGTGATGCTTCTTACCCCGCTTTTTTCTTGTCGGTGATTTTCACATGTCTCCTTTTAACCTTCGCCCCAGTGGGGGGGGGGGAGGCGAAGGTTGAATGTTACATATATGTTACGCAACATGTTACCACCCTGTCGCGTTTTTTGCGTGTGAATAAAAAACCGCGGAGCTACGCGCCGCGCCGCTTGGAGTAATTTTCTGTACTTTAATTTTGGACAATGTGTGATATTTTTGACCCCAGGTCATGTCAGGTCAGGTAACCAGGTCAATTTAACTGACCAAGCCTGAAAAAGTTTACAATCATGTCCAGTCTGCGGTGTTTGTCAGAGAGGTTTTAAACTTGGTTGATTGCATGATGTTATGGGCGCCTATAATTTGTTTATCTTGGATTTTTCTATATCCGTGACCTAAGGTTAGGCCAGCGGCGTGACCTTTCCATTATAAGTCAATGGAGAAAAATGAAAATGCCTCTAGATCGGTGTGTACGCAAAGGAACAGTCCAAATATTTCAGAATCACAATGATTTGGACCACCCGTGACGACCAGGGTGTCTTTTTTGCTGGTAGCTTCTAGAAAGGTCATCCCAGGTCATTTGAGGCTAAAAACAGATTTTTGCCAATAACTCTCGATTGGAAAGAGATAGAATGCTGGGGATAGCCTCATTGTGTTTGCCTTGTTAAGATGCATCGACTGATATGCAACATGACCTTTTCCGCTCAGGTCATGACCTTGACCTGAGGTCAAATTTTCAAGCTGATCTTTCAAGGGCAAATTATAGTTCATTCGACGCGTCTCGGCGAGAGGAACACGATTCTGTCAATTGAAATGTCGTGGCTTTTTTTAATCGAAAGTTATTGTCGAAAAACACTTCCGTAAAAACAGCTAGGTATTTTGGAGTTTTTGCCCTCTTGAGGCTAAACCGTTGACCTGAAGTCAATTTTGATGATGACCATATCAAAAGAAGAGTTCAAAAGCTATTGATTGCTTTTCCATGCCTTTTTCTAGCTATCATAGTTCCTGAGATAACGGCATGTTTTCTGAAAAAAACATAATGACAATTGGCAAATGTTTACCTTTGATTGCCTCTGGTGACCCCAATATTTCTCAAGATGAAAAATGACCGAAATACTTTCAAACGTACGCATTGAGAGCTATCGACTGTTTTTTTACCGCACCTTTCTAGCCCTCTTAGTTTTTGAGTTAGAGGTGGGTAATAACATATGCCCCCCCCCCACACACACACACACACTATGGCAAAGTTGGCTGAGACCGCCACTGCACTGGGGCGCGGGTTAGGAGCAACCACCACCTAGATTTCTTGAATTCAAAATTTAGTTCCTCCACATATCAAAAGAGGAAAGATTAAGCATTCAGAAGACTATAAACCATTTGAGTTACGAGAACAGTGTAGAAAGATATTTACCCTCAAACCTTAGCTGGTCCGTCTTACCCCAACTTCCCCTATGTATGTATGTATGTATGTATGTATTTACGTCAGCAGACACTCCACAACAGGGTGGCTTTTACGTCTCAATTGTCAGAGAATAAAACGGGTAGGAGGTTCAAAACATGGTATACGGCAAACAACAATCATCCACCGCAGCAACAGCATACACTAACACCAACACACGCACACTCACCCCGAATAAAAGAAACGTGTCGCTGCCTGTAAGCTGCTGGCTCGAGCCGTGTCACGTGATTAGGCATGGAGTTTAAAAGCGAGGTCGGCTAATCCTCGCTGCCCAGCCGGCAGCCGCTGTTCTGGTGGCTGGCGGACGCAAGTCATGGTCCTGTCTGGTGGAGCGTTTACATTGCCGTGCATCTGCGAATGATAAAAACAGCGAGGTGAGCTTCTCGGGCTCACCCAGGGTATGCACCCTGTGTGCCACAATCGCAGTCTGCGCGTCACACATCTGGCGCGGTGTGTGCAGGCCCGGGGCCCTGTTTCACGGCGGAGCGCTGCAGTGCGCTGCGCGCATCGGCGCGTTGGGTTTCCATGGCAATATCAACAAACTTCCCTCTGACGCTACGCTATGACGTCATCGTAAAACGCTAGCACCGCGGCGCCAGCACCATCTGCACGCTTGCAGTATTCGCACTCAAACTTCTGTTCAATTGGTACTAGTTTCTTCAAGGTCTCTGTTCGAAACGCGATTTACCATAAGCTAACGGATCGCACGCAACGTCATTCGAGTGACGTCAGAGGTATGCCTCAGCTCCCAGCGCGCTGCAGCGCGCGCAGCGTCGGGCGGTGAAACAGGGCCCGGGTCGCCCCGCGCGCGAGACACGTGATCGTACCTGCGGAGACCGGCCACTACTCTGGTGGCCAATGTCACGTTTTCAATAGCCTCTCGTCGTTAGCCGCGGACCCGTTCCCGTACACAGACAAGCTCACGCGCCTGACGACCAGGCCCTGCACGACTGCCCCTCCCTAGCCACACTTAAACCTTATTGGTAAAATAGAAGCCGCCTATTTTGATGTATCGGTCAGGCATGTTAAATAAGGAATGAAATATGTCTTATGTGAAATTTCTCTACATGGATATGCTGTTCTGGCGGGTCTTGCAACCCGACAACGATATTTCAGCTTTGAGGTCTTTTGCGATGTGCATGTGCATTGTGCATCTTGACCAAGAAACTATAACAATGGTATGCAAATTTTGGTGAATTAGTTATTTTCTATCCGAAAGATACATGTGTAACTAGTCACCACAAAGATGTCATATCTGGACGAGGTGTAATGTAGTAGCGTACTGCGATGGATACCATTCATCATTTTACTCGATCCTTGACTTCATGGGGTGAGACCGAGGTCTCAAGAGTGTGTCTTTGATTTGAAACAGTAAAAAATATATTCACCTTGGACACGGTTGAAAACAAACGTTTGCCGTGTTTTGAGCCCAATCGATATTAGCCGTTTTCACGACGGCCATCTGGTACACATTTGGTGCACATCTGGTGCAGATTAGGTGCAGATTTGGTCAAATAAGGTTCAGTGTGTTTCTTAGTAGCTATCAGCTAGGGTTACACTAATTGCTTATATGCATGCTTTGTGATGTTATCGGAGAGCATCATCGATTAAAACAATGTCCGTCAAGACAGCCCATATTCAGCCCAGATTCAGCCCGGATTCAGCCCAGATTCGGGACACCTCCGATCAAGCTGAAACTCGCACACAATGTAGGCCATGACATGCCCAATCCACAGTCCAAGTTATTCGGTGGCACTCCCAGCCGTTTGACCTACAGAGGTCAGCAAAGGTCACGTGGCCCAAATTTGCACAGCAGATTGTGGCCCACCCAGTAGAGCTAGAGCGCAAAAAATGGCACCAATCGACTCGCCAGCATCTAATCTTACTTTCCCAATACTCAGTTGACCTCTCAAGGTCATGCGATGACCTAAGGTCATTTGTGGGCTATGTCGAAAATACACTTGCACAGCAGTTTTCGAGTAGATGGATTGACGAAATTCCAAATCAAAGCACATCATCGGGTAGCCCATAGGCCGTAGTAACTTTCCTTAAAAACCGCTTTTCGATATGTGACCCCGTTTGACCTCGGCAGGTCAAAATGTGCAAATAAACGACACTCAATACGTCGCAGCCCGGATTCAGCCCAGATTCGGGACACCTCCGATCAAGCTGAAACTCGCACACAATGTAGGCCATGACATGCCTAATCCACATTCCAAGTCATTCGGTGGCACTCCCAGCCGTTTGACCTACAGAGGTCAGCAAAGGTCACGTGGCCCAAATTTGCACAGCAGATTGTGGCCCACCCAGTAGAGCTAGAGCGCTAAGAATGGCACCAATCGACTCGCCAGCATCTAATCTTACTTTCCCAACACTCATTTGACCTCTCAAGGTCATGCGATGACCTAAGGTCATTTGTGGGCTATGTCGAAAATACACTTGCACAGCAGTTTTCGAGTAAATGGATTGACCAAATTCCAAATCAAAGCACATCATCGGGTAGCCCATAGGCCGTAGTAAATTTCCTTAAAAACTGCTTTTCGATATGTGACCCCGTTTGACCTCGGCAGGTCAAAATGTGCAAATAAACGACACTCAATACGTCGCAGCGCGGATTTAGCCCAGATTCGGGACACCTCCGATCAAGCTGAAACTCGCACATAATGTAGGCCATGACATGCCCAATCCACAGTCCAAGTCATTTGGTGGCACTCCTAGCCGTTTGACCTACAGAGGTCAGCAAAGGTCACGTGGCCCCAATTTGCTCAACAGATTGTGGCCCACCCAGTAGAGCTAGAGCGCTAAAAATGGCACCAATCGACTTGCCAGCATCTAATCTTACTTTCCCAAAACTCATTTGACCTCTCAAGGTCATGCGATGACCTAAGGTCATTTGTGGGCTACGTCGAAAATACACTTGCACAGCAGTTTCCGAGTAGATGGATTGACCGAATTCCAAATCAAAGCACATCATCGGGTAGCCCATAGGCCGTAGAACTTTCCTTAAAAACCGCTTTTCGATATGTGACCCCGTTTGACCTCGGTAGGTCAAAATGTGCAAATAAACGACACTCAATACGTCGCAGCCCGGATTCAGCCCAGATTCGGGACACCTCCGATCAAGCTGAAACTCACACATAATGTAGGCCATGACATGCCCAATCCACAGTCCAAGTCATTTGGTGGCACTCCTAGCCGTTTGACATACAGAGGTCAGCAAAGGTCACGTGGCCCAAATTTGCACAGCAGATTGTGGCCCACCCAGTAGAGCTAGAGCGCTAAGAATGGCACCAATCGACTTGCCAGCATCTAATCTTACTTTCCAACCACTCATTGGACCTCTCAAGGTCATGCGATGACCTAAGGTCATTTGTGGGCTATGTCGAAAATACCCTTGCACATCAGTTTTCGAGTAGATAGATTAACCAAATTCCAAATCAAAGCACATCATCGGGTAGCCCATAGGCCGTAGTAACTTTCCTTAAAAAGCGCTTCTCGATGTGTGACCCCGTTTGACCTCGGCAGGTCAAAATGTGCAAATAAACGACACTCAATACGTCGCAGCCCGGATTCAGCCCAGATTCGGGACACCACCGATTAACCTGAAACTCGCACACAATGTAGGCCATGACATCCCCAATCCACAGTCTAAGTCATTTGGTGGCACTCCTAGCCGTTTGACCTACAGAGGTCAGCAAATGTCACGTGGCCCAAATTTGCACAGCAGATTGTGGCCCACCCAGTAGAGCTAGAGCGCTAAGAATGGCACCAATCGACTCGCCAGCATCTAATCCTACTTTCCCAACACTCATTTGACCTCTCAATGTCATGCGATGACCTAAGGTCATTTGTGGGCTGTGTCGAAGATACACTTGTACAGCAGTTTTCGAGTGGATGGATTGACCGAGTTCCAAATGAAAGCACATCATCGGGTATCCCATAGGCCGTAGTAACTTTCCTTAAAAACCGCTTTTCGATATGTGACCCCGTTTGACCTTGGCAGGTCAAAATGTGCAAATAAACGACACTCAATACGTAGCAGCCCGGACTCAGCCCAGATTCGGGACACCTCAGATCAAGCTGAAACTCGCACACAATGTAGGCCATGACATGCCCAATCCACAGTCCAAGTCATTCGGTGGCACTCCTAGCCGTCTGACCTACAGAGGTCAGCAAAGGTCACGTGGCCCAAATTTGCACAGCAGATTGTGGCCCACCCAGTAGAGCTAGAGCGCAAAAAATGGCACCAGTCGACTCGCCAGCATCTAATCTTACTTTCCCAACACTCATTTGGCCTCTCAAGTTACCAGAATCAGCGCTGATTCTGATGGAGTGTCTTTTATATGCACATTTTGACCTGCCGAGGTCAAACGGGGTCACATATCGAGAAGCGCTTTTTAAGGAAAGTTACTACGGCCTATGGGATACCCGATGATGTGCTTTGACTTGGAATTCGGTCAATCCATCTACTCGACAACTGCTGTGCAAGTGTATTTTCGACATAGCCCACAAATGACCTTATGTCATTGCATGACCTTGAGAGGTCAAATGAGTGCTGGGAAAGTAAGACTAGATGCTGGCGAGTCGATTGGTGCCATTTTTAGCGCTCTAGCTCTACTGTGTGGGCCACAATCTGCTGTGCAAATTTGGGCCACGTGACCTTTGCTGACCTCTGTAGGTCAAACGGCTGGGAGTGCCACCGAATGACTGGGACTGTGGATTTAGCATGTTATGGCCAAGGGCTCCACCACAGGGGGGTACGCGGGGGTCCGGACCCCCTCAATAATTTACCTGGGGGGTACAGTACCCCCCAATATTTCGAATAACTATAAGCTTGTTTTCGCATAAGAATGACCAAATCATTCACAGAATGTGTTGAATAACTTAGAATACGTTGACTGTCGCAAAGCTAAGGAATTTAAGATCTAGAAATGTAGGGATCCCTTAAAATGTTGTGACACACGAAGTGCTCAACTCTCGCCGACCTATACTCGTATGTACGGGAGTGCCATTATTCTACCATTTTGTTATTAAAATGAATGCGTTTAAGATTGCTATAGGATTAGCTAAGCATGCCAGGATTCGGCTATATAATTTCGTGAGAGAGGTCCAGCTTGCAGGACAACTCTTAGACACAATACCCGCCCTAAATGAGCTTCGAATCGACCTGAGAATCCTTTTTCCATGTGAGGTCAACCGATAGTGTTGGGATAAGGGGATTAAGCCGGTCTTTCGAGCACCGTACTAGTCTAAGCAGCCTCACACCGTTCTGAGGTAATCTGCAATAATCTGCACAGGACTCTGAATGCATGTCGGTAGAGATACGTCTACAAGTCACAACTCTTACAGAATCCCCTGCATAACCTGACCTTTGATTCAATTGCAGCATTTTGATATCCATTTTCAGGTCAAGATAGGTCACTCTCTGATCACAGAGACTGAATGTCAGTATCTAAGGAGTCCATACTGCTATATGTATGAGGGCAGGGCTTTCAAATCCTTTCAACGACTCCTAAAGCCCTGCGCTATCCTTTAACTACGGCCTTGGAGGACCCGGCACTGGCCTAAAAGCCTACATACAGGGTGTTTCACAATAAACGTTACTTTTGATAAGCTTTTAAAATGACCTCAACTATTCGTATGCCCATAAATTCTATATTCATTTTGTTGCAAATTCTTTCGGGTTTTTTATCCTTATAAAAACTATATCAACTGCATTCTTTATGTACGTGCAATGTCCACACCATCAAAACGGGTCCATTCGCTGTTAAGCTTCAGGGTCCTTCACAATGAATGTTGCTTTTCAAACGACGATGTTTCAGTGACATGTATTACATATGGCTCATGAGTAGTACCACATGAGACAGCAGAAAAGAAGGACTGATGAAGATATAACTTTCAGTTCAGCACCCTTCACGGGTTCTCCACTACGCCACCCTTCCGTCTGACTTTTTCAACCAGATTTTCTGGGATCGCCGTCCGGCCAGGAGGCGGGGCTGGTCTCGTGTTTCCAGTCTTCTGGAACCTTTCTACCACCCGTTTGAAAGACATTTTTGACGGAATATCCTTCCTCCTTTTAAAATGGCTACCGAAACTCCGTCGCACTACGGTCAGACTCCGCAAAGCGCCGTAATGCATGACCACCCATACCGCCTCATCATCTGTACACGGCGAATTGACCCGTTTTGACGGTGTTGGCATTGCACGCCCATACAGATGGAACCGTTGACGGTTTGTAAAAAAAAATATAAGCACTAAAAACCGCAACAAATTTGCAGCAAAATGCATATAAAATTTACGCGCTTACGAACAAGTAAGATCCTCATTTAAGCTATTCAAAGGTAACATTTATTGTGAAACACCCTGTAGATAGATATCTGAGCGCCTATGAAGGTCCCTGAATTCCCAAGCCCATGCCAGTCACTGAGAGCCTAATGCGCTGTCTGATGGCTAACACGCCCTTGGAGCGCGCAACAGCGGCCTTCACTCCTCAAGAACGTTGATTTGAGAGGCCGCAATGTCGGTGTCAATGGGCTCCGCTTCTCGGTTTTCGATTCCTTGTGCAAATTGAACCTTGGTTTTTCGGATTAAAGCAGAATTCTCCCGATAAAATTATTAAGCTTTCTTGGAGCTCTAGAAAAAGCGGCGATTTTTCATCATCTTCGGGAGCTGCAGGGGGGAGGGGAGGGTGAATTCGCCCAAAATACCCACCCTGGATTCGCCAGCGAGGTTTTGTGTTTTGGGTCGGACCCCCCAATCCCAAAACCGTGGCGGAGCCCCTGGTTATGGCCTACATTGTGTGCGAGTTTCAGCTTGATCGGAGGTGTCCCGAATCTGGGCTGAATCCGGGCTGCGACGTATTGAGTGTCGTTTATTTGCACATTTTGACCTGCCGAGGTCAAACGGGGTCACATATCGAAAAGCGGTTTTTAAGGAAAGTTACTACGTCCTATGGGCTACACGGTGATGTGCTTCGATTTGGAATTCGGTCAATCCATCTACTCGAAAACTGCTGTGCAAGTGTATTTTCGACATAACCCACAAATGACCTTAGGTCATCGCATGACCTTGAGAGGTCAAATGAGTGTTGGGAAAGTAAGATTAGATGCTGGCGAGTCGGTTGGTGCCATTTTTAGCGCTCTAGCTCTACTGGGTGGGCCACAATCTGCTGTGCAAATTTGGGCCACGTGACCTTTGCTGACTTCTGTAGGTCAAACGACTAGGAGTGCCACCGAATGGCTTGGACTGTGGATTGGGCATGTCATGGTCTACATTGTGTGCGAGTTTCAGCTTGATCAGAGGTGTCCCGAATCTGGGCTGAATCCGGGCTGAATCTGGGCTGAATATGGGCTGTCTTGATCAACATATTAAAACACTGTAATAAACTCATTAAATAAAGATATTTGCTGTAAAAGAGATTAGGTGCGATTTGGTCAAATTAGATGCACTCGCCGGATAGTCCGTCGTGAAAACGGCTATTGACAAGCATAAAAGCATCGATGTCCAGCATCACGTCACTGATACGTCACTCGTCTTACGTCACACGTTTCCTGGTAAATATCGTCGAAAACCCATAAGGGATGCTATATCTATCATGTTTGACCCATAACAACACCTGGGATTTTTTGCGTCGGCCAAATCGTGCATCGGACCCATAGTGCGCCGGTCACCTTTGGACTCATACTGCCACGGTCACCTTTGCTGACCAGGGCCTCGTTTCATAAAGCGAGTCCGTAACTTACGGCGGTTTCTTGGTCAAGTGTATTGCAAGTGCGTGTGAAGCGATGATGTTAGTTTGAATCGTTTAATTTATTTATCTTGCAAGCAGGAACAGAAGGGAGAAGGGGAAATAAATTTATTGCTTCACGTGCACTTGCAATACAAGACCGAAAACCGGCGTAAGTTACGGACTCGCTTCATGAAACGAGGCCCTGGTGTTTTACAGCAGCGGCGGGTCGCCCCTGCACATGCAATGGTGCAATAAATTGCCCAGGAGCTGACTAAGGCACCACCCCCCCCCCCCCTAATGTGTTACGATCGGACCACCCCGCCCCGCCGCCCCGGCTGGGGGCTCGTTGTCCGGCGTCCGCCGCCCCGACCGGGGCTCATGACTCGGCGTCGCTACACCGGTATTGATTGAGCAGCTCAACAGCGCAGCTGAAACTTTAACAATGCTGGCTGGTTATGTATTTATATACGAGTCGCTGCACGGCGTGCTCTGTAGGTGCACAAACACTACACGCACTACACAAACACTGCACAAACACTACACAAATATCATGCAAGGTCAAGGTCAAGGTCAAGGTTAGGTCAGCAGGTCACCAAAAATGAAATATAGAAAAGGGCACGTGCGACACATGTTTTATTGGTCATTTTATTCATAGAATTCAATAGGCACACTCAATAAGTGATATGGACCACATTTGGATGAATTTCAGGTCGAGATCAGGTCAAGGTCAGGTCAAGTGAGGTCAAATTTTTGCAAGTTGGTTGTTAAGACCTAAAAAGATGGCTATTGAGGCAGTTTTTCACGGCTAATCTAACGGTGGTATGTTTGTTTCCGTGCGAGGTCTAGAGCGTCCAAAAAATCCTTTTTCAAATATTTTGTGTGTCATGACGTCATAAAATTTTCAATAACTCCCACATTTTTTAACCGATTCATCTAAAAATTGTATGTAGGTGCACATAGACCACTGCTCTGACATATATTCCGTTTTTTTCGATAAACTCAAAATTTTGGATTTTATAATTATTTCCCCCCAAAATTGTTTTTTTTAAGAGCCAAAATCCAAAATTTTCCAAAAAGCGAGATAGCCGTTTGATAGATAAAGTAAAATCACATACAGGGTGGGCAGAATAAGTGTAACACTTTCTGACGTCGGTTTCTCAAGACTGGTAAAAGATATGAAAATAAAATTTTGACAGCTGGTAGAAAAACGTTTGCCAAATCATATAGTAGGGGAAGGTGGGGTAAGACGGCCCAGCGGGGCAAGACGGACCACCAGCCCTCCCGGCTGAACCGCTGCTGGTATCTACTGCTTTCTGCACTCACTATGTTTGTTTTCCTTCGTAACAATGGCCACCTTGAACTCATGCTGCTAGGATGCATAGCTTTTGAGTTATTGAGAAAAATGTTGTGTTTCGTCAAACCGATCTAATATAAGAGGTCTACGGGTGATTCAATTACGGCGCCTTTCTTGCATGATTAGTTTCTATCTTGCACTTAACTGTGAAGAACACTTAGTTATAGTCACACTTTAGGAAAGGCAAGGTCTTGCAATGTTGGGCTATTTGACATATACGTCATGATGATGACAGAATTTAGATTTGGGGCAAGACGGACCACTGTGGTCCATCTTACCCTGTGGTGGTCCATTGTACCCTGCATATGGGAAGTTCTTTTCCAAAACATTGACACAAGTTTAACCCTCGCCCCGTTGGGGGGGGCCATTTTGGCCCCCCCCCTGTGGTTTTTCCTGAATAGCAAGAAAACGGCGGCGCGCAGCGCCGCCAAATTTTCAGTACCTTCCCGGGCATCAATTTGACACCTTCACACAAAATTTCAAGTCTTAGGTCACCTTAGGTCAGGAGTTATTGAGGTCAAACTGAGGTCATGTTCGAGCAAAAATGAGCAAAAAACATGCAATCTTGAAACGCTCACCAAATCTACAGTTATCAAGCAATTTTAAAGTTCTTTATATGGTCTAGTAGACAAAAAGCAACGCTACAAAACTGCTATCTCGGATTTTCAAAATTTGGGGTTTTTGACCCCAAAAAATTCAAAAAATTGATTTTTTTAGAAAAACTAAAAAAAAATCCAAAATTTTTCCGAATTTCGAAAAAACCGGAATATATGTGATAGTCCCTGCGCTCTTCTATATACATACCAAATTTCAGATCGATATCTCGTTTTTTGGCCAAGTTATAGCAAAAAAACTGTTCAAAAATGATGACGTCAAATTTTTGAACTCAATTTTTAGCGATTCTAGACCACGTACGGCAAAACAAAGACCACCATTGAACTCCCCGTGACGAGCTGCATCGATTCGATACCCATTTTATGCAAAAATATCAACTTTGAAATTTGACCTAATTTGACCTGACCTTGACCTGACCTTGACCTGACCTTGACCAAAACGTGACCTAGACTGGCCCCAAAGGCTGCCTGACCCACATAATCGCATTTGTCATGTGAAATGGCCCATAAAACATGTATCACACGACACTTTCATATTGTGACCCCCCAGTGACCTGACCTCTGTGACCTGACCTGGTATCAGTGACCTCAAATAGCAAAATATGTGTTTGAAGAACATTTCCCCATCGATGATTTTCAATGAAATGCATTTTACTCGATTTTACAACGCATTTCTTGAAATGCCTATAAACGGTGAAAATTGGACCTTTGACCTGACCTGTGACGTCATCGGTTTGACCTAGGTCAATAAAATTGGGTCACAAGGTAGTTCCCTGATAGGGCTATCCAACACCGTTTGCCGCTTGTCGCTAGGTTGCGTGGTTCTCGAGATCTTAGGGGGGGGCCAAAATGCCCCCCCCCCCAACGGGGCGCGTTGCTCGGCAGAGCCCAACGGGGCGCGGGTTAAGTAAGCTAATTTTTCAGGAAGGAGTCTTTGTTGCATGTGAGCCATGCATGCAAGTGCTCAGTTAGCATGCATTCATGCCAAACGACAATCAACACACATGTTCCCAGCTTTTAGCTGCACTTCAATCACACATGAGTAAAGAATAAAGGCTCATTTTGTTATTTTACCATTTTGGTTACTTTTTCTTACAAGAGTACAGAGCAGAAGTGTAACACACCTGAACGGATAGCAGGCACTGCTGGGTGGCCCGTCTTACCCCACGTTTTTTCTTGTCTGAGTTTTTGACATGTCCCTCTTTAAGAGCATCCATCACCTAGATGTCTTTAATTTGAAATTTAGTCTTTACACATATCAACAGAGGAAGGATTGAGCATTCCGAAGACTATAAATAATATGAATTACGAGAGCAGTGTAGCAAGATATGCGGCCTCAAACCTTAGCTGGTCCGTCTTACCCCACCTTCCCCTAATGTTTACCTCGAAAAAAAATCCTAGCAAAATAAGGTTATCGTCATAAATAAAAAAACAACATTTGCGTGTTTTCTTTTATTTGCGCATGTGCTCGAAGAGGGCACCTTTGCGCTGCAAACACATCTGTACGCGTTCGAGGAAACTGGCTCCCACCCTCTCCGCGGTGTCCCTCTGGTATGGGAAGAACCGAAGGTTCTTGCGGAGGACTCTTCAAAGACTGCCTTCCGTGCCATCCCCAGCTCCTGGCAGCGATGCCGGGTGGAGGTCCTCGGTGACTCACTGACGGATTGACGGACCTGCTCAATCCTATCTCCATCTCCTGTCACCTCAGGTGTACGACCGGATCTACCCTTCGCCTGCTTTAGGACACTCCCTGACCCGATCTGGCCTAAATGCATGAAGACATCATCTGTGATATAAACTAATATGATATTCGTGATCAGCACCCCGAAAAACCCCATAGCAGCCACGCTTTACGACCTTCTAACAGGTCCCGATTTTCCCGACTTTTGGGTCATTGACCTGACCTGGAAGGTCAACCGATGACCTAAGACCTTAAAATTGGGTATCATCGGCTTCGCTTCCTTTGGTCACGGGCAACACGCTCGTTTTTTTCCGCGAAGCTCTAGCTCGATCAGGGGCGAAACGGATACCCTTACTGACCTAATTACTGACCCTTAGACGTTCGCGGCTGGAAAAACACCAATACGGACGAGGGTTAGAATTGTTCTGCCTATTTGTTTATGGGTCAAACAACATCGGCGTTAACGAAACTATCGTTTTTATGACAGGTAAAGGCAGTATGTTCAAATTACCCCACACGGTGGGGCCATCTGAACACACCGTGACTTGGTGGAGAAGTGAGGCTATGCTTTTCAAGGCATGCTCGGCTCGTCCAAAAATGAGGCTTGCATGGTGAAAGCAAGTGACACTTGCGCTACTGAAGCAGTTTTTCTTCATCCAGGGTTAACCCGCGCCCCGCTGGGGGGGGGGGGGGGGGGGGCAGAATCTGCCCCCCTCCCGTTTTTCGCCAATAACTTCTAAACGCGTTACGCCAGCGACGTCAAACTTTCACTACCTTATCATACATCAATTTGACACGTTCCCTGAAAATTTGAACGAAATCCGTCGGAAAATTTTTGAGAAATTGACGTTTTAATGACGTCATGTTCGCCATTTTCGCCTCAAAAACGGCAAAATTTCAAACGCCGCTAACATCTTCATTTTTAAAGGAATCAAGACGTAACAAAAAAGGTTATACGTGATTCTACTTTGTCTATCAAATGGCTATCTCGGTTTTTTGAAAATTTTGGATTTTGGCCCAATTTTTTTTCAAAAAACTTATTTTTTTGGGAAAATAATTATAAAATCCAAAATTTTGAGTGTATCGAAAAAACCGGAATATATGTCAGAGAAGTGGTCTATGTGCACCTACATACCAATTTTTAGAAGAATCGGTTCAAAAATGTGGGAGTTATTCAAAAATTTATGACGTCACGACACACAAAAATTTTGAAAAAAAAAATGATTTTTTTGGGAGTTCTAGACCTCGTACGGAAACAAAAATAGCACCATTCGATTCGCCGTGAAAAAACTGCATCAGATAGACACCTTTTTAGGCCTTAACAACCAATTTCAAAATTTGACCTCACTTGACCTGACCTTGACCTGACCTCGACCTGAAATTCATCCAGAGGTGGTCCATATCACTAATTGAGTGTGCCTATTGAATTATATGAGTAAAATGACCCATAAAACATGTGTCGCACATGCCCTTTTCTATATTTTGTTTTTGGTGACCTGACCTGACCTGACCTGACCTTGACCTTGACCTTTGAATGACATTGTATGCAACGAATATTGTCTGGGTAGTCTAAGAACACCTTTTGGGCGATCAGTCTCAGTCCATGACTCCATTCTTCGGCAACTACGGTGCAAGGCCGATACTGTAGGAACTTGCAATTTGTACCCTTGACCTGACCTTGACCTTGACCTCAAACTTCAAATTAAGTACATGTTTTTAGTTGTTCGTGATGAGATCTTTCGATTGGCGTTTGAATTTTCCAAATCAGACCATTAGTTCGGGAGATAACAGGGGGGGTAAAATTTACCCCCCCCCCCCCCCCCCCAGCCCCGCGCGTTCGGCTGGAGACCCCAGCCCCGCGCGGGTTAACCTTCGTGCCACTATATGGGACAGTCTCAAGCCTCACCCATCTGGCACTCATGCAGTCATGAGTGTCTGAGATTCTAAGCACGGCCACCCCGGTCGACCAGAGGCTGCAGTCCACAGGTCACTTTGGATCAGTGAGTGAACTTGTATGGTTTTTTTTTGCAAAGAGTAAAGATTGTGCCTATCGATCAACGTATATTTTACCGTTTCGAATTCGCATGGTTGTGTGTTTTGAGATAGCATGTCCGTAGCCTGAGCTCGTTTCCTATATCGTGCTAAATATGCATAAAGATCAAGGCTTTTGATAAAAAACACCGGGCTGCAAATTGCAATAATTGGATTTTATGAAAAATCAGCGAAACCTGGTTCTTATACTCGTATTTTGCAACACCTAGTAAATCATGCATGAATATATGACGTTACATTTTAGACTGACCCCCTGTCACTAGCTCACAATGGCGCCCCTCTCAAGGGAAAAGTCGCCCCCTCGAGCACCATGGCCCCCCCCTTTCGATGATTTCTGGCTACGCCACTGCGTGCCGGGTATTCGTAGTACGTGTCAACAGCCTCTGACAGCTTCGTAACATGTTACGAAGGCACCAAAACTACTTCGTAAATGTTCAAATAGTTGCTAAATTCGAATTCAGCTAAAAAAGCTAACCCAGAAACAAGTAAAACTCGAAAAAGTGAGACGAGGTCATCAAAGGTCAATGAACTGACCTGACCTTCAAGTGGCCTTGACACCCATCCCTATGCATGGGACCAACATCATATCACATGTTTGAACGCTTGAAACCACGAAAAGACTGCAAACGCGCGGCTAATTACGCACCGACATACGCCGAATCGCGATTCCGGCCAAACATGGTCTCGGAAAAGAGGTCCCATGTCAAAGGTCATTTGGGTCAAGGTCATAACATTTTCAGGGTAGGTGTAAAATTGATCAGCTGGAGAATACTAAAAGTTTTGTCGTGATCGGCCGCTTTTTACGAGAGTTATTCGTGAAAAACCGAGGAAGGGGGTCCCTTCCACCCCCCCCCCCATACGGGCGAGGGTTTATGCTTGTCATTGATAGGCAGTGTCAAAGCGCCGAAGTTGGAAGGTGAAATATAACAATTGTCTATATTTTCTATAAAAAATACGATGTACCGGTGCTAGGTAGCTTCCTAATGTCCCGTTGCATCGCCTATGCATCGCTATAGGGGAAGACGGGGGAACATCGTCCCCCCCCCCCTGCACAGCACACATTGCACACCCCTGCACAGTGCACACCCCGCACAGCACATTGCACACCCCTGCAGCCGTAAATTGCGCGCGCCAGCTGGTAACCATGGTTCCATTGCAAACAACCCTGCAATCCACCCCCGTCGCGCCCTTTGTCGCCGGCGGACGGGACTGGGGGGGGGGGGGCGCAGTGGTGTCCTGGGCAGCGCGGGGCAAGGTGGGTCCATGCGCGCAGTCCGGGAGTCTGTCCGGTAGTCTGTCCGGGAGTCTGTCCGGGAGTCTGCCCGGAAGTCTGTCCGGTCTGGGAGTCTGTCTATGGGCCTTTCGAGTCTGTCTGTGAGTCCGTCTCTGCGTCTGTCTGTCTCTTCGTCGGCTCGTCTCTGTTTGTGAGTTTTTTGTGATTCTGTCTGTTATTCTGTCTGCCTGTGAGTCTGTCCGGTATGTGTGTCTCTCTGTCTGGGAGTTTGCTTGTCTCTAAGTTTGTTTGTCAGTCTGACTGTCATTCTGTCTGTCTGTGAGTCAGTGTGCGAGTCTGTCTGTAGGTGAGTCTGTCTGCCTGTCTGTCTGCCTGTCTGTGAGTCTGTTACAGTGTCTGTGAGTCTGTTACAGTGTCTGTCTGTGAGTCTGTTACAGTGTCTGTCTGTGAGTCTGTTACAGTGTCTGTGAGTCTGTTACAGTGTCTGTCTGTGAGTCTGTTACAGTGTCTGTCTGTGAGTCTGTTACAGTGTCTGTCTGTCTGTCTGTCTGTCTGTCTGTCTGTCTGTCTGTCTGTCTGTCTGTCTGTCTGTCTGTCTGTGAGTCTGTTACAGTGTCTGTCTGTGAGTCTGTTACAGTGTCTGTCTGTCTGTCTGTCTGTCTGTCTGTCTGTCTGTCTGTCTGTCTGTCTGTCTGTCTGTGAGTCTTTTACAGTGTCTGTCTGTGAGTCTGTTACAGTGTCTGTCTGTCTGTCTGTCTGTGAGTCTGTTACAGTGTCTGTCTGTGAGTCTGTTACAGTGTCTGTCTGTGAGTCTGTTACAGTGTCTGTCTGTGAGTCTGTTACAGTGTATGTCTGTGAGTCTGTTACAGTGTCTGTCTGTCTGTCTGTCTGTCTGTCTGTCTGTCTGTGAGTCTGTTACAGTGTCTGTCTGTGAGTCTGTTACAGTGTCTGTCTGTCTGTCTGTCTGTCTGTCTGTCTGTCTGTGAGTCTGTTACAGTGTCTGTCTGTGAGTCTGTTACAGTGTCTGTCTGTCTGTCTGTCTGTATGTCTGTCTGTCTGTCTGTCTGTGAGTCTGTTACAGTGTATGTCTGTGAGTCTGTTACAGTGTCTGTCTGTGAGTCTGTTACAGTGTCTGTCTGTGAGTCTGTTACAGTGTCTGTCTGTGAGTCTATTACAGTGTCTGCCTGTGAGTCTATTACAGTGTCTGTCTGTCTGTCTGTCTGTCTGTCTGTCTGTGAGTCTGTTACAGTGTCTGTCTGTGAGTCTGTTACAGTGTCTGTCTGTGAGTCTGTTACAGTGTCTGTCTGTGAGTCTGTTGCATTGTCTGTCTGTGAGTCTGTTACAGTATCTGTCTGTGAGTCTGTTACAGTGTCTGTCTGTCTGTCTGTCTGTCTGTCTGTCTGTCTGTCTGTCTGTCTGTCTGTGAGTCTGTTACAGTGTCTGTCTGTGAGTCTGTTACAGTGTCTGTCTGTGAGTCTGTTACAGTGTCTGTCTGTGAGTCTGTTATAGTGTCTGTCTGTGAGTCTGTTACAGTGTCTGTCTGTGAGTCTGTTACAGTGTCTGTCTGTGAGTCTATTACAGTGTCTGTCTGTCTGTCTGTCTGTCTGTCTGTCTGTCTGTCTGTGAGTCTGTTACAGTGTCTGTCTGTGAGTCTGTTACAGTGTCTGTCTGTGAGTCTGTTGCAGTGTCTGTCTGTGAGTCTGTTACAGTGTCTGTCTGTGAGTCTGTTACAGTGTCTGTCTGTCATGTCTGTGAGTGTGTTACAGTGTCTGTCTGTGAGTCTGTTACAGTGTCTGTCTGTCTGTCTGTCTGTCTGTCTGTCTGTCTGTCTGTCTGTCTGTCTGTCTGTCTGTCTGTGAGTCTTTTACAGTGTCTGTCTGTGAGTCTGTTACAGTGTCTGTCTGTCTGTCTGTCTGTCTGTCTGTCTGTCTGTCTGTCTGTCTGTCTGTCTGTCTGTCTGTGAGTCTGTTACAGTGTCTGTGAGTCTGTTACAGTGTCTGTCTGTGAGTCTGTTACAGTGTCTGTCTGTGAGTCTGTTACAGTGTCTGTCTGTCTGTCTGTCTGTCTGTCTGTGAGTCTGTTACAGTGTCTGTCTGTGAGTCTGTTACAGTGTCTGTCTGTGAGTCTGTTACAGTGTCTGTCTGTGAGTCTGTTACAGTGTCTGTGAGTCTGTTACAGTGTCTGTGAGTCTGTTACAGTGTCTGTCTGTGAGTCTGTTACAGTGTCTGTCTGTGAGTCTGTTACAGTGTTTGTCTGTGAGTCTGTTACAGTGTCTGTCTTTGAGTCTGTTACAGTGTATGTCTGTCTGTCTGTCTATCTGTTACAGCGTCTACCTGTGAGCGAGTTTGGTCGGTGAGTCTAGGTGTCCGGTCTGGCATTTCATTTGGTCCAAAATAGTCCAAAATCAATGTGGTGAAGCCGACAGTTAATGTTCCAGGTGCCGCTGAAAGGGTGGGGCGTCGTCTCGCGGCTCGCAATTACGACGTCCTCGTAAATGGTATGGAAAAGCCAGTACCTGCTACTGAGCGAGTGAGGAGAAACCAGTGCCCGCCACTGACCGAGTGAGGAGAAATCAGTACCCGCTACTGACCGAGTGAGGAGAAACCAGTACCCGCCACTGACCGAGTGAGGAGAAACCAGTACCCGCCACTGACCGAGTGAGGAGAAACCAGTACCCGCCACTGACCGAGTGAGGAGAAACCAGTACCCGCCACTGACCGAGTGAGGAGAAACCAGTACCTGCTACTGACCGAGTGAGGAGAAACCAGTACCCGCCACTGACCGAGTGAGGAGAAACCAGTGCCCGCCACTGACCGAGTGAGGAGAAACCAGTGCCCGCCACTGACCGAGTGAGGAGAAACCAGTACCCGCTACTGACCGAGTGAGGAGAAACCAGTACCCGCCACTGACCGAGTGAGGAGAAACCAGTACCCGCCTCTGACGGAGTGAGGAGAAATCAGTACCCGCCACTGACCGAGTGAGGAGAAACCAGTGCCTGCTACTGACCGAGTGAGGAGAAACCAGTACCCGCCACTGACCGAGTGAGGAGAAACCAGTACCCGCCACTGACCGAGTGAGGAGAAACCAGTACCCGCCACTGACCGAGTGAGGAGAAACCAGTACCCGCCACTGACCGAGTAAGGAGAAACCAGTGCCCGCCACTGACCGAGTGAGGAGAAACCAGTGCCCGCCACTGACCGAGTGAGGAGAAACCAGTACCCGCCACTGACCGAGTGAGGAGAAACCAGTACCCGCTACAGACCGAGTGAGGAGAAACCAGTACCCGCCACTGACCGAGTGAGGAGAAACCAGTGCCTGCTACTGACCGAGTGAGGAGAAACCAGTACCCGCCACTGACCGAGTTAGGAGAAACCAGTGCCTGCTACTGACCGAGTGAGGAGAAACCAGTGCCTGCTACTGACCGAGTGAGGAGAAACCAGTGCCTGCTACTGACCGAGTGAGGAGAAATCAGTGCCTGCTACTGACCGAGTGAGGAGAAACCAGTACCCGCCACTGACCGAGTGAGGAGAAACCAGTGCCCGCCACTGACCGAGTGAGGAGAAACCAGTGCCCGCCACTGACCGAGTGAGGAGAAACCAGTGCCCGCCACTGACCGAGTGAGGAGAAACCAGTGCCCGCCACTGACCGAGTGAGGAGAAACCAGTACCCGCCACTGACCGAGTGAGGAGAAACCAGTGCCCGCCTCTGACGGAGTGAGGAGAAACCAGTGCCCGCCACTGACCGAGTGAGGAGAAACCAGTACCCGCCACTGACCGAGTGAGGAGAAACCAGTACCCGCCACTGACCGAGTGAGGAGAAACCAGTACCCGCTACAGACAATAACTGACGTGGAGAAACTAGTACCTACCACAGACAGTAACTAGTGTGCAGAAACTAGTACCTACCACGGACAGTAACTAGTGTGCAGAAACCAGTACCTGCCGCTGAACGCACCCAGTGTGCGGAAACCAATACGTGCCTGTAGCCTAGTGTGGAGAAACCAGTACGTGCCGCTAGCCTATTGTGGAGAAACCAGTACGTGCCGCTAGCCTGTTGTGGAGAAACCAGTACGTGCCGCTAGCCTAGTGTGGAGAAACCAGTACGTGTCGCTAGCCTATTGTGGAGAAACCAGTACGTGCCGCTAGCCTAGTGTGGAGAAACCAGTACGTGCCGCTATCCTTTTGTGGAGAAACCAGTACGTGTCGCTAGCCTAGTGTGGAGAAGCCAGTACGTGCCGCTAGCCTAGTGTGGATAAACCAGTACGTGCCGCTATCCTTTGGTGGAGAAACCAGTACGTGCCGCTATCCTTTTGTGGAGAAACCAGTACGTGCCGCTAGCCTGGTGTGGAGAAACCAGCACGTGCCGCTATCCTGGTGTGGAGGAACCAGTACGTGCCGCCGCTGACCATGACGAGGCTGCGGAGTGCGCTCGCCCAGACCGTCTGTGTACTGACGCTGGCGTCCACCGCCGTCCTTTGGTACCTCTCGAGGGAGCGACCCATTGAGACGGCCCGGCCGCGCCCCACCGGTCTACTGGTCAACTTCAGCGTCTGCCAGCTGCCAGAGTTCCACCCGTGGGACCCCACGGTGCTGCAGGTGCTGCGCGACGAGCCGCCGCTGGCGCTGTGCTCGGGAGACTCCCCGGTGCGACTGACGCAGCTCGGCAGGAGACTGACTATGGAGGTACACCGAGACAGGCTGCGCGCCGGCTGCCGGCTCGACTGCTGTCTGAGGAGCGTCCGCCGCGAGCAGGACGGACACTCGGACGACCAGTTCCGTCTGGGCGAGCAGGAGGTCTGCTTCAGGGGCCGCAGAGCGCTCTCCGTCAGCGAGCAGTTTGTCAAGGTCACCTGCTCCTGCTCAGACGAGCCGGATGTGGCCATCTTCGAAGATTTCAGGGCGTTCTTCATTCCGGAGGTCGATAGACTGCGCTCGCAGCAGCGCGCTAGTGTCCGTGATGTTCAACAGCTCAGCGTTTACCTGGTGGGCATAGATTCCGTCTCGACGCTCAACTTCAGGCGATTCCTGCCAAAGGTGCGCGAGGTGCTTGAAACAGACCTGCAGGCGGTGCCGATGCTGGGATTGACAAAGGTCGGTGCGAACACCTTGCCAAATCTGGTGGCCCTTCTGACCGGGCTGAGGTTGGACCAGTTGAACCAATCTCTGCGCGAAGAGCCCTATGATCATCAGCCCCTTATCTGGAAGCATTTCTCTTCCCTCAACTACCTCACAATGTACACTGAGGACATGTCTAATATGGCAACATTCAACTATCACCGGAGAGGATTCTTAACACAGCCCACCGACATCTACCTGCGCCCTCTGCATCTGGCCAGCGAGCACTCTCGTCTGGCTCAGCGCCGAGGAGACCACTGCGTCGGCCATCGACTGACCTTCGAGCTGCAGCTGCGGCTGCTCGAGGACCTGATGGCCGCGCCGGATCCCTCCCCGCCGCACTTCGCGCTGGTCTTCAGCAACGCTCCCAGCCACGCGGGGCCTCTGACTCACATCGGAGCGCTGCAGCCGGGCCTGCTGCAGTTCCTGCGGGCGTACCGCACCTCCAGCCGCCGCAACGCGTCCGTCCTCATCCTGTTCAGTGACCACGGGATGCGCTTCGGACCCGTCATGCGCACAGAGCTGGGCGGCTACGAGTCGCGGATGCCGTTCCTCTACGTGGTCCTGCCTCCCTGGTATGAGCGGCGGTACCCGCGGAGGGTCGCCAGCCTGCGCGGTAACTCCCGCCGGCTCACCACCTTCTTTGACGTGCACGCCACCCTGCGGCAGCTGCTGGCAGACGCCGGCGCCTCGCTGCCCAGCGTCCCCAGCCCCGGCCTCAGCCTGTTCGCGCCCGTACCGGAGCAGCGCTCCTGTCGGGACGCCGGCATCGACCCGGCCTGGTGCACGTGCCGGAGGCATGTGGCGCTTCCCGCGGACCATGCGGTGGTTGTCCGCGCCGCAGTGGCCGCGGTGCGTCATATCGACACGGTGCTTCTGCGCGCCGTCCGGGACCGCTGCGCCCGGCTGGCGCTGCTGCGCGTGCTGTCCGCCCTGCTGACCGTCTCGCAGGGCGGCGGCCCGGTGCAGGACACTGAGTTCACCCTGCGCGGCTTTGACGAGCTCTCCGTGCAGCTGGTGACAGCGCCCGGCGGCGCCGAGTTTGAGGCCACCGTGCGCTGCTACAGCGGACCTGGTGACCGAGAGCGCGACACGGCCGGAGGCCAGGCACTGGCGGCCCGCTGCCGGCCGGAACACAGACTCGACGTGTTGGAGGTCACCCGGCTGAACCTCTACCGCGGGCAGAGCGACTGCCTGACCCACCACCACGACGAGAGGAGGTACTGCTACTGTACAGATCTGCTGTGACTGGGTACCGCGGGACCCACCACTACCACGAGAGGAGGTACTGCTACTGTACAGATCTGCTGTGACTGAGTACCGCGGGACCCACCACTACCACCAGAGGAGGTACTGCTACTGTACAGATCTGATGTGACTGAGTACCACGGGACCCACCACTACCACCAGAGGAGGTACTGCTACTGTACAGATGTGCTGTGACTGAGTACTGCGGGACACACCACCACGACGAGAGGAGGTACTGCTACTGTACAGATCTGCTGTGACTGAGTACCACGGGACCCACCACGACGAGAGGAGGTACTGTACTGTACAGATCTGCTGTGACTGAGTACCACGGGACCCACCACGACGAGAGGAGGTACTGCTACTGTACAGATCTGCTGTGACTGAGTACTGCGGGACCCACCACGACGAGAGGAGGTACTGCTACTGTACAGATCTGATGTGACTGAGTACCGCGGGACCCACCACGACGAGAGGAGGTACTGCTACTGTACAGATCTGCTGTGACTGAGTACTGCGGGACCCACCACTACCACCAGAGGAGGTACTGCTACTGTACAGATCTGCTGTGACTGAGTACCGCGGGACCCACCACCACGACGAGAGGAGGTACTGGTACTGTACAGATCTGCTGTGACTGAGTACCGCGGGACCCACCACCACGACGAGAGGAGGTACTGCTACTGTACAGATCTGCTGTGACTGGGTACCGCGGGACCCACCACCACGACGAGAGGAGGTACTGCTACTGTACAGATCTGCTGTGACTGAGTACTGCGGGACCCACCACTACCACCAGAGGAGGTACTGCTACTGTACAGATGTGCTGTGACTGAGTACCACGGGACCCACCACGACGAGAGGAGGTACTGCTACTGTACAGATCTGCTGTGACTGAGTACTGCGGGACCCACCACTACCACCAGAGGAGGTACTGCTACTGTACAGATCTGCTGTGACTGAGTACCGCGGGACCCACCACCACGACGAGAGGAGGTACTGGTACTGTACAGATCTGCTGTGACTGAGTACCGCGGGACCCACCACCACGACGAGAGGAGGTACTGCTACTGTACAGATCTGCTGTGACTGGGTACTGCGGGACCCACCACTACCACCAGAGGAGGTACTGCTACTGTACAGATGTGCTGTGACTGGGTACCGCGGGACCCACCACCACGACGAGAGGAGGTACTGCTACTGTACAGATCTGCTGTGACTGAGTACTGCGGGACCCACCACTACCACCAGAGGAGGTACTGCTACTGTACAGATGTGCTGTGACTGAGTACCGCGGGACCCACCACCACGACGAGAGGAGGTACTGCTACTGTACAGATCTGCTGTGACTGGGTACCGCGGGACACACCACCACGACGAGAGGAGGTACTGCTACTGTACAGATCTGCTGTGACTGAGTACTGCGGGACCCACCACTACCACCAGAGGAGGTACTGCTACTGTACAGATGTGCTGTGACTGAGTACTGCGGGACCCACCACCACGACGAGAGGAGGTACTGCTACTGTACAGATCTGCTGTGACTGAGTACCGCGGGACCCACCACCACGACGAGAGGAGGTACTGGTACTGTACAGATCTGCTGTGACTGGGTACCGCGGGACCCACCACCACGAGAGGAGGTACTGCTACTGTACAGATCTGCTGTGACTGGGTACCGCGGGACCCACCACTACCACCAGAGGAGGTACTGCTACTGTACAGATCTGCTGTGACTGGGTACCGCGGGACCCACCACTACCACCAGAGGAGGTACTGCTACTGTACAGATCTGCTGTGACTGGGTACCGCGGGACCCACCACCACGACGAGAGGAGGTACTGCTACTGTACAGATCTGCTGTGACTGAGTACTGCGGGACCCACCACTACCACCAGAGGAGGTACTGCTACTGTACAGATCTGCTGTGACTGGGTACCGCGGGACCCACCACCACGACGAGAGGAGGTACTGGTACTGTACAGATCTGCTGTGACTGGGTACCGCGGGACCCACCACCACGAGAGGAGGTACTGCTACTGTACAGATCTGCTGTGACTGGGTACCGCGGGACCCACCACTACCACGAGAGGAGGTACTGCTACTGTACAGATCTGCTGTGACTGAGTACCACGGGACCCACCACTACCACCAGAGGAGGTACTGCTACTGTACAGATGTGCTGTGACTGAGTACTGCGGGACACACCACCACGACGAGAGGAGGTACTGCTACTGTACAGATCTGCTGTGACTGAGTACCACGGGACCCACCACGACGAGAGGAGGTACTGCTACTGTACAGATCTGCTGTGACTGAGTACCGCGGGACCCACCACTACCACCAGAGGAGGTACTGCTACTGTACAGATCTGATGTGACTGAGTACCGCGGGACCCACCACCACGACGAGAGGAGGTACTGCTACTGTACAGATCTGCTGTGACTGAGTACCGCGGGACCCACCACGACGAGAGGAGGTACTGCTACTGTACAGATCTGCTGTGACTGAGTACTGCGGGACCCACCACCACGACGAGAGGAGGTACTGCTACTGTACAGATCTGCTGTGACTGAGTACCACGGGACCCACCACGACGAGAGGAGGTACTGCTACTGTACAGATCTGCTGTGACTGAGTACCACGGGACCCACCACGACGAGAGGAGGTACTGCTACTGTACAGATCTGCTGTGACTGAGTACTGCGGGACCCACCACGACGAGAGGAGGTACTGCTACTGTACAGATCTGATGTGACTGAGTACCGCGGGACCCACCACGACGAGAGGAGGTACTGCTACTGTACAGATCTGCTGTGACTGAGTACTGCGGGACCCACCACTACCACCAGAGGAGGTACTGCTACTGTACAGATCTGCTGTGACTGAGTACCGCGGGACCCACCACCACGACGAGAGGAGGTACTGGTACTGTACAGATCTGCTGTGACTGAGTACCGCGGGACCCACCACCACGACGAGAGGAGGTACTGCTACTGTACAGATCTGCTGTGACTGGGTACCGCGGGACCCACCACCACGACGAGAGGAGGTACTGCTACTGTACAGATCTGCTGTGACTGAGTACTGCGGGACCCACCACTACCACCAGAGGAGGTACTGCTACTGTACAGATCTGATGTGACTGAGTACCACGGGACCCACCACCACGACGAGAGGAGGTACTGGTACTGTACAGATCTGCTGTGACTGAGTACCGCGGGACCCACCACGACGAGAGGAGGTACTGGTACTGTACAGATCTGCTGTGACTGAGTACCGCGGGACCCACCACTACCACCAGAGGAGGTACTGCTACTGTACAGATCTGCTGTGACTGGGTACCGCGGGACCCACCACCACGACGAGAGGAGGTACTGGTACTGTACAGATCTGCTGTGACTGAGTACCGCGGGACCCACCACCACGACGAGAGGAGGTACTGCTACTGTACAGATCTGCTGTGACTGGGTACCGCGGGACCCACCACCACGACGAGAGGAGGTACTGCTACTGTACAGATCTGCTGTGACTGAGTACTGCGGGACCCACCACTACCACCAGAGGAGGTACTGCTACTGTACAGATCTGCTGTGACTGGGTACCGCGGGACCCACCACCACGACGACAGGAGGTACTGCTACTGTACAGATCTGCTGTGACTGAGTACTGCGGGACCCACCATTACCACCAGAGGAGGTACTGCTACTGTACAGATCTGATGTGACTGAGTACCGCGGGACCCACCACTACCACCAGAGGAGGTACTGCTACTGTACAGATCTGCTGTGACTGGGTACCGTGGGACCCACCACCACGACGAGAGGAGGTACTGCTACTGTACAGATCTGCTGTGACTGAGTACCGCGGGACACACCACCACGACGAGAGGAGGTACTGCTACTGTACAGATCTGCTGTGACTGAGTACTGCGGGACCCACCACTACCACCAGAGGAGGTACTGCTACTGTACAGATCTGCTGTGACTGGGTACCGCGGGACCCACCACCACGACGAGAGGAGGTACTGGTACTGTACAGATCTGCTGTGACTGGGTACCGCGGGACCCACCACCACCACGAGAGGAGGTACTGCTACTGTACAGATCTGCTGTGACTGAGTACTGCGGGACCCACCACGACGAGAGGAGGTACTGGTACTGTACAGATCTGCTGTGACTGGGTACTGCGGGACCCACCACTACCACGAGAGGAGGTACTGCTACTGTACAGATCTGCTGTGACTGAGTACTGCGGGACACACCACCACGACGAGAGGAGGTACTGCTACTGTACAGATGTGCTGTGACTGAGTACTGCGGGACACACCACCACGACGAGAGGAGGTACTGCTACTGTACAGATCTGATGTGACTGAGTACTGCGGGACCCACCACTACCACCAGAGGAGGTACTGCTACTGTACAGATCTGCTGTGACTGGGTACCGCGGGACCCACCACCACGACGAGAGGAGGTACTGCTACTGTACAGATCTGCTGTGACTGAGTACTGCGGGACCCACCACTACCACCAGAGGAGGTACTGCTACTGTACAGATCTGATGTGACTGAGTACCGCGGGACCCACCACTACCACCAGAGGAGGTACTGCTACTGTACAGATGTGCTGTGACTGAGTACTGCGGGAGACACCACCACGACGAGAGGAGGTACTGCTACTGTACAGATCTGCTGTGACTGAGTACCGCGGGACCCACCACTACGACGAGAGGAGGTACTGCTACTGTACAGATCTGCTGTGACTGAGTACCGCGGGACCCACCACTACCACCAGAGGAGGTACTGCTACTGTACACATCTGATGTGACTGAGTACCGCGTGAACCACCACTACATGATCTTGTGATGCTATCCATATGGTAGTACGATCTTACTACATATGGTGTGATGATCCCCTTTTATTTGTTCCTGTGATCGTACTTTGCATGATCGCATAATCTCATTGTATCTGATCTCATACCTATTGTTTTATCTGATGATCTCAATACATCTTATCTTACTATAAGACTGTATCTTAGCTGACCAGCTAACCGTGGTCCAGTCCGGTCGGTCTGCCCCACTCCAGCCCTGAGGGTTCCGGCCGCCTCTGCTCCAACACTGCCCTGTTCCGGCCGCCTCTGCTCCAACACTGCCCTGTTCCGGCCGCCTCTGCTCCAACCCTGCCCTGTTCCGGCCGCCTCTGCTCCAACACTGCCCTGTTCTGGCCGCCTCTGCTCCAACACTGCCCTGTTCCGGCCGCCTCTGCTCCAACACTGCCCTGTTCCAGCCGCCTCTGCTCCAACACTGCCCTGTTCTGGCCGCCTCTGCTCCAACACTGCCCTGTTCCAGCCGCCTCTGCTCCAACACTGCCCTGAGGGTTCCGGCCGCCTCTGCTCCACCACTGCCCTGTTCCGGCCGCCTCTGCTCCAACACTGCCCTGTTCCAGCCGCCTCTGCTTCAACACTGCCCTGTTCCAGCCGCCTCTGCTCCAACACTGCCCTGTTCCGGCCGCCTCTGCTCCAACACTGCCCTGTTCCGGCCGCCTCTGCTCCAACACTGCCCTGTTCCAGCCGCCTCTGCTCCAACACTGCCCTGTTCCGGCCGCCTCTGCTCCAACACTGCCCTGTTCCGGCCGCCTCTGCTCCAACACTGCCCTGTTCCGGTTGCCTCTGCTCCACCACTACCCTGTTCCGGCCGCCTCTGCTCCAACACTGCCCTGTTCCAGCCGCGGCGTTCCCACCACTGTCCTGTTCCAGCCGCCTCTGCTCCACCACTGCCCTGTTCCAGCCGTCTCTGCTCCACCACTGCCCTGTTCCGGCCGCCTCTGCTCCAACACTGCCCTGTTCCGGCCGCCTCTGCTCCAACACTGCCCTGTTCCGGCCGCCTCTGCTCCAACACTGCCCTGTTCCGGTTGCCTCTGCTCCACCACTACCCTGTTCCGGCCGCCTCTGCTCCAACACTGCCCTGTTCCAGCCGCGGCGTTCCCACCACTGTCCTGTTCCAGCCGCCTCTGCTCCAACACTGCCCTGTTCCGGCCGCCTCTGCTCCAACACTGCCCTGTTCCGGCCGCCTCTGCTCCAACACTGCCCTGTTCCGGCCGCCTCTGCTCCAACACTGCCCTGTTCCGGCCGCCTCTGCTCCAACACTGCCCTGTTCCGGCCGCCTCTGCTCCACCACTGCCCTGCTCCGGCCGCCTCTGCTCCAACACTGCCCTGTTCCGGCCGCCTCTACTCCACCACTGCCCTGTTCCGGCCGCCTCTGCTCCAACACTGCCCTGTTCCAGCCGCCTCTGCTCCACCACTGCCCTGTTCCGGCCGCCTCTGCTCCAACACTGCCCTGTTCCAGCCGCCTCTGCTCCAACACTGCCCTGTTCCAGCCGCCTCTGCTCCAACACTGCCCTGTTCCGGCCGCCTCTGATCCAACACTGCCCTGTTCCGGCCGCCTCTGCTCCAACACTGCCCTGTTCCGGCCGCCTCTACTCCACCACTGCCCTGTTCCGGCCGCCTCTGCTCCAACACTGCCCTGTTCCAGCCGCCTCTGCTCCACCACTGCCCTGTTCCGGCCGCCTCTGCTCCAACACTGCCCTGTTCCAGCCGCCTCTGCTCCAACACTGCCCTGTTCCAGCCGCCTCTGCTCCAACACTGCCCTGTTCCGGCCGCCTCTGATCCAACACTGCCCTGTTCCGGCCGCCTCTGCTCCAACACTGCCCTGTTCCGGCCGCCTCTGCTCCAACACTGCCCTGTTCCGGCCGCCTCTGCTCCAACACTGCCCTGTTCCGGCCGCCTCTGCTCCACCACTGCCCTGTTCCAGCCGCATCTGCTCCAACACTGCCCTGTTCCAGCCGCCTCTGCTCCACCACTGCCCTGTTCCGGCCGCCTCTGCTCCAACACTGCCCTGTTCCAGCCGCCTCTGCTCCACCACTGCCCTGTTCCGGCCGCCTCTGCTCCAACACTGCCCTGTTCCAGCCGCCTCTGCTCCAACACTGCCCTGTTCCAGCCGCCTCTGCTCCAACACTGCCCTGTTCCGGCCGCCTCTGCTCCACCACTGCCCTGTTCCAGCCGTCTCTGCTCCAACACTGCCCTGTTCCGGCCGCCTCTGCTCCAACACTGCCCTGTTCCGGCCGCCTCTGCTCCAACACTGCCCTGTTCCGGCCGCCTCTGCTCCAACACTGCCCTGTTCCAGCCGCCTCTGCTCCAACACTGCCCTGTTCCGGCCGCCTCTGCTCCAACACTGCCCTGTTCCGGTTGCCTCTGCTCCACCACTACCCTGTTCCGGCCGCCTCTGCTCCAACACTGCCCTGTTCCAGCCGCGGCGTTCCCACCACTGTCCTGTTCCAGCCGCCTCTGCTCCAACACTGCCCTGTTCCGGCCGCCTCTGCTCCAACACTGCCCTGTTCCGGCCGCCTCTGCTCCAACACTGCCCTGTTCCGGCCGCCTCTGCTCCAACACTGCCCTGTTCCGGCCGCCTCTGCTCCACCACTGCCCTGCTCCGGCCGCCTCTGCTCCAACACTGCCCTGTTCCGGCCGCCTCTACTCCACCACTGCCCTGTTCCGGCCGCCTCTGCTCCAACACTGCCCTGTTCCAGCCGCCTCTGCTCCACCACTGCCCTGTTCCGGCCGCCTCTGCTCCAACACTGCCCTGTTCCAGCCGCCTCTGCTCCAACACTGCCCTGTTCCAGCCGCATCTGCTCCAACACTGCCCTGTTCCAGCCGCATCTGCTCCACCACTGCCCTGTTCCGGCCGCCTCTGCTCCAACACTGCCCTGTTCCAGCCGCCTCTGCTCCAACACTGCCCTGTTCCAGCCGCCTCTGCTCCAACACTGCCCTGTTCCGGCCGCCTCTGATCCAACACTGCCCTGTTCCGGCCGCCTCTGATCCAACACTGCCCTGTTCCAGCCGCATCTGCTCCAACACTGCCCTGTTCCGGCCGCCTCTGCTCCACCACTGCCCTGTTCCGGCCGCCTCTGCTCCAACACTGCCCTGTTCCAGCCGCCTCTGCTCCAACACTGCCCTGTTCCAGCCGCCTCTGCTCCAACACTGCCCTGTTCCGGCCGCCTCTGATCCAACACTGCCCTGTTCCGGCCGCCTCTGATCCAACACTGCCCTGTTCCGGCCGCCTCTGCTCCAACACTGCCCTGTTCCAGCCGCCTCTGCTCCAACACTGCCCTGTTCCAGCCGCCTCTGCTCCACCACTGCCCTGTTCCAGCCGTCTCTGCTCCAACACTGCCCTGTTCCGGCCGCCTCTGCTCCAACACTGCCCTGTTCCGGCCGCCTCTGATCCAACACTGCCCTGTTCCGGCCGCCTCTGCTCCAACACTGCCCTGTTCCGGCCGCCTCTGCTCCAACACTGCCATGTTCCAGCCGCGGCGTTCCCACCACTACCCTGTTCCGGCCGCGGCGTTCCCACCACTACCCTGTTCCGGCCGCCTCTGTCCCACCACTGTCCTGTCCCAGCCGCGGCGCTTCTCTCCCTTTGCCCGACCGCCTTCTGCCGCCGCCCTCTGGCGCCGCCTTCTAGGCCCGCCATCTAGGCCGCCTTCTGTCGCCGCCTTTCGTCGCCGCCTTCTGTCGCCGCCTTCTTTCCCCGCCTTTTTTTTCACAAATTTATTTACATAACTGACAATCACATAGCAGTACACACAGTACACAGAACCGGACACCTGTCGCACGCCCAGCCAGCGGACCGGTCCCAGGTAAAACCTCAGGGCCGGTCACGGATGGGAACGGGCGGGGTGCAAATCTGGCGACAGCTCAGCGTCCGAACCTCGCCCGCCCTATATGTCCTGTTATTACGCTCGTTGTCCCTGTTCGTGAGATGTGTAGCTAATGAAACAAAGTTTTTGATGCACCTCTACCTTCTTCTTTTCTGTATCGGCCATGCCCACTCGCATATTACCAAACTCTGCCCTTGTCATAAAATCACAGAATGAAAACATATCAGCTATTCCTATACCATGCTGTGCCACTTTTGTTCTGTAAATATAATATTTCCCTAGCAAAAACAGTCTCTGAATAGCAGCTGCAGCATCAGCCATATGAAATGTCTCATTTTCCTCGAATCCAACAATTATTGCACGTTTGCTTAGAACAACATTGTAATGCAATCGCTCCCTGACCCTGCTCACCATTGCTCTCCAAACACATTGAACCTGTTCGCACTCAGCAAAAAGATGCAGAAGCGTCTCTCTATCTGCATTGCAGAATGTACACAATGGACTTTCTTCAGTGAATTTTGACACGAAAACGTTTGTCGTTAATATTCTGTGTACTAATCTATCCTGGAACCATCTAAGAGTAGTATTTTTAGTACAGCTTGCAAATCTGTTGTAAATGAGGTCCCATTCTAGCTGACACTGTAGATCGTTATTCCATTTTATTTGTGATTTTAAACCATCCCGTGTTTTAAAGTACTTATGCTGTAGCATTGTCTTATAGTATATCCTACATCCTCCCTTACATCTTAAGAGAGTTGCCAACGCTGGCTGCATTTTAGGTCCAATGTCATGAGGTGGCAACTCCCCCGTAAATGCTGTCCTTATTACTCTAACAATGCCCGCGAATTCAAGCTGTTGTAGACGCAAGCCATAAGTGTTGTTTATTTCAGCAATATTCATAAACCTTCTTTCATCCGTCCAAATGTCACCTACATTGGTACAACCAGCTCTGTATAGACGGCCATTCCACATAACTTTGTGATTACGCTTGAAGAAGGAGGACAAAAACAAAGGTTGCGTCTTAACATTTTCCGGTAAGACTTCAAAACACTTTTTGAAGGCATCCCATTTACTAAAAACCTCCCGCCAGAACGGATTGATACCATCTGAAACCGAACCTACAGCTTTCGAGAAGCTTGCATCACCACACAAGAAAAGAATATCATTTTTACATAGCTGCATTTCTGCTAAAAACTTCCAAGCATCTTCCGAGCATACATATCTTTTCATCCAGGAAATTTTCAAAGAATCATTATATGTTTTCAAACATGGGATATCAAAGTCCCGCATCATAAAGCGTCGCTTGATCTTATCAGGACCCTTGTTCCACACGAACTCAAAAAAACTTCTCTGCAACCCATAAATGGAGCTCTCAGGAGGGCATGGTAGCATCATTAATGTACTGGTCAGCTTTGACAATGCTAGATTTTTAAGAACTATCCGTTTGCCATATACCGTTAACCTCCGTTTCATCCATCCTCTAAGAAGATTCCTGACATCAATCGATTTTGCTTCAAAATTCACCTCTCCCATATCTAACAGATTCTGCGTAAAAATTATGCCTAGATACTTGAAGTTACCGTTTATAATATCGAAGTTTGAGCTAGCTACATATGCCGGCATCGCTTCTTGTCCAATCCAAAGTAACTGTGTTTTCTGCACATTTAATGTTAAACCTGACGCTTTGCTAAACTCTGTAATTATTGTCATGCAACTATCGAAGCTTGCTTGCGTACCATCTAGTAAAAAGGTACAATCGTCTGCGAACTGCTGAATTTTCATATCAGACTCGTTGACTTTATATCCTACAACTTGAGGATTGTTTCGAATGGCTATGCTCAACACTTCAACACACAGAATGAAGAGCAATGGCGAGCAACAATCACCCTGTTTGCAACCTTGCTTTATTGGGAAAAACTCCGTTGTAGTTTTATTTTGTGCTAGGCAAGAAGATGCATCTCTCAACATAACCCTAACCCATTTAGTAAAGTCTTCGCCAAAATTAAACATCTTGAGCACTTCGTAGAGAAACTCATGATTCAAGGAATCAAAGGCCCCTTTGAAATCAGCAAACACAATTAGGCCCTTTTTTCTTTTTTCCCTATACTTTACATCCCAAACAATGTCATAAATTGTTCTGATGCATTCTCCTATGAACCTGTTTTTCATAAAACCTTTTTGGCACATCGAAATAAGCTTATTAATAACCTTCCGTAAGCGATTAGCTATCGCTGCTGACAAAATCTTTTGCGTAGTATTCAACAGCGAGATATGCCTCCAGTTTGCTATTTTTCTTTAGGCTTCCCTGTCTTTGGCACAAGCACAATCGTACCTTGTCTTTGTGTTTCCGATAGAGAGCCTTTTACATAACCTTCGTTTAATGACCGAACTAAAAAACTTCCCAGTTCATTCCAGAAAGTCTTAAAGAAAAGCTTTGAAAAACCATCAGGCCCTGGAGACTTTTCATTATTCAGCTTTTCCAATGCTAGGCTGGCTTCCTGCACAGTCAGCGGGCCTTCTAAACTCAGCTTTTCTTCGCTATTTAGCGTAGGAAATGCATCACCTAGTAAGTGTTTTATATCATCTAGCGTTTTTGTCCTCTCACTTAAATGAAACACACCTTTAAAGTGATCATACGAACATGTCATGATTTCATCTTGATCCCTGATAGTTTTTTCTCCTATTTCTAAGCAACCTATGTACTTCTTTGTATACTGACGTTTCTCCATGCCGCAGAAGTATCGAGTTGGCCGCTCACCTTCCTCAATCCACCTACCCCTTGCTCTTACTAGTACGCCTTTCATTATATCCCTACGTCTGAGATGGAGTTCCTCTTTACACTTTGCTAGCTCTTTCGCTACGTTTTCATCTGACGTGGCTAAGTCTTCCAGCTGCTGTATTCTAGCTATTAGTTCATTTTCCTGCCTCTCCGAAGCTCTTTTCTTTCTGCTCCCATACTGTACACATATACCCCTTAACCCGCGCCCGGCTGGGGGTCCTGGATTTCCACGCCCTGCTGGGGGGGGGGTGTTTGAACACCCCCCCCTTCTAACTCGGCTCCTGGGCCACGTAGCGATACGCGGAAGGCGGCGTTCGAAAGAGCGTCAAAAATAATGAGGAAATCACTTCAGTCAATTTTTTGGTCAGGTCAAAGGTCAGGTCACCAGAGGTCATTGAAGGCAAATTTTCGCCGATTTCCAGGTCGAATGTCGAAAATTTCCAAGAAGCCAACGCATAACTCGGGAACCAATAGAGCTACAGCGCCGCGGAAAAGCGCATTCGATAGCCCTATTAACGCCCTTTCTGAGTAATTTTCTCAGATTTGACCTAACGTCAACGGTTTTGCCTGCAGGGGGCAAAAACTGCAAAAATAGCCGATTTTTTTCGGAAACAGTTTTTCTGCAATAACTTTTGACCCAAGCATTGTACGAGCTTACTTTTACCGGCATCGTGTTCCTCTTGTCAAGACGCATCGAACGAACTATAATTTGACCTTGAAAGGTCAACTTGAAAATTTGACCTCAGGTCAAGGTCATGACCTGACCGGAAAGGGTCATGTTGCATATCAGTCGATCCGTATCGTCGAGCTGAACACATCTAAGGCGTTTTCATCGCTCTAGCATGCCTCTATCAAAAGTTATTAGCAAAAAACTGTTAGATACCATTCGTGACCTAAGATGACCTCAGGGCATAAACAGGGGTCACAGACACCATTTTCATGTTCAGTGTGTCTAAACCACTTGTAATTCAGTGTTTGGGAGTGTTTATAATGTCTTTCGTCCAAAACAGGCGCATTTCAATTTTCTCCCATTGACTTATAATGGTGAGGTCGCAAAATTGACCTGACCTTAGGTCATCGATATCAAAATTCTGAGATATACATTTTGTACATGCTATTGCTCTTAGCAATCGCTGAAAGTTTCAAAGCGATCGGTCACTCGGTGTAGCTATGACAGACATTGAAACTTTTTATGAGGTGAGGTCACTTCGAGTGACCTGGTGACCTGACCTTGAATGACCTTGGTCTGAAATTTTCACAACATGTGTAGAATTGATGTATGATAAGGTGTACCAAAAACGGCGGCGCTCCGCGCCGCCGTTTTTGAGATATTCGCGAAAAACCACAGGGGGGGGGGTGTTCAAACACCCCCCCCCAGCAGGGCGCGGGTTAAGTGGCACAACATGGTTTCAAAGAATAGCTGATCACTGATAGTGAACTGAATATCCCCGCAACTTCCTATAGTTTCACTAGAATATACCGGTATCACATATTGATCCTTCATCTTTCGTATTTCTCTCTTGATTAACCCAACAAAAGCTTCATCCTCAATATAACTATTGTTAAATTTCCAAAACATCTTCCTTTTAGCCCTAAAAGCCTTTTTAAACTTCAACGAGACTATACTGTGATCAGTTCTATAACCACTGAGAATATCTGCCGAAGAAATGAAACCGAGTAAATCAGCAGACACAAGGAAAAAATCTAATCTGGAGAATTTTACAGGATTCGTTCTTCTCCATGTAAATTGTCTGCTATTACTATGCTGTTCCCGCCATACATCCACCAGATTTTCGTTTTCAATTGCATTCAGAACAACCTCTCTCGCCCTTGTGTTACTTATGCTCCGGTAAAACTTCGTATCTTTTTCCGGATCTAATACGAAATTCCAGTCTCCAACGAGAATAACAGGACATATTTGTGAAGCATTGAATACTCTCTCACACAAGTCTTCAAAAAACATCGGACAATCACTATTTGGCCCATATATCACAACAAACTTGCTTCGGAAGTATCCATCACATTCTACATCCATTATCACATAATTACCGTGATCATCCACCTCCCAACTATGAACTAATACAGGTGCCCCAGTTCGAACTAAGACAGTCACTCCTCTAGCGTTAGTTGTTCCGCAACTCATATATATTTCTCCTTCCCACTCCGATCGGACCATTGACTCCATTTCAGTCGTCAGATGTGTGTCCACTAACCCATACACAGCACAGTCGAGGCGTCTGAGGTAATTGAAGACATCCCTTCTCTTTTCGGTCTGACGTATACCCCGTACATTAACACAACAGGAAGACAAGCTCATTTTCGACATGTAACAGTAGCTCTAAACTCACACCGAGCACAACCACCCCCACCCACAGTCTCCGCTCGGACATCGGAGAGCTCACGCTGCTGAGCCAAGTCCATGGTCCCCAGCCCGACTTTGAATGCTGAGCCACCACTAGAAATATTCCCTGATATCTCTCGACTGCCCATCCCCCCTACGAGTTCCCCTACCCCTTCCCTGCATAGCAGACCCTGCGACCCTACCCCCACGCGGACAATCCGAGGGAGAACCACCAGGTCTCTCTACCCATCGTGCCTCAGACTCCCCGCCTTGGGAGGATTCACGCCGAAAAACATTCGATATAGCCGACGGAGAGCCAGGTCGGAAAACAAGAGAGGCGTCTTCACTCATAGAACACGCCCCTCCCTCAGCGCCACCTACCTTGCGACCCTCATCGCCACCTACCGCGCGACCCTTCTCCGGCTCCCCACGGTCCCCGGCAGGTGGCAGCACCGAGCCCGCCGAACCGACCCACCTCAGACCTGTGGCCGACGGTAGATCTGACCCAGACGTCACTCGCAGTGGCGCACCCAGGCCCGCCACCCGAGAGGGGCCGACCAGGGAGTCACTCGGAGAAGGCGAAAGTCCAGCTGAAACGATCTCCGGAGACTCAAGCGGCGCCGCCAGCTGCACCGAACGCACAGCCTCCCGCGCGCAGTCTAGTAACGGCGACGACGAGACGCGCCCACGAGCCACAGTCCCGGAGCGATTTTGCGCGTCCTGCCGCTGGTGCTGAGCCTCCTGACGGCCGCCGCCGCTCCTCCTCAGAGAGTCGGAAGGGGAACGGTCACGTGAACGGGGGTCGTCACTCCCTCTCGACCGCCCCGCGCCGAGGGCGCAGGCGCATCACGTCGGAGAGCTCCTTCCTCTATCTCGCTCCTCGCTCTCTCTTCCCCCGGCTGGGCTCGCCTCTGCACGGGGCTCTGTGGTGCACTCGACCCAGCCAGCTGACGCAACGCCTCCGGGTCAGCGATCCGCAGTGGCGGTGAGTCACGTGACCTGCAGATCATTATGTTCCCGGCTCTTGTGAAAACCGAGTAGATCTGTCGTTCCTTTTTCATTCGAATAAGGTCCCTGAACATCTCCTGCCTCCGGGGGGTTAGCGATTCCGTGATGTAGAGGCCGGAACCTCGAAGTTTGGCCTTAGCTCTAAATAGCGCATCTCTATTAGAGCCGGGCGCAGCTGAGCTAAATTCAATCACGATCTTTCCATTTCGAAGTCTGGTGATATCTTGGATCTGTGTGCGGTCTAGATCCATCTTGAGGAACTCACGCGCAGCTGAACGAATCAGATCCACCGCTTCATCACGGTTGGTATGCGCCTGGAGAGCGGACCCGGAGAATATCAAAAACACCAACCTGCTATTCTGGAGCCGGCGGTCCTCATTCATCTCCAACTGCTGCACTCTGCTCCTCAGATTCTCTGTCACTTTTTGAAGCTCCTTAACATTCGCAAACACCGACTTCTGACGCTCAGACAATTCTGACAGCACGTCCATCGTGAATGTCAGGGAGTTCTCCATCGCCAACAGTCGCCTCTCACTGAACTCTTGGATTTCTTTAACACACTTTTCATTCTCTTTCACTATAAAGTCCTTTAATTCACGATAGTCCTTCTGCTCCCCCTGACCAGGGGAGCACGCCTTTCTTTTCTTACTCATGGCGTCCACAGACACCACAAAAACCCCACTGCTGACCGCTCTCACTCGCACCGCGCGCGGAGCGCCCTCGCCCGCGTCCGCCCCGGCCGAGGTCAGCCGGTCAACTCCTGTCCCCGCCTTTTGCCGCCGCCTTCTGTCGCCGCCTTCTGTCGCCGCCACTGCGTCCCTTGGAGGGACAGAGCGGTCATATCATTAGAATGATTGGTTTTCACTGACGCATTTTGTACGTGTATGTGTATAACTGTGTCAGGTAGCTGCGTTTTTACTACTAAGATCGACTTGAGGCAAACATTTATCCACCAAGTTGGTTTCTTCGGAGACACAATAGCAATACAGTACAATAGAATGTATGGATTTATATATTTATAGAATAGATGTAGCGTCACGACACCCCTGTCTTGTAGATATGGCTGAGGTTTCTATGAGTAACACATGGTTTTGTTTGGCTACTGCGGGTCGGCGGTCAGGGCCGCCTCTGGTCAGCTGTTTGACGACGCGCCCCTCGCCGCTACCTGTGAAGCCACCAATATCGCCACGCTAGGGAACGATGTCAATTTGAGTCAGCATCTGTTCGACAGATTAGTGTATCTGGTCCCGGTGTGCTAGACACTGTTCCGTGCTTCTATCCTCAGGATGCTGAAATCCTTCTCCTCCACGCCACAACCCCCCTCCGGGCTGGACAGGCAACTTTATCTCATGCGGGCTGCTCCCTTGGAGCGGCACCGCTGCTCCCGAGGGAGCGCACCCCGTAACCGGATGCAGTGAGTGCCTTGGGGCTGGGTGGCCTGTCCTCTGGACGGGCTCAGCCCCGGCGACTCACTAGGGTGCCTGCCCAGACCAATGTCTCCCCCTATATCCTATCATCCTCCCGGCTCTGAAATGGTCTCATTAGACCGAAAGGGCCTAACCCAACAAAACAAACAACAAACAACAAAACCGGTGTGCTGTGAACTGTTTGCATTTCACTCGTAGTTACAGAACCGGCATATTTATATAAATTATTTTATTAACCCGGCAGTTGCTGGGGTATTTCGCCACCCACCGTTTGCGGGGGGGGGGGGCGTTAAACGCCCCCAGCCGATAACTCGAGAACCAATAGGCGCAGCGAAACGCACGAGGCGGCAAACGAAAGAACGCGACGAGACGCTTCAGATGAGTACTTTAAAGTTGAATTTTGAGGTCACAGGTCGGGTCAAGGTCAGGTCAAACACCTGAAATCGGGCTTTCAGTAGCATGGACTTCAGGACTCGGAATGGGCGCCATAAACTCTGTCAAGGCGGTGCACAATCCATCATGTAAGGCCTACAAGAGTGTCAGCTCCATGTAGGGGTCAGTCAAGCATAGGTCAGGGTCAAGGTCAGGTCAACCGGGTAGGCACATATCCCCGAAAATCAAAACTGATATTCGCAGCCCGTGACACATGTTTAATGGGTAATTTGGGGCGTAGAACACGATGGTGACATTCATTTTATCATATGTGTACGTGTTTGGCTCAAAAAGTTCAATTTAAGAAATGCATGTATCATGGTCGTGAAGTACCTAGTCACGAGAAATTGCCAAGATTCAGTTCAAGATTTTGGAAAATGCGGAACGATAATCAATAATCGAAGATAGCCATTTGATTGTTCATGGTATTGGCAGTCTAATGGCGCTTACTGCATGTCTGTATGTCTGTTCTGTGATTTTATATGATTTTTTGAACATATGCCGTTTTTGGTCGAAAACTCAGAAATCATGACGTCACTAAAACCTCGATATCTCAAAATTTTTCGGACCGATTTTTTTAAACTTTGTCATAATAAACTTCAATCAATTCCCTACAGGTACCCAAAATTTGGCGCGCCTGCGGCGCGCCGTTTTTATGCTATGGCCCGGCAAAAAAAGTGGGGGCGTTTAACGCCCCCCCCCCCCCCCAGCAACTCGCGGGTTAATATACCATGCACTACTTCTTACATTTTTACCTTGAGGCTGCGGTTATAAATTGGGAACCATTCCCGTGTTTGTCTGATAAATAAGCAAAACAAAGGACCTGCCTCCCATCAGTATGTGGATCCTATGTTCACATGCCACCCGAATTCTGTGATAAGTTCACTGCAGCGTTAGCCAGCACGACCTCACTCGTGCCACCGGTCTGCAGTGACGTCGGCCGACGTGACGTCCGACAATCCCCCCGCGTCGGCCGACGTGACGTCCGACAGTGCCGTCACGTCGGCCGACGTGCTGACGGACAGTGGCTCGGAGCGCTATCGGGTTTAAAATCTCGCCCATATTTGGTGTTTTGCCAGCCGAGAACGTATAGGGAGGAGGAGTCCGTTGGACCCCCCTTGCCGTTTCGCCTATGATTGAGCTAGAGCTTCGCGGGAAATAAACGAGCGTGTTGCCCGTGACTAGAGGAGGCCGATGATACCCAATTCTAAGGTCCTAGGTCATCGGTTGACCATCCAGGTCAAGTCAATGACCAAAAAGTCAGGAAAATTAGGACCTCTGAAGGGTGGCTGCTAAGGGTTTTTTCGGGGTGCTGATCACGAATACCATGTTCGTTATGATCATAGATGATGTCTGCATGCATTTAGGCCAGGTCGGGTCAGGTCAGGTCAGGTCAACCGGTAAGGGTTTTGCCGGGTATTCGTAGTAGGTGGCAACCGTTTCTGACAGCTTTGTAACATGTTACGAAGGCACCAAAACTACATCGAAAATGTTCAAATGGTTGCTTACTTTGGATTCAGCTCCAACAACTAGCCTAGAAACATGTAAAACTCGAAAAAGTGAACCGAGGTCATCAAAGGTCAATGACCTGACCTCACCTTCCTTGGTCAGTGACCTTGACATCCACCCTAATGCATGGGATCAACATCATATCCCATGTTTGAACGCTTGAAAGCACGAAAAGACTGCAAACGCGCGGCTAATGCGAACCGACATACGCCGAATCGCGATTCCTGCCAAACATGGTCTCGAAAAGTAGGACACAGGTCAAAGGTCATTATAGTTCGTTTTTTTTTTCAAAAGGACGCTGGCTCAAAGTTCGATATCGAAGCTCTCACGTGAGTTTTGGCAGCTTCAGTGTCTGGCCAAGAATTTCTTACCGAAAAAATAATCGATTTCAAATTGTGCACGGTAAGTAGCTGGAAATTGTTTCTTAAAAATGAACATACTATGATGACGTCACTGGTGGCAGCAGGCACCCAAATGTCCGTGCAATGGGACAAGTGTCAACGAATTTGGGCGAAACTTAGTTTTTCACTGTTGCCGAGCTTATAATCGAGTAAGCGGTTCCGTCCATGATAGTTATACGTTACATTGCAATACATGTTCGACAGCATGACGTGACGTCACCACTGTTCTCATATCTGGTTCCAAAACGCACATATGGAAATTATCGGGAAGAAATCACATGTTAAAATTAGTCGACGTTCGATTTTCTCAGGTTCAGTTTTTGCTCGTTTTGCTCGTTAAAACACGTGCCTGTTCGAAAAACATACTTGGAGCCAGCGTCCTTTTGAAAAAAAAAAACGAACTATAGGGTCAGGTTCATGAAATTTTCAGGGTAAGAGTATGATTTATGAACGCGAGAATACTGAAAGTTTCGTAGCGATCGGAAGCTTTTTACGCGAGTTATTCGCGAAAAACCGAGGGGGATGGTCCGTTCGACCAGCCCTATACGGGCAAGAGTTAACCCGCGCCCCGTAGGGCTATTGGTGGACCCTGCCGCCCGTAGTGGGCCGTTTCGTCCCCCTCCCCCCCCCCCCCTCGGATCGCGGAAAGTTAACGACCAATTTTCAAAATTCAAACGGCGTTCGATAGCACCAGCGGGGAACTGCCTTGTAAAGTTTCGTTGACCTAGGTCGAAACAATGACGTCACAGGTCAGGTCAAAGGTCGCATTTTTCATCGTTTACAGGCCTTCTAAGAAATGCGTTGTAACATCGTGTAAAAGGCATGCTATCAAAAATAATCGATAGGGCGTTGGTTGTCTCAACATATGTTGCTAAATGAGGTCGCTAATACCACGTCAGGTCACAGGGGTTAGGTCACTAAGGGTCACAGCATGACCCCGACTGCGATAAGGTACTGTGACACATGTTTTATGGGCAATTTTACATTTCGAATTCGATTTAGTGGGTTAGGTGACCATAAGGGCCAGTTTGGGTTACGTTTTGGTGGAGGTCAGGTCAAGGTCAGGTTTAAAAAAATCAAATTTCCAAGTTGATCGTTTTGCATAAAAGGGTATCTATTTGATGCCGCTCGTCACGGGGAATCCGGTGGTGGTCTTTGTTTTACGCTAGCATGCTTAGAACGGCTAAAAATTAAGCTGGAAAAAAATTGATGTGATCAATTTTAAGTAGGTTTTTCGCCATACCGTTGCCAAAAGTTGAGTTATTGAACTAAAATTTAGCACATAGAAGGTGGACCATTAGTTGTATAACATTCTTTCCGTTTTTTATGAAAATTGTTGGTATTTTGAGGGCATTAGGTATATCCAAAAAAAAAATCATATATCTTTTTAAGTTTGGGGGGTTAGAAACCAAAACTGAGAGAAATTTGAGATAGCGGTTTTGTAGCCCTGTTAGTTTTCCACCTTTTTTATTTGAAAAAAAAATTCTCTATCTTCAAAATTGTAGGCATGACGGCTCTTGCCGCAAAACCTTTTTTGAGTCGAAAATGGTAGAACACGACATCACTGTGACGTCATTTGTGACCAACCTATCATAGGCTCTGGGAAAAAATTGGTCACAAGACAAGATGTAAAATTGATGCTCGAAGGGGACCTGAAAGTTTTGCAGCGATATATACAGCGGCTTAGGAGATATCGAGGGAAAAAGAGAGGGGGACGTTTCGCCCCCCCCCCCCCCCCTCCTACGGAGCATGTGTTAACTGGGACGCCGCTCCTCTGCTGGAGATGTCCCTCTTGTGCAGAAGATTTGTAGGTCGTAGCGTTGTCAGCGTGGCCACGGACCTTTTTGGTATGTTCTGGCGTTACCCTTTTTCCATTGAAAAAGCGTACAAAATTGAAGTTTACTTGAACCCAAATAAAATTGGCGCAATGTGTACCGCCACCTTCAGCCTCAAAACGTTCCTTGTTTCAAGCTCTATCAATATCAGTCGGCTAATCGTGCATTTCTTAAAAACTGAGGTGGTACCTGGGGGGTAGAAGCACCCAAAGTCGGGTCTCTTTAAGTTGGTGGTGAAATTCTATGATTTGGGACTTCGCTGGCTTCCTCGTCTTACATTATATCAGTGGGTACGCCACCTTCAAGCTATACTGATAGAGCTATCAATTCTAAAACTACTGGTGCTTGTTTCGGCATCATTCGACAAATACCCAACTGGTACCTTGGGGGTAAAAAAACTTCCGACTGGAAAATATAGAGGAAGGTCATGGGTTCAAATCTCATCGCCGACGGAGTTTTTGCGTGTTCGGGTATTGACCGAACCACCGATATCTTATGGCTCCCTACCAAGTCCCGCGAGGTGACATTCGATAGGACTCTCCAAGACCTTTCCAAGGCGTACTTAATTTAAAGACACACTCGTCTTCAAAGAAGCAATGGCGCCCATAGTGCGGAAGGTGTCACAACAGTGGAAGAAAATCCTCCGAAAATAAGACATTTGCGATGAATATTGGAAATATTGAAAGACAATATTGTAAAAAATATTTTTATGACTCTGTTGATGGTATTTCAACTCGATTGGTACCACTTTATTCACCATGACGTCTTTTATTTTCATGGCCATCACTACATCCCCCAATTACGGAACGGCTGTGCATGCGGCCCGGGTGTTCCGTTATTACGGAAGGCGCCCAGCCGGTGGCCGCGCTGACAACGCTACGTACCCCTTTTCTTCTTGTACTGGTAATGAGGCGCCCTTCTTCTGCTGGGGGCGTTCACCAGCTGCTGGAGCGACTCTCGGACTGCTAAGAATAGCGTTCACTTCAGGGCCTCGTCTAACATGTTAACTGGGGGGAGAAACCCCCGCAGTCACCGGCCTGCCCCCCCCCCCCAGTCAGGGTAAAAATGTCATTGCTGGGGGGCCGGCAAAAGCGAAAAGGCAAACGAACTTTTACTACGAGGCGTCAGTGCACCTAAAAACAAATGAGCAAACGAAACATGATGCAATGTAAGCACATTGATATACCCGATTACCTGTGACTATTTTCACTTGTTTATTTTGTTTACCCGATACCAATCTTCTTTTTTTTCGCTCAGCAATGCGTTACATTTCGTCTTTTTAGGCGACCTAACTCCGTGTCCCGCATATTCTCCTTTACGTATCAATCTGGTGTTTCTGTCCTCGGGGCATCAATCTGTTGTTTTTACCTATCGTCGTCCTCACTACGCGACGTCCAACTTTTGGCTGAGCTGTCACCGGTGTGCGACGAGAGTAGCTCCTAATCGTAATGAAGCAGGCTCCCATTCTAGATGATGGTGAGCTCAGCTTTGAGCTTGGTGGTCTGTCTCTGGGGACGGGAAAGACCAGTGTGAGCTACCAGAGGCCGACGTGGGTCCAGAAGACATTGGCCCTCAGAGATCGGCAACGGACGTTCAGAAGCCGGCAGGGCCCATCAGAAACCGACGTGGTTCGCAAAAATGCAGCGTTTTAGCGCAGCTTAACGACCTTTCCATGCGGCGAATGAGCGCTCGCCACGTAGCGTGATCTGTGCGTGCGCGCACCAGCTGACCCGCCCTGACGCGGGGTCATTCTTCGCTCTGTGTCGGCACGCGACGGAAGCGCTTCGTAAGTACCGGTCATTGCTGCTGATGTGATTGTGCTCGTGATTATCTTTTTAGTCTCAGAACATGTTGTACAAGCAGATATTATACTGCAGCTGCTCTGTAAGGACAAGCACGTACCATCAGGCACGGTAAGCCGATGTTTTTTCCACAGCTATTAGTCCTTGGTACGTGAGGAACGCTGAAAGGTAGTAAGAGGAAAATTCGTGGAAAATTCAGTATATTGCCAAACCAGGCTTATAGCTGTAAAGAAGCTAATGCACGTGCCGGCGTGAAAAGGGCGGCGCCACCGGGTTGTCTGGCGGCACAGTATATCTTTCTGACGCGCTGTTCACGCAGTGCCGCGGGGCATGACTGGTACTTTTCCGCGAGGGTCCAGGGGCAATAGGACGGAGAATCGCCAGTGATATCGCTATCCGGTTTCAGCTAAAGGCTGCTGAATGCTGATTACAGGAGTATTATCGCTGCAGCGAAACACTTCTATTTTTAAAACGTTTTAGAAAAGAACTTTAGGTAATAAAATATATCGCTAGATTTGCGTTGACGTAAAGCTGAGAAATTCTAAAGGAATTCCAATGCATTAGCCGGCCGTAAAAATGATATATGCAGATTTCGAAATAAAATATTCCGATTGAAGACATTATGCAATGTTGCAGTAGGAACTCAAACCTATATGTAATTGTGAGCAGCCCCAATCCAGTCCCAATTGTGGCTATCTAAACTCAAACCCATGATATTATGGTCTGGTCAGCGGTGAACACTTGCAGTGGTGTGGGGGTAACGCGGGCTCCCCTAATCCACGTCGGCTGTACTTATGAGCCGCAACAGACGGCGCAGGTCAGGTCAACGCTGGGGCGGCGGTAGCTTTGCTGCGCCCATGCTGCCCGAACTCGGAGCAGTTGTCCACCGTGGGTGGTGTAGTCACTTAAAGCTGCATTGAGAGCCCACTTATGTAATTTTTGCACATCCGTGCTTTCAAATGATGCACCCATTCATCCCTACTTCACATCGTATTTGGTGCAGTATTGCGCACCTGCGCGTATAGTCGTTATAATTTTCCCTAAAAAAAAAACTGAGATTTAAGAGATCGGCAAACATGCATGGTCTACAAGCAAACAAAAGCACACAAAAAAAATTCAAGCAGTGATATTCAATTTAATAAGCAGTGAATAAATTTCAATTGGCCCTAAATCGGGGCGAATATATAGTAACAAGCATCATACAGAGTACGTGCATCATGTGCCCTCAGACGCATTATATTTGGTAATGTGCTACCTTTAGAATGCCGTGTGTCTAAGCACATTTTTTTTTATGTACCGAGCGACATGCCGAAGACAACCGCCTACCCGCACGGACGTGCGCGCCCACGGCCTCAAGCCGCCGTCGCTGCAGCCATCGCGCGCCGTCAGGCTGCTGCTGCAGCTGCTGCGGCTCCAGTCGATTACGCCGGCGAAGTTGGAGCTGGTGCACGCCGGCGATCATCTGGTGGTGCCAGAGCGGCAGAGCCACGACAGCTGCGGCTACCCGGCCCGGGCCCGGTGGAGGTGACCGACCCCGCTGCATGAAGACTCGGCCGACACACACGGCAGCCGAGGTATTATATCTGCACGACTCCTGGAGCATCTCAAGGAGTTTGTGAGAGAAGCCGTGCAGAAGGCGCCTCCTGCAGCAGGCGCTCCGGCTGCGGCAGCGGTGTCAGAATCAGCCACAGGTGCGCAGAGCGTTCTGACACAGGTGATAAATGGGAGGGCGGCAACCGGTGCTGGCGCTGTGCATAGATGCTAAGCTTCAGGTTAGTAACGTTCCGATCCGCTAGCCGACAGCTTTCCGCGTTACATTCGCCTCCCCAGCGTATCTGCTGAGGCCGGAGATCTCACCTTCTCAGTCGCTCCCAACGTCTGCCGAAAAATAGTTGGGTATATGTTCATTCAGATGGGCCTTCTATGATCAGTGTCGCCGACCTGCTGCCAGGTTCAGCAACATTGCAAATGATAGTAGGCCACAGTCTGCGGCCATGAGATTTTTGGTTGGTAACCTATCGGCGCATCCGCAGGATGCTGCCGGCCTCTTTATGCATATGAGGCAAAGTCGGTTATCTGCTCAGTGCACAGTCAATCTCTGGGTTATACTTGGAAAAAACACGACATTCTAATAATATAGACGTCCAAGGGAGCTGTAGGTCATTATCAGTTGGGAGCTATGAAGGCCTCTTTTTCGATATGGCTCAGCGCTGTAGCCACCCATGGTAGTTACCGGCAACAATCTTTTGGGCCTCATGTCCTGGAGAGTCGGCACGACTGATAGAACTGGGTTTCGTAAGGCCTGTTTCCAGTGCAATGATGGAAACTGTCGCCGTCGGCAGGCGTGCCGTTATGGTTTTCGTCTGAGGTCTGTTTCCAGTGCAGTGATGGGCACTGTTGCCGTCGGCAGGCGTGCCGGTGTGTGTTTTTTGTGAGGTATGCTTCCAGTACAATGGAGGGAACTGTCGCCGTTTTGCAGGCGTGCCAGTACCTGCACATGTGCCGAGAGTGTCACGGCCCACACAGCCTGAAGTATGTAGTGCCATCGACGGGCACTCGAGCCAGTCTGGCAGCAGCTGGCCAAAACTGGTCAAATCTGCTCCGTAGGACCAAACACTAATTAATGCGAGGGTTGTTTTCTTCCCGCCTCGCACTCCACCCGAGAGGCTACGCGAATGAAAGCTTCCCAGAGCATTGATGCTTACTGATACACTCAAAAGGAATGTCAAGCCGGTCCTATAGCCGGTCGTTCCAGCTGGCGCTTCTGTTAATCAGACATGTGCATGGATCCGAGAGCTGGATCTATGATCTCAGTGGATCTCTCGACAAAATAGAGGGGTTGGATCTATGATCCGAGTGGATCTCTCGACAAAATTCAGGGGTTGGATCTATGATCCGAATGGATCTCTCGACAAAATTTAGGGGTCAGATCTATGATCTCTGTGGATCCAGCGGGCAAAAATTTGTGGAGGACCTATGATCTGTATGGATCTCACGACAACATGTAGCCAATGAAACCCTTATCCTACATAATTGTACACCTTACAGTGCAATACAATTTTTTTTTTATTTTTTTTTATAAATTTAGTCCGAACCTTTTGATGGGAAGGATTCACAAGGACAGAGCCACCGCTAAGCGAAGCTTGTTGCGATGACCCTACCCTCTACCCTCCGATCGCGCAATTCCGATTCTATGGCAGAATTTAGAATTGTCATTTGTGGACATGGTTAAGACCAGTTGTAATCATTAGGTATCAGCATTAAATTTGAATTTAAATCAACAACATTTGTACTACATTTAAAATAAACCAAGAACATGCACATTGCTACTTTTTGTGACCAATTGTAACTTTTTCATGACAGCACTGATGACAATTTTATCAACAAGCTACAGCCACTTTAATTCAATGGACAAACAGTACAGACAGATGCAGTGGCAGCAGGGCACTGCAGATTTTCATTTTGGTCCCATTCTTTCCATGCAACGCCATAGGGCTAATGTTAAAATGCCAAAATCTATGGGGGGCACTGTACCCTGGTGCCACCCCCCCCCCCCCCGCCCCTGTTCCGCCGCCTATGGACAGATGTTAGGAAATCAAATCTGGAAGCCAAATAGGTCAGTTTTGTTAAAAATAATCCAGCAATCCACTTCTGCCATGGGTATGAAATCCCAATCCAGAATGTTCGTATGAGCTGTTAGTATGTGCAACACAATTTCGATTTAGTAAGAATAGCAAACAACCTCTAATACTTTCCTAATAAAATTACAAGTTCAAAAATGGCATCAACTTCTTCAGATTACCTACTTTTGGCATCGTGCCATGTGTGGTGCCATGCTGTGCTTTCGTTATGAGAGAGCCTCCCAAAAAAGCCTGAAAGCAATAGAGCCTGTAGTGTTTTGTCTCTGTCGCGCATTATTTGAGCTTGACTGGATTGCGTGATACGGCCGCTGCTCTATGGGAAATAGAGATGGAGTTCTTCCGGTGAACGTGGGTGTGAGATGGTTTGTGAGAAGCTCCGACTGACGTGACCGTAGCGACGAGAAACGAACTACAGCGACACGATCTTAGCGTGTATTTGCTTTATTAACGTTCAGTAACGTAAGAAACGCTACATATTCTGGCGACAAGGCTGAGTTTTACCGTAATGCCAAATTACGACGTGCCCACGCCCGCGCCATTTTTGCCGCAGGCCGGTCGCCCGACGCGGCCATGGGCAGTGTGGAGAGATCACTTCGTGGAGGTGTTTCTCGTCGCGGCCGCTGGCGATGGACCACCCATCTCTCCCAGAGTCAGCAAGGCCCTGCTGATTTCCTGCCTGGGAGAGGAGGGCCAGCGCGTGTTCAACACCCTGCCCCCAGTGGTCAAGGAGGAGTCGGAGACAGACTTCGATGTCGCCATACGCCAACTCAACATGTTCTTCGAGCCCAAGATCAATGTTGTGGTGGAGCGGTTTACCTTCCGCCAACGAGGCCAGCGACCTGGTGAGACTACTGCTGAATATGTGTCTGTGCTGCGTGGCCTTGCCAAGACGTGCGACTTCAGGATGATGGAGGATGAAATGATCAGGGATCTTGTGGTGGAGAAGACTGTGCATCACCATCTCCGTGAGAAGTTTCTGCAAGATGGTGCCCTCACCTTGGAGAAGGTTCTCTCTCTGGGGGAGGCCTACGAGCGCTCCATGCTCCAGTCATCGCTGATGGCCAGGCCGGACCAGGATGCAGTCGCCAAGGTCACCAGGCGGTTCAGGCCTACAGTGCACCCTGCCCCTGCGGATGGTCCGTGTGGGAACTGCGGGCTCAGTGATCACCCAACCAGGGCTCCTCAGTGTCCTGCCAGACGGGTGACCTGCCACGCCTGTGGGAGGAGAGATCACTACGCTGCTGTGTGCCGGAACCCAACTGCATCTCCAGCTGCAGGCCCTACTGCATCGGCTTCAACACCCAGGAAGCAGCATCCCAAGAGGAAACCAGCTCGGGTGAAGGAAGCTTCAGTGGAGGCTCACGTGTTGCAGTGTAAGACAGGCTCACCTGCTGTGAGTAAGGTGACTTGCCCTGTTGTCCTGGAGGTGGAGGGACGCAGACAAGCTGTGACGCTTCAAGTGGACACTGGTGCGACCTGCTCGATCCTGGGTACTGAGTATGCCCGTCGTCTCTTCAAGGGTTGCACCTACCAGCCAACCACGTCCAACCTGTTCGGGTTTGGGAAGATGCCGCTCAGCGTGACTGGTACACTGTGTGCAACAGTCCAGTACCACGGTCAGACAGTGGATGCAAGTTTCTTCCTGGTGGACTCAGCTGCTGCGGAAGCCATCATGGGCCTGGATCTCATGCAGAAGCTGGGTGTCACAGTCTGCCCGACCTCCGGCAAGGTCTTCGCAGTGCAAGGGGAAGAGGATGCGACCCTCCCTACCATCAGCGGCTACCAGCATCGCATCGTTCTCCGCCCAGATGCTAAGCCAACAGCCTACAAGCTCCGCCGTCTGCCACTCGCGGTCAGAGACGAGGTCTCCCGTGAGCTGGACCGTCTGCTGAAAGAAGGCATCGTGGAGAAGATCGAAGCATCTCCATGGGTGAACCCGCTGGTCGTCTCTCGCAAGGCCAACGGTCAGCTGCGACTGTGCGTCGACCTTCGGGGTCCCAACGCGCAGATCGTGGCGGAGGTTCATCCGCTGCCAACGATTGAAGAGCTCCAGACCCGACTCCAAGGCAAGATCTACAGCAAGATCGACCTCAAATCTGCCTACCACCAGCTGGAACTCCATCCATCCAGTCGTGACATCACAGCGTTCCTGACTCATGATGGACTGATGAGGTTCCGACGGGTCCCGTTCGGACTGGTGTCTGCTGGTTCAGCTTGCCAAAAGCTCTTGGACCCGAGACGTGGAAGGATGTGGTCACTATCTCGACGATATCCTCATCACCGGCCAGACGCTGCAGCAGCACGACGAGCGTCTCCGCACGGTACTGGACCGGTTGAAGAGAGCAAACGTCACGATCAACATCAGCAAGTCCATCTTCAGGAAGACCGAGATCGACTTCTGTGGACACCGGCTCAGCGCACGAGGCGTCTCCCCGACCGCAGCCACAGTGCAGGCTGTCACAGACGCCCCTCGACCAGCTAACGTCAAGGAGCTACGCAGCTTCCTCGGACTGACTGGCTGGTCCAGCCGCTTCATCCCAGCATATGCTGACGTCGTTCGACCATTGGCAGTGATGCTACGGAAGGAGGTGCCGTTCGACTGGACGGACGAGGTGGAATCGAGCTTCCAGCGGATCAAGGACCTGGTATCCACCAGCCCAGTCCTCAAGCCGTTCCACCCAGACCTACCAACTGTGGTGACTTCAGACGCATCGGAGCGAGGAGCAGGCGCTGTCCTCTCACAAGTCCACCCAGATGGAGCCGAACACCCAGTATCGTACTGGTCCAGATCCTTTACAGAGACGGAGCAGCGATACTCGGTATCAGAGCGAGAAGCGCTCAGTGCCGTCCAGGCAGTCGAGCGGTGGAAACTCTACCTCTGGGGACGCCGATTCACTCTTCGGACCGATCACTCTGCTCTGACGACGCTCCTCTCGCCCAAGTTTTCCGGTCGGGCGGGAGCGCGAGTCGCCAGGTGGCAGTCCCGACTGCTACCTTACACCTACGACGTGGTCTACACTCCCGGCAACAAGATCCCAGTCGCCGACGCGCTGTCACGCCTACCGCTGCCGACCACGGATCCTGCCGACGAAGCCGATGGTGAAGAAGTTGTCACCTTCATCACAGACGAGCTGTCACCGACGCTGACAGAAGAGAGGGTCCGACAGGCATCCCAAGATGACCCGGCTCTCCAGCAGCTGCGTGACGTCATCGCCAGGGGATGGCCGTCTTCAGCCAAGACGTGCGCGCCCGAGGTGAAGCCGTACTTCGCCGTGCGCCATGAACTGCAAGTTCGGAGCGATGGGGTCGTCCTGCGCGGCCCGGACCGCGTAGTCGTTCCCGGCGTTCTGCGTTCCGACTACGTCACCGCTGCTCACCGAGCTCACGATGGCATCGTGAGAACCAAGCAGCTCATCCGCAGCCTGGCCTGGTGGCCGGGAATCGACCAAGAAGTCGCTGCAGCGATCCGCACCTGCGACCACTGCCAGGCGAGCGACAAGGTCCTCACCCAGGCCACGAGGAAGGCGCCGCTTCAGCCAGTTCCGCTCCCGGACAAGCCGTGGTCCAAAGTGGGATTGGACATCGTTGGACCCATCCCTGGCGCGCCTCACACCGCCCGCTTCGCTGTCACCATGACAGGCTACTACAGTAAATGGGTGGAGGTTGGCCTGACGCCGACTGTCACGACCGACGCTGTGATCAGCATCATCTCTACCGTCTGGTCACGGGAAGGTTTCCCGGACGAGCTCGTTACCGATAACGGGACGCAGCTGATCAGCCAGCAGTTCGAGCAGTACCTCGAGCGCCGCGGCATTCGGCACCGCCGCTCATCCGTCTACTGGCCGCGAGGTAACGCTGCAGTTGAGCGTTTTAACCGGACATTCAAGACATGGGTTCAAGCCGCCCTGAACCAGTCAAACGTGTCGTTTCAGCGGTTCATCCAGCTGCAACTGGCGCGCTACAGGTCGACACCTCACTGTACAACAGAGAAGTCGCCCTCCGAGCTCCTACACGGACGTATCATGAGGCTGCAACTGCCTGTCATCTGCCAGGAGCCGCCGCCGAACGACCAGCTGAAGCTGAAGTTCAAGAAGCAGCAGAAGCGGAACAAACGACACTACGACAGTCGTCACCGGACCCGGCGCCCGAGGATCAACGTCGGGGATCTGGTGCGTGTGCGGAGGCCCGGATACACGGCCAAGGACCGCTCCAGGTTCGCACCGCCGCTCCGAGTCACCCGCAAGGTGGCACCAGCTACGGTCCTGCTGGAAAACGGCGCCACCTGGAATGCGGCTCACCTCGCTCGCCTGCCGCCAGAGGTCGCCGGCCGGTACTCGGCGCCGCCGCCGGACCCGCTGCAGGCTACCGAAGGAGCTGCGCCGACCTCTCCGGCTCTGTCTGAGCCGACACAACGTCAGTCATCGTGGTCACCGCCGGAGCCACCTGCGGAGGCCCGCGCGCCGATGGCGCCGCCCACCGGCGCCTGGCCGTCGCTTCTGAGTGGTTCTGAGCCGCCCGAGCCGTCGGAGCCGCGTGGCCGGCCACCGTCGTCGCCGCTTGCTCGCGAACGGCCGTCGCCCGACTCCGAGCCGCGGTCACCGCCAGTGGATCCCGGACCGCAGCTGCATCGCCGGTCGCCGACTCCGCTTGGGCCGCCCGCCGCCGTTCTGGGGGACACACCCTCGCCGACGCCTAACATCCGCAGACGCGAGATCGGCCGCTCCGCCCGCGGCCGGCGTATTTTCGCCCCTGAGAGACTCGATCTGTGAGTTTATGTTTTCCGTCCTTGAGAGAGCCAGTCTTTTGTTTCGTTCAACCCCCCTGAGACTTTGTGAGTCTGCCAACTACCGGCTCCCTGCTTAAACGGAGGGGGTATGTAGTGTTTTGTCTCTGTCGCGCATTATTTGAGCTTGACTGGATTGCGTGATACGGCCGCTGCTCTATGGGAAATAGAGATGGAGTTCTTCCGGTGAACGTGGGTGTGAGATGGTTTGTGAGAAGCTCCGACTGACGTGACCGTAGCGACGAGAAACGAACTACAGCGACACGATCTTAGCGTTTATTTGCTTTATTAACGTTCAGTAACGTAAGAAACGCTACAAATTTCGTTTTAGTAAGAATAGCAAACAACCTCTAATACTTTCCTAATAAAATTACAAGTTCAAAAATGGCACCAACTTCTTCAGATTACCTACTTTTGGCATCGTGCCATGTGTGGTGCCATTCTGTGCTTTCGTTATGAGAGAGCCTCCCAAAAAAAGACAAACGAAATTCACAGCTCACGTTTTGGTAATATTTTTTATTACATCATTATCGTTTGACCAATGAAAAATCTTAATTTGACTAAAACCGTAATGATTCCAAAAGATTCCCCGTAATAGGCCTTTCAACCTAATGACGTAAGATATTGTGATGCTTTTGAAAAGTGAATAAAATACAGATGCAAGGCGCGACCTGGCTTAGGGCCATATAATACCGCTTTAGCTTACGTTTACGTCATTAAATTCAACGCTACAAAGATGATATTCACAAACAATCGTATCGTAAAATTATGTGAGGTAGAAAAAAATGAACATTCTTTTGAAAAAAACTCCAGACTTTTGAATTTCCAGTTTGATTTTTTATTTATTTTCATTATACTCGAAGGTAGAACGCTTAGCTCATTTGTTATTTGAAATGACGTCACGAGTTCTATTTAGATACTGAATCATTTTACGGTAAATATCCAAGGCCATTACAATTGATATTTCGCTTCCCATCGCTTCCGCAGAATATTTTTATACTTTTGTTTATATCTCAGTTTATTTTATCAAATATTTCTTTCAATAGATTGAAATATCTTTACCCAACCAAGCCACATGTGTCAGTATCATCTTTTATTGTTTATCAATCAATTGTGTTAGCTGGAAACTGGAAAGCCTCATGGTTGTCTAATGCAAGATTGTCTCATCAATGTCATTATGTAGATTCTAACATGAATTGTGATGTGGTAGGTACCTAGTAATGTATTGTTCATTAGTCATTACTTTGACTTACCTCTATGTTAATTGTTAATGCAAACTTTTCTGTTGGTAACAATCTTCATGTCACTCAATTCTCTCAAGTTGTGACCGTCATGAGCCTCCTTTATTTTGTATTCTGTATAATGTAACTGGATGCCTTTACTAATAAGGCCTTTGTACATATAAGATTGTTTCTAACCATACTTTGGTATTCATAACTTCTTATGAAAGAAAGTTGTTAACATTTTGAGCACCTATGAGCTATGATCCCAATGGATCTCACGACAAAACTGGGGAGCCGGATCTATGATCCGAGTGGATCTAGCGACAAAATTGAAGGGTCAGATCTATGATCCCAGTAGATCTCTCGACAAAATTGAGGGGTTGGATCTATGATCTGAATGGATCTCGGATCGGGATCCATGGGATCGGATCTCAGATCCATTTTTCCGGATCCAAGCACATGTCTGCTGTTAATAATTGTATACCGCATGAGTGCAACACGGTGACATATGGTATATCGACGAGGCTGTTCGTCCGCTCGCTGCCATCTCAGAGCCGCACTTGGACTTAACAGACGGCAGCGCGTCTGTTCCGCTTTTGCATTTCATTCAGAATTTCAGAATCCCATCCGCCAGATGGTTGCCCTGTCATGGGGTTTGCTTGGCGAGGCTCCCATTAATGGATCTGGCCATGCTTATGGGATGTGCATATTGCGCAAGCAGTCACAAAAGCTTAGGTTTTCAGTGACTCATTAGTGTAGATTGCTCAGCCGGCCCCATTCTTTGCGCAGTGGACGATTTTCTGTTCAATGAGCAGTCCTTCAATTCGTGCAAAGCATCAGTGCGAGCCTCTTTAGAGATGGGTCAGCTACTTAAGGTGCGTCTGCGCCCGGCGGCCAGATAAGAAGTTGAGCCTGTGGTTGTCATTGTCCTTAATTTATTTGAGTCACTTGGCATGGGCCATGGAGCCTCGAAAGAGCTGCGGTTTCCATTCGGAAATGTGAGACTACATAGGATGCAATTGCGGCCCTCCTGCCGCGCAGAACGCAAAACTGAAAAGTTCCAGTCGAATATTGTTCTCTTAAGTTTTGTCGTGCATCACAGTTCTTCTTGGCCGCTCAGTTCTTCGTCGACTGCACGATAAATGTCACGTCGCGTGCCGGCAATATCACAGGGTGACCATGTGACGAGCCGAGCCTCTCTGCGAGCATGGCAAATTTTATTCCCAACACTTCAACTGCTATTCCATGGCGGATGACCGGTGCTGGCACGAGAGTCCAAGGATCGTTATGAAAACGGATGCTTTTGGCTGCATAAACTTTGGAGCGATATGCTCATTGTACTTGGGATTCTTGTTCAAGTTCTTGGGAAGCTAGCCGGTCTCCATATGTACAGAACGCATGCATCACCGGTAAGGTTCTGGCTGCTGTGGTCACTGCAGTTAGCGGCGTAAGGGAAGTTGCAATTTGTTCAGCATTTGCGGTTTAGTGCGTTTTGACAACTATGCAGTTGTGGCATGTATCAATGCTGATACCTCCCGCTCTCCCGGCATGATGGCTTGGCTGAGACATATTTCTGTCACTGTCCTGAAAGAAAGATATATGTCAGAGCTATTTATACGCGGTAAGCTCTGACTGTGCAGGTGAGGCGGTTTTTCTCGGGGTCTGACTCTGCAGTCAAGCGACTCCGTCCAGCCGCCGACACCCAGCCGGCGGTCTGGTGCTGGCCGGCCTTAGTCACCCAGCAGCGGTGCGCATGCTTCTTGACACGTCGTTAGCGTCAACCACACAGGACGCTTACCTACAAACTCATTGTCAGCTGGATATCTTATTTCAGCGCTCAGAGGAGCAGCCGCTGTTTCGCTTTTCGGTGTCCAAGCTTTCGGACGTCACCGGCTTTGAGGCAGGATGCAGTGCTTTAACGCTGGCCTCGGCAGTATCGGATATCGCGTATGGCCACCGGGTCGGCGGGCTTCCTGATCCCACGACTGACTTCTAGATAAGATAGTTGCTGGCTGGCGCCCGCCGTCTCCGGACAGGATCGGAGAATTGCATGGCATTCTCTCTGCAGCACGTAAGCGCTCTGTGCCGCGCCTTACGGTCGCTGGTAATCTCGCATGTAAACGGCGCAGCATTCGTCGCCCTTGTGCCACCACCGTTGGCGTTTGTTTTTGCTAAGCAGCCCTGGTGAGCTGGGATCGGGTGAAGGTAGCGCAATCGCACACTATGCAATACAGCCATGTCCAGGTGAATCATAACAGCTCATACTGACCAAGGCCATCTATAGAAGGTACAGTCACTCCCCCGCCGACCAATCAGAGACAGATCCTGAGTGACGTCACCCCTGATGCTCGCAAGGGGTAATCCATTCCTTTCAACGTAAAAATGACTAATTTCATTTGAAGATTATTGATGGCACTCTACACATACCGCTCAGCCGTTGATGTCAATGGAAAGCCCAACTAATTTTCCAGCGACAAAAAAGAGCAGCAATATGCTAAGAAATGGCCGGTTTTGAAGATATAGACGATTTAAAAACCCTCTGCAGCAGCAGGAAAGCAATGTAAAAACGCATCGAGCTTATATTTTTACTATGGATAATTCATTTTTCAGTAAGTTTTTAGATATGGTATAGATTTGAGTTACAACTTAATTACAATATTTTCATTACTTGAAACTTTATTTCAAAATAATATTTTCAAAAATGGCAGCTGCTGGCCAGTAGCTTGGGAGCGATTGTGGCGCACCGCGCCATTAATTGTCCTGAGGCCCCCTTATGATGTCATCAAAAGTGGAGTGACATGGGCCTGATACTGACCATTCCATCGTTCAAAAACGTCTGCTACTATGTTCAAAATGCAGCTCTCCGCTCGGCCCGACCTTGAGCCGGTGTCCGCAATACGGGACACTACACGCTCTGCGAGCTGGGGAGCCACAGTGGCATGTTCATGTTGGCAGGCGGCGCCGCCATATCACGAGTCGGGATCTGACGACCGTACTCCGACTGTAATGTCGCTTGATGGGTCTGAACGAGTCTCGGCTGTCTGGCCACTGCCCGCGAATCGCTGGTGCATTACACGGGGCCGGACTGGGACTGTCGGAGTTGCAGCTGCAGGACGGGTAGGTCGGTGGTCGTCTCTGCTTCTGAGACAGTACCTGGGTAGTGGATAAGCCTATATATCTGCTTATCATGTCTCGCGATAGTGGTTTGTGTAATGTACCCAGGGGATGAGTGAAAGCGAGAAAAAAAATCGGAGAATGTCGACCCGTCTGCTGTGCCAGTGTGCCACGTGCCGGAGTGCGTATTTGTTTCCTCCGGGCCTAGACACCAGGAATAAAGTTGAGGCAGGTAATACTGTTCTATCGTAAATTATGATGTTGATGAACCGTGTGTACCTTATCAGTTATTTCGCTGCTCCTTTGCGGGTTCGGTGGGGTTAGTAGGCGTTGTACCTCACCCAAAGCCGGTTGGAGGGAAATACAACACCCTTTTACACTACACCGTCTTTGCAAGCGCAAAAGAGCAGCATGGAAATGCAGCGTTTTAGCGCAGCTTAACGACCTTTCCATGCGGCGAATGAGCGCTCGCCACGTAGCGTGATCTGTGCGTGCGCGCACCAGCTGACCCGCCCTGACGCGGGGTCATTCTTCGCTCTGTTTCGGCACGCGACGGAAGCGCTTCCCGTCCGCCTCCCCGCCGCCTCCATGTCTTATGTATTGTTTTCATGAATGATGTGTTTTTTAGCGGTGCACGTTGCAATGTCGGCGTTGTACCTCACCCAAAGCCGGTTGGAGGGAAATACAACACCCTTTTACACTACACCGTCTTTGCAAGCGCAAAAGAGCAGCATGGAAAAATATATGCGTGTGGGTCTTCGGGTAAGGTCCACGGGAGCTGCCCGCCAGCCGGCAAAGGCCCACTGTGTTGGTGGTTTGGGACACTCAATAATCTAGGTACTTGGGACCTCAGATACCATGTGTAGGGTCGTTGGAGAATGGTGCAAGGTCATGTAGGGTTCTTACATGCCAGCATAGGCTTTCAGAGCCCAGAGGTCGGCGTGATGCCCAAAAAGGTTAGTGTGGCTCTTCTCCGTCAGGAATGTGGGGCTCTCAAAGGCTGGCAAGAGCCCTCAGCTATCAGTCGGCCTAAAGACTATGCGAGTAAGCACGAGCACTGTGCATGGTCCCCAATCCCGTTTCAAGGCCTACTTTTGCCTTGACTCATCCATCTGCAAAAAAAAGAACTAAAAAGACGGCAGGTATACTTGTATCGGTAGGTTGGTACTTTTCAATGATAATCACTTTTCGTTAGAATTGTGATTTTCATTGAAAATTCCAACCTGAACTACGTCTCTAGGGGGACATTTACCTACCTAGGTATAGAAAAGACCGCCTTTGCCGCTCGTTCTCGAATTCGCTCTTAATAAATTGCTAAGATTAGGTCGATGTTCAGGTCATTCGAGGGCATCAATTGTCCATTTCGCTCGATTATTCTCAGAAAATATTTGATTTGAAATGTTCTAACTCTACCTTGCACGAACCAGAGCACCTAAGAAGCGCAGCATACAAATAAGTGATGGCTCCCTTATAGCCATAACAGGAGCAAGATTCTTACCGATAAACGGAAGTAAGTCGTTAAATTTGTGCTCCAAAATGACCGACTTAAAAGAAAATGTGTAGCGGGTCCAAAAACTACGGTTTTTTTTTGTATGATTATTACTGTCTGGTGGGGCAATGTTAGGAGTTTACAAACTAATGTAAAGACATTGGTCGGATGGCCTACTATTTTTTTTTTTAGTTAAAAAAGTTAATGGTGTCACGGCTGTGGTGAAAAATAAGTGGCCTAAATCCGGTGAGAAAACGGGATTTGGGGGTACCCTAGGTTTGGCTCCTTGAGTCTCTGCCCCCCCCCCCCCCCCAGTGGAAATCCCTTAGACGAGGCCCTGGTTCACTTCGAAGCGCGGGGTGCCAGTTAGCCTATGGGGTGTGCACTTTGACTATATGGGAATGCACTTTTTGTGAGTGGGGGTGCACCTACACTCCACACATATTTACAGAAAGTTACACTTTCATTAGGGTTTTCATTAGGGTTCATTAGAGTTTTCCGGAAGGTCCAGAGGCAAACGCCCAGAATATGGTCAGCTTTTTGAGATCCCCTAAATCCTAAAATATCGAACATTACCATTATCCGAACATTATCAACAGGATTCTGCTCCTCGTCCATTAGGCTTAACTATGATCTTAGTCAATCAGGCTTGCACCGACGCGTCCGAGGCTTTGCGGCGCCATGGTAACTGGTAACTGGTAACTGGTCCATGGTAACTGGCGCCATGGAACCATGGTAACTGTCGCACAGAAGGCACTAAATATCGGACAAAATCGCGCCGAGCGGCAAACGCTCCGCCGCTCCGGAGATAGCCACACTGTCGTGACGTTTCGCGCCCGTGAGCTGGTGCCCCGTTGCGGGAGACCTCCGGCTGTCGTGATGATGTACATCTGGCTGAAGACGGCGGTGGGGCTGCTGCTGGCCGCCAACTACTCGTTGCCGCTATACGCCATCGGCAGTCGCCGCCAGCTCTGGGATGAGCCGATGGCCGTCCTGGCCGCCAACATGGCCCTGGTCGGCCTCCTCATGGGCGTCAGCCTGTCCCTGATCGGCGCCTACGACCTGCTGCAGATGGACTCGGAGACCCTGTGCCGGGCCCTGCAGTACACCGGGATTGGGTTCGGAGTCGCCTCCAAGACGGCCCAGCTCTGTATGGCCGTGGACCAGTTCGTGGCCATCTCGCGGCCGCTGCGGCACCTGTCGCTGATGGCCCGCGCGCTCCGCTGGCTGGTGGTGGCCACCTGGGCCACTGCGACCGTCCAGATCGTCCTGTCGTCGCTGACCGGAGCTCTGGGCCTGGTGACGGTCGCCAACAGCGTGCACGGCCGCGGAAACGGCACCGTCGTCTACCCAGAGTGCCGCTGGGAGAGTCACTTCACCGTGGTGTTTGACGCCTTCGTGGAATCGGAGATGGTGCTTTTCTCGCTGGCCACTGGCGCCCTGTTCTCGTACACCTTCTGGGTGGGGTACCGCACCAGCCGCCGGCTCTCCCGGCGCGGACCCGAGCCGCAGAGCGGGGACCGGCAGCAGCAGGGCCGCCACTTCCTGCACAGCTACCGCATCTTCAAGCGGGTGGCGCTGGTGTTCTCTCTGACGGTGACGCTGGACGTGGTGAGCCCGATCCTGCGACTGGCCTCCTACTGGCACACGGCGCCGCAGCTCTCCGGCTTCCTGCACCTGCTGCGCATGTTCGGATTCACCTTTGAGGGCTGGGCTTACGGCCTTCTGAACCGGAAACTACGGGCCGCCTACAGGATCACCCTGATGTGCGGCTGCGCCAGCAACGATGTGAGTCCAACTGCCAGCGAAGAAATACAGCAGCAGCAGCAGCAGCAGCAGCAGCAGCACGATCAGCAGGGACAGCAGGGACAGCCGGGACAGCAGGGACAGCAGGGACGGCAAGACCAAGAGCAGCAGCAGCAGCAGGAACAGCAACATCAACATAACCTCGAGCAGCAGCAACAGCAGGAGGAGCAGCAGGCCGCAATCAGCATCAGCAGCATCAGCAGCGACGGCATCACGGTGATACCGCTGCAGCCTGTCATCCCTCGGCCCAGTACGGTCTTCACTGAGATGAAGGCCATCGCCAGCACCTCTTCAGGTCCACATCCTTCAACATTAGTGGACTGAACAAGAAGATGAGGTGATAAGAAAGGGGCCAGTTACCACCGGCCTTTCCTGAAATCACTTATTTCTTCTTTATACACTGAACAATGTCTTACGTAAATATAGTGGAACGATCAATGAGACGGGTGAGGGGTGAGGGCTGCAAGTCCTGCTCCTGTGGAAGCCGAATCCAGCCCTGGAACAAGCAAAGCAACTCGGTTTGGACTGGAAACCAGGGGGATGTCACCACTTTGCTTCGCCATAGGTCCAGTACTGATGTCGTCGGTTTCGATCCCGGTGACGTCAGTGCTGTCTACATCCGGGAACTTATCGCACTTTGTTCTCATTAGAGGTGGCCATATTGTTTTGTCTCGTGACGACACATTTGCGTCATCGGGATCGAAACTGGCTGTAAACAAATCGCTCAGTGTCGCTACCTACTATATATGGCCTTGCTGGAAACGCTGGGAACATTGCATGGTCCTTCTCGTCCGTAGATTAAGCCAGGGCCGTTCCGACTCCCGGTGTTGAAAGCCCGGGTTTGACTTGTTGTTTCCTCCAGCCCCGTAGAGATACGGAGCCAGTCGGCCAAGGTGACAGTGGAAGCCGGCAACCAGGGCCGGCACCACGCCGTCGTCTGCAGGTCTGTCTCGATAGTGTTGCCAGTAGCCAGTGGATTGTGTTGTATAGTCAAGCTAATGGATAGTGTTGCCAGTAGCCAGTGGATTGTGTTGCCAGTAGGCAGTGGATTGTGTTGCCAGTAGCCAGTGGATTGTGTTGCCAGTAGCCAGTGGACTGTGTTGCCAGTAGTTAGTGGATTGTGTTGTCAGTAGCCAATGGATTGTGTTGTACATAGTTTACCCTCGCCCTGGCAGGGGGGTCGATGCGACCCCCACCCCTAAGATTTTTTTCAAAGATGGGTAAAAGTGTAAAAACGGCGACGCGCAGCGCCGCCAAATTCGGCACAGCCTATGGGCAACCTTTTTACATGTGACCTGAAAATTTCAGGTCCGAGTGACCTAGGGTCAGGTCACTAGGTCAGAAAAACCGGTACAAGGTCATGGTCAAATTTCAATTTTCTTTATGCACCTGTCTAAATCACAGTTTTGGACTGATTTCCTTCAAACTTTCAGGATGTACTAAGATCACCGAATTGTATCACGTGTAAATCGTTTTTTATGTCAATGACCTGAGGTCAATAAGAGGTCATTACGGCGTAATGTTAAGCCCATGGGAAAACATTCAAATAACTTCAATTCGGAAACTACCTTCTAGAGATATCCGCTTCGTTCTATCGACACCAGAGTACATAACATTATGTCACTTGGTGTGGTGTACATATATGGACAGCGCTGGTATGTGACTGGGGTATATGAACAGCGCTGGTATGGTGTATATGAACAGCGCTGGTATGGTGTACATATGTATATGAACAGCGCTGGTATGTGACTGGTGTATATGAACAGCGCTGGTATGTGACTGGTGTATATGAACAGCGCTGGTATGTGAGTGGTGTATATGAACAGCGCTGGTATGTGACTGGTGTATATGAACAGCGCTGGTATGTGACTGGAGTATATGAACAGCGCTGGTATGTGACTGGTGTATATGAACAGCGCTGGTATGTGACTGGTGTATATGAACAGCGCTGGTATGTGCAGAGGTCGATAAAATCTCTGACCATCTGACCCTAGTCAGAGAAAAATAAACGAGCGAAAATCACATAAAGAAGAAAATATCATGGAAGAAATTCTAAGATTAGCAAAGCCAGCATTGTTACATCCATACGCCTATGCCATCGACTAACAACAGCACGAGTAACAATTTAGTGATGACAGTTTTCTACCATTTCTCCACTTTCTCCCTAGTCAGAGCTGGTCTGATCCGGTCAGAAGCAGCTCTGTGCCGATTAGGTCGGTTTCCCTACCAATTCATAACCAAATATCAATTGGCAGTCGGAGAAAGTGGTGTTTTTGTGGACCGCTTTGTTTTCTTCAGCTGCCAAACTCTTGAGACAAGAGAAAAATAGTTGAGATTTATCAATAATAGTCGCTAATTCTTGCGAAGTTTATTGCGAATCTGAAGGAATTTCTTCAAATGCAAAGAAAAGTCTCAATAACGGGAAATAGCCACCTTAGCGGCAAAGACGCTAAGGCAGGGGTCGGCAACCTTTTTTATGCGGGCCGGATATGTGGTTTGGAAGCAACCGGCGGGCCGGAGCATGGTCACAATTTGTTACAATCACGCCCAGGAGCCGCGGACCGGAACACAATGTTAGTTACTGATGCCAGCCGCGGGCCGGATCCGGCCCGCGGGCCGTAGGCTGCCGACCCCTGCTAAGGGCCCGACAGTGACGCGCGGTGAGGGAGGGAGGGAGGGAGTGGGTAGGGGGACTAGGAAAAAGGGGAGATGAGACGCGGGGCAGGAGGGCAGGAGGCCGGCGCTGGCCGCGGGGAAGGTATGGGTTGGGAGGGGGGGACTCGCAGGAGCAAAACACACCCAGGTTTCAGTCGGCAGAGGACTGCTTGCGCGTGTTGTATTGTATGTATTGTATTGTATTTTACATCATTGGCACTCATCTGTGGCGAATAGTCGGCGATACCTTGGCAACAAGTCGACGCACGCAGCGATATTTCGGCGCCGACTCGGCGACTGTTTGGCGATTATGTTCGTTTATCACAAGTTCGGCGAACGGCCACGAAATTTTCATTTTTCATGAAAAATTTGTGGCGGTCGTGACGAGCCGTAAAAGTCGCGCGGTGGACACCGAATGGTCTGCGAAATGCCAAGGCCGTGGAAGAAAGATCCCGAATCGGTCCGCGACATAGGATGACCTGCATATTCGTGCACATTCGTGTACCAAAATTTAGCAGTGTAACAAGGGCTTATGACTGCCGTATACCAGTGTTTTGGGTTGCGTGGATAGGTACAGTGGCGTAGCCAGAAATCGGCGAAAGGGGGGGGGGGCCATGGTGCTCGAGGGGGCGACTTTGTCCCTTGAGAGGGGCGCCATTGTGAGCTAGTGTCAGGGGCGTCAGTCTAAAATGTAACGTCATATATTCATGCATGATTTACTAGGTGTTGCAAAATACGAGGATAAGAACCATGTTTCGCTGTTTTTTCCATAAAATCCAATTAATGCAATTTCCAGCCCGGTGTTTTTTTATCAAAAACCTTGATCTTTATGTATGCACGATATAGGAAACGAGCTCAGGCTACGGACATTTTATTCTCAAAATACGCACCCATGCGAATTCGAAACGGTAAAATATACGTTGATCGATAAGCACAATCTTTATTCTTTGCAAAGAAATACAAGTTCACTCACTGATCCAAAGTGACCTGTGAACTGCAGCCTCTGGTCAACCGGGGTGGCCGTGCTTGGAAGCTCAGACCGCACGTATGTAGGATTCACGCTGCGACTAATTGCCTAAATTGAGTCAAGGAAAGACTTGAACATTTAGGACTAGGATATCCACCATGAGATCCAAAGTCATTGTCATACCAGCAGCGACTGCAGTCAGGGGCGACCGAACGCTGACACGTTCTGGATTTTTTTTTTCTCCACAAATCACCTTTACCATTCGATGTCTAGTGCGCGAAGCCCCTACTTGTGGACATGCATGACTGCATGAGTGCCAGATGGATGAGGCGTGAGACTGTCCCATATAGTGACACGAAGGTTTATGATGTCTTCGGTCGACGTAGTATAGAGGACGACTTTTGATGATGAGTGTGCATGATCGACTTTGAATAAGCGCCATAGACACTTGCTGATCTCACCGAACATTCGCCTTGCGTAATCCCCAGACCAAATATCTACATTGAGGGCGAGGTCAATTTTGTGACCTTTCATTACCTATTAGTTAACCCCCGCCGTGCTGGTGGCCTGTGTTTTCCGTGTCGTGCTGGGGGGAGGGGGGAGGGCGTTTTCACGCGCCCCTCTAACTCGGCTCCTGGGCCACGTAGCGACACGCGATAAGGGGCAATCGAAAGAGCGTAAAAAAGAATGACGGAAAGACTTTGTTAGTTTTAGGTCAGGTCAAAGGTTAGGTCACCAGAGGTCACCAAAGGTCAAATTTAGTCCATTCCAACAATTTTGGAAACTGCCAACGGCTAACTCGGGAACCAATATAGCTACAGCCCCGCGGAAAAGCGCATTCGAAAGCTCTTTTACAGACCTTTCTGAATATCGCTCTCAGATTTGATATCAGGTCAACGGTTTAGCCTCCAGAGGGCAAAAACTCCAAAAATAGCAGATTTTATGAAAAGTGTTTTTCTGCAATAACGTTTGGCTCAAGGTCATTTTGAAAATTTGACCTCAGGTCAAGGTCATGCTGCATATCAGTCGATCTGTATCGTCGAGCTGACCATATCTGACGTGTTTTCACAGCTTTAGCACGTCTCTATCAAAGGTTAGCCAAAAAAACTGCCGGCGACCGTTTATGACCTGAGATGACCTCAGGGGCACACAGAAGGGTCACAGATGTTTTTTTCCGATTCAGTGTGCTATGTTTACCCATGAACCGATGTTTGAGAGGGTTTTGCACGACATTCGTCCAAAAGAGGCGCATTTCACTTTTCTCCCATTGACTTAACCCTCGCCGGCCGAGGGGGGGCGGGGCGGGTGCCGCCCCCCATAGGGTTTTTCGCGATAGCTCCGAACACGCTGGCGATAGAGAGCTGAAACTTGGCATACCTTACCTTTGATTCAAGCCGGATCTTCTGACACCAACCGCATTTTTGGGTCAGGTCAGGTCACTGACCCTCTCTGGTGACCTGACCTTCGGGCTTCGACCAGTTCGACCTAACCTTAAAAATGATTTAAGTAGTTTTGCAAATGTTTTTGACGCTCTTTCGAACGCCGCCTATTGTGGGTCTCAACGTGGCCCACAAGCTGAGTTAAAAGTGGGTGTTCAAACACCCCCAGCAGGTTCAATTAAAAAAAAACGCATACGCTGGAGGCGGCACCGCACTGCTAGGCGGGGGTGGTATCGCAATAATGGGCGGCACTGTGCTGAGACGCACCACTTGAATTGAGGGGTGGCATTGTACGGTGAAGGGGCGGCGTCGCATTGAGGGGCGGTATCGCAACGAGGGGTGGCACTAACGAGGCTGCCTTATAAGAAACGCTTGGCACATCCTAGCCCAGCTCGGCGCCGCCTGGCTGCTGCATCTTCAAAAGGGTCCTTGGTGTCGGAGACAGCCCCATTGTCAAATAATTACCTAGCGTCAGTGGTTTCTGGGGGGGGGGGGGGGAGCGCTACGATCTTGAATGGGGCGGGGCGACTGAAGTCTCGGGCATCGGTGACTACTGGATGGCGCCAACGAACTCGGATAGGGCGAATGTGATCTTCAGAAGGCCACCGGGTGATCTAGAGGGTGCAATGCTTGGATGGGGTCACTGCTGCCTTCTCACTGCTCACTTCACTGCTGCCTTCCAGTAGGGCGTCGGACGCTCTGAAGGGGCGCCATTGATCTCGGATGGTCCGACTGTTGTTTTCAGAGGGACACCAGTGGTTTCAGAGGGGCGCCATTGATCTAGGATGGGGCGAATGAAGTCCCGGTTCAGGTGGGCGCCAGTGGCTCTTGAGGGGCGCCAGCGACCTTGGATTGATGGGGCGACTGTGATCTTTAGAAGAGCGTTGAGGGGCGCCATTGGGCATGGATGGAGCCGCTGTTGCCTTCAGCAGGACGCCGGACGCTCTAGAGGGGCGCCTTGAGCTTGGGTGGGGCGACTGTAGTCTCAAGGGGCGTTGTCTCGGATGGGGCGAATATGATTTTCAGAGGGGCGTTGTCTCGGATGGGGCGAATATGATTTTCAGAGGGGCGCCGGGTACGAATGGCGCCATTGGTTTCAGAGGGTTGCCATCGATCTTAAGATGGGGCAGCTGTGATCTCCGTTTAGATGGGCGCCAGTGACTTTTGAGGGGCGCCAGCGACCTCGGATGAGGACGACTGTGATCTTCAGAAGCGCACCGGACGCTCTGGAGGGGCGGCATTGGGCTTGAATGTGGCGACTTCAGTCTCAAGGGGGGGGGCGCTAGTGGCTCTCTTGAGGGCGCTATTGATCTTGGATAGGGCGACTGTGATCTTGAGAAGAATGCAGGTGCTTTAGAGGGGCGCCAGTGGTTTCAGTGGGCGCCATCGATCTTGGATGGGGCCGAAAGGGGCAGCTGTGAACTTCAGAGGGGCGCTATCAACCTTTAATGGGGCGACTGTTCCGTTCAGGTGGGTGCCAGCGGCTCTTCAGGGGCGCCATCGACCCTGGGGGTTCGGAATATTCTGGTTTCCGGAGCGGCGCCCTTCAACATTGGGGGGCTCAGGTCCTATTTGGGGGTGCCCTGGAGGACATAGGGGTGTCCAGGCACCCCAAAGAGATATTTAGTTCGATCCCTGCCTGCACATCACTTTTAATTCATGTTCCCTCTGTAAAACAGCATCAGCCTAGTCGGCGCTAATTGGGGCGCCGTCTGGGCGGCTGGGCGGAAAGGGGGGCCATGGCCCCCATGGCCCCCCCCCCCCCCTAAATACGCCACTGGATAGGTATCCAAATTCATCATTTCTCACAATCGTCGAAGAAAAGCCTGGAGAAAATTGGCCGGTAGTCGGAGAAACTCCATGAATTTTGTCGACCTCTGGGTATGTGACTGGTGTATATGAACAGCGCTGGTATGTGACTGGAGTATATGAACAGCGCTGGTATGTGACTGATGTATATGAACAGCGCTGGTATGTGAGTGGTGTATATGAACAACGCTGGTATGTGACTGGTGTATATGAACAGCGCTGGTATGTGAGTGGTGTATATGAACAGCGCTGGTATGTGACTGGTGTATATGAACAGCGCTGGTATGTGACTGGTGTATATGAACAGCGCTGGTATGTGACTGGAGTATATGAACAGCGCTGGTATGTGACTGGAGTATATGAACAGCGCTGGTATATGACTGGTGTATATGAACAGCGCTGGTATGTGACTGATGTATATGAACAGCGCTGGTATGTGACTGGTGTATATGAACAGCGCTGGTATGTGACTGGTGTATATGAACAGCGCTGGTATGTGACTGGTGTATATGAACAGCGCTGGTATGTGACTGGAGTATATGAACAGCGCTGGTATGTGACTGGAGTATATGAACAGCGCTGGTATATGACTGGTGTATATGAACAGCGCTGGTATGTGACTGATGTATATGAACAGCGCTGGTATGTGAGTGGTGTATATGAACAACGCTGGTATGTGACTGGTGTATATGAACAGCGCTGGTATGTGAGTGGTGTATATGAACAGCGCTGGTATGTGACTGGTGTATATGAACAGCGCTGGTATGTGACTGGTAGGGCATTTTGAACTGGGAGCCTAACGCTGCAGCCGCCGCTGAGTTGGCGTGAGGTGCATTGACCTCTCTATAGTAGGTTACTATAATGTAACGGAAGTTAGCCCACATTCAGCCCACATTCGGCCCAGCCCAGATTGGGGCTGCCAAATCTAGGGAAAAATCTAAAAATCTAGGGAAAAATCTAAAAACCGTTTTACGCCTAAACGGCTGAACGAAACTGAAAAATAAGACCACCATTTGAAAGATCTCTTCACCCCGGACCTAATGATATGGTTAAATACCGGATCAATTTAACCAAAAGCATGATTTAACCAGGATGAAAATTTTCGGTCAATGGGGCGGCCCCTACGATTTTCTTCAAAATCGGCATGGTGATACTACAGGCCCAGATGATCAATCTGGCTGAAGAAACCCCTATAGGCATTGAAATCTATGGGGTAAAAACGCCTCTGTCACGGTGCTGCCCACGCCTGCCACCGGTGTCATCGATTCAAACCTCGAGATCATATGGATCAAGGTCGGAGTAAAGAAGAAGAAACAACTTCTGTTCGCGTCTGTGTACCGCCACCCCACCAACACACAGCGACAAGTAGCGGCCGATCTCGAAGACTTCGAGATGCAAATTCAACACCTGCTGGCCATGTACCCCGAAACTGCGGTGATTGTCGCAGGTGACTTCAACTTGTGCATCAAGAAGAAAGAGCCACGACTAGGAGGTCACCTGATCAACCTATTATCGACCTACGGCTTTGAACCAAGCAATTCAACCCAAGCCACCTACCGGCCTGCCAACTCCCTAATCGACCTCATCGCGACCAACCGGCCCGATGCAGTTGTCCGTGGCGGAGTGACACGGTGCCACTATGGCACTCCCCACGACTACACGAGGGTCGCACTGCGGCAGTTCGGTGGCGTGAGAAGAGGGAGAGTCGTTACCGAGTGTCGGCCCCTATCACGGATTGACGCCGCTGCGTTCAACGCTGTGCTCTCAGTCACCAACTGGACCGACGTGTTCACCAGCCAGACACCGGACGCCAAGTGGTCTGCATTTCTGACTGTGTTTACACCTCTAATTGACAATGTAGCGCCGTACCGGCGCGTGTGGCTCCCGCCGCCAGGAGCCCCGCGTGTCACTGATGGTACGCGGGCGCTGATGGTACGCCGGCGAGCCCTGCTTGCTCCCGGCGCGAGCCGAGCCGAGTACAAGGCGGTGAACCGACAGTGCCGAGCCGCTATACGCAGAGACCATGCCGACTACTTTGCCGACCAGCTGCGCAAAGCTGGCCCTTCGCAAATGTGGAAAGTGCTTCGACCAATTATCGGCTCCAAGAAGGGTGACAAGTGTGGCGCTCCGAACTGTACTGTCGATGCACTTAATGCCTATTATGTTAGCGTTGGCCCCACCACAGCAGCCAGTGTACCAGCTCCACAGACTGTTCTGCCCGTCATTGTTCCGCGCGTGCTGAGCTGTACCTTTCATGTCAGGACAGTGAACGCAGATACCCTATACGGCATTATTCATAACATGAAACCGTCTTCATTTCTTGGTCTAGATGGCATTAGTGTCGACATGTTAAGACGCTTTTTCGATGGTGTAGGCTATATTCTCCTCGACATTATTAATAGCTGTCTTGAAACTGGAATCGTACCCAGTGCGTGGAAACACGCGCTTGTGGTGCCCATACCAAAGGGTTCCGATAGCACTGATCCACGCAACACTCGGCCAATATCTTTACTACCAGGGGTCATGAAAATCGTAGAGCGTATCGTACAATCACAAGTCACGGAGTTTTTCAATGAGCATCAACTGTTTACCGATGCTCAGCACGGTTATCGCCGCAACAGGTCCACCGAGACAGCGTTAGCTGTGATTACTGACAGGATTTTCAAGGCGATGGACCAAGGCGAAATATCTATCCTGATTTTGCTTGACCTATCAAAATGCTTTGATGTCATCAATCACGAGAAAATTTTAGAGAAGTTGAGCCTGTATAACATGGACACCACCTGGTTTAGAAATTATCTGAGCGGTCATACACAACAAGTGATGATCCGCAACGCCGAGGGTTCCTCAGTTATGTCAAAATCCCTCCCCATAACGAGTGGCGTTTTTCAGGGCGGTTCACTGAGTTGTCTCCTGTACTCGATCTTCGTGAATGATATGTGTCTTCATGTACCAGGTGTCAACATTGTGCAATTTGCCGACGACACGCAGCTTCTCGTCACGGGAAAACGTGCAGACCTTGAACAACTAATATGCACTGCTGAACAGGCTTTGTCTACCCTATACGCATGGTTTTGCGCCCACGACATGAAGGTCAACGCAGCAAAAAGTCAGCTCATCGTCTTGGGAACGCGTCAGATGCTGAAAGGCATGCCAACTATCAGTGTGAATTTCGCCGGCACGACCATCCGTGAGTCCGACTCGGTTACTAACCTGGGCATTGTCATGGATAAGCACCTATCATTTCACGACCATGTCAGTCGCCTCGTCTCTAGATCCACCGGGACATTATTAGCTTTAAACCACGCAAAACACGTTCTGCCGCCCCACGTAATCGTGCCCATTGTCACCTCGCTCGTTGTTTCCCGACTCCGCTACTGCATCGCTGTTTACGGTACCTGTGGTGCTACGGAGTTGCACCGCGTTCAGAAAATACTGAATTTTTGCGCGCGAGTTGTGAGCGGGCGGAGGAAATATGACAGAGTGTCGGATGTGTTACGCGATCTGCAGTGGCTCACTGCACCAGACATGGCCCTGTATCATCGAATGTGCTCTGTACACCGCATTGTGGAGACACAACAGCCGACTGCGATGGCAAGCAAGTTGGACAGAGCGTCCGACCAGGGTCACAACACGCGAAATGCGAACCGGTTCAGGCTGCCACGAATTCGAACAGAGGCAGGCAGGCGGCAACTTTTGTATAGCGGTGTCTCGGAGTACAACGAATTCATGCACCGTTACAATGGTCGTCCAGCATTCAAAACCGCCGTGAAACGCTACTTGCTGGGGCGTGATTCAAACTGAATGATTGACTTGTATGCATGTGTGTGCTTGTGCTTGAATTGTGTGTATGTTTTGCTATGTCAACTCTTTTTAACGTTTGACGTTACGTTGATGAAAAGCCGCAATAGCGGATTTAACGTGAATACAATGAATCTGAATCTGAATCCATTGGAAAGTTTTACCCACAAATTTCTGGCAAGTGTATTGCACGCATCCCCCCAATATGGGTATCATATGAAAGCCCATGAAAACCCAAACAAAATGGTGGGGTTAAATTTACCCATTACCCCATCCAGGGTAAAGTTTACCCAAGATGAAAATTTTCGGTCAAGAGGGCGGCCCCTACGATTTTCTTCAAAATCGGCATGGTGATACTGCAGGCCGAGATGATCAATCTGGCTTAAGAAACCCCTATGGGCATTGAAATCTATGGGGAAAAAAACGCCCTTGGAAAGTTTTACCCACGCATTTCTGGCAAGTGTATTGCACGCATCCCCCAATATGGGTATCATATGAAAGCCCATGAAAACCCAAACAAAATGGTGGGGTAAAATTTACCCATTACCCCATCCAGGGTAAAGTTTACCCAAGATGAAAATTTTCGGTCAATGGGGCGGCCCCTACGATTTTCTTCAAAATCGGCATGGTGATACTACAGGCCGAGATGATCAATCTGGCTGAAGAAACCCCTATGGGCATTGAAATCTATGGGGTAAAAACGCCCCTGGAAAGTTTTACCCACGCATTTCTGGCAAGTGTATTGCACGCATCCCCCCAATATGGGTATCATGCTCATGAAAACCCAAACAAAATGGTGGGGTAAAATTTACCCATTACCCCATCCAGGGTAAACTTTACCAAGATGAAAATTTTCGGTCAATGGGGCGGCCCCTACGATTTTCATCAAAATCGGCATGGTGATACTACAGGCCGAGGTGATACTAAACTTTACCCTAGATGGGGTAATGGGTAAATTTTACCCCACCATTTTGTTTGGGTTTCAATAGGCTTTCATATGATACCCATATTGGGGGGATGCGTGCAATACACTTGCCAGAAATGCGTGGGTAAAACATTCCAGGGGCGTTTTTACCCCATAGATTTCAATGCCCATAGGGGTTTCTTCAGCCAGATTGATCATCTCGGCCTGTAGTATCACCATGCCGATTTTGAAGAAAATCGTAGGGGCCGCCCCATTGACCGTAAATTTTCATCTTGGGTAAACTTTACCCTGGATTGAGTAATGGGTAAATTTTACCCCACCATTTTGTTTGGGTTTTTATCGGCTTTCATATGATACCCATATTGGGGGGATGCGTGCAAAACACTTGCCAGAAATGCGTGGGTAAAACATTCCAAGGGCGTTTTTACCCCATAGATTTCAATGCCCATAGGGGTTTCTTCAGCCAGATTGATCATCTCGGCCTGCAGTATCACCATGCCGATTTTGAAGAAAATCGTAGGGGCCGCCCCATTGACCGAAAATTTTCATCTTGGGTAAACTTTACCCTGAATGGGATAATGGGTAAATTTTACCCCACCATTTTGTTTGGGTTTTTATGAACTTTCATATGATACCCATATTGGGGGGATGCGTGCAATACACTTGCCAGGAATGCGTGGGTAAAACTTTCCAGGGGCGTTTTTTCCCCATAGATTTCAATGCTCATAGGGGTTTCTTCAGCCAGATTGATCATTTCGGCCTGTAGTATCACCATGCCGATTTTGAAGAAAATCGTAGGGGCCGCCCCATTGACCGAAAATTTTCATCTTGGGTAAACTTTACCCTGGATGGGGTAATGGATAAATTTTACCCCACCATTTTGTTTTGGTTTTCATGGGCTTTCATATGATACCCATATTGGGGGGATGCGTGCGATACACTTGCCAGAAATTCGTGGGTAAAACTTTCCAAGAGCGTTTTTACCCCATAGATTTCAATGCCCATAGGGGTTTCTTCAGCCAGATTGATCATCTGGGCCTGTTTTATCACTATGCCGATTTTGAAGAAAATCGTAGGGGCCGCCCCATTGACCAAAAATTTTCGTCTTGGGTAAACTTTACCCTGGATGGGGTAATAGGTAAATTTTACCCCACCATTTTGTTTGGGTTTTCATTGGCTTTCATATGATACCCATATTGGGGGGATGCGTGCAATACACTTGCCAGAAATTCGTGGGTTAAACTTTCCAAGGGCGTTTTTACCCCATAGATTTCAATGCCCATAGGGGTTTCTTCAGCCAGATTGATCATCTGGGCCTGTAGTATCACTATGCCGATTTTGAAGAAAATCGTAGGGGCCGCCCCATTGACCGAAAATTTTCATCCTGGTTAAATCATGCTTTTGGTTAAATTGATCCGGTATTTAACCATATCATTAGGTCCGGGGTGAAGAGATCTTTCAAATGGTGGTCTTATTTTTCAGTTTCGTCCAGCCGTTTAGGCGTAAAACGGTTTTTAGATTTTTTCCCTAGATTTTTTTGATTTTTCCCTAGATTTGGCAGCCCCAATCTGGGCTGGGCCGAATGTGGGCTGAATGTGGGCTAACTTCCGTTACATGGTTACTATAGAGGTCAATAGTGCGGTGTGTGAGACCGTCTGGTGTACTCAGTTGGGGAAACTACAAGGCGAAGATCCAAAAATGGATCGGTCAATAAATATACTTTTGATGACCATTTATGGGCATAAATGCAGCCCTCGCTACTAACCCGCGCACCGACGGGGGGGGCGGATATCCGCCCCCCCCCCCTGAGGTTTTTCGCAAATTGCGGGAAAATTGCGGCGCGTAGCGCCGCCAAATTTGGTACGACTATTTTGTCATCAATTTTACACATGGTGTGCAAGTTTGAACCTCCTAACTGAGGTCAGGTCACCAGGTCACTTTGAATGACCCAACCTCAAGTCACTTTTTTTTGCAACTTTATCACCGTGTCAGAGCTACAGTAGATGACGGAGTCCTTCGAAAACCCAAGGATATTATTAGGTCATTAGTAGCTACAATTTGTATATCTCGGAATTTTGATATCGATGACCTAAGGTCAGGTCAATTTCCCGACCTCCCCATTATAAGTCAATGGGGAAAAAATCAACTCCCTGTTTTATCCACTAAAACGCGTCAGAATGGCCCGATATACCATACATGACTTCATATACGATCAACCTTCACTACCTTGAGGCCTGTTTTGCTGTTGGGCAGCTGTAAGGTCATGTGACGTCATCAAAGGTCACCAAAGGTTTTTTTGCCAATAACTCCTTACAGGAACAAGATACAGCCGCGCGGATGGTCTCATTGTGTTCAGCTCGTCAAGGCGCATCGAATGATATACATGATGACCTCGAGGTCACGTGACCTGAGGTCAACCTTTGACCTAGACCTTTCGAGGTGAACATATTATATGGTTCGATGCGGATTGACAAGAGGATCATGATGGCGCCCTTAGTTTGTTCCTAGCTGTACCAATTCGAAAGTTATTCGAGAAAAACTCCCGTATCTAGCGCCGCCATTTAGACTTTTTTGACCCTTGTGACGTCATCTTTGACCTGACCTGAAAATGACCTTTGTAAAAATTGTAAACCTTGTCCGTGCGTATCCCATTCCGTTTACCGCTTGTCGCTATCATGCTTCGTTCTCGAGATCTCAGGGGGGGGCGGTCATCTGCCCCCCCCCCGTCGGTTCTAAGTTGGCGCAGACCCCCGTTGGTGCGCGGGCTAAGGGTGAAAAACGGTATAACAAGCCGGTACTTGCGGTATCGCGTCCACTTATCGCAGAGAAAAAGCTTACATTTTCCACTAGGAATCAACACGATTTGATCAAATTTGGCGTATTCACTCGAAAATGGCGATAGAAAAATGGCTTTTCTGCAGGTTCCGGGCGTCACAATCAGCGGGCGATTACATAAATGGATCGGTATTTTGAAAGAAAATTGTTAAAAGATTTAATTTCATTACAATAAATGAAGATACTAAATTTAAGATAATTATTTAACCACAATTGGAAAAACCATATACAAAATAATAGAAATAATGACATTTTATAACCATGGCGCTGCTTACATTTTTTGGCGCGTCTGTTTTAATCCGCCATATTTGCCAATGATTGTTTGACCTTGTATTGTAACTCTGCGATTTAGAGCCGCCAGTGCATCGTTCACCAAGTGAGTGTAGGCCTTGTGTGGTTAAAATTTTGACATTCTTATGCCTTATGCAACTGCGAGACTCGCCACTCGTCTCGCCACCGCCAGCAGCCGTGCGAGAGAGGCTTCGCCATTATGGGATACAGAAGCGGAGCCGTCGACGAGGCGTGCGAGCTGGTCGCAAATCAACCCGTCGAATACCTGTCATCGTCTCCGACGACCGACAACCCAGGTGCGAAACGGAGATTCGTCCCGAGTCGACCCTGGTCTCACCTCTCAGACTGTCCATGCGGCAGACGGAGCGGGCTCTCCGCGCAGCGCCACCGCCACCTGGTGAGCGGCCCGCCCGCCCTGCTCAACATGGCATATCTGTGGAGCTACTCAACGTTCAGTCGATCCTGCCAAAGCTCCCAGACATCTGAGCCGAACACCAACAGGATGGAGGCGCAGACATCCTCTGCTTCACTGAGACCCACCTACGAACCGGCACACCAGACCACCTGGTCAGTCTTCCCGGCTACAAGGTCTACCGGCGGGACAGACTAGTCGGACGGAAGAAATCGGGAGGAGGTGTCGCCATCTATGTTCGAGAGGACATGCAGGTGAACCGGTTGTCTCTCACCACACGTGCTGGCTCATCATCACACGTTGAGTCATTGTGGGTGAAAGTAAAAGTAAGCAAGAGACGATCGGTGACCGTTTGTCTGATCTACCGACCTCCGTCTACGTCGACATCACAAATCAACAACGACTACGATGACATTGAAGACCAGCTGCAAGTCGCCATCGCAGCCGAGTCCGCGCAGAATCTCATTCTGCTGGGAGACCTCAACTCCGACTCCAACACGAATCCAGCCGCACACAAACGCCTTCAAGAGCTTGAGAAATACGGCATAAACAACCAGGTAACAGTGCCGACTTTCCACCGAGGCGACACTCACTCTGTGCTCGATGTTGTGGTGATATCGAATGAACTGTGTGGAGAGGATGTGACATCATCATGCATTGTTCAGCCCAGTGATATCTCATATCACCACTCGCGAGTGACTATACGGACCTCTATCCAGCGCACTAAATCTCGGCCCGCATATCGCACTGGCCGTAACTGGCGCGCTATGAACATGTCCCATCTCATCACTGATGTGCGTAATACGGACTGGCATGTGACCGTGCGGCGTGACGACACGTGTGAACGTCAATGGGAGTGTTTCAGTGACCAGGTGAACCGCATCTTAGATATGCATGCCCCCATCCGACGTTTCCGTGTACATAACCCCTCGCCACCGCCCGTCGGTGACGACACGTTAGAGTTAATGGCCCAGCGTAGAGAAGCGAGGCGAGACGGGAACATGGAAGCGTACAGGCGACTCAACATTGCTGTCAAAAGGGCCATTAGAAGGGACAGACGCGATGACATCTCACAGCGCGTAAGAGGCTCCCCTCCATCGCAGCTGTACCGCCAATTACAGCCGGTGATTGCCCCAAGGCGCGGACCACCGACGCAGCCTGTCAACCTCACACCCGACCAATTGAATGCCTACTTTACATCCATTGGCACAGAAACTAGGGACAAGGTCATGAGTGACTACACACAATCAGGGAGACAACCACTAAACACACGTCTCCCTCGAGTCAACACCGGCAAATTAAACCTTATGCCTGTGACACTCGACCAGCTGCGACGAGTGCTTTTCTCTCTTCCAAACAAATCAGCAGCCACTGACGATGACATACCGATAGCTATATTGAAGCAAACATTTAGTACTATAGGTAAAACACTTCTCAGAATTATAAATAAAAGCATAGTCTCAGAAACCGTGCCCGAATCCTGGAAAAGGGCAGTAGTATTACCTCTCCATGTTGAGATATTCTAGCTGGTAAGTGGACTGTATGTGTACCTACTATGTCTGGAAAAACGTTGGCCGAATTACGTTATAAAAAAGATATGGTATGACGGCCGCTAGGCCGGTCGAGGCCCTCTCCCAGATGCAATATGACACGAGTTAATTGTATTCACCGTGAGCACAACGGTAGAGAAGAACAAGATATACGGTGCCAAAAAATTAACAATGCACAACGAGGAACTGTAATGCCCGATAATCAAGATCGATATGCCCAGATATGTTCGATATGCCCAGAGTTATAAGTTTGTGGGGGACAAGTTAATTCGGACGGACACCAGAGTGCAATGGAGTCACCCGCGGATGACTCCTTCTGGTGTGGTGTCGGGGTGCACTGAGTCGGCAGCGAGTCCGAACCCACCCGTCACCAGAGACGCGTCGTCCCGTCAGAGCCCGTGTGCAAGGGTCGGCAATCTAGGCCGTACCTACGGGGTGGCGTTCCGAGCGCGACTGGTCTCCGTCCGGCGCGGCCGCCTCCGAGGTCGGCTGGGCCGCGCCCCGGGCTATCGGCCGGCCGGCACACACCGCCCGGGCCGCCTGACCGCCCGGTCAGTGAGTGACGTCACGAGCGGCGGCCAGAATAGCGGGCGTGCTTACATCTAACAATAAACAACAGGGGCTGAGTCGCTGACAACAAGTAACACTCCATAAACGAGACGACCCCGCTGTCGTTTCGAACTTCAGACCCATCACACTCACGCCGACCATATGTAAGCTTGTCGAGAAGCTTGTTCACGAGCAACTTGTCTCATACTTAAACGCTGAAGGCCTCATAAACTCTGACCAGCATGGATTTTTAGCTAAACACTCAACCTGTACGGCGCTTTTAACAGTAACAGATGCGATTTTACGAGGCATGGATCAATCAGAGGTGACGATTTTAACATTGCTAGACCTGAGCCGCTGTTTCGATGTGATTGACCATGCCAACCTTTTGACAAAGCTACAGCAACATCAGGTATCACCCGGCTGGTTCAAAAGCTACCTGGGAGGTCACACGCAGCGCGTAAGGGTTGGCGATACACTGTCGGCGCCTCTGAACATTTCCATCGGCACTTTCCAGGGGACGTGCCTTGGAGCGCTACTGTTCAACATCGCGTCCAACGACATTGCATGTCATGTCCCAACCGAGCTCAATGGTTTCCGTATAACATTTGTTAGATATGCTGACGACACTCAGATCGCAATCACAGGACCCCGTGCTAGGATTTTAGATATGAAAACCTCTCTAGAAAGTGTCTTAAATGTTTTACAAACATGGTTTATGCAAAATGGAATGCTTGTAAACGCGAGTAAAACTGAGATTCTTTTATGCGGGGATAGGCGCCAACTCAAAGCAATTAGCGTGATTCCCACAATTCGTTTCATGAACCAGGAGCTTCAATGTTCATCCAGCGTTAAGAACCTCGGCGTAATCATGGATCAGACTCTGTCCTGGGAGCTGCATGTGACTCGTGTTACCAGCCGATGTATAGGTATACTCATTGCTCTTTCACATGCTAAACATATCTTACCACCTGATGTCTTACCTCGCCTGATCGACGCGCTCGTGTTTTCACATATCCGCTATTGCGTACAAGTTTATGGCAGTGCTAACCTGACTGTGATTGCGAAAGTACAAAAAGTGTTTAATCTCGCCGCTAGAGTGCTGTCAGGCCGCCGCAAATACGATCACATATCTGATGTACTTCGCGATTTGGAATGGCTAGATGCTCAACAGTTTGTGAAATTCTCTGACATATGTTTGCTTCATAAGATTTTGACGAGCGGTGAACCATGTGCAATTCGATCTAGTCTTTCATACAATCATGAGACCATCCATCGTACAACTCGACAGTCAGATCACTTGAACCCAGGACGTGCTCATAACAACCATGGAAAGAGACTTTTTACATATCGTGCCGCTAGCCTTTACAACCAATTCGTTATCAGTGAAAACATCCATGTCACTTCAATACGCATGCTTAAACGCCAGGTTCGTGCCGCGATTTACCGTGTGTGATTATCATGTATGACGACGGTCTATGAATAGCCCTGTACTGTGGAATGACCGGATTATGTGAAATAAATAAATAAATAAATAAATTATTTTTTTCATTTGAATACTAGGATGCTTGGAAAAGATGAAGTTTTCTGATTTTATGGCCATATATGGTCATCGTCCCGCCCACTCCAGTCGTTGATTGGCTGATTCAATTTTAGTTCGGGTAGTTTCCCCAACTGTAGTTACTGACTTCCATTATCAGATAATACACACCGGCAGCCGCTGTCTGACGCTCTGACGTCATTGGACCACATCAGCGCCCCTCTGTTTGACAGTTGACATGGTGATAAATAATTATCATTCTAATTTAGCTCTATTTCTAATAAGAGAAGTATAGGGTTCAACGAAAACCGAGCACACGGGTGACAGACAGTAATCCGCTGGCCGGAGGTTTTCAGTCTGCTATTAGTAGAACCAGGTAGGCGCGACCTGTCACAGTACATTAGATACCAACAGAAGGTATGTACGTTCGGCTCATTTTGCGCCTTTCTCAGTCAGCAACATTTTGAGGGGCACTGCCTTCCAACTAAAAATAAAGCAAACTCTCTGTACACTATTTGTGATATTCACCGGACGGCGGACGTTGCGCATGCGCGGTGCAGGGATAAGAAATTAAGTAATTTTAAAACTTTAATAATAAAAGCCATATGAAAAAATTAATTTCGTTAATGCAATGACCGCTGCTCATACGCAAAGCAGGGATCCATGTCAGTCGCGAGAGGCCGGTCCTCACGATTCGTCTGATGAGCGCGACTGCAGACCGGCCGCCGCGCGCACCGCCGCCGCTGTGTGACCGATGTGTGACCAGTGGCGTATTTAGGGGGGGGCCATGGGGGCCATGGCCCCCCCCTTTCCGCCCAGCCGCCCAGATGGCGCCCCAATTAGCGCCGACTAGGCTGATGCCGTTTTACAGAGGGAACATGAATTAAAAAGTGATGTGCAGGCAGGGATCGAGCTCAATATCACTTTGGGGGGGGGCCTGGACACCCAAATGTTCTCCAGGGCACCCCGAAATAGGACCTGAGCCCCTCAATGTTGAAGGGCGCCCCTCCGGAAACCAGAATATTCCGAATCCCCAGGGTCGATGGCGCCCCTGAAGAACCGCTGGCACCCATCTGAACGGAACAGTCGCCCCATTAAAGGTTGATGGCGCCCCTCCAGAGCACCCGGCGCCCCTCTGAAGTTCACAGCTTCCCCCAATCGGCCCATCCTTAAGATCGATAGCGCCCCATGAAACCACTGGCGCCCCTCTAAAGCACCCGCACTATTCTCAAGATCACAGTCGCCCTATCCGAAATCAATAGCGCCCTCAAGATCCACTAGCGCCCCCCCCCCCCCCTGAGACTGAAGTCGTCCCGCTTGAGACTAAAGTCGCCCCATTCAAGCCCAATGACGCCCCTCCAGAGCGTCCGGCGCGCCTCTGAAGATCACAGTCGTCCTCATCCGAGGTCGTTGGCGCCCCTCAAAAGCGACTGGCGCCCATCTAAACGGAGATTACAGCTGCCCCATCTTACGATCGATGGCAACCCTCTGAAACCAATGGCGCCCTTCTAGAGTAGGTACCCGGCGTCCCTCTGAAAATCACATTCGCCCCATCCGAGACAACGCCCCTTGAGACTACAATCGCTCCACCCAAGCTCAAGGCGCCCCTCCAGAGCGTCCGGCGCCCTGCTGAAGGCAACAGTGGCCCCATCCATGCCCAATGGCGCCTTCAACGTCCTTCTATAGATCACAGTCGCCCCCATCAATCCGAGTTCGCTGGCGCCCCTCAAGAGCCACTGGCGCCCACCAGAACCGGAATTTCAGTTGGCCCATCCTAGATCAATGGCGCCCCTCTGAAACACTGGTGCCCCTCTGAAAATCCCAGTCGGACCATCCGAGATAAATGGCGCCCATCCAGACCGTCCGACGCCCTACTGAAGGCAGCAGTGACCCCATCCAAGCACTGCACCCATCTAGAGCACCCGGTGCCCTTTTGAAGATCACATTCGCCGTATTCGAGGTCGTTGGCGCCCTCCAGTAGACGCTGACGCCCATCTGAATGGAGACTTCAGTCGCCCCGCCCCATTCAAGATCGATAGCGCCCCCGCCCCCCGAAACCACTGACACTAGGTAATTATTTGACAATGGGGCTTTCTCATCGACACCAAAGGCCCTTTTCAAAATGCAGCAGCCAGGCGGCGCCGAGCTGGGCTAGGATGTGCCAAGCGTCTCTTATAAGGCAGCCTCGTTAGTGCCACCCCTCGTTGCGATACCGCCCCTTCACCGTACAATGCCACCCCTCAATTCAAGTGGTGTACCTCAGCGCAGTGCCACCCATTATTGCGATGCCGCCCCCGCCAAGCAATGCGGTGCCGCCCCTAGCTCACGCGTTTTTTTTTTTTATTGAACGTGTTGGGGGTGTTTGAGCACCCACTTCTAACTCAGCTTGTGGGTCACGTCGAGACACGCAGAAGGCGGCGTTCGAAAGAGCGTCGAAAACTATTACAAAACTACTTAGATCATTTTTAAGGTTAGGTCGAACTGGTCGAAGGTCAGGTCACCGGAGACAACCGAAAATCAAATTTCGCCGATTTTGACATTTTTCGACAAGGCGGCGCATAAGTCAGGATCAAAGAGATTGAGCTACAGCGCCGCAGCAAAGCGCATTCGATAGCTCTTTTTATGCTCTTTCTTATACGTTATCTCAGATTTTACCTAAGAAAAACGTCTTAGCCTCAAAATATACGTTTTCGTGGAGGGTGTTTATCTGTAATAACTTTTGGCTTAGACCTGCACGAGATTAGTTTAACTGGCATCGTGTTCTATTTTTCGAGACAAGGCAAATGAACCAGAATTTGGCATTAACCTTCCAGGCGGTGGGGGGGCATGTTTTTGCCCCCCTTTAGTTTTTTCGATATATCTCCAGAACCGCTGCGCCGATCGTCACCAAACTTTCAGTACCCTCCCGTGAATAGCTATTGCACATTGTGACTAATAATTTATCCAAAGGCTATGACATGTTGGCCGCTAATGACGTCAGAGTGACGTCATTTTTGCCATTTTCTACCCAAAAAAAGGTTTCGCGGGAAGAGCTGTCAGGCCTACAGCTTTAGAGATACAGAAAAAATGTTTCAAACATTAAAGATGTAGAATTAAAAGGGCTACAAAACGGCTACCTTTATTTTTAAAATTTTTGGATTTTGACCCCTAAAAATCAAAAATAGTTTTTTTTTATATAATAGCCGAAAAATCAAACAAAATTTTTTAAATATAAAAAACGGAATATATGTGACAGTCCCTACCGCCTTCTATCTACATACCAAATTTGAGATCGAAACCTCTTTTCTTGGCCAAGTTATAGCGAAAAACTGTTCAAAATTGATGACGTAACATTTTTCAAACTCGATTTTTGGCAATTATAGACCTCGTAGCGCAAATTAAAGACCACCATTAGACTCCCCGTGACGAGCTGCATCGAATCAATGACTATTTTATGCAAAACTATCATTTTAGACAGTTACATTTTAGACAGACACTAGCTTTTTGTCACTAGCTGACAATGGCGCCCCTCTCAAGGGAAAAAGTCGCCCCCTCGAGCACCATGGCCCCCCTTTCGCTGATTTCTGGCTACGCCACTGTCCAACGGTGACCCAAAACAGCAACATTTTTTAGTTTGACCTGACCTGGAAGGTCAATGACTGACCTGAGAACGTAAAACTGCGTATCATTGGATTTGTCTCTTCTCAAAGAATCTTTTTGGTCTCTACCGCTAAGCTCTATCTCCAACAGGAACGAAATGGCGCGGGGGGTGGCAACCACCCCCCCCCCCCCCATGTGCGTTCTAAGATGGGAAAATAGCATGAGCGGGCGAGGGTTAGCTGATCCTCAAGTACCTATGTGTTTGTCTCTTCCTTATTCTCGTTTGATAAATTCCATTAATCCTACATGTATCAAATTACCATACTAATCGCAGTACTCATCAGTGGCGAATCCCAGGGGGGAGGTCACATGGGTCATGACTTTGGGCCTGGGGTCACCACATGCCTGCCAGGAGCACCACAGGCCTGACAGCCGACAGGGGCACCACAGGCCCGCCAGGGGTACCACAGGCCTAGCAGGGCCACCACGGGCCCGTAAGTGGCACCACAGGCCTGTCAGGAGCACTATCGGCCTAGCAAAAGCACTACAGGTCTTCCAGGGGCACCACAGACCTGCCAGGGGCACCAGAGGCCTGCCAGGGGCACTATCGGCTTCACAGGGGAACCACCGGCCGCGCAAGGGCACCATGGGCCTGTCAAGGGCACCACAAGCCTGTCGTTGGCACTTTAGGATTGTCAGGGGCACCACAAACCTGTCAAGGGCACCTGCGTTCTAACAGGGGCACCACAGGCTCGCCAGGGGCACCACAGACCTGCCAAGGCCCAGGGACACCACAGGCCTAGCAAGGACACCACAGGCCTGTCAGGGGCACCACGGGCCTGTCAGGGCCCATGGGCACCAGCGGCCTAGCAGGGCACCAGTCATCACACGACTAACCAAAAATAAAGAAAATAAAAAACTGAAAGTAGGGCACCACCATAATTAAGTGGCCGAAATCCGTTGAGGTTTTAATTTTGGGTATAGGTAGGGGCACCACTTCGATTCATGACCCTCGCCTTGGAGTTTTCCCGAATCCGCCCCTAGTACTAATACATCAAATTTAAGGGGGGCACCTTGCTATTGGTGCCCCCTTGCAGAATTCAAGGGGGGCACGGTGCCCCGGTGCCCCCCCCGTTCCGCCGCCTATGTGTAGAGGCGACATGAAGGTCTCCGAGACGGGTACGTCTTGGTATTAAGTCAGCATGTAGGCCATTCAGGACGATTGAAGGTGTCCGTAGCCAGCCAGTCTGTAGCCAATGTCTGTCGCTAACTGGGCGAACAGTCAGAAAGTGACGCCGATTATCTGTCGGGAGTCAGTCACTGCAAGTTCATTCTCTTTCCAGTCGACCCTCAGGAGTGAGCCCAGTGGCCGAAACTGTGTGGCGCCAAAGCAGCCGTCAAAAAAGTCAAAGCTTTAGGAAGCTGATAACCAGGCTCTTCAGGATGTATTACCAGCTGTCTAAGACCACCCTTTCGTGGTACATAACTCAAGGTGTCTTAAGCTTTACCTACCAGAGGGCTCAAAACAGTCAAAAATGTAAGTGGCCAAACAAGAGTTTCGTTATGCCTGAGGCTGAAAAACTAGAGGGCTGAGGACATCAGTCAGGTCATCTGGACTAACTAGTCCACATTCGAGATGAAGCACCCATCCAAACCTGAAAACGGCCCCATAAGGACGAAGGAGGAGGTCTCCGTTTCGTCCCCTTATGTTCCTATGCAAACGGCCAGAGTCACTGTGTTGTGGGGTTACAGGCGTTCTGGCGTTGACCAAGATGCAAGTGGCAACCCAGAAACAGCTCTTTTGGAAGTAGGCTGCTTCACCACAAAGATATAGAAGAAGTCTCTGCTTTCTAACCTAACTCAAACCGCAAGTATGAACTCAATTTTGGAGGAGGAGAAACTGGCATCCGGGAGATCGTAGGCCCATCTTCAAGCAAGACGGACATCGGCGCACAGGCCAAGAAAAGCTCATACCTAAATGGTTCCAGGAGACTGTGGCAAGCGTCTGTCGCAAAATCACATGCCAGGCAACTCATCAGATCGAAATTTAATTTTAAAAAAATGTTGGGAATGCCGAAATTGTGGCTCGTCGATGCGAGGCGCTGCTCCAGCCTCCAGCGGCCGGCGGGTGGCGCGGAGGCCAAGCGGCGCCGGGTACCCGCAAATTGCAGGGGGCGGGGCTCTACAGAGCCCCCTCCCGTTTTTCGGCAATATCTTCTAAACCGTTTGACGGATCAACACGAAACTTGCGGTACCCTCAGCGGCATTAATTTGACACCTTGTGTTACATTTTCAACTTTCTATCTACCATAGTTTGGCCGAAAATGACGTCAGAGTGACGTCATGTCGGTAGATATTGATGCAAAATATTGAATTACGGCAAACGAGCTTAGCTTCAAAGATTCAATTTCTTTGCATAATTGGACTAGAAATACACGAAGCTATCAAACTGCTATCTCAAATTTTCGAAATTTTCAACATTTTGAAAAATATGCTTTTACAATTTCCAAAAAAAATCTTATTTTTCAAACAGTTTTTGATTTTTGCTATAAAAAAGTCGGGGTATATGTAATCGAACACACACTGATGAACTACTCTTGCAGGTTTTAGGCCAGTATCTTCAAAAATGGCCAAGTTATTTGCATTATTGTCAAAATATTACAACCAGTATAACGTCTTTTGGGGCGACTAACGGAGCGAGCGAGAGGGTGAGCCTTGCACGTGCGAAATTTTGACGGGGTACCTCCAGCTGACTTGTGCACGGCACCCTACTAACCGGTCTCTAACGATGTGCCAACTTTGAGCACAATCGACTCAGCCGTTTTCGAGATCTGGAAGCGGCACCCTGCACGTGCGCACGTGCAAAATGGGTCCCAACTAGCTTTTGCACGGCACCCTACTAACCGGTCCCTAACCATGCGCCAAATTTGAGCGCCATCGGTCCAGCCGTTCTCGAGATCTGGAATCGACACCTGCACGTGCGCACGTGCAGCAGCACCCCGATTCTGGCACATGGATATGCATTGCCTAGTAGGTGCCTACCTACATGCCAACTTTCAGCGCAATCGGTCAAGTAGTTACCGAGATATTGCAACAATTACAAAAGTGACACCTCTTCGTTTTGCACGTGGCACGTGCGTAAGGGGTCACCCACATGCATCGGGAATACTCCAATACTTGGTAGAAGGAATGAAGCTACCCTACAGAAATTACCGCGTGTAAATCGGTCAAGTGGTTGCTGAGATATAAGCGTCGCAGAATCGTGACCACGGCCGGCCGGCCGGCCGGCCGCTCATACTCAGAAATTTCCGTTAATCTAAGGAAAGAATACGCTCGCTTCGCTCGCTCAGTAACAATTTATTTTTCAAAACCATTTTTCAGTACGTTTTTGACATCGTACAGCAATATAAATGGCATCATCGTGTTCCTGAGCTCAAACTGCATCTGATTAACACCTTTTCTTGTTAAAAAAAAAAATCATTTTGAAAATTTGACTTTTTCTGACCTGAAAGTGACCTGACCTCCGGTAAATTCCGCTTTGACCTCAAAAGACACAGACGACATTGTTTTTGAAATCTACGAGTAAAATGAACCATAAAACATGCGTCACGTGACCGATACATGATATACAATTTTCGTGACCTATAGGATGACCTCGCCTGGACCTGAAAAATTCGAAGTAAAAGTTCGGTACCTAGCCTCAGGGTATCTAAGGCATATATCAAGGAGACAGGAGTGGGTAAACCAAAAATGAGCCTGATATGACTTGTCAGCCGGTGGAGAACCTGCCCCGGCCACCCCGGCCGTGGCCGGGTAACTTTTAGCATACCCCGGCGCGGCCGGGGTAACTTTTCCACTCTTGTAAATCCTAAAAAGCTGTCTCCATACAAGAAAAGAAAACTCTCGCTCTTCGAATGTTAACTTCCATGGGCGTACTATTGCAAATCAGGTAGACATTTATCATTTACTTAACTTGCCATAATCTCCAACCCTAGGACCCGCATGTGGTCGCCAATGCCAAGATTGCTCTCAAATCCTGTTCAGTTTCGAAAATTTGGCGCGCCTTTGGAGCACTTTTTCAAAACCACTGCTTGACCTCACTCCCTTCGACTGGCCTGCCACCAACCGCAACCATACCCGTTTATGAGCGTACCCGTCAGGGTGCTCATGAACACCGAGCGCCCGTCATGCTTCGAACTCGGACTGTTGTAACCGGGACGAGTGTTCTCGCCACGCGGAGTCCAACGCTCCAGCGATTGAGCTGCGAGACCGGAAACCGTCGATATTCCTGGATCGACTCCCTGTTTGTCTTATAAGAGCCGCCCAACATTGAAAAAGGCTGCGTCCGTGGATGTCAGTGACCCATTTAAGTGCTTTGGTTTGATCTTTGAATTTTCTTTGTAAAGCTTCTACGAGGTGAGTTGTCTTCTTTTTGTATCTATTTTGAGACACAATAAACAGCTGAAAACGCAACATTTACTCAAAATGGCATATCATATGAGGTATGGTGTGAAATTGCAGGTTTCAGTAAAGAAAAATAACTTAAAAGGAACTTGCTTTTCAATCATTCCCAAAATGTTATGAATAATACGATGTCGGCATAGGCGGCGGAATGGGAAGGGCACCGGGGCACCGTGCCCCCCTTTGATTATGGCATTTTAACATTAGCCCTATGGGCATTGCATGGAAAGAATGGGACCAAAAGTCGGCAGTGCCCCCCTTGCTTGAGGGTGTTCCGCCGCTACTGAAAGTCGGATACAACGCTCATCCTTGAACAATTAACAAACACAACATCCATTGTTCCATTTCCAAGGGTCAGAATCAGGGCTGCGGAGTCGGATTCGGAGTCGGTCGGAGTTGGCAGTTTTGCCCGGAGTCTGAGTCAGAGCTGGAGTCGCTAAAATCTTACCGACTCCGACTCCGGAGTTGGAGCTAAAACTGTCAAAGTCATGCCTTGCACCTGGTTGCTTGACGATTTTTCTTTCGTTGACCTTTCAAAATCAGGTTTTGTTGAATGGAAGGACATACCCCTGTTTTGGACCAGCGTTTTTATTGAAAAAAGCTGAAGAATGCTGCTGCGTCAAAACCTGTTTTTATTTTGCATGCTATTTCAAAAGAACTCACTTGCAGTACAAGGATTGGAGCGCGCAAAACTTCGTTTCAGGCAAGGTAAAAAATATCCAGCCTAAAATCTGATTTCATTATGTGGACTTAATGAGCAATGCCTGGAGTCGGAACTGGCGTCGGAGATGGAGTTGGAGTCGATTTTTGAACCCGGAGTCGGGGTCGGAGTCGGAGTCACCTTAACACTCGCACCGACGGGGGTCTGCGCCAACTTCGTACCGACGGGGGGGGGGGGGGGCGGATGACCGCCCCCCCCCCCTGAGATCTCGAGAACGAAGCAAGATAGCGACAAGCGGTAAACGGCATCGGATACGCACGGACAAGGTCTACAATTTTTACAAAGGTCATTTTCAGGTCAGGTCAAAGATGACGTCACAGGGGTCAAAAAAGTCAAAATGGCGGCGCTAGATATGGAGAGAGTTTTTCTCGAATAACTTTCGAATTGGTCAAGATAGGAACAAACTAAGGGCAGCATCGTGATCCTCTCGTCAATCCGCATCGAATGATATATATGTTGACCTCGAAAGGTCAAGGTCAAAGTTTGACCTCAGGTCACGTGACCTCGAGGTCATCATGTATATCATTCGATGCGTCTTGACGAGCTTAACACAATGAGACCATCCGCGCGGCTGTATCTTGTTCCTGTACGGAGTTATTGGCAAAAAACCTTTGGTGACCTTTGATGACGTCACATGACCTTACAGCTGCCCAAGAGCAAAACTGACATCAAGGTAGTGAAGGCTGATCGTATATGAAGTCATGTATGGTATATGGGGCCATTCCGACCCGTTTTAGTGGTAAAACAGGGAGTTGATTTTTCCCCCATTGACTTATAATGGGGAGGTCGAGAATTTGACCTGACCTTAGGTCACCGACATCAAAATTCCGAGATATACAAATTGTAGCTACTAATGACCTTATAGCATCCTGCGACTTTCAAAGGCCTCCGACATCTACTGTAGCTCTGGCACGGTGACAAAGCTGCAAAAAAGTGACTTGAGGTTGGGTCATTCAAAGTGACCTGGTGACCTGACCTTTAAAGTTAGGAGGTTCAAACTGGCACACCATGTGTAAAATTGATGAGAGAATAGTCGTACCAAATTTATGCGCCACGGTTTTCCCGCTATTTCCAAAAAACCTCAGGGGGGCGGATATCCGCCCCCCCCCCCTGTCGGTGCGCGTGTTAAAATCTATTGACTCCGCACTCCGCAGCCCTGGTCAGAATACCTAGCCCTGGCTGCTTATGACGTTCGTTGACAACAACGTGAGCATATCGTCTTTCCGACTATCGGTCGCCGGCCGGGGTAACTTTTTCAAACATTCTCCACCCATGGTCAGAGCCTAAATTGTGAACAAGCAAAAATGCCGATAATTTTTTATATGAACTGACCTGTGACGTCATCGGTGACCTCGAGGTCAATGAAAATAGGTTATGCTCGACAGTTTTTCCGGGGCTATCAGATGCCGTTTGAATTTTGACGATCGGCCAAGTAGTTTCGGAGATAGGAGCTGCCCCCTCAGTCACTCGCGTTATGGAAAATACCCCAGTCAAGCGCGGGGGATGCTTTCCGATTCCCGGATGAAAAGTCAAAACGTTAAAAGTAAACGGATAAAAAGTCAAAGGACATTAAGTCAACAGACAGAAAGTCAACACCGCAAGAAGTCAAAGGACAAAATGTCAAATGAACAAAAAGTCAACCTGCCAAAAAGTCAACACGCCAGAAGTCAACAAGCTAAAAGTCAACACGCAAGAAGTCAAAAGACATAATGTCAAAGAGACAAAAAGCCGACATGTCAAAAAGTCAACGCGCTAAAAGTCAACACGCTAAAAGTCAACACGCATAAAGTCAACACGCAAAATGTCAACGCGCAAAAAGTCAACACGCAAAAAGTCAAGACGCTAAAAGTCAACACGCCTAAAAGTCAACACGCTAAAAGTCAACACGCGAAAGGTCAACATGCTAAAAGTCAACACGCTAAAAGTCAACATGCTTAACCCTAGAACGCCTGGGGGGGGGGTTGTATCAACCCCCCCCCCCCCCCTGAGGTTTTTCGAAGTGCACGCTAAACGGCTTGTCGTAGCGGGCTGAAATTTTCAATACCCTCTGGGGCAACCTTTGCGCATCTTTTGCCGAAAAAAAATTGATCGGGTCATGTCAGGTCACGGAGTTATGACGTCATAAGAGGTACAGCCTCCGGCCGACAGTTACCAAACGTGTGCGCCGAATCCCTAGGTTTTCTGCCGGTGATACCCACATTGTTTGATGGATCATGATGAAACTTCCCATGCATGTTGGGGCAAGCATTGGCTATCGTGTGGTCCAAGAAAATTGACCGGGTCAGGTCAGGTCACGGAGCTATGACGTCACAAGAGGAACAGCGTCCGGTACTATTTTTGAAAAGCGCCCGAACCACTATTTTGCTAATTCTTGTCACCTCAATGGGAATATGCAGCAATATTAGCTTCTATAGGGAGCAAATGGACCTCCCAAATCCAAAAATACAATCAGATTTCAAAAATTTAAATTTTGATTTTTCGAATTTCTGCCGCCGACTGTGACCTTGCCGACTTCCGGCGCTCCCAACGCGCCATTTTTAGAGCTAGGGAAACGAAATACATACCAAACGATAGAGAATTGATCAAGGAACACGATAGTGAAGGTTTCAAGTCGATATCTCCCACCGTTTTGCCGCAATCGCCGCGGAAAGTTGAAAAAGTTTGATTTTTTCGGAAAATTTGACCTTTGACCGGTCATAAGTAGGTCAAATGTTGACCTAGGACCAAAAAATATACCACCAATCGCGAGATCTCGTTGAGAGCAATCCGTTGGTTTTTTCCGCTAAGCTCTACGACCTTCCGTTTCGAAACGCCAGGGGGGGGGGGTCGTAACAACCCCCCCCCCCCCTGGTCGTTCGTGTTATGAGAAATGGCCTGGTCGTGCGAGGGTTAAAAGTCAACACGCTAAAAGTCAACACACAAAAAGTCAACAAGCAAACACGGTCGTTCAATAAGTAAGGTAAAATGTGCTATAGCTCATTAACCTTAACAAGTTAAACAAAATAAAATATGTCATCTGAATCTACGAAAAATTTGCTATACAACGTATCCAACCGTTTTTAGGAGGTTGAAAACTTGTCTGAACATGGTCGGTATGAAAACATTGATGCAGCACCGTTCCGTTTGGGGAGTGCCGTTTTGTCAGGTGAGCCTCGAGTTCATCTCAAAACCGGCGTCGGCAGCAAATTGTACCCTGATGACGCCATATGGCCATTAACAATGCTTAGTGGTGGGCAGTGGGTAGTGATACGGCAGTGTAAGAGACAAAATTCTACGGCAGGCAGACCTATGCTTGCAGGCCCCTTTCGATCTGTCACAATCCGTTAAGTCAGCGAGCTGATGATGGAGACCCAAAGCATCCGCGTGACTGACTTCATTTACGGTGTGAAGTGTTATGTCAAATCAGCTACAGGTGTCATCAGATACGCTATATATTTTCAAGGTCTGCCTGAGATGGATACCAAAAGAGCTCATTCAAAAACAGAAGGATGCCAGACTAGGCATCAGTGTGGGAGCGGCTTTGCTCTGTCAGTACAGGAATGCTGGAGTATAGCCCTGATCTGGCGCCGTCCAGCTTCTATCTGTTTGGATCGCCGGAAGACGTTCTGTTTCTGGGAATAACTTTTACGGATGTGGCAATCAGGAAAATAAAAAGACGTGGTAAAAACATCAATAAGGAGTTTTCCGAGCGGTATTTCAATGCTCAGTGGAGTGTTGAGATAAGCACGTGCGCCTGAACGGTGATTGGAACTTGGAAGTAGGTGCGAGTTCTGAAGGCTGGGGTGGTTGACCGATGGGACCTGTTACCAAATGCTTATAGCCATTTTGAAGACAATATTTCAGTTAGCATATGTTGCAAGTTTCATGTCGTTACACAAAAGGTGGACTGAAATAAATGCGATTTTACCTTACTTATTGAACGACCTAGTAGTTAATAGGTGCGCGAAAAGTTGATGCGCAAAATGTAGTCAACAGCAAAAAGTAGTCTTTAACAGCAGTCGTTAACTAAGTCGGTACAAGTACGCCGCAGCCCGCGTCTGCGGTCGGCGACAGACCCGCGCCGGGCCACCTGATCCCCGGCCGCCGCCCGCTGGGCGCCGGCTGCACCGCATAGCACGTCTCGGCGCGTCCCCGTGCGTGCCTCGACACTACCGATAAGAACGCTCCTACCTATTTTTACTGTGCTTTTAACCCTCGCCGGACCTATTGGTTTTCTACATACGCGCCGGCCGAGGGGGGGGGGGGCGGGTACGACCCCCCCCCTCGCCGTTTCGCCCCTGGTGGAGCTAGCGCGTCGCGGAAAAAACGAGCGTGTGCGCCGTTACGAGACGCAGAGATTGGTACCCGATTTTAAGGTCCTAGGTCAACCGGTGACCTCTGAGGTCAGGTCAAGTGCCCCAGGGTACGGTTCAGTTTTTGGTGAATAACTTCGCAAAAAACGGCCGCAGAGCCGCGATTTTGGCAGCATCGTGTTCGCCTTGCTCAGGCGCGTCGAATGATATACTTTTTGTCCGGGTCAGGTCAACTTGGGGTGTTGACCTCAGGTCAAGGTCAGGTCAGCACCCCCAGGTCACGAAGTTGGTCGAAAGAGGTCATGTCGCATATCATTCGATTCGGCAGGTCTTCCTGAGTCCATTGGTGGCTTTCTCGACTCGCTAGCTCAATTTGATCAAGAGTTATTGACGAAAAACTAATATGACCTTGATGACGTCATAAATGACGTCACGCAAGGTCAACATTGCAAAAGTGACGCATCTAACCTTGCAAGGAGTGCATCAAATCACGATTCTGTGTGCTTGAGATAGTTGGAGATCGTTCCCGGCGCCAGAATAGCAGTTTTCATTTTTCCCCATTGACTTATAATGGTGAGGTCACGAAAATGACCTGACCTCATATGACCTTTAGGAAAAATCCGAGATATACAAGCTGTGAGACTCATAATGGATACTAGATCCTGCAAGTTTCATTTCCCTGTGACATCTCCTCTGGCAGTGAGGGCGTTGCGAAGTTGCGACATCTGAAGATCGTGCAGAGGTTCACTTATGACGTCATAGGTCAGTGACCTGACCTGACCCAAAAATGCGGTTGGTGTCAAAAGATGCGGCTTGGATCAAAGGTCAGGTATGCCAAGTTTCAGCTCTCTATCGCCAGCGTGTTCGGAGCTATTGCGAAAAAACCCTATGGGGGGGGCGGCACCCGCCCCCCCCCCCTCGGCCGGCGAGGGTTAAAAGTATATTGGGAATGTGAACTTATCTATATAAAGTTGGCGTACTGTGCCTGCTGGTGGCGGGGGGGGGGCAGTTCCGATAAGGAGACGTAGGGCGGAGGCGAAGATGAAGGAGAGGGACAGTAACTGGTGGCCACAATGCGCTATACTTGTCACCTCTCTTTGGACGTCACATGTCCGAGGTCATAAAAAATTGTGTTTTTAGCAATCGCATCTCGATAACTTAATTGACCTATACATTTCGATGAAAATTGGTCACCTTAATTGTATGTAGTCCGTACCTTTCGATGAAAATTGGTCATCTTAATTGTATGCAGTCCCTGAATATTAACAGGATGTTGTCTGTTGATGCTGATATGAGCGTTCCTTTCAAGGCAGGACAATCCGACAATCACACAATTGCCTCTCGTTCCAACTTCTACCTATCTAAAAGAAACGACGCGCTTTACTATTGTACCAATTGTACCATACAATACGCTTGAACTATAATAAAAGTGTGAAATCGCTTATAGAACCCGTGACGGAATCAATTGATGAGAAACGTCTCCCTACACAATATAGGAAATTTGAACAAGCGAACCTTTCGTATCGATAACATTCCGGGTTACTATATTTGTTGAAATAATTCCAGTAAACTGCGTCTGGGACAGCCAGTTGTCTCGAAGGATCATGTAACGCTGCCTCATGACAACCTTACGATGCGAGCGAGCTCCCACCTAGCACGTAAGTGTCAACGGATGTGTGTCAGATTTCAGCCAAGCATGCCCGTGTGACCAGCTGAGTCGCGGTTGCGGGCCATGGGAATCCCCATCAGTCGCGCAATGGAGGCAGTCTCGCTTCAATGTCCAATGATGCAGGTTATATTGTGCAGCATCCTGCTTAATTGTGTACAGCTGTTTGTAAATGTTATCTCATGTATGTAATGATCCTGATGATCCAGGTGTCATTGACTTTGTCTCTTTGAATTGTCCTTTTGAGTTTTTGGATTTTGGCTTTTTTTTCCTTTGGATTTTTCGTAATTTGACTTTATGTCCTGTTGACTTTTCGTCTTTTGACCTTTGTCCTCTTCACATTTTGTCCTTTTGACTTTTTGTCCCTTTGATTTTTTGTCCTTTTGACTTTTTGGACTTTGACTATATGTCTTTTTGACTTTTTGACCTTTTGACTTTTTATTTTGACTTCATGCCCGGTTGACTTGTTGTTTTTTGACTTTTTGTCCTTTTGACTTTCTGTCCTTTTGGTTTTTTGGATTTTGAGTTTATGTCCTGTTCACTTTTTGTCTTTCGACTTTTGTCCTTTTTACTTTTTGGCAATTTGATTTTTTGCCGTTTTTACTTTTTGTCTTTAGACCTTATGTCCATTTGACTTTTTGTCTTTTGACTTATATGCTAGTTGACTTTGTGTTCATTGACTTTTTGGCAATTTCACTTTTTATCTTTTGACGTTTTATCCTTTTTGACTTTTTGCCTTTTGACTTTCCTCTTTGTTGACCTTTTACCTGTTGACTTTTAAGATTTTTGACTTCTTGCTTTTGACGTAATGTCTGTTGACTAATCATCCTTTTACCTTTTATCATTTGACTTTTTGTCCGGAACCCATGCTTTCCAGGTATCAAATAGGTTCCACCGCGAAAGTCCCGTCGTGAAAACGGCCGATGTGTACCAAACTTGTACCAGATAAACGTCGTGGAAACGGCTATTGACGTTAACACTAAAAGAAATCAACTCAACATGGGTCAGCCAAACATGCAGAACAAACAACCAAGATTTACTGAAAATGGTGGGAACAAAGAAAAAATGTGCTGGGCGCAACGAGGTTCACCCGCAGCCACCGCGCGCAGCACTGCACCAGCTCCCAGGGGGAGTCCCCCGCGTCCGCGGTAACTGCGCAGAACGGCACCGGCTCTCAGGGGGGAGTCCCCCGCGTCCGCGGTAACTGCGCAGAGTTGCACCAGCTCTCCCAGGGTGCTCCCGTCTGCCGCCCGTGCAGTGTGGCCCCAGTCCCCACCGTCGGCCCGGCTGGCCGCTCTCCCAGCGGTGGACACCTGGCGCGTCCCAATCCCGCTCTCACGATAAACAGACATGGCAGAGGTGCATGCTGTTGATATTGCAGTTGTGGCGCATTCGTCGGCATCCTGATGGGCAGGTTTTGAAATTGAGCGATCCAGAATGGCGACGATGGACGCCGCAGACGGAAAAGGTACATATACAAAAAGGTTATCTTATTTAACCCGCGCCCTGCTGGTGTTTGAACACCCCCCTGTGGTGTTTGGCAAACCTTATCATACATCAATTCTACACATGTAAAAATTTCAGACCAAGGTCATTCAAGGTCAGGTCACCAGGTCACTTGAAGTGACCCCACCTCATAAAAAGTTTCAATGTCTGCCATAGGTAAGTACACCGAGTGACCGATCGCTTTGAAACTTTCAGCGGTTGCTAAGAGCAATCGTATGTACAAAATTTTTATCTCAGAATTTTGATATCGATGACCTAAGGTCAGGTCAATTTTGCGACCTTCCCATTAGTCAATGAGTGAAAGTTGAAAGGCGCCTTTTTTGGACGAAAGCCATTATAAACACTCCCAAACACTGAATAACAAGTAACTAAGACACACTGAACATGAAAATGGTATCCGTGACCTCTGTTTATGCCCCTGAGGTCATCTCAGGTCACGGCCGGTATCTAACAGTTTTTCGCGAATACCTTTTGATAGAGGCGTGCTAGAGCGATAAAAACGCCTTGGATGTGTTCAGCTCGACGATACGGATCAACTTATATGCAAGATGACCCTTTCCGGTCAGGTCATGACCTTGACCTGAGGTCAAATTTTCAAGTTGACCTTTCAAGGTCAAGTCACAGTTCATTCGATGCGTCTTGACGAGAGGAACACGATGCAGGTAAAAATAAGCTCGTGCAAGGCTCGGGTCAAAAGTTGTTGCAGAAAAACTGTTTTCGAAAAAAAATCGGCTATTTTGGCAGCTTTTGCCACCTGCAGGCAAAACCGTTGACGATAAGTCAAATCTGAGATAATTACCCAGAAAGGGTGTTAATAGGGCTATCGAATGCGCTTCTCCGCGGCGCTGTAGCTCTATTGGTTCCCGAGTTATGCGTTGGCTTCTTAGAAATTGTCGATATTCGACCTGAAAATCGGCGAAATTTTGCCTTCAATGACCTCTGGTGACCTTTCACCTGACCAAAAAAGTGACCGGGATGATTTCGTCATTATTTTTGGCGTTCTTTTGAACGCCGCCTTCCGCGTATCGCTACGTGGCCCAGGACCCGAGTTAGAAGGGGGTGTTCAAACACCCCCCCCCCCCTCCAGCAGGGCGTGGAAATCCAGGGGCCGTATTCCCGTCGACTTCGTAAGCCAATTTTCTTTCTTAAGTATAATTTGGTATTCACGTCGACACTTTTAAAGTTTTTATCAACGGAGTTCACGTGAATAAAAAAAATTACTTAAGAAGTAGGTCAAACTTAAGAAAATTCTTACGAAAATGATCGACGTGAATACGGCCCCAGGACTCCCAGCCGGGCGCGGGTTAAAAAAATCGTGAAATTTATTGAATGTCGCTTCTATTTGCGTTGCAGTGAAATTTAACCAGCGCCCCCCCCCCCCCGTTTTTCTGCCATATCTTTTTGCCTACCCAGTACTCGCTGAAGGTATCAACACGAAACTTTAACCCGCGCCCCACTAGGGGTCCTGGATTTCCACGCCCTGCTGGGGGGGGGTGAACACCCCTCCCATTAACTAACTCGGCTCCTGAGCCACGTAGCGATACGCAGGAAAGGCGGCGTTGGAGAGAACGTAGAAAATAATGACTAAAGTACTTGGGTCTTATAATAAAGGCCGATATGACTTGTTATAATATAATAAGTCATATTAGCCGTTTTCACGACGGAACTTTCGCAGAGGAACTTATTTGATACCTGAAAAGTACCTACTCTTTGAGGCCTTAACATCCCTCAAACTGAAATATTTTATGTTCAAAATAATTTTAGAAGTTTAAATCCGTTCATTCTTTGCCCTCAAATCACTTATTTATTTACAAACACAGCAATTTTCGGTTCTAGTAGCCCACCTTTCGACTATGAGGTATCAAATCAGCGTGGCAACTTGCTCCCTCTTTGCTCCCTCGGGTATCTAATTCCGGAATTCTTAAAAACAATGAAAGTATTTATCGAGTTCTCTTTTATACCTATTCAGTTATGTTTTAATGGTGATTAAAATATGGCAAATTTTTTAATTACATTTCACATAAGAAAAACACGCAAAACAATGAAACAAAAATAACTACGGTGGAAATAACCAATCAGCACCTCAGTAGGATATGACGTCATACAAGAATGGTGTTGAAGGCCGTTTGCAGTCCCGGCCGGTAGGTCACGTGACCGCCGGGAGCCTCGGGTCACGCGGCGGTCGGGAGTCGGACGCGGGACGTGGTCGCGGGTGGACGCGCGGGGCATCATGCTTCGCTTTGCTTGCTTTGTCAACTTAATATAACTTACGATCGCATACCAGTTGGTGACATACCAGGGAAATAAGCTAAAATTAGAGCGCTCTATTTATTGCTCCTGCCCCATGTTGAAGAGATACCCCTAAAAGCGTGATCTTTTATCGGCCCTTACGCAGCAAGGCAGCATTTCTCAGACCGGTGGATGGTATCAATAGAAAGAGAATGCGTCAAAGATCAACATAAATTAATTAAAATAACATTAAAATGTTAATTAAGCGTGGAAATTAGTCCCAAACATAAGCTAATTATTGCTCCTACCTCGGCGACGGCGCTCCCCGCAGTCAGCGGAGAAGCTAAAATAAAAGCCACCATCCTCCTCCGTAAGTCAATTTTGGAGCGGCCGAGTGGGCCGATGCGGGGCCACCAAACTGAGATAAGACGTGGCTAGCAATTGCAAACCGCCATAGAAATCAATATCTTTAGACGTACAATATGGGATGATTACTCTGAAGCTGGAGTGAAAGCATGAGTAGATTGCAAGAAACGAAATGCATTGATTGGTTGAATTATGCACAATAGGCACAGCTCAATAGATGAAGCCATTTCTATGGTGTTGACATTTGACATAACCCTTCCTCTCCTCACCTATGACCTGAGTACATTGGCAGTTGCCGGCATAGTTTTTTAGCACGAATGTAATTCGCCATCGGACCGCAATGCATGTTGCTAGGCTGCTGCAATTACAACGAACATACGAATACTGCCTTCATTTGTAGACGTTTGTTTTAAGGCGGTCTTTGACGTACAAGGGGGCATACCTGTCGACAACTTGAGTTTCTCCGAATTTCAAAAACTCCCAGAATTTCAATTCCTAATGCACTGTTGTAGGTACAGCTATGTTCGCAAGTTTTCGTTTCCTCCTGTTCTAAAAAGGATGATATTTGTCGACTTCTTGTGTCGCTGATAGGAGGGGGCGTTTAATAATTAGGCCCAACGCTTTCTGCATCCGCGAGTACCTTCAAAAGGGAACAACAGTTTCCATTTATTACACTATGGGACATGTGACAAAATGACCACTGGAACACGCATGAAACGGAACTCATATTCCTAAAATGTCTACAATCACTTCTTTTCTGACACTATTAGCAAATACCGTCTCAAGTTAGGTGGTTGACAGACAGTCAATGGAGATCTGAGGAGACTGAGTGATGCCAATTCACCACTTAACTGATAATGAAGGCCGAGGGGAGAGAAGCATGCAGCATGCGCAACTGACAACTTGACAAGTGACAAAACACTACCACTATTGCGCAGTGCACAACAAATTACAGCAGCCAGCCCAAAAAATGCTTTTGGTGGCTAATTGCAAAACAAGTCACTAATAAATGTCTTAGTTGCAGCTGAACACTGCACAATGATCACGCTGTTCACGCATTGAGTGAGATGCCACAGGTGGTTTGAATCACACTTTGGTACAACTGCAAATCTGAATTGTTGTCATGAGGTTCATGCCTCCATGATCACCAGCATTTTGGTTGTGGTTGGCATAACACTTGTAGTCTGCAGCGTTCCACATGAACTGCAAACACCTCATCTGGTGGTCTTCATGTTGCTCAACTTCTTCAGGAGGCAAATGCCGACCACCCAGCGGAAGCATGGTCCTGCAGAAAAGAAAGGTAATGCATAAGGTACAAACATTATCTGCTGAAACAGCCCCTCTTGTTGGCTGTTATTAAACGTTTAACATAACATAACATGTATTCCATGTTTATTACATTTGTTGAAGTAAAATACTGCCGGCTATTTCAAAACCAGAAAATGAAATTATAATGTGGCATAATTTACATGCTCAGCTATTAGTATCAAATAATAAATCAATTTAAAGTTTGGCATATTCTATAAAACACATTCATAGAATATTCTACTTCACGTCAGTCGTCACAAGGACTCACAATCTTTCTGTTGGGTGTTTGATGCATTAACTAAGTTTGTCTTAGGTTTTATTATTGCAAAAAGTTCATATTGCATTTTTTGTATCAAAATACTGCCAGCAATAACAAAACAAGAACATGAAATGTCAATGAGCCAGCCGCCTTTCCTAAAAATGGGTTACTTTGAAAAGAATTTTAGTTTCTTTTAAGGAAAAGGAGAAATGATTATCAGGTAATTATCAGAAAACCACTCAACCAGCAAGTGGCTGGGTGGTTTCACAGCAAACATCAAGCCAAAACATATGCTTACATTTATCTAACAATTGAGCCATTTGACTACTACAAGGATATGTGAGCAAAATACGAATCCAATTGTCCAATGTTGACTTCCTTGCAAAGTTTATGCCTTATTTTATGAAAATGTGTCACTAGAATATGATATTTATCATCAATTATTATTAAATTTACGATTTATTTCGATGGAAACGCACATCTAGTCCCGCGCCATTTTCGTCGACGATGAATATGATAGTGTTTCATGAAGAGATAAGGGGTTTCAATGGTCTTTCAAAGCAATAATTTGATGCAAAAATTGGTAGGAAATAATATAAAGCTGGTTCCAATGGCCATCAACCATTTAAAACACCGAAAATACTCACAACTCCGTCCCGACGACCACCCAGCACCGCGCACGCCACACTACTGGCAAAATGCCAAAACTGCTGTCACAGCAGAAATGATTTTTTTTCTCGATTTCAATTGTGGAATTATTTATTAAACAGAAGATGATCTTTCCGAAAAACCGACTGATTTCATACACAGATGCATGGAAAATAAAAAAAATCCCGGTAAGTTTATTTGTATTGTTTTGCCGATTTTGACATGCTCCTAGTTTGCAGCCATATTTCGATATGTTCTACAGGGAGTTCAGAATTATTTCAGGACCAATCTTTTCCTCGTTCATTTTTCCGTCGATCATAAAATTTTTAAAGCGGAACAATTAGTTTCCAGGCGGTCCGAGCGGTTTTCGTGAGAAGGGTGCAAAAATCGGCGTCATTTTTAGAGCCTCGACACCAGCTCAACACAGGGCCCTATGGGAGACGGTGAAGTAGCGGAAGCAATAAATAGAGCGCTCTAATATTAGCTTATTTCCCTGGTGTGTCACCGACTGATACGTGTGAAACCCAAACACTGCTCAGTGCCCTTAGAAATTGAGTTTTGGAAAGCTCAAGTCCCTATAGCTCCTCAGGTCGGCAACAGTTGAAGCCTCATCTGGACTAGTGAAAAAAGCGAGGGTAAGGAACCTTGTGTTGCTTTTTCTTTTACCGTTATAATTATCTCAAACCATCACAATTTTGAGTTGCCACATTGTCTGGTTCACTACATTCGTGTAAAACTTGGTGAAGGCTGGTGGCTCAAAGAAAGGTGAAGATATTTCTTTAAGTGCCTAATCCGTGAAATATCCCGGCTTTACAAATCTACACTTTTCATTTTTTCCACGATACATTTTTTAAAATTGTTAAAATTTATTCAACATTTGTTAAAAGGGGCTTTGGTTTTGTGTAAACTAGATCATAAAGTTTACTATAGTTTTGTGCAAAACCTGGTGGCTGAAGAAAATAGTAATTTTGCTAAAATGATGTGCGGAAATTTGTTGCTTTCCAATTTCCAAATCAAATTACTCATACCTATATTTCATTCAAAATTAGGAGGCATTATTACTGTTTTTTCTTGCAGCATGAACTGAGTTTGGATACAGTGCTCCGGAAACGTTGTGGAACTTTAAGCTAGCTAGAGCAGTTTCCATAAAAATTGTTTAGATAGTTGACATGGCATGTTGACAACGGTTTTGCTGTTTTTAAAAAAGTGAAAAATATTTTCCTGCATTAAACAGACAAGGCATGTTATTCTCATAAGTTATCGAATGTGTGTGCGTGTGTGTGTTTTTTTAAGCTGTCAATTGTAACTTCAGTTACTTACTAGAACATATTGCCCAGAATGCGTCACTGATCATGAGCTGGTATATCATATCATATGTAGCAAATACATAAATGGGAATAGTGTGTCATGAATTTTTGTGCATGCTTCTGGATCATCTGTAATTACATCAAAGGCTCGGCTCAAGAGTGTCCTGCCGACCAGCTTATGCCCAACCTTTTCTGTCCGCAGAACGTCTTCCGTCGCCTGCGACTCCCGCACGCCGTTTGCGCCCCGGCCGTCCGTACCGGTCTTCGCGCTGCGAGCCGCGCTGCTGGAGTTCGCGGCGGCGTCGTGGAGCTCCCATCGGGACAACGTGTGATGCCCGCGTCGAGCTTATAAGCCGTGAGCTTCGATTGGCGGCTCACGCGGTCACCAGCTGTATGTACAGCCTCGGCCCCGACGACCCCGCTAATGGCCGAGACCGGCATACCCCCTGCATGGGTCCGCTGTCCGGCGCAGCGCTGGCCGCCCGCATGTCACGTTTGGCTGCATCGCTGCCCAGCGGGAGCGCGCTCCACGCTGCGGTAGAGGTACACGTTGCGACCCAACTGAGGACCGCAACCGGATGGTGAGACGTCGGCCTCTGCGCCCTTGCCGGGGTAGGCGTGACCGACGTCACAGTGGAGGAACACCCAAACAAGACCAGCCCACCGTCGGAGCAGCATGGAAATATCATGTTCTGCCTGGACGTCGGACCCGGCGGCCGCAGAGCACCTGCACACGTGCGGAGAGGGGCGCTGGAGGCGCGGCTTCTGACATCCCGCGGCGCGGCTGCTGGCAATACCTGACAAGGGCGGCAATGGAGGCGGTTGGGAACAGCTGCAGCAATGGTGATGGCGGTGATGGCGACATGGCGGTTTGGGACTTCATCTCAGCGCGGCCACCGCCCAGGCGCCGCTGCGCCCGGCTGCTCAGCCACCTACCGGATGGCGGGGTGGCCCTTACGGCCCTCACGCCCGTTCGGTCTGCGGCCACGTTCTGGGGTGGCGGTCGCGGGGTTAGCGGCGTTGGACTTCGTCCTTTATCCAGACTGCACCGTACCATCTGAACGGATGGATCTGCCAAGAAAGATGACATCCAAGGCGGCTATGAGGCGATCACAAAGCTTCAGCAAGAGCTTCTCCTTCATGGGGCCGGCCGGCCGTTAAGTCGCAACACCGGCTGCCGAGTGCCAACAGCTGCGTGCGCTGGCGCCGACGCGTTGTGGGCCGCGCTGCTGACGCTCAAGCTGCGATATCAACCATCTATGAATAAGTGGCAGCAGTGGCGGCTTGTCAGTTGTTAACGTGCCTTTGCAGACGTTGTGAATAGCCCGCGTTGGAATCGCATGGTTGGCAACACCACGCAAGCTAAAATGGGCTTCCTTGATGAACCTACTTTTTAAGCATTGTAGCCTTTGTAATTTTTGATGTTTTGCTGTAGGTATTATTTTCTACATATACAGGGTGTCCCAAAAGTTCGTTCTCACATTATGTTTGCATGTGAAACAGAGTACATTGCGTTTTGATATGTTTATGACCCCTCAATGTGCTCCCCATTTAATAGGCAAACACATGAATACATGCAGCGGCATGCCAACCGGCATGTTTGGCTGCATAGCAGGCTTTAAGTTAACCCAGACTGACTTGACATGCGCCGTGAGCTCCTCGAGGCTGGAACAGCGCTACGCTTCGACGAGCCTCAATTTCAGCATAACCAACAAATTTTTATGAAATTTTGATCCGATGAAGTGCCTGGCATGTGATCTTGCCACAAACGCCTGTCACAGTCTCCTTGCACCGCTTTTAAGCTTTGCTTGACATGTGCACTGATGCACTGTCTTCCCTGAAGATGGGCCTACGACCTCCCGGATGCCATTTTCTCCTCTATAAATGTGTTCATACTCGCGGTTCGAGTTCAGCTTGAGGGCTGAAAATCCTCCTAGATGTTCTTGGAAAAGCACTCTGCTTCCCAAAACTGTTTCTGGGTTGCCACTTGCAGCTTGGTCAACTCCAGAAAGCCTATAATCCCACAACACAGTGACCCTGGCCTTTTGCATAGGAGCATAACGGGACGAAACGGAGGCCTCCTCCTTCGCCCTTATGGGGTTGTTTTCGGGTTTGGACGGGTGTTTCATCTCGAACGTGGACTAGTTAGTCCAGATGACCTGGTTGATGTCATCAGCCCTCTAGTTTTGTTTAGCCTAAGGCATAACGAAACTCATGTTTGGCCATTTTAAGACGTTTTTGACTGTTTTGTGCCCTCCGGTAAGCAAAGCTTAAGTCACCTTGAGTTATGTACCCCGAAAGAACACTCTTAAACAGCTGGTAATCCATCCTGAAAAGTCTGCTTACCAACTTTCTAACCCGTTGACCTTTTTGATGGCCACTTTGGCGCCACACAGTTTTGGCCACTTGACTCACTCCTGAGGGCTGACTGGAAAGAGGATAAACTTGCAGTGATTGACTCCCGACAAATCATCGGCGTCACTTGCTGACTGTGCGTCCAGTTAGCGATGGACATTGGCTGCAGACTGGTAGGCCTCAATCACCCTCAATCGTCGCGAATGGTCACGTGGTGACTAAATACTGAGACGTACCCGTATCAGAGACCTCTATGTTGCGGCGTTAGCCGTCTCTGTAGGAAGCGGGCTCTCTAGCAAAAACTATTTTGTCTACAGAAATTAGCTACTGTGGAGCATATTTCTACTAGCCATGGCAACCACGTAAGCTCAATTACGAACCAATTTCAGCGTGCCTTTAAGCAAGAGAGCCTAAAAACGTGAAATTTAGGTGAGAACGAACTTTTGGGACACCCTGTATACTATATAGGCACTCACGTGCTTTGAATCGCGCAATGCAATTGAACCATGGTAAAGACAATGATAAATGAACTGAGAGCTGACATGCCCCATGCTTTGTGTGTGTGTGTGTGTTTTTTTTTTTTGTTTTTTTTTGGCGAGTCGATAAAAGTGGTTTTGGACACTGGATGAGTTTTTAGGGGTGTGGTGAGGGGGAATGTAATTCCACAGACCTTTTGTCAGATTCACCAATGCAGTAGGTCTGTGCGGTATTTAGATATCGGAGCATTCTTTGAAAGTCGTGAATAGGGCAACTGAGTACCTACCTATAGCCGTGATATCCCCTCACAAAAACTTCTTTTAAATAACCGGGGATAAGTACATAAGCAGAGTAATTGCTATTACGAACACCTAGGTATCACAATGCTGAGCGAATAGGAAAATCTATAGATGGAGAATTGTGCCGCGTTACGGGTGCTCGGGCGCAGCCAATCCAGCGTTACCCCAGCGGTGACCTTGACCCGCATCGTCTGTATCGGCTCCAAAGCCAAACCGGCGTGGAATTGGGAGCGCTCGAGCACTCATGGTCCAGCGCAATTCTCCACCTGAATCCATTCCTGATACACATTTGCTTGCTCATAGTCATGTAACCCCGGTAAATTCATCTAACTTTCATATTGGTCGCTCCATAGACAGATGGCCACAGATATCAACTTAAAAGGCCATTGTTGCATTCATTTAGTGGAGATCATTAAAGAGCCGTGATAGGCCACAAGTCGCGTGACATCATACGTGTAACAACCAATGACGTCGGCCTGCAAAACCCAATGGAAGCGGCTAGCAGCGTGCAGTAAAACAGGGCGCTGCTTTCTAAATGTCTGTCGTGCGCCATAAATGAATATATCTTTTGTAGTGTGGCAACTCAGTATCTTTTTTTAACTATTGTACTAGTATTTAATAATTTCATAATTTTATAATTGTGCTTACGCTTTATGTTGATGTTAGTGATAAATCCTTAGATAAAGTAAATCGATGTGATATTTAATAGAAAAATAGCAAACTAACGCGCCATTCATTCGAAAGCTGGTAAACCTACTAAAAAGAACTACTAAAATTCCTGAGGAACCAAAGGATTAAATTGGTATCAAATAGATGCCTGCTATTCCGTCGTGAAAACGGCCATTAGGTATTTATAAGAAGACTGTGGTCAGAGACTCAGAATGTGCAAAAAAAAACATCAATAATATGTCTGGAGCGACAAAGAAACGCGCTGACAAATTCATAATGAAATCGCTGATGGTAAGGTGCAAAACAGCCCATTTTTGTGCGATTTGACATGGTATACCCCAACTAAGAAGCGGGCTAGCCTCGACGCAAGGGCACCTGGCACCATTCATGCTGTCTACAAGAACGGTGATTGGTTCGCTGCCGAATCACGTGGTTGGGGCATCAGTGGCGTTATCAGGAATTTAGTTACGAATCTCCTCAACAAACGGCTCTGACCCACGATTTCAAAATACGGAGTGATCCAGAGGTAGCCAGCAAACAGGGGCCCGGGAACGATTTTCAAGTTGGGGGGCGAGCCTAAAATACATGACATGATGCATATGAAACAGTGGCGTAGCTAGGGGTCTAAGGGGACACGTACCCCCCCCCCTCACCATCGGGTTCAAAGGGACTCTCGGGTCCGAGGAACCCTGCGGCGCCATTTGGCCGCTGAGGGTTAACAATGGCCATATTTCTATTCAGAAGGGCCCCATGGGGGTCGTTAGAGCACCTCATGGGCCCTTATAAATAGCCACACTAAGATTTCCATAAGGGCCCCACGCCGGCTTCTGAGGGCCTCTTGCGGCTTTTAAGGGCACCTCGGTGGTCTCCAAAGGCCTGTTACTGGCCTCTGAGAGTTCTTAGCTGCCTATGAGGGGCCAGTTCTAGGGGCATTTCCCGCCTGTGATGGTCCCACACGTATTTTTCTGAGGGTCCCATAACGGCAACTGTGGGGCCCTCATCGGCGCCTATGAGGGCCCACACCGGTGTCTCTGAGGGTTTCACACCCCCAACCCTGAGTGACTACACCAGTGCCTATTAAAGCCCTATATTGGCGGCTCTGAGGACCCAACCAACACCTGTGCATCTAAAGGCCACCCACTGGTGACTTGAGGGCTCCACACCGGTGACTCTGAGGGCCCCACCGGCGTCTGACAGTACCATGCCGGTCTCTAAGGACCCCACAGGACTTCTTCTGCCGGCCTAAGGACCCCTTGCCGGTCACTGAGACCCCCTGCCGGCTTGTAGAGAGTTCGCGTCAGCAGCTCTTAAGGCCCCACACCCGTCTGTAACGGCTCCACACCAGCGTCTATGAGGGCCCACAGGAACGCCTGTAAGGACCCTCATCGGCGCCTCTGAGAGAATAACACTAGCACCTCTGAGCGCCCACACCGGCACCTGCATGACGGCCCCACACCGGTGCCTCTAAAGGCGGCTCTGAGGGCCATACGCCGGTGATTCTGAGGGTGCTACCGATTACCGAAGGCACCAGACAAGCCCTTGGTGTCGCTGAGCTTTAATCCCATACCGGCCCTCCGAGGGCGCCACGTCAGTGCACTCATTGCTCCACACCCCTCCCTCACACCCGGAGCGGGTAAACTGTGTTATACCTATAGCAACGATTTTACTTCGTTGTACGTTACGTATTTCTCAAAGTTGACTCAAAATGGTCCAGTATACAATCTGGCCTGCCAAACTTATGGCCAAGGTCAGGCCCAAATAAAAGCGGGATGACAATAGCAGATGTTGGCAAATCGATACTGTATCAGCAGAAACCATTCAGATGGCAAGGAAAATGCCGTGTGTTGATGTTTAGATGTATAAAGGAAACGAGAAGGAAAGAAATCCGGTAAAGGGAGGAAAGATCTTTTCTCGTTGCCTCAATGTTGAGGGGGCGCCGCCCCCTCGACTCCCAAGTTGGGGGGGGGGGGCAAGCGCCCCCGCTGCCCCCCCCCCCCCTGTTCCCGGGTCTATGCCAGCAAAAGATGAGATTGCAGCTAAAAAGATCTCGGCACTTGTAAGCTACATTCCAAGTTTCATGGCAGTCGGACAAATAGGTCCTAAGACACAGATGCAAGACCTAGCCACCACGGATACCGCACATTACTTCAGCGGTGACCTGTACGTACCCGTCCCCCGACAGTGCCCCACCGGCCGGCAGCCGACGCCGGTCCGCTCTCCCAGCGGTGCGCGCACACCTGCTGTGTCTCGCGGGCTGGAGCACAGAGACAGAGTCCACCCAAAGTTATAAAGGGATTTTTATCCTCAAAAAGTAATAAGTATTCTTTTTCGATATAATACCCTGAAAAATTCCAATATTATTCACATTTCGGAAAAAGAACGTAATATATGTTATAGTCCTTAACCCTCGCCAGGCCATACCTACTTTTCTATTCACGGCGTTTGGTAACATTGACAGTGATACCAGTGCCGACAAACGTTTATCCGAGTCGACAAAATGATTCTTTGGACTGTCAACATACGATGGACTCAAATGCGTGAAAACCATTTTGCATTTGATGGCCGTTTTCTGCAGCTGAACTTCAGCCAGTGCTGCCATATCCATTCCACGGCGTTTATAAGATTGAGCCCAGGGGAGGACCTTTTCCATAACACGGACGGCGAGGGGGGAGGGGTTAGTACGACCCCCCCTGGCGATTGGCTCATATGGCACTTAGAAACGCCAAATTTACAGGGTAGGTGGGCCCATAGGAGATCTTGCCCTCGTGAAACTATTTAGGGGGGGGGGGGGGTTGGGGGTATAAGTGCAAAAATTTCGCTAAAACATGTCTGACGTTTTTTGCTTATAACTTTTTACCTAGTTAGTACAGATAGAGCAAAATTAAAAGCACCAGTGAACTCAGCTGGTCGGTGCGCATCGAATGATATACTTTACCAATTTAAGTGAACTTCAAATTTTCATAAAAATTAAGTGAACGTAAAGCTACTAATTAAGTTTAACTTAATGAAAATGCATCATTACGCAATCCTTCGAACCGCCTGATTACAAAGAACACAATGACATCATTTTTGAAGCTCTAGACTCCTTGTGTGTCAAATTATTAAAAAACGTAGTTTAACCTTAGATACCTAAGTTGACCGGATCCTAGCGTTCTTGCAGCTTGAATACACCAATTAGATGAAATTCAAGGTGGTACAACACAAAAACGTTTAAAATAGAGCACAAGTCTCTTATCTTTTCACATTCGGGCTAACTTTTTTATAAAATTGTCATGACCTCTAGATGACTTCAGGTCATCCGAATTTGTAAAACTGGGTTGGATATAATGGCTTTCGGTGACCTAAGCATATCCTGCAAGTTTGAATCAAATCGATGAAAAACTCCAGCTTTCATGTATGAACAAAATAGTGCATTTTTAGTGCCATTTTGACAATTTACCGGTTTTTGTGACCTTGTGACCGGACCTCAAGTCACTGGATTCTAAAATTCCCAGGTCATGTGACAAATAGATGCCCCAAGTTGTGTCTGAAATTTGGTAGCGCTACGTACCATAGCAGCCACGCTATCAACGAAGAACTCTGGCATTCAGTTGCCGCTTAACTAGTTCAATTTCCCCCTGACCGTGTGCCGGTTTTTGTGACCTCAGACCTGGTGACCTGACCACATAATAACTGAATTTGCCATGTAAAATGGATCGTAACGCTTGTATCACGGACTGTAGTAAAGTTGGGGTCATATTGTGACCCTTAGTGGCCTGACCTCTGTGACATGACCTGGTATCAGTGATCTCAGGTAGCAAAATATGTGTCAGACAAACAATGCTTAATCGATGACTGTTAGAAATATGCCTTTTACTCGATGTTATAATAACATTTCTTAGAATGACTGTAAACGGTAAAAAATGCAGCATATTTGACCTGACCTGTCAAGTGCTTAGCCCATTTTTGGTAAAGAAGTTTAAATAAAGGCCATCACATTTACTTCTGACTAAAAATGAGGCGTACCGTCACTGCAACACCCCAGCGCCGCCGCTGGTGCGGAGTCTGCCACCACTTGTCCGGTTCCCACGATATCAGCGGCCCCTCAGTGGCGACTATAAATGCAGACCGAGCCGGCACCGGTCACAGAGCCGACTCCGGCTCCCTGACGCCCACTTGTAACGTCACAATCAGCTGTTTGCCTCCCTGACACCATGGCCGCCCTGCTGAAGCTAGTGACGTTGGCCGTGACGCTGTCAGCCGTGGCTGCCCGGTGCCCTTCCGACGAGTGGCAACTCAACTACGGATACTGCTACTGGATATCCCCGTTCAGAGTTAACTCGCAGGCCGGAGATGCGGTCTGCCACTCTGAATATCCCGGGGCGCGAATGGTCTCCATTCACGACATGCTAGAAAACGCCTTCGTTGCTGAACGTCTTGGCTGGAGCTGGATAGGGCTGCGGATTCGTGACGACCATCATGACTGGGCATGGACGGACGGCTCTCCTGTCAACTACACCAACTGGTGCGACGGAGAGCCGGCTGGGAGCGGCGAGCGATTTACGTATATTCATAGGCATTCTACTTCGAATGGCTGTTGGTACGTGTCTTCCGGTTTCGGCGGATACGCACCAGTCACATGCAAAACAGTGGAAATTCCGTAAAAGCAAGTGACGAAATTCCCACGTGAGAGGCAACAGTACGATTCAGCTAAAAAGGCAGCTTCTAAAAATGTCAACCGTTCCACGGAGAAAATTCGCCACTGGTGTCTCTGCTGATTGCTGGAGAAGTGCTATTCTGCCAGGAACTGATCAGGATTCGGCGGGAAAAAGTCGGGAATAGCAGATAGCTTGGGCCTTGGTAAACCCAAACCTCCCCCCAACCAGGTCAGTTTCTGCTCGGGATTTCCTGACCGGTGCAGTGCGGGAAAGTCTGGATTTTCGGACCATTGTCAGACCGCACAGATGGTTTATTTCCCGACCCTGCCCCAACCGGGGAAGGTAGGCAGGGGCTCCGCCACAGGGGGGGGTCGCGGGGGTCCGGACCCCCTCAATAATTTACCTGAGGGGTACAGTACCCCCCAATATTCCAGATACCTATAAGTTTGTTTTCGCGTAGAAATGACTAAATCATTCACAGTATGCGTTTTGAATGTGTTGACAGTCGTGTAGCTAAGGAATTGAAGATCTAGAAATGTAGGGAACCCTTATAAGGTCATAGCAGACGAAGTACTCGACAGTGACACTCACCGGTTTACATGGGAGTGTCATCATTCCACCATTTTTGTTATTACTATTGAATGCGTTTCAAATGGCTAGGATTAGCTAGGCATGCTAGAATTTGGCTAGAATTTTGCGAGGGGAGTCCAGCTTGTAGGACACCTTCTAGACACAACACCTGCCCTATAAGAGAGCTTCAAATCGATATGAGAATCGCTCTTTCAATGTGAGGTCATCCTATAGTGTCAGGGGGAGGGGTCCATGTCGCTCTTTCAGAGCACCATACTATGTAGTCTAAGCATCCTCACACCGTTCTGAGGTAATCTGAAATAATCTGCACAGGTCTCTGAATGCAGGTTCGTAGAGGTAGGACATTCACAAGTCACAATCCCAACAGGATCCCCATTGTCTGACTATTGATTGAAGTGGAGCATTTTGATATCCATTTTTAGGCCAGGGTAGGTCACACTCATCACAGAGACTGAATGTCAATTGTCAGTCTCTAAGGACCCCATGCTGCTGTATGGGGGCAGGGCTTTCAAATCCCTACAATAACTGCTAAAGCACTGAGCCTTCAAGTACGGCCTAGGAGGACTCTTCACTGGCTTTAGAGCCTACGTAGATGCCCGAGGGCCTATGTAGGTCCCTGAATTCCCAAGCCCATGCCAGTCACTGAGAGCCCAATGCGTTCTCTGATGGCCAATATCGCCTTTGGAGCGCGCAACACTGGCCTCCATTCCTCAAGAACGTCGATTTGAGAGACCGCCATGTCGGTGTCAATAGGGCTCTGCTCCCCGGTTTTCGGTTCCTTATGCAATCTTAACCTTGTTCTTGCAGTTCAAAGCAAGCTTCTTCCAATAAAATTGTTAAGTTTCTTTGTACTCTAGAAAACGGCAATAATTCATCGATTTCGGGCGCTGCGGTGGGGGGGGGGGGGGGGAATCCCCTTGAATGCCACCCTGGATCCGCCAGTGAGGTTTTGTGTTTTGGGTCGGACCCCCCCAATCCCAAAACCGTGGCGGAGCCCCTGAAGGTAGGGGAATAATCCAGAAATCCCGAGTTGGGTCGGAACGGAATTGGTGGCTGGGTTAGAAATTCGACTGTCCGTTTATCTCAACTGGTTTGTTTGAAAGCTTCAATAAATGTGAAAACATTGATGGACGGATTTATTTCAGTGCTCAGGGAACGGATGGTTTACGATGTCTAAATAATGTCCAAATAACAAACATGACGCACCGTGCTGACACGCAAGGGGGCACAGTGACAGAGTATGTCTCTCAAACACGGTGTGTCAGCTGTCTGTGTCTCAAACACCGTGTAACCAATTTCTATCTCAAACAGTGTCTGTGCGTCTCGCGGAACACCTTATATCAGCTGTCTGAGTTTCAAACACAATTTATCAGCTGCCTCTGTGTCTAAAACACCGTTTTCCCGTGTTTACCGTTTCGATGACCCTAAAATGTTGTGCTCCCCGTCTACACTGACCCTATAAATCGCTGCTTACCTTGTCTCACTGTTCCTCATGCTGTTTACCTCAGTCTCACTGCGTATCAGACGCCGTGTGTTCCGGACCCTAGAACCACCGTGTTTCCCCTGTGTTTCAGACGCCGTGTAATCCGGACCCTTAAAACACCTGTGTAGTGTGTATAACGTTCACTGTGTTCCAAACGCCGTGTGTTCCGGACAGTGGCGGATCCAGGAGGGGGGCCATGGCCCCATGGCCCCCCTCCTGGATCCGCCACTGGGGCCTCCCGGGGGGCACCATCACGGCAGGGGCACCACAGGCCCATCAAGGGCACCACAAGCCCGCCAGGGGCATCACAGGCCTGTCAGGGGCACGACAGGCCTAGCAAGGGCACCACGAGCCCGTCAGGGGCACCACTGGCCTGTCGGGGACACCACTGGCCTGTCGGGGACACTTCATTCTTGTCAGTGGCACCACAGTCTTGTCAGGGCCCATGTTCACCACAGTCCTTCCAGGGGCACCACACAGGCCTGTCAGGGGCACATTGGGCCCGTCAGGGGCACCACGTGCCTGTTGGGGACACTTCAGGCTTGTCAGTGGCACCACTGTTCTGTCATGGCCCAGGGGCACCACGGGCCTGCCAGGGGCACTACAGGCCTGTCAGGGGCACCACTGGCCTCGCAGGGGCACCTTGGGCCCGTCAGGGGCACCACGGGCCTGCCAGGGGCACCACAGGCCTGTCAGGGGCACCACTGGCCTCGCAGGGGCACCTTGGGCCCGTCAGGGGCACTACGTGCTTGTCGGGGACACTTCAGGCTTGTCAGTGGCACCACAGTCCTGTCAGGGCCCAGGGACATCGGCGGCCTAGCAAGGGTACCACAGGCCTGCCAGTGGCACTACCGGCCTAGAAGGGGCACCACTGGCCTCGCAGGGGCACCACTGGCCTCGCAGGGGCACCACTGGCCTCGCAGGGGCACCACTGGCCTCGCAGGGGTACCTTGGGCCCGTCAGGGCACCACAGGCCTGCCAGGGGCAACACAAATCTGTCAGGGGCACCTGCGGCCTAGCAGGGGAGCCACAGGCCCGCCAGGGGCAATAAACACAAAAATTTTAAAAAAGCCTGAAAATAGGGCACCATCAAAATGAAGTCTCCGAAAACCGTTGAGTTTTTAATTTTGGGTATAGGTAGGAGCACCAATTCGATTCATGCCCCCTTGGAGTTTTCCTGGATCCGCCACTGGTTCCGGACCCCTAAAAACACCTGTGTGGTGTCAGTGTGCATCCCGTCTCACTGTCTTTCATACGCCGTGTGTTCCTGACCCTAGAACCACCGTGTGTAGTGTGTATCCCGTCTCACTGTGTTTCAGACGCCGTGTGTTCCGGACCCTAAAACCACCGTGTGTAGTGTGTACCTCATCTCACTGTGTTTCAAACGCCGTGTGTTCCGCACCCTAAAACCACCGTGTGTAGCAAGGCTATAGAACTCCAGGTAAGGACACCAGCCGTTTGACCTTGAACGCCGCCGGCCGGCCGATGACGTCATTGGAGGCAAGCCGGCTCGGCGGACACACAGGGCGAATGCATAACGGAGGGGCGTTGGAACGTTGCGGGAGCCAGGGAGATATTTTAAAGTGGTTGCATACCACCATTGTTTGTTGATTGATCTACAGACTGCATCCTTTTAAACCTCGATGCATCCTAGGCCTGGATGGTGCGTACATTCGTGGAACGATCACCCCGTCCGACGTCCGTGGTCGAAGCTGTCATAGTATTTAAGACACTAAGACGGGTGCAATAACGGCGATCCGATCCCGTCTCTGGCGAATTTAGAGGGGTCGTAAGGACCCAGGCCGAATCTGACCGTCTATTTTTAGGGAAACGGGATGGGTGAATTGACAACCGCTGGCTTAAGAGATGATGAGAAGGGATCCCGTCGTCGATTGTTGTTTGACAGACAACACATGTTGTACTGGGTGTATGACCATCAGAGGTAATGCCTGAACGTAGGCAAGCATAGTTGGTCTGTCATATTGTTTAGGAATATAAAATGGTAATGGAGATCATTGAGGATATGATCTCTGCATTACGGGAATTCACTATAATTACTACGGCCCATAGGGGCACCGCCGGAGCTGTTGTTTTGCCATCGGTCCCAGGCAACTCCAGGGAGCTGCAGTACCCGGCGGCCAAAGCGGCCACCTCGTCGACTCGCAGGTCCTCTGGGATTCCGTGATGCTTTAGTGCTTCACCCACAGAAGCACGGGCATAGCAGTAGGATGTGGGGCTAGGTGTCTGTCCACCTCTTCATTCAAAGAACAACGTGTACAGCGCCTGGTCCCGCCGAAGCTCGGTATCGACCGTGACTTAATCACGACTGGCGGATCAAAAGGTTTCTCGGAATTAGTTTAAAAAAACTCGGATTTCGATTCCTTGCGCAATGCTGTGCGGTGTGATTAACCAACATTTCCTCAGAAAAGTTGTGAAGTTTTCATTTATTCTCGGAAATCGATTTCGGGCGCTGCCCTGGTTGTTGGGGAAGACATTTGCCCCAAATGTCTTCCCCTGGATCCGCCAGTGGCCGTTGCCCCACTCCGAGCTTGACTAAAGACGTCTTCAAACCTCACCAGAAACCGATGGTAAGGGGAATTGAAATCCAATAACTCATCTCTGTCTGCCCGCCAGAGCCTATTTTAAGGGAATTTGACTGGGGGGGCAACCTGGAAAATTGTCTTTAATAATCCATTAACCCTCGCCCGTATTGGTGTTTCCAGTAGCGAGCGTATAGGGGGGGGGGGGGGCGTTGGACCCTCACCCTTGCCGCTTCGCCCCTGATCGAGCTAGAGCTTGCTTCGCGGAAAAAACGACCGTGTTGCCCGTGATAAAAGGAAGCCGATTATACCCAATTTTAAGGTCCTAGGTCATCGGTTGACCTTCCAGGTCAGGTCATTGACCCAAAAGTCGGGAAAATCGGGACCTGTTAGAGCGTCGTAAAGAGTGGCTGCTATGGTTTTTCGGGGTGCTGATCACGAATATCATGTTAGTTATGATCATAGATGATGTCTTCATGCATTTAGGCCAGGTCAGGTCAGGTCAGGTCAACCAGTAAGGGTTTTGCCGGGTATTCGTAGTAGGTGGCAACCGCCTCTGACAGCTTCGTAACATGTTACGAAGGCACCAAAACTACTTCGTAAATGGTCAAATGGTTGCTTAATTCGAATTCAGCTCCAAAAACTAGCCTAGAAAGTAGAAACATATAAAACTCGAAAATGTGAACCGAGGTCATCAAAGGTAAATGATCTGACCTGACCTTCCGGTGATCTTGACACTAGAGGTGGCAAAATGTGGACCCGAGGACCCGGTCCAAAGAACCAGTTTGGACCCATATGGGTCCAGACCGGTTCCTGGAAATTTTCTGACGGGTACAACCGGATCCTACCATAAACTATACATCTTGCACACTACACATTATTGCAAAATATGAAGTAAATGAAGTGAATGTTTCTTTGCACACAGTAGCTCATGCCATGAGTATTCTCAGTGGGAAATAGGCTGTTTTACAAGATGCAACTAATGATACCTACAAGTAGTTTGTATTAATTGACTTTAGGGGAACGGGTCCAACTGGTTCCGAGTCCAACTAAGACCGGGTCCGACTGGTTCCAGAAATGTCCAGCCGGGTCTGGTTCGAGTCTGGTTCCCAAAATTTTCATCTTTTGCCACCTCTGCTTGACACCCACCCTAATGCATGGGAGCTACATCATATCCCATGTTTGAACGTTTGAAACCACGAAAAGACTGCAAACGCGCGGCTAATGCGAGGCGACATACGCCGAATCGCGACCTCGGCCAAACATGGTGCCATGGTGCTAGGCCGCCGGTGCATCTGAAAGAACTGTGGTGCCCCTGACAAGCCTGAAGTTCCAACGACAGGCCCGTGGTGCCCCTGACAGGCCCATGATGCCTTTGCGAGGCCGGTGGTGTCCACGTGAGGCCGGTGGTGCCCCTGGGCCCTGACAGGACTGTGGTGCTCTTGACAAGCCTGGAGTGTCCCCGACAGGCACGTAGTGCCACTAACAGGCCCAAGGTGTCCCAGTCCCTGCGAGGCCGGTGGTGTCCCTGCCAGGCATGTGGTGTCCATACTTAGGCCTCTGGTGCCCCTGACAGGTCCGTGGCGCCCTTGCTAGGCCTATGGTGCCTCTGGCAGGCCTATGGTGCCCCTGGCGGGCCTGTGGTGGTACCCCTGACAGGCCCAAGGTGGTGCCCCTGCGAGGCCGGTGGGGCCCCTGGCAGGTCTGTGGTGCCCCTGGCAGACCTATGGTGCTCTTGCTAGGTTGATGGTGCTCCCAACAGGCCTGTGGTGCCCCTGACAGGCCGGTGGTGCCCCTGGCAGGCCTGTGGTGTCCCCGGGCCCCAAGAGGGTGGGGGGTCATGACCCATATGACCCACCCTTAGATACACCACTGGTCATTACTTACAGACTGACTCAATTGACATCCATTGCAAAACAAGTCACAGTAGTTACGTAGTATGTTTGTCACCCTGTTCCTTTATGCCCATTTTTATAGTGGGCAAATCTCGACGACTAGGGGGGCAATTCTGTTGAGTGCGGGGGCATTTGCCCCCCCAGTTAACATGTTAAAATAGGCCCTGCTGCCCGCCTAAATATACTACACATGGTACAGCACCCGGCCCTGTCGGAGCTATGAGCCGATCGTGATATTTTCGGCTTTCCCGGCCCAAGCTCGATTAGAAACGTTCTCCTTCGCCACCCGATTGCTGATGTCAATTCAAATTCAATGCCTCATCTCTGTCTGCCCGACCATAACCCATTCATTGCACACCGTTCAGCGCCCCGCCCCGCCAGAAGTATCCTAGCGCGCTGAGCAGTTGCCTCCAGCCGCGTCATCGCGAGGCCCCGCGCGGCCCATAAATGAATACATTGCGCGAATAGCCGTGTCGCCCCCCTGGTGTGTAGTGTGTATCCCGTCTCACTGTGTTTCAGACGCCGTGACTGTGCGTTCCGGACTGTAAAACCACTGTGTTTCCCGTCTTACTCAGTGTATATTTGTCTCGGTTTCCGCGGACCCGCCGGCCGGCCGGCTGTCCACAGTATCCACCATTTTATGCCCCGCCCACCGCGGACCCGCCGGGGGCGGTTTATGCCCCGCCCAGTTCCGCCGGACAGGCCGGGGCGTTTTCTCCTGTATAAGACCGGGTGGTCGGCCGGCCGGCCGGCGGGCCAGGGACCACCGCCTACCCCTGCAAATCGCACCACACGCCGCGCGAGGCCATACAATGACGTCACACCACAGTCGGCCGGCCGGCAGCCAATCAGCGGCCGCCGCGAACCACCGGCAGCCAATCAGCAGCCGCCGCCGGCCGCCGCCCGGCTAAACACCGATCTCCAAACCCAAACCAAGTCCCGGAGACGTCCCAGCTGGACACCAGTGACGTCATAGCTAAACACCAGTGACGTCACACCTAAACGCCCCGGTGACGTCACCTAAGGAGTGGATGACGTCACGCTATACGAGACCGGATCACACGTCCTCTCCGGGCCGCGCCCGCCACATGTGCACGTGCTCTCCCGCTCTCTCTCCCTCTCTCTCTCTCTCACGCTCCCACTCTCGCCAGTCTCTGCTCCCGAGCGAAGCCGAGCTGCTTACGCCTCCAGCTCCAGGCAGAGGCCCAGCTTGTGGCCGCCCTGGTTGAAGTTCTTGGCGTCAATCATGCTGGAGAGCGTCAGGGTGACACCTGTCGGACGCAGCGAGAAGCTCAGGTTCGGTCGCCGCCACGGGGCGGCGGAGGGGCAGCGATGGTGTTCATGACGCGTAGGTGATGTGATGACGCCAAATAATAAAATATTTTTGCGTGATGCACACAATATTCTAACAATGCTCTATATTTATGCATAATATTTTGCGCCGGTAGTGTAAAACATTTTCACCAAACAATAGACAAAATAAGGCTGAAATTTCACAGGCTCCAAAAAATGAGATAGATGAAATGTTAATTTAAAACTGCAAAACAAATGCCAGCAACATTTTGTTAATATGCTTAGGAAATCCAGCACGTGTAACTATCTGCTATCAGATAATCTTGCCACAGTTTCATCACGACAAAATAGAAACTACGGGTAAAAATATTGAAATTTAAAATACTGAAATTAAAATATTAAAATTTAATATTCTTAAATATGTTTGGAAACTTTATGTCTGCAGTGGGATTTGAGCCCGCGCTGTCGGCGCACTGACCGTCTCGGATGCGCTGCTGGTAGCCGAGGCCGACCTCGGAGCTGTTGTTGACCTTGGCGCGGAAGCTACTGTCCTTGTCGACAGAATACTTGGCGCCGAGGGCGAACCTGCACAGAGGTTGACCCGTTAGTCACGTGAGCAGCGACACATGTCAGCTGACCAGAAGGGAAACGTGGGACAAATATCACGTGAGCGGAGGCAAATGTCAGATGACCAGGAGGGAAACGTGGGACAAATATCACGTGAGCGGAGACAAATGTCAGCTGACCAGCAAGTCACTTGTCTAGGCGGAAAGCGAGACAGACTGATGTCACGTGATCACAGACGAGTACCGTCGGACCAGGCCGGCAGTGAGGGGCACATGTCACGTGGTCAGGCCCGGGGTAAAATAAACCACTCAGCTACCCTCTGCTTTAACACGGCCTCACTTATCTTTTTTTCAATTTAGTCCGAACCTTTTGATGGGGAAGGATCCACAAGGACAGAGCCACCGCTAAGCGAAGCTTGTTGCGATGACCCTGCGCTCTACCCTCCGATCGCGCAATTCCGATTCTATGGCAGAATTTAGAGTCCAAAGTTTAACGTGCGCACAAAGCCGCGCATTTTCTCACAATATCTGGCTCAGCTCACTACATAGTCACTTTTCATTTATCCATTCATCGACCTACTTGTTCGTTCCTTCGTCCGTCCGTCCGTCCGTCCATCCATTCATTCATTCATTCATTCATTCATTCATTCATTCATTCATTCATTCATTCATTCATTCATTCATTCATTCATTCATTCATTCATTCATTCATTCAACCATTCATCCATTCATTCACCCATTCAATCATTTACTCACTCACTCATTCATGACCGTACATTCGATCCTCAGCCATGCCTCACGCCTCCCTCATTTTCCGGTCGAAGTTGCACCACCAATAACCGGTGCCCACCCGCAGCGGATGATTTACATCACTGATACACAGTCCGTTCTATGCAGGTCCCGCTCCGGCCGCCGTACAGCGGTGCTGGCATGGTGCCAGGAGGCCGATCCCCCCCCCCCCCCCCGCGGTAGGGGACCGTGCCTAGCAACACAACCATGGACCGTTGGACACCCGCAGCGACCGGTCGACCCCAGCCGTAACGAACGAGGACATACCTGGAGGTCAGGGGCCAGGGGAGCCATGTGACGTAGGACCATCGTAGGACCAACTGACCCCGTGTTCGGAGTCTCTCAGACGACGGAGATTCCAAGCCGTCCGGCCAATCCGTTCCATAACCACAGCCGAGCCCCCGCTGACCTTGAACGGGATTGGCCGGACGACGTAGAATCTTCGCCGTCCGAGAGACATCGAACGGGGGGGGGGGGCGAATGACAGTAAAATGCGGAGGTCGTAGTACCACAGAATTTACAGCACACTGGCAACCAGCGGGTGTTAGGAACAATGTGAATTTGGAATTGTGCATTTCGGTCCTGGTCCGGGAGAATAAAATCTGTCCGGAGAACCGGCCAGCTGTTAGAACACTCAACAGGAAAGACATATGTTTGGCTTACTAATTGTGACAGTTGATAAAAGGTGTTCTCTCAATGCTGTAACTGCATGTTTTAGGCCGTAATAATAGCGGTTTTTCATCATACAGCCTGGAAATTTAAGAGATTTCAGGTGCCGGAGTATAATTTTGTAAAGGAGAACAAAATCGTTTGGACCCAACTGGGACCAGCAAAGGGCCTTGTTTCCTACATTGGTTAGGAATGGACTCTGCATTTGGCGTCGGCCGCAAATGTTTACTTGGCTCACGCATCCGCAAGTCTGAGGTAAGGCCCGACGCTCATACTGCCCGCGGACAGAGAGTGTTTTACTTTATCTGAGTGTGATTCGGCTTCAAGGAACTACCTGACCTGCAATGGCCCGGTGATTCTGTTACCACAAATGGCAAACTACTCTGGGCTCTTCAAAAACAACGGGCGGGGACCTAATAAAGACTGTATGCATCCAGCAGCGGCGCCGGCGAGGGCTCCCTCCCACCGATGTGTCCGTCTCACCACGTGCGCACGTTCCCAGAGCACGTCCTATGGACACTTATGACTCCTATGGTCCTAGTCGGCACTCGCCGTGTTTTGGCTGCGCTCTGCGGGGAGCTCCGGAGCAGAGCACGGCCACCCGTACACGCCGGTGACGGAGTGTTTCAGTCTGACTCAGTGGAGTTCACTCCTCACCACCTCACTCACTCATTAACTCCATTCACTGTTAGACACCCCCCCTGTCTGTCCTGTTGACCCCCCCCCCCATGGACCCCCCTCCCCCCCCGCAGCTCACTTGGTGGCGTTGGATCCGGCGGTCCATCCGACCTCGACGGCTCCCTCGATGTCGGGCGCCACCTTGCTGAAGACGCTGCCGGTGAACTGTTGACCGTCCAACACGGCAGTGTGTACGGTCAGGTCCTTGGCGGTGAACCCCAGTGCGAAGTTGGAGCGAGTCAGCTTGGACTTGGCAGTGTCGAACGACATCTGGTAGCCGGCCAGCCAGCCCTGCGGACACAGAGAGACGGGGGGGTCAGTTCTGTGGCGGAGGGAGGGAGGGAGGGAGGGAGGGAGGGAGGGAGGAGGAGAGAGAGAGGGAGAGAGAGAGAGAGAGAGAGAGAGAGAGAGAGAGAGAGAGAGAGAGAGAGAGAGAGAGAGAGAGAGAGAGAGAGAGAGAGACAGAGAGAGAGACAGAGACAGAGACAGAGACAGAGACAGAGACAGAGAAACAGACAGAGACAGAGACAGAGACAGAGACAGAGACAGAGACAGAGACAGAGACAGAGACAGAGACAGAGACAGAGAAACAGACAGAGACAGAGACAGCCAGAGACTGACTGAATAGAAACTAGAAAGGGGAGATTGACTTCTAAATAAGGCATAGCCCTACAGATGTTGATATCAGAGTGACAGCAGCACCTGCAGCTATAGCGGTGTCATGCTGTGCCCACGGGACCTGGCTCGGCGGGCTCAGGCCGGCCACTGCAGCCGACAGGGTCGGGGTCCGGCGGCCTGACAGGGACCCAGCACCCGCCGTCGGTGACAGAGGAGAGGGGTTGGGAGGGGAGGAAGGGAGGGAGGGATGCAGCCAGAGGCGCGACTGGCAACAGAACAGGGAGCAGCGGAGGAACGCAACAGAAAGGTAAGTGGAAGCGTAAAAAACGAACAAGGAACGTCAACATAAATGGAGACACTACGAGAAGTAGCGCAACAGTTTTGGGGTGGTCAGAGGGACGATCGTAGATCAGCTACATTGAATTAAAATGTCCACTCTTAGACTGTCTCTCTAACACAAAGCAGCAATGATGTTTTCCTGCATTAGGCGGCTGAGAAACCGCCGCCGATTTGCCGGTAAAGTTCGGGCCGCTGTCGGGATTCGATCCCGCGCACCTGGTAGCCGGCGACGGCGGCGCCCTGCACCACGGGTCCGTTCGGGTCCAGATTGACGTCGGCGTTGATGGTGCACTTGTCGTGTTTGTAGGTCGCCTTGGCAACGGCAGACTTCTTCCTGTGGGCCGGAGAGCACGGGGAAGAGTCGGTGACGGTGCAGGGACCAGCAGGGACGCGCCGGCTAGTCAGAGCAACACGATATAAAGGCCTGGCTACACTATGCGTTTTCTGCGTGCGTTTTTTTTTTGCGTGTTTGCGGGTTTTGCGTAATATCGTTCTAGAAAAAAGATTATTAATTAAACTTCTTTAATATTTATATAAAAATTAATAAAACGTTTATGTTGATTAAAGGTTTATATGAAAAACATATAACAAAAACGTAATGTCGTTTCTTTCTAAAACGATATTCCGCAAATCACGCAAACTCGCAAAAAACGCACGCAGAAAACGCATAGTTTAGCCAGGCCTTAACACGGACCACAGGCGGGGAGAGTCAGCGACGGGCGGGGGCAGTCAGCGGCCGGGCGGGGGAGTCAGCGGCCTGGCGGGAGACGCCGGCTAGTCAGAGGCAGCCACAGAATTTAGTTAAGTTCACTCATTAAATCATCCACAGGCACACACCCAATGGCGGATGAAGTCATGATACTAGTAAAACGCCTTTTGGGGCGACCAACGGAGCGAACGAGAGGGTGGGCCTTGCACGTGCATAAATGCGAGGGGGTACCTCCAGCTAACTTGTCCACTGCACCCTACTATCGGTCCCTAGCGATGTACCAAATTCCAGCACAATCGGTTCAGCCGTTCTGGAGATCTGGAATCGACCCCTACATGTGCGCACGTGCAGCTGCACCCCAACTGTGGCACATGGATATGCAGTGCCTAGTGGGTGCCTACCTACATGCCAACTTTCAGCGCAATCGGCCCAGTAGTTGCCGAGATATTGCAATTGTTGTAAAACTGACACCTCTTCGTTTTGCACGTGGCACGTGCATAAGGGGTCACCCACATGCATCGGGAATAGTCCAGTACTTGGTAGAACGAATGAAGCTACCCTACAAAAATTACCGCATGCCAATCGGTCCAGCGGCTGCTGAGATATAAGCCTCTCAAAAGCATGACGGCAGGGCCGGGCCGGGCCGGGCCGCTCATACTGAGATTTTTCCGCTATATAGAGAAAAGACTTCGCTCGCTCCGTTAATAAAACAATAACGAAAACGACAAAATACGGCATTACGGCATAGGCATCGGTAGTCTGCCCTGGCTTATCACATCAGTGTGACTGGGAGTGGGACCCCCCCCCCCCCCACTGACCCGGTCTGTGGCGCCAGACTGGTGTCCAGGGTCAGCTTCAGGCCCTCCTCCGACTGACACCAGTCTCCCCCCCCCTGGTCCAGCCCCCCCCCCCCCCACTGACCCGGTCTGTGGCGCCAGACTAGTGTCCAGGGTCAGCTTCAGGCCCCCCCCCCCACTGACCCAGTCCCCCCCCCCCCACTGACCCGGTCTGTGGCGCCAGACTGGTGTCCAGGGTCAGCTTCAGGCCCTCCTCCGACTGACCCAGACCCCCCCCCCCCTGGTCCAGTCCCCCACTGACCCGGTCTGTGGCGCCAGACTAGTGTCCAGGGTCAGCTTCAGGCCCTTGCAGATCTTATCCTCCAGTGTGATATCGGTGGAGAGGGTGTTGTCCGTGTTCCACTTCTCAGTCAGCGTCAGACCTGGTGGACAGGGGGGGGGGGGGGAGCGAGTCGTCAGTCAGCGTCAGACCTGGTGGACAGGGGACCGAGCCGTCATACAAGGCAGGGAGAGCGGCCGTCAGACAGTGTGGTAGACAGGGGGACCGAGCCGTCAGACAAGTTAGACAGGGGGAGCAGTCGTCAGACAAGGTAGACAGGGGGAGCAGCCGTCATAAAAGGTAGACAGGGGGTAGCGGCCGTCAGACGAGGTAGACAAGGGGTAGCGGCCGTCAGACGAGGTAGACAGGGGGTAGCGGCCGTCAGACAAGGTAGACAGGGGGAGCGGCCGTCAGACAAGGTAGACAGGGGGTAGCGGCCGTCAGACAAGGTAGACAGGGGGTAGCGGCCGTCAGACAAGGTAGACAGGGGGAGCGGCCGTCAGACAAGGTAGACAGGGGTAGCAGCCGTCAGACAAGGTAGACAGGGGTAGCGGCCGTCAGACAAGGTAGACAGGGGGTAGCGGCCGTCAGACAAGGTAGACATGGGGACCGAGCCGTCAGACAAGGTAGACAGGGGCAGCGGCCGTCAGACAAGGCAGACAGGGGCAGCGCCGCTGCTGCCGCAGCGGCCGTCAGACAAGGCAGACAGGGGGTAGCGGCGTCAGGTCAGGCCTGGTGGAGACAGAACATGGCTCAAACATGACCCTGGTGAGCTTCACCATGCAAATGGCTCTACAATAACGGCCAGGACCTGAAAATGACAGATAATAACTGCAAAGCAAGCATGGACTAGAGGAAATAGTAACGAATTGATCACGAACGATCGAGCACGTAAAGCTTAAATCAATCATTATGCTACAAGATCATTGTAAAGCATCAGTGAAGCATTAAGATTTAAGCATATAGAAAGAATCTCTTACTAGCCGAGTGCAGCTTTTAACTTTAAAAAATCGTAAATCCGTAAGGAGTGGTGTAATAAGGATTTCTAACAGCAAACCACATTTCTATTTAACGCGAATGAATGAATGGATGGTTGCACAGCCGGGCACACACCAAGTGGAGCTTGCTGCGAAGCAACATCAATGAACCCAACACCCGATTTTTGGTGAAGGGGGGGGGGACCACATCGCTCGTATGTCAACACCTAATTCCAGCTTATCCCAGCTAGGGAAGGCGGCACCGTATTTGTGTTCTTTCTGCCCAATTATTTACTCACCATGCTCCGTGCACTTGCACTTGGTCCCGGCATTTCCAAAATATCAAATCACCTACCTGGCGAGCGAATTAAACGTTCCGACATTGACATTGTGACCTGTAGGTACATTCATTATATAATTTAATTTTCAGCATATCAAAAGAACGCGACAAGAACAATAGCGTGATGAATGCCGTTCACAATGTAGGTTTTTAATGTTGAACCAAACAATGCATTTCGAAACCTGTGCCCGATGTGTCGACTTCGAACGATTTATACCGATTGTTTTTGATACTATGTGTTTTTAATTTAATCACTAGTGTCCACTGACGAAGGCACCCTGTGGCCGAAACGTCTGGTTTTAGGAATTTGACTTGTGTTGCCATCGATCGTGAATAAAAAAAAACTATATCACCTACCTATAACAGTGGGTATGATTTCAGTTGTTACCAACTCACCGTGCTCCTTGCACTTGTACTTGGTCTCCAGGTTTCCGAGATATCATATTACCTCTCTTTAACAGTGTATATAATTTCCGTATTAGTGTCTTCCCTGCCCAGTTATAGACTCACCGTGCTCCTTGCACTTGTACTTGGTCTCCAGGTTTCCGAGATATCATATCACTTACCTATGATTTCAGTTGTTACCCATGTCTAACTCACCGTGCTCCTTGCACTTGTACTTGGTCTCCAGGTTTCCGAGATATCATATCACTTACCTATGATTTCAGTTGTTACCCATGTCTAACTCACCGTGCTCCTTGCACTTGTACTTGGTCTCCAGGTTTCCGAGATAGCATATTACCTCTCTTTAACAGTGTATATAATTTCAGTAGGTATTAGTGTTTTCCCTGCCCAGTTATCTACTCACCGTGCTCCTTGCACTTGTACTTGGTCTCCAGGTTTCCGAGATATCATATTACCTCTCTTTAACAGTGTATATAATTTCCGTATTAGTGTTTTCCCTGCCCAGTTATTTACTCACCGTGCTCCTTGCACTTGTACTTGGTCTCCAGGTTTCCGAGATAGCATATTACCTCTCTTTAACAGTGTATATAATTTCAGTATTAGTGTTTTCCCTGCCCAGTTATCTACTCACCGTGCTCCTTGCACTTGTACTTGGTCTCCAGGTTTCCGAGATATCATATTACCTCTCTTTAACAGTGTATATAATTTCAGTATTAGTGTTTTCCCTGCCCAGTTATCTACTCACCGTGCTCCTTGCACTTGTACTTGGTCTCCAGGTTTCCGAGATATCATATTACCTCTCTTTAACAGTGTATATAATTTCCGTATTAGTGTTTTCCCTGCCCAGTTATTTACTCACCGTGCTCCTTGCACTTGTACTTGGTCTCCAGGTTTCCGAGATATCATATTACCTCTCTTTAACAGTGTATATAATTTCAGTATTAGTGTCTTCCCTGTCCAGTTATAAACTCACCGTGCTCCTTGCACTTGTACTTGGTCTCCAGGTTTCCGAGATAGCATATTACCTCTCTTTAACAGTGTATATAATTTCAGTATTAGTGTTTTCCCTGCCCAGTTATTTACTCACCGTGCTCCTTGCACTTGTACTTGGTCTCCAGGTTTCCGAGATATCATATTACCTCTCTTTAACAGTGTATATAATTTCAGTATTAGTGTCTTCCCTGTCCAGTTATAAACTCACCGTGCTCCTTGCACTTGTACTTGGTCTCCAGGTTTCCGAGATATCATATCACCTACCTTTAACAGTGTATATAATTTCAGTATTAGTGTTTTCCCTGCCCAGTTATTTACTCACCGTGCTCCTTGCACTTGTACTTGGTCTCCAGGTTTCCGAGATATCATATTACCTCTCTTTAACAGTGTATATAATTTCCGTATTAGTGTTTTCCCTGCCCAGTTATTTACTCACCGTGCTCCTTGCACTTGTACTTGGTCTCCAGGTTTCCGAGATAGCATATTACCTCTCTTTAACAGTGTATATAATTTCCGTATTAGTGTTTTCCCTGCCCAGTTATTTACTCACCGTGCTCCTTGCACTTGTACTTGGTCTCCAGGTTTCCGAGATAGCATATTACCTCTCTTTAACAGTGTATATAATTTCAGTATTAGTGTTTTCCCTGCCCAGTTATCTACTCACCGTGCTCCTTGCACTTGTACTTGGTCTCCAGGTTTCCGAGATAGCATATTACCTCTCTTTAACAGTGTATATAATTTCCGTATTAGTGTTTTCCCTGCCCAGTTATTTACTCACCGTGCTCCTTGCACTTGTACTTGGTCTCCAGGTTTCCGAGATAGCATATTACCTCTCTTTAACAGTGTATATAATTTCCGTATTAGTGTTTTCCCTGCCCAGTTATTTACTCACCGTGCTCCTTGCACTTGTACTTGGTCTCCAGGTTTCCGAGATAGCATATTACCTCTCTTTAACAGTGTATATAATTTCAGTATTAGTGTTTTCCCTGCCCAGTTATCTACTCACCGTGCTCCTTGCACTTGTACTTGGTCTCCAGGTTTCCGAGATAGCATATTACCTCTCTTTAACAGTGTATATAATTTCAGTATTAGTGTTTTCCCTGCCCATTTACCGACTCACCGTGCTCCTTGCACTTGTACTTGGTCTCCAGGTTTCCGAGATAGCATATTACCTCTCTTTAACAGTGTACATAATTTCAGTATTAGTGTCTTCCCTGCCCAGTTCTCACCGTGCTCCTTGCACTTGTACTTGGTCTCCAGGTTTCCGAGATATCATATTACCTCTCTTTAACAGTGTACATAATTTCAGTATTAGTGTTTTCCCTGCCCAGTTCTCACCGTGCTCCTTGCACTTGTACTTGGTCTCCAGGTTTCCGAGATAGCATATTACCTCTCTTTAACAGTGTACATAATTTCAGTATTAGTGTCTTCCCTGCCCAGTTCTCACCGTGCTCCTTGCACTTGTACTTGGTCTCCAGGTTTCCGAGATAGCATATTACCTCTCTTTAACAGTGTATATAATTTCAGTATTAGTGTTTTCCCTGCCCATTTACCGACTCACCGTGCTCCTTGCACTTGTACTTGGTCTCCAGGTTTCCGAGATAGCATATTACCTCTCTTTAACAGTGTATATAATTTCAGTATTAGTGTTTTCCCTGCCCAGTTATCTACTCACCGTGCTCCTTGCACTTGTACTTGGTCTCCAGGTTTCCGAGATATCATATTACCTCTCTTTAACAGTGTATATAATTTCAGTATTAGTGTTTTCCCTGCCCATTTACCGACTCACCGTGCTCCTTGCACTTGTACTTGGTCTCCAGGTTTCCGAGATAGCATATTACCTCTCTTTAACAGTGTATATAATTTCAGTATTAGTGTTTTCCCTGCCCATTTACCGACTCACCGTGCTCCTTGCACTTGTACTTGGTCTCCAGGTTTCCGAGATAGCATATTACCTCTCTTTAACAGTGTATATAATTTCAGTATTAGTGTTTTCCCTGCCCATTTACCGACTCACCGTGCTCCTTGCACTTGTACTTGGTCTCCAGGTTTCCGAGATATCATATTACCTCTCTTTAACAGTGTATATAATTTCAGTATTAGTGTTTTCCCTGCCCAGTTATCTACTCACCGTGCTCCTTGCACTTGTACTTGGTCTCCAGGTTTCCGAGATAGCATATTACCTCTCTTTAACAGTGTATATAATTTCAGTATTAGTGTTTTCCCTGCCCATTTACCGACTCACCGTGCTCCTTGCACTTGTACTTGGTCTCCAGGTTTCCGAGATAGCATATTACCTCTCTTTAACAGTGTACATAATTTCAGTATTAGTGTCTTCCCTGCCCAGTTCTCACCGTGCTCCTTGCACTTGTACTTGGTCTCCAGGTTTCCGAGATATCATATTACCTCTCTTTAACAGTGTACATAATTTCAGTATTAGTGTTTTCCCTGCCCAGTTCTCACCGTGCTCCTTGCACTTGTACTTGGTCTCCAGGTTTCCGAGATAGCATATTACCTCTCTTTAACAGTGTACATAATTTCAGTATTAGTGTCTTCCCTGCCCAGTTCTCACCGTGCTCCTTGCACTTGTACTTGGTCTCCAGGTTTCCGAGATAGCATATTACCTCTCTTTAACAGTGTATATAATTTCAGTATTAGTGTTTTCCCTGCCCATTTACCGACTCACCGTGCTCCTTGCACTTGTACTTGGTCTCCAGGTTTCCGAGATAGCATATTACCTCTCTTTAACAGTGTACATAATTTCAGTATTAGTGTCTTCCCTGCCCAGTTCTCACCGTGCTCCTTGCACTTGTACTTGGTCTCCAGGTTTCCGAGATATCATATTACCTCTCTTTAACAGTGTACATAATTTCAGTATTAGTGTTTTCCCTGCCCAGTTCTCACCGTGCTCCTTGCACTTGTACTTGGTCTCCAGGTTTCCGAGATAGCATATTACCTCTCTTTAACAGTGTACATAATTTCAGTATTAGTGTCTTCCCTGCCCAGTTCTCACCGTGCTCCTTGCACTTGTACTTGGTCTCCAGGTTTCCGAGATAGCATATTACCTCTCTTTAACAGTGTATATAATTTCAGTATTAGTGTTTTCCCTGCCCATTTACCGACTCACCGTGCTCCTTGCACTTGTACTTGGTCTCCAGGTTTCCGAGATAGCATATTACCTCTCTTTAACAGTGTATATAATTTCAGTATTAGTGTTTTCCCTGCCCATTTACCGACTCACCGTGCTCCTTGCACTTGTACTTGGTCTCCAGGTTTCCGAGATAGCATATTACCTCTCTTTAACAGTGTATATAATTTCAGTATTAGTGTTTTCCCTGCCCATTTACCGACTCACCGTGCTCCTTGCACTTGTACTTGGTCTCCAGGTTTCCGAGCACCTTAGCGCTGGCCAGGTTCTGGCTGAAGGTGGACGTGAAGGCCACGCCCGTGGCAGACGTCGTCTTGGCCTCCAGCTTCACCAGGCCAAAGTGGAAGCCCTTGCCGAACACATCGCGGGCAGACTTGCCGAGGTCGCCATACGTCGGGGGAGCCATTGCACTCTGCCGGGAGGGGGAGGGGGTTAGGTGGCAGACTTGCCGAGGTCGCCATAGGTCGGGGGAGCCATTGCACTCTGCCGGGAGGGGGAGGGGGTTAGGTGGCAGACTTGCCGAGGTCGCCATAGGTCGGGGGAGCCATTGCACTCTGCCGGGAGGGGGAGGGGGTTAGGTGGCAGACTTGCCGAGGTCGCCATAGGTCGGGGGAGCCATTGCACTCTGCCGGGAGGGGGAGGGGGTTAGGTGGCAGACTTGCCGAGGTCGCCATAGGTCGGGGGAGCCATTGCACTCTGCCGGGAGGGGGAGGGGGTTAGGTGGCAGACTTGCCCAGGTCGCCATAGGTCGGGGGAGCCATTGCACTCTGCCGGGAGGGGGGAGGGGGTTAGGTGGCAGACTTGCCGAGGTCGCCATAGGTCGGGGGAGCCATTGCACTCTGCCGGGAGGGGGAGGGGGTTAGGTGGCAGACTTGCCGAGGTCGCCATAGGTCGGGGGAGCCATTGCACTCTGCCGGGAGGGGGAGGGGGTTAGGTGGCCGACTTGCCGAGGTCGCCATAGGTCGGGACTCGGGGGAGCCATTGCACTCTGTCGGGGGGGAGGGTTAGATGGGAGGGGTGAAGGGGAGAGAGGGGAAAATGGCCACCCAGCACCCAGCATATCGGAAGAGCTACGCCACTCTCCAGCAGGGCTGCAGAATCTGAGTCACCCTTTGGAGTTATCAGTCCTAGCCAGAGTCAGAGTCAGTCAAGTTTGGATGCTGTAGTATCAGTCACTAGAAATCAACAGACTCATCTGCCCTGCCCTCCATGAAGAGATGGAGAGAGTTTGAGCGGCTGATAACAGTCATTTTTTCATAAGCCGCCAACTATATCGGTGACCAGGAGTGCCCCCTCCCTCTATCCCAGCGACACACAGAACCTTACGTTAATACCAGATGTCAATGTTGGCACTCTCTAAAAGCTGAGGGGAGGGAGGGGCATTTGCGCTGTACTCTGCTGAGACACAATGGGAGATTTAACTGCCCTCCGCTGAGACACAATGGGAGATTTAACTGCACTCTGCTGAGATAGACTGGGAGATTTAACTGCACTCTGCTGAGACAGATTGGGAGATTTAACTGCACTCTGATGAGACGGATTGGGAGATTTAACTGCACTCTGCTGAGACACAATAGGAGATTTATCTGCACTCTGCTGATACAGATTGGGAGATTTAACTGCACTCTGCTGAGACAGACTGGGAGATTTAACTGCACTCTGCTGAGACACAATGGGAGATTTAACTGCACTCTAATGAGACAGATTGGGAGATTTAACTGCACTCTGCTGAGACAGATTGGGAGATTTAACTGCACTCTGCTGAGACAGATTGGGAGATTTAACTGCACTCTGCTGAGACACAATGGGAGATTTAAATGGTGCAGGGACTCAGCTCTGGGTTCTGTACTCTGTAGAATGGGGGAGAGTGGGCAATTTATTTTACTCTGGTAAGACCGAGATATAGAAATTTAGGTGGCTGCTGAGAGGAAGGCATCCCAATCTGGGGGGGGGGGAGAGAAACCAAGGACGAAATTCTGAAACTGAAAAATGCATGGAATTGAGATGGTTATCTACCCAATGATTATGCATGTAATAAGAACTGTGGTTACTGATGGAGACAGAATTGCTGATCGGTCCACAAACAACCTCTCAAAATGACTTCAACTGCACTTCAGGATTAAAAAATAGGTAATTGTTTTGAATTTTGAGCAGCTCTGAGACATTTTGCTACTAAACTGAAACCACCACCTAATTAAACAGCTTTAGAGTTAAATATTTATTCAGAAAAAGGTGTATATGTATTTATTCATTTATTATCAAGAGCCATCTACACAAACATGAAAATTACTGCTCAGATATGGCATTAAGGCAGAGCCGTACACTCAAAGGCAGCCAACTTAAGGGTCTGTTTCAGTGCCTCCAGTAGAAATTATTGACTGGAGGTTCTTCTGATAAGTACCTAGGTATTATTGCAGTTGCAGGAACACAATCTGGGAGTTTCTGGTGATTGATGTCAGGCATACAAAAAGAATGATTATAATCTAATCGTGAAAAGCAAAACAAGCTTTCAATTTTAAAATGTAAAATTTCAAAGAATATAAATTGATTTTCTTTACATTTGAATTCCAAAATTCACCATCAAAAGCCATTTCTTTCCATTTCTTGTTGTTGTTGTTTATTGGGGCTTTAAGGCGCACCGACTACAAGGTCATTTTACATCCATTCTTTGTTTGTGATCGTCAAATGTGCGCCATAATCGTAGACCAGAGCCTCCAGTCAGCCTCCAGGCAAATGTGGACCTTGCAACTGACTGGAACTTGCTGGAGGTTTCCGGAAATTCACTAAGAGCTTTCTGGAGCTTACTGGAATTGCTGGAATGCTGACTGGAGAATTTCTCAGCTTTCTGGAGTTTTCTGGAGGCAATGGAATGGACCTTTTGAGTGCTGGAGCCTTTATTTCTGGTAATTCTCAGTTTGGGTTTAGATCCTGCTTAGGATCCACAAGCAGCCATTGAGAAAGTTGGTCACTTTTATCTTATCAGTTTAAAATGTATTGAACCCCTGAAATTCCTGTCAAGGTTGTAGCCCATTGTGTCTGTAAAATAGATCAGGGACCAAATAATGTCGATACATAACCTGAAACTAGAGACGATCAGCAGTTTAGCCGTGAGAGCATTTGTGTGAATACATTTGTAAGTTCAATGCAGGCTGAATAGAAGCAATAGTAAACGATGACCCATTAATTTGAAAATATTATTTCAAGGACATTCCAATACCATACAAATAATCAGAATAAGTGAAACATCAATTTATTGCAATAGCCGGTGTGCGCAGCAATCGTCTCACGATTTTTCACGTTCCAGTGTTCGTCCAAAAATCCAGACATTCCATGCACCTCATGAACAACGAGCACTAGACATTTACATCGCATTCAATACTTACAAGTTTGTAGAGTTTCAGTCCCTGAGCAAGACAAAAAATACGTATTCAGTGACTGAGCACCGCCCGCCGCCCGAATCAGATTACAGAGGTTTTCAAGAGGCAGGGGCAGGCAGGGGCCCTCAACACACACGCGCAATGCCCCGTGCGTGGACGGCAAAGAAGAAAATGAAAATCAGCTGACGGCGATTCTAGAATGTGGCTGCTAAATTCAATTTAAGTGCAATTCAGACAAGCATACTCAGTAAATGAGGTTGAAATGCTGGTTAAATTGAATTGACAAATTAAACTGTACATTTTATGATGTTTGGCAAACGAATTAAGCCCTACCTATATAGCCTCATTGCTTGATTTGTTTCTCCAAAAGGTCAATAATAGACATGTCAATCGGATGCCAACTTTTTGTTATACCAATACCGATAGGTACCAAACCCATACCAACGTGGTTTTGGTATTTGGTATTTCAAAATTCAAGCCTAATGCAGTTGGCATTTTGTTGGCATCATGAGCAAGACTAACCTGCGCCCCGCTGGGCTATTCAGCCATACGCGCCCTGCTGAAGGGGGGGGGGGGCAGGACGTCAGGCAGGCAACACGCTCGTTTTTCCGCGAAGCTCTAGCTCGATCAGGGGCGAAGCGGCAGGGGGGGGTCAACGGACCCCCCCCCCCATACGTTCGTGGCTGAAAAAAACACCAATACGGGCGAGGGTTAAAAAAAAAACAGAAAAAGAGGAATTGACCTCGAAAAATGCCTACATTTTGAGTTATAACATATAAACCGAAGGAGGGACAGCTGCTCAGTGCTCACCAAAAAAAAATGTTTTACCATGCTTAAACCGTTTACCTGACTGAAGCTTTCCGGTCAAGTTGTTTTGTGACTTCCTTCACAGCAAGGTATGCCTAACGAGGTTGCTGGCTGGTATAAGGCAGCAATCGTAAGTCATGTTTCATTTTTCATTCATTTTTCGACTTTAGGTATAAGTAATATTTGGACTAAAATAATACCGTAAAGTGGGGCTATTTGAAACGGATTTTACCGTTTTTGGCCTCTCCCTTTGAGACGGCTCATATTTCTTATAGCATGTAAATTGCAAAAATGTAGTTCTCTGTGAGCTCTTTCATATAGGTGTATTTTGGTTCAGCTACTAATAATGATTGAGGTTATTTTTTATGTTAAAGCCTGTCTCAAATAGCCCCATAGGGTGGGGTTATTTGAGACAGTTTTAGTTGCAAGGAAATTAAGGAAAATCGGTCACGCTAGAGATAATTTTTTAAACGCCATGCATTTGGAAATTGAATTTTGATCGTTTTGGCAAAAATTGTTTTTTTTTTTCAAAGACTGCTATATGACCTTTATATTCAATCTTTTCCTTTTTCGTGGGACACTTCATTTCGGTAGGGTATAAAATTGCATCACTATATGCTAAGGCTATCATAATATGATGTGACCCATAGCTTTCAAACTGACAGGATGATCATCAAGGACTATTTTAAAGTCATCGACAGTAAAATTTTGAAAGTAAGTTTTTGTATATAGCCCCGGTGACGTGAAAACAGATATACCGAAAGTCGGTGGGGCTATTTGAGACAGTCTCGCTACCTTATGAAGCACACTGTAATGAATCAAACAAGGCAAAAGGTTTCCCAAAACATTTGAGTGAATGGTCTGCATGATTGTTTGTTCCATTGTACATCTCCATGTGAAGAAATAACAGAAAAATGTTAAACGGTTTTGATTTTATGCCGATTTTCCTCGATCGCTGCATGCCGTATCAATTGGCTGGTTACCCTACCTCATCAAGTACTTGGATAGGCTCACCTAACAGTACGTTCATGTGTTAAGTAACATTCGATGGTGTTTTTTGGTCAACAAAGGTAGACATATGTTGATTGTCGAATGAGTCAGTGACTGATGAATAGGGTGTTTCACATTTTCAAAGTGCCATATTGCGAGTCATATCGATGTTCCCCTCAAATGTCATCTGCTCACAAGTTTCTGTGTAAAATTTCACTTCATTCTGATGATGTTTAGAGGTCGCACATTTCTGCGACTTTTCATCTCTGATTTTGTTTCTGGCCGTAACAATGAGTAGTCTTCCTGCGAACTGATTTGGTTGAGAAAGCCAGGCAGTGGCGGCGGAATAGGGGGTGCAGGGGGTGCAGCTGCACCCCCATCGAAAAACACGGGGGTGCAAACATATCTTTTTTGCACCCCCAAAATCCATACAAGGGGCCCGTCGCACCATCAAATACATTTTCTCCTGAAAACCAGTGCAGTGATCGGGAAACGAACACTGATGTGGAATCATCCGGGGTGTCTATTTATGGTCAGGAGCGCCCCATGCTAGTCGGGGCCTCCACACCGGCTAGAAGTGTCCCGAGCCGCGTTTGGTGCTCCACACGGCATCTGAGGGCCCCCACGACGGCCTCAGAGGGCCCTTTTATGACGATCTCTGAGGGCTCCCACCATAGGGCTTTGTCCCCTGGGGCCCTACAACGGCCACTAAGGGCCCTCGTGACGACCGCTGAGGGTCCCACAGAGACTCCAGGGGCCACGCTGGCCTCTGAGGGCCCATATGACGGCCTCTGAGGGCCCTTACGATGATCTCTGTGGGCTCTCACGACGAACTCTGTCCTCTGGGGCCCTATAACGACCACTAAGGGCCCTCATGACGACCGCTGAGGGTCCCACAGGACTCCAGGGGCCCCACTGGCCCCTGAGGGTCTCTACGACGGTCTCTGAGGGCCCTCGTGACGGCCCTAGACCCAACTCAAGTATGAGGGCCCATTTGGCTTTAGGCGGCCCAGCGACGGCCTCTGAGGGCCCCAACACAACCAGGCTGCGGGGGCTATGCTGGCATCTGAGGGCTCTGCAACGGTCTATTGAGAGCGGCAGGGCCCTAACAACGATGGCCTGCAAGTCGTGGAATTCAACCGAAAGGCGCTGCCCAAGCGCACCAAGGAAGGATGTGCCCCCTTCTCTGTGTAACGAGTTTTGGTGACAAAAGTGTGCGACCCCTAAATATACTTAAATTTGGGTTTCAAGCGTATCAATCGATTCAGTTTTACGGGTAGAGTTGGGGCAAAGTCGATATGGCTGAGTTTTGAACCAACATTATTTTACCATAGTGTAATGAAACACCCTACTGATGAAGCACATTTTAAGCACATATTCATCAGAATAACTAGTTTGGTCACCAGCTAAAGGGTTATTATGTTACACTACGAACATGTAAATATTGCTTGCTGCTAAAAGTACCTACCATGAACCCACTGCACGTTTATGACCACGACCGATTCACCGGTGTTGCTTATGTCGAACGTTCGATGCACTTCAGGTAGATGGCGGTAAGTCTTCTCGGGTGCATCGCATCACCGTTATCATCAGCTATTTGGCATATCCGTTGAGGTTTGACCAGGTGGGCATCATCGGGATTATGAGACAATGGGTTACGCAATCGGCAGTACCGTTAACAATATATAATATTTTCATAAAAAATGTGCTTAACCTATAAGCAAAAAGGTAGTAGCGATAGATACAGTGGCGAAGCTGTTAAAACTTCAACTTTTTTAAGCTGCAGGTAGGGGTCCTTTTCGAGCAACTTAAATTGTGCGTTTTTCTGTATTTCGTATTTTATTGCAAATTTCTTTCAGAACTTTTCGAAATTTTCAAAAAGGTTATTCAGAGCATTCATTGTTCAATTCCACATCAGCTTAAGCAAAAATGACGAAAAAACATCAAACGGTTTTCATTTTACAGCGATTTTACTAAACCACTACCTTACTGTCTCAAATAGCCCCACTGTCTCAAATAGCCCCACTTTACGGTAACAAAGAAACCGGACCAATGTTCAGGCGATTGCTGGGGCTGACATCACTGTGTCACCCTGCGCCACTGTTTTGCCGCGGACAGGAGGTCTGCGGCACCGACACCTTCTGCGGGATACACGGACAGGAAGCTGAGACTGATAGCGCCCCGCGCTGCCGTCCGGAGTCCGTCCCGAGTCCGTCCCGAGTCCGTCCGTCTCCGCGGCCACAGGTCGTCCCAGACGGCCGCGGTCCGGGCGGTGCTGGTGGCGGCCCGGGTGGTGCTGGTTACGGTCCGGGCGGTGCTGGTGACGGTCCGGGTGGTGCTGGTGACGGTCGGCGCTGACACGGTCAGATCGGAACTAGTTCAGCCCACCGGACGGTCGGTTCAGGGACTGCTGAGTGTTGGCTCCGTGGCTGTCGGTGCGGCGTCTGCTGGTGCGCGAACTGTCGGTTCAGTACGGGGCAGTTCGAGACTGGCCGTTGGTTCAGGGACTGTCGGTTCAGATACTGTCGGTGCGGCGGTGGTTGGTTCGCGCGGACTGTCGGTGCGGCGTTGGTTGGCTCGCGCCGACTGTCGGTTCAGGCAGCCCGGGACGGTGCCGGACCGTGCGTCGTTGCGGAGTCGGGAGTCAGAGTCACCGCCGGCCGATAGGCTGCTTATGTGACGGCCGGGACCAGCTCAGTCGGCCGGTGGTGTCGCGACCCATTGGTGTGAGATCGCTTTATCCTGACTGAAATTATTGAGAGCAGGGCTGGAGGCGACAAGAGCCCACGTGTGTTGTGTCACTCGGTGTCATCTGACTCATCACCAAACCTCGACAGTTCGGTTCTCTGGGTGTCTTGGCGTAACCGCTTGATTGCGTGTCACCAGTGCTCGCTGTGTGTGGTTTTCTAGCACTTCTTCGGTTCGGGGTGTCACAGACTCACAAACGTGACCCACATCGCGGAATTTGCGAGTGGGTGACACTCAGCAGTGTCACGTGACAATGATTCATCATTCATCTGGCGCCAGTGGATTTAAGAAGACTTGGTGATACCGCTGGACTTATGGCACCCAAAGTGTGACAGTGACAGTGTCAGTGACAGTGTCAGTGACACAGTGACAGCGAGTGTCAGTGACACAGTGAGTCGCGTCCATTGGCTGTAAAACGTCTCCTCAGAGCAAGGAGATGCCTGGAGATAAAGTCAGGTTCTCTGGTGAGTCTGCTGGTGTCGTCTGTCTCTTGTTCACATTTGTCATGCCCTTATACCGTCACCGTGCTTATACCAACTTTACTGCATTTATCGTCACAATGCCGTATTACAATGAAGCGATATCTAATTATTTACATGCGTGAACTAAAACAAGCTCGAAAGCAGACATGCAAAAAACAAAGCAAGCATGTTCTTAGCGCTTTCAATGCACATTGCACATGGATCCGACAAAACGAGCGAGCACTCTTCCCACCACCTCTATATCCAAAAATGAAGTTTAAAAAAAATCAAGCCAAAACGCATCCTTGTTCACATCACCGTTACCGGTTTCCGGTGGACCTTGGCACTGTGGCGGGCAGACCCGACTCGGGGATGTCCCTGTGGGCTGCCGCCGTTTGGGGGGGCTGGACGGAACACCCTATCCCAGCGGGACAGTCCTTACCAGCTGGACACTCTATCTCAGCGGGACCCTCCCTCCCAGCGGGACCCTCCCTCCCAGCGGGACCCTCCCTCCCAGCGGGACAGTCCCTCCCAGCGGGACAGTCCTTACCAGCGGGACCGTCCCTCCCAGCGGGACAGTCCCTCCCAGCGGGACACTCTATCCCAGCGGGACACTCTATCCCAGCGGGACAGTCCTTCCCAGCGGGACACTCTGTCCCAGCGGGACACTCTATCCCAGCGGGACAGTCCTTCCCAGCGGGACACTCTATCCCAGCGGGACACTCTATCCCAGCGGGACAGTCCTTCCCAGCGGGACCCTCCCTCCCAGCGGGACCCTCCCTCCCAGCGGGACCCTCCCTCCCAGCGGGACCCTCCCTCCCAGCGGGACCCTCCCTCCCAGCGGGACCCTCCCTCCCAGCGGGACAGTCCCTCCAAGCGGGACCCTCCCTCCCAACGGGACAGTTCTTCCCAGCGGACCTTCCCTCCCAGCGGGACCGGCTGTGGGATGGTCCCTCCCACCGCGAGTCTTCGTCCCGACGGAATGGGCTCAGCCGCTGCCGCGAGCCGTCCAACGTCGACCCATAGCCCGGCGCCGTCGCAGCCTTTATGCTCCCTTCATCAGTCCAGCCCCTCAACAGTCTTTCTGTGCCGATAGGAGCCCAGCCAAACAAATAAGATCATATACATACAACGGAACATGCAATTGCAAGCCTTCGCAGGATCTAAAACCATCGTTCGGTCATCCTGGATTCATGAAAAATTAAAGCTTTGGTACCTCTTTTCAGCGCATGGACTTTGAGGTGTTTTAACGTCTTTTTATTGATATCTTGTCAGCTGTCGCTAGCAGACTGACGACGAGTAAGAGAGGCATATATTCTGTTTTTTTTTTGTATCTTTCTATTGTCTATACCCACTGCATTTCCTTCCCAGTGTGAATTATCGACGTTATGTGGGCATCTGCCATGACGCTGCATAACGCAAGTCTCATGACCGTTATTTATCAGCCGATTGCAAAATTTTGTTTGGGAAACCGAACCGACAGAAGCAGAAGCAAAGCTTGCTTCAAACTTCAATCATAGACTAATAAACACACGACATTCTGCTCTGGCGTCACGGAGACGCGGTTTCACGGCCCATACGTCAGTGACGTCAGGACACATCAGCGATGTTTACCGAACTATGACGACACAGTGGCTGGAGTGAGCCGGCCCAGCGACCTCCCCCTCCGGCCATCCCTCCGTCCTTCACCCCTCCCCCCACTGGCCATCCCTCTGTCCTTCACCCCTCCCCCACCGGTCATCCCTATGTCCTTCACCCCTCCCTCCCCCACCGGCCATCCCTCCGTCCAGCACCCCTCCCTCCCCCACTGGTCATCCCTCCGTCCTTCACCCCTCCCTCCCCTACCGGATATCCCTCCGTCCCTCCCAGCCTCTCTGTGTCCAGTTTGCTCCTGTAGGTCAATTAGCCCCAGTTCAGTTTAACATCACCTTTGGTTGAGCGTCGGAGGAGAGGGGATCTAGCACTCCCCTCCCCGCCCCAGTAGGGATCGATCACATCCCCTCACCACCCCCCAGTTCGTTCCACTCTCAGCCCTCGCTCCTGGGCTAGAACGAACTCTCTAGTTCGTCATACTCTAGCCCCTCATCCTCACCCTCAGGTCGTTCTAACCCGGCCGTTCGGACTTTTTATAAATTTAGTCCGAACCTTTTGAATGGAAGGATTCACAAGGACAGAGCCCTCGCTAAGCGAAGCCACAACTATACCCGTCAGGAGGTCCATAAACGTCAAACGCCCGTTGCGCTTCGCACCCGGACTGTTGTAACCGGGGACGCGTGCTCTCACTACGCGGAGTCCAGCGCTCTACCGATTGAGCTACGCGCCTCTCTATGTACCCGCTCAGTTCTGCCCTCCTTTCCGCCTCTCCTTTAGAGGCCGCTCTTTGGACAGCTCCGACAGCCCGCCCTCCCGAATTCTGTTCTGTGTTCTGACCGCTCTGTTTGTTCCACAGGCCGCTCTCTGGACGGCGCCGGCAGCCCGTCCTCCCGGCCTCTGTTCTGTGTTCTGACCGCTCTGTTTGGTCCCCAGGCCGCTCTCTGGACAGCTCCGACAGCCCGTCGTCTCGCATTCTGTTCTGTGTTCTAACCGCTCTGCTTGGTCCACAGGCGACCGCTCTTTGGACAGCGCCGGCAGCCCGCCGTCTCGGCCTCGGCACTACCCTGCCGGCGTCCACGGCCCGCTCCAGGAGGCCGTCCTCCGCGGGAGCGCCGAGGAGGTGCGGCTCTTCCTCAACTCGTCGTCCTCCAGTGACGTCAACGCCAAGGACGCCGTCGGCAGGACGGCGCTGATGCTGGCAGTGGAGGCCGACTCCCCCGAGGTTATTGACCTGCTGCTGAAACACGGAGCTGAGCCGAACGAGGGGAACGCGTTCGGCACGTCGGCCCTCTACCAGGCCGTGTGCGCGCGGAGACTGCGCTGCGCCGAACGGCTGCTACTCGGCGGAGCGCTGGTGAACGCCCACTCGCTGCGGCAGCGGCACGCGCCGCTGCACGCCGCCTGCGCGGACGGAGACGCGCGCCTGGTGGCGCTGCTGCTGTCGTTTGGCGCCGACCCTGACGTGCTGGACTACCGTCACCGGACGCCGCTGCACGCGGCCGCGGCCGGCGGGTTCTGCGACTGCCTGTCGCTGCTGCTGCAGAGCGGCACGCGGGTGGACGTCAGGGACCTCCGCGGCCTGACGCCGCTGGGGGTGGCGCGAGACGCCGTCTGCCGCAGCGCGCTGCTGGAGGCCGACGCCGCGCTCAGCGCCGCCGACCTCCGCCTGCTGCTGCGGGAGCGTCCAGCAGCCGTGCAGCAGCTGCTGGACGGCGGCGTGCAGCCGGGCGACGGCGGCGTGCTGCTGGTCGGCTACAAACCGCTGCGGGACATCGGCGGCAGTGAGCGGCCCTTCGAGGCCGAGCTGGTGACGGAGCTGCAGCGCAGCGGCCGCTGGGACCTGCTGGGCCACCCGGCCGTGGAGCTGCTGCTCGAGCTGACCCGGCAGGACGGCTACTTTGTCTACCACACCGCCGCCAAGATCCTGTGGTGCGTCGTGTTCCTGGCGTCCCTCCTGGGCGCCATGGTGGTCGACCTGTACCGCGTGGGCAGCGACATCCCCCGTCTGGAGGTCGCCCTGAAGGGAGTCCTGGTCACACTGAACGTCTTCCAGCTGCTGTTCCTGGTGGTGAAGTGTGCGGTCATCGGCGGCGGGTTCTTCCTCTCCGGCCGGCGCTGGCCCGTCCTGGTGAAGACGGTGCTCATCTTTGTCGTGGTGTTCCTCCGCAGCGAGCCCGAAAAGCGGCTGGTGTACGCCTTCTCCGTGCTGATGGCGTTCTTTGAGTTCACCATGGCCCTGGAGTCGATTTCCGTGTGGAAGACCACTCGCGCCATCTCCTCGCTGCTGCACGTGACGCGCAGTATCGCCGAGTACCTCCTCGTCTACTCGCCGGTGCTGATCGGCTTCTCGGTCGCCTTCTCTGTGATGTTCGGCAGCGGAGACGTGCCGGGCAGCAACCTCTTCCACGGCCACTTCCTCGCCATCAACATGGCGGCCATGGTGCTGGGAGAGGTGGACGTCATGGAGGCCGAGAAGCACACGCCCCAGTCCGGCCTCGGGTACGCCCTCAGCACACTCGTCTTCCTCATGTTCGTCGTGCTCGTCCCCATCGTGATGCTGAACCTGTTGCTGGCGCTGACCATCAGCGACACGACCAAGTTTCTCTCCAAGGGCGGCGCTGAGTTCCTGCAGAACCTCGCCAACCGCACGGCCTGGAACCAGCAGGCCGCCTTCATGGTCGACGGCTGGGTGCACAAGCTGAAGCGGCTGATGCCCGAGTGGCTGTTTCGGCACGTGGCTCGGTACTCGCTGCAGTTGAAGTGGCAGAGCGTGCTGCCGCGGCCCGCGGCGGCAGTGCGCGCCACCCCGCATATCACCGTCGATCCGTTCGCCCAGGGTGGTAAGAAAGTGCGAGCGTTCGTCGCCGGGTACAGCCGCAGGTTTCGAGTGCGCAGCGAGCTGCGTCAGAGTCTGGACGCCATCGTTCAGGCGCGGCGGCCCGCCGAGCCGGTCGTGCCGCCGCCAGCGACAGGGCTGGACGCCGAGGACGACGACGTCTGCGAGTCTGGCCTGGGGAGCGTCGGCACGGGGACGCTGCTGGGGAGCTGCGAGGAGCTGTGCCAGTCGACCACTGGCGTCCTGCGCTCCACGGTCTCCTCCCGGCTGCTCTCGGAGCGGCGGCCCCTCTCTGTCCAGCGGCGGTACAGTCGGGCCCCTCTGACTCACACAGTCAGCTCCTCGGGGCGGGGCGGCCGGGCAGGGCGTACCGCCAGCTCCCCGGTGGCACACCTCGGGGAGCAGCTGGCCGGGATCAGGGAGGTGCTGCAGCGGCAGCAGGCGGCCCTGGAGCGGCAGCAGGACGTGGAGAACAGCATGCTGGAGAGACTGAGGCAGATGGAGGACGTCATGTCCAAGATGGCCGCCGCGCAGTAGAGGGTGGTAGGAGTTGTAGTAGGTACCTAAAATACTATCGTTCCAAGTACGACGAAGGAACAGTACGAGCTTCAGCAGATGGATGAGCACTCGTGGAACACCGATCGGTACCTACCACTCCCTATGTGTAAGCGATCAAACAACTGCTGAAAGATATGTCGCTTTTAAGCTACATTGTACGGCTATTTCAGTGGAATTACTGTGGAAGTGTGCTCTCTGCTAAAAGAATGCCAGTTATGGTTCGTGCAGATTTCCGGGGGGGGGGGGAGCCCGTGTGGCGAGGACTCATACACGGCATAATAATTGGCTGTCGTGTCATCTGTCCCCCGCTCACAGCGGTTACCTGTGAGTCACTGACGGTCCCTGGCTCACCGAGTGGCCCAGCGACTCAGTGGAATGTGTGGATGGAAGTGCCAAATACTCGTCTGAGGACCAGAGCTACCAGGGCAGAGAGGCGCACTGACTATACGGACTGAACGCGCGCGGCTCACAGCCCCTGACTATACGGACTGAACGCGCCCGGCTCACAGCCCCTGACTATACGGACTGAACGCGCCCGGCTCACAGCACCTGACTATACGGACTGAACGCGCCCGGCTCACAGCCCCTGACTATACGGACTGAACTCACAGCCCCTGACTATACGGACTGAACGCGCCCGGCTCACAGCCCCTGACTATACGGACTGAACGCGCCCGGCTCACAACAGTCCCTGACTATACGGACTGAACGCGCCCGGCTCACAGCCCCTGACTATGAACGCGCCCGGCTCACAGCCCCTGACTATACGGCTCACAGCCCCTGACTATACGGACTGAACGCGCCCGGCTCACAGCCCCTGACTACGGACTGAACGCGCCCGGCTCACAGCCCCTGACTATACGGACTGAACGCGCCCGGCTCACAGCCCCTGACTACGGACTGAACGCGCCCGGCTCACAGCCCCTGACTATACGGACTGAACGCGCCCGGCTCACAGCCCCTGACTATACGGACTGAACGCGCCCGGCTCACAGCCCCTGACTATACGGACTGAACGCGCTCGGCTCACAGCCCCTGACTATACGGACTGAACGCGCCCGTCTCACAGCCCCTGACTATGAACGCGCCCGGCTCACAGCCCCTGACTATACGGACTGAACGGGCCCGGCTCACAGCCCCTGACTATACGGACTGAACGGGCCCGGCTCACAGCCCCTGACTACGGACTGAACGCGCCCGGCTCACAGCCCCTGACTATACGGACTGAACTCGCCCGGCTCACAGCCCTTGACTTTACGGACTGAACTCACAGCCCCTGACTATACGGACTGAACGCGCCCGGCTCGTACAGCCCACCGTTAGGCTAGCTAGCTTCTCCGTGGGTCGTGGTTAGTGTTGTTGTGTAGGAGGCCGATTAAAATGTATCCCTGTCTAAGATTCGCCAATATTTCAGTCGAAGCTGCTTGAAAATGTATAGAGCATAATAAATGTCAACAACTTCACCGCATTGAGTGCCATGAGTTCAATGAGTGCAGTTTGAGAATTGAATACATTTGTTGTATTGAACATATTTAACGCTTTTAGTAGGTATGTATTGACTGTTGAGATTTGAGTGGTACCGGCTAGTACCTACTCGGTGTATGCTGTTCACTGTAGCCATTAAGTGCATTGAACGCATGGAGTCCGAATGCATGCAGGTAGGTACTGTTAACGCCAGACCCCTTGAGACCCCGTACCGGGACGGCTGGGACCACTTCTGCGCCTGCCATCTATCGGGCAGTGTTTGGAACTACAGCGGGCGCCGGCCGGCCGCGCCGCGCGGCGCCGTTACCGGGCTATGGAGGCGAATGAAGTGGTATAAAACCAGACGAATTTTACGTTTGTAAAGCAAAAAACGAAAAATGTACACTCACCACAGTGTTCAGCAAAGTACTGGGAACAATATGGATATAATTTAAAGCTAGTACGATGCGAACTGTTGGTTCCCTAGAGCAGTATTTACATACTTGTAGGAGATAGGACTTTAACATTACGGGAGCTTCTAAACTGCGCTCGCAAAGTACTTGATTGTAAATATTTTCATTTAGAGGCAAAAATCTAAAAATGTACAGTCAGAGCGTTGTTCCCAATGCTTCTAGGTACACAATGAGCATAAATTTAGCTCGAAATGTCATCACACATTGGTTCCCAGTCCAGTTTAAAACGACACTTTGTGCCGCAGAGCCTATCTCTTCCAATGGATGGCGGCTGGGTGGCGGTTGTAGTGGTGGACAAGACAATTCTTGAGTGAAATGAAATCATTTGCTTTCAAATAATAAATTTGAAGAACTTGTAATAATTGACAAAAGATCGTTAATTACAGTGTATAATTTCAAGTTCATGGCAAATGAAAATATTTTAAACAATGCTAGTTAACCCCAGTACCGCCGCGCGAGAAAGCAAGTACTCGACGCACGGTCTGCCCGCCACTTCTGAAAATGGTCCGCGGCCGGCCGGCCGCAACCCGACACGCTAATTTTTCGCGATTATTTTTAAATGCGTGGAAGAATTTCAACCAAGCTCAGGACATAGCTGTTTCAAGACCTGCCGAAACTTTTACAATTTAGATATTTTATTGCCATTTCAATATTTCAGGCACTTCTCATTGACTCGTAATGTTAAATTTCGAGCAAGATTTTCACCCGGTGTGTAGAGGCTACCACCAGTCAGTCTGTGATACGTTATGACGTCACAGCTAAGTCCCGCCTCTGTGGTCTTGGCCTGCGGCGGTTTAGGGCCGGCGCGCGGTCACTCTCGCTGTGGCGGGGAGCGGGGACGGTCGAGCGGTGCCGAAAGCCGGCGGAGTTGTGCGTAACGTCTTGGCTGACAGTGCCCAAAGAGCGACATGATGACTGAGGAGCCATAAATGCTAAATGCGCATTGCTTGTACAATGCTGATATGTTCGCTGATATTTGTTTTATTTTTTACAAGCCGCAAATGACGGGCAGATGGCATATAACTGACATAAGGTTAGAAAATATTCACCTGTATTTAAAGCCTATGGCGTTGCAGATAATGCGATACTGGGATGTCGGATGTCGATTGTTTGAATTGGACAAATTAATTCGTATATGATGTAAGATAAAAACACCAAAACCACCCAACGTTTCGTGTTATTCACTTTTTCAAGGGTGATATGACACATTTTACCTATAGAGTCAAGTACATTTTTTCGGTTTCGTTCGAATATTCGAACGAAACCGAAAAAACGTACTTGACTCTATAGGTAAAATGTGTCATATCACCCTTGAAAAAGTGAATAACACGAAACGTTGGGTGGTTTTGGTGTTTTTATCTTACATCATATACGAATTATGTCGGATGTCACCAAGTAGCTGCCGATTTGTAGGTACATCGCTATGCAACCATCGAACAACGCAATAATAAGTTAATTGCCTTCGCTTCACATCATTAAGGCTCGCTCGTATTTCAAACAGATATCCTACATCGAAAATCGTATTTGTTAGGAATCGTTAACGTTTGTTCGAAGCACGTGTGAGTAGTAGGTTGAGGAGTGATTGTCCTCTTGGTCCTAGAGGTATACAAGAGTCAACAAGAGCCTGACATTTGCTTGACCGTCTGCTGCAATTGATTCATAGCACGTGAAGCGTCAGCGAAATTCATAGTCCTTTACAGATGGCAGGGGTGTCGTTTGTACAGAGGTCGCTGATGGGCACGGGTCAATGCCGCAGTCGTGGGCGGAGCCTAATGTCATATGACGTCTGAAAGCCTCTATCCAGGATGGAAAAACAGTTAACATTACGAGTCAATGACAAGTGCCACAAATATTTAAGTGACAACAAAATGTATCTGAAGAAAAAGTTTCGGCAGGTCTTGAAACAGCTCCTTCCTAAATATGGTTGAAATTATTCCACGCATTTAAAAATAATCGCGAAAAATTAGGGTCTCAAGGGGTCTGGCGTTAACAGTAGGTATGTGTTATATGAGACTCTATGTACCTATAAGGTTCAGAGTCTGCCCCTTCGTGAAAATTCCTTAGATGTGGCCCTGAAGTAACCGTGATAAAAGAATGCATGTTTTTTTTGTAATAAGCACTACATTAAGGACAAAGGTCCCTTTCCTGGGAGGCCACCCTTTGGGCCCCGAGAAGCTCTGCTCCTTCTGGACCAAAATCCGTGGCGCTGTGCCGGCTCCTGCACTTGTGCACTCGCCGTGCAGTAGCACTGTGCCTGCTCCTGCACTGTACTTGTGCACGTGCCGTGCAGTAGTACCACAGCGGTCTCATCGCTCCATTGATGTGTTCAACTGTTTAGTCTCTCTTGAAAGTATTGCGCCTCGATAGTATCTCTATCAATCCCTGATCTGAGAGCCCTGGCTTTTTAGATTTGGCCACCTGGGCGGCCCGTACAGAACAGTGCGTACCGACTACCGCAAAACGGGCTATTAGGGACAAATTTTGACTTTGACAACCTATCATTCAGATGTTGTTCTAGCGAGCGGAAATGGTGCTGTTTTATCAGACGTGCGTTCGGCATCCTGATAATCAGGGATACTTGTCCGGGATCACCGGGATCATTTGGTGTTTTAGGCTGACACCGTGCATAGGAGGTATCGAACATGAACACGAGTAAAAGAGCCACTATTGAAGCAAACGCAATCTAAACATGTAACTAATTGTATCGATGATCACCGGTGATCCCGGATAATTATCCCTCATTTTCCGGATGCCGAGCGCAAGCAAAGAAAAAGCTCTTGAGCAGTAACAATCTCTTCATATAATCACATTTTTTTGCGACAAAATTGTAGGTTTATGACTTTTAACCCGGCGGCCACTGGGCCCCCCGCGCCGCCCGCCGGCCGCTGTGGGGGGGGGGCATATAGTTGCCCCCCTTTACTTCTGTGGCGATGTCGTCGCAACACCAGGAGATAAAGAAGCGAAACTTTGCACACATTTTCCTGAATACCTAGCCGAGATTGTGTCCAAATTTGGTGTCGATCCCATTCAAAATGACGTCACAGTGACGTCAGAAGTCAAATTATAGATTTGCGACTCCAGTTTCCTCACGATATATCCGACATATGAGACCGAATATAGGGGAGAGTGGGGTAAGATGCCCAGGGTGGGAAAGACGCCCCACCCCCTCTAGCGGCGAAACAAAGAATCGAACCTGGAAATTAATGTTTTTAGCGTAAAGCGGAAGCCTGCCTTGTTAACTGCACAAAAATTTGCGAAGCTCAGTTGGGCAACAGCTGGCTGGTGATTGCATGTTTTTTATTTGCTGCTTTCAAAAAATATTTTGGTGTCAAAACATCGTAAATATCAAAGAAGGTAGATAATTTTTGCGTCCCTTGCTATAGTCGTGATACATTAACATGCGTGTACTGTGTCCCAAACAGTTTGTTTCAGGGTGTAGTTTTATGGCTAACAAATTGTGCTGATTTAATGTTACTTCGGTACTTTCGGGTAAGATGCCCCCCGTCCTGATGGGGAAAGACGCCCCCCTAAATCCCTAGGCTGTCCTTCAAGCAGCCCGTCAAATCATTTATTACATACTTGTAATGAGAGACAAAAGCTGATCTGGGACTATTGAGAGTCCAGTACGGTCGGGTGCTCCCCATGCCGGTCTCTCGGTCCACACAGCGACTTTTTGGGCGGCACCTGACTGAGAGTCCTCACGACGGCCTCTGTCGGCCCCATTATTGGCTCCAGGGCCCCTCACGACATCCTTTGAGGGCTCCCACGTTGACTCCACGGGCCGCGCTGGCATCTGAGGTCCCCACGATGGGCTCGAGGGCCCTCAAGCATCATGAAGACCTGTAAAGGCCCCACAGTGGTCTCCGAACGCCACCACGGAGGCTTGTTTGGCCGCGCTGGACTATGATGGCCCTAACTATGACCTTTGAAGCCCCTTACGACTACTTTTGAGGGCCCTTACGATGACGTTTGGTGTCTTCTGCAGGCTCGATGGGACAACTGATTCGTTCAGGCGATTCACGTGCCCATTTATGTCACTTATAGTGCAGGGGGCATCTTCCCCAACGCCAGGGGGCGTCTTTCCCACCCTGTGGGGTAAGATGCCCCCTTTCACTTCTTCAGGAAAATGCTTAATAGCAAAAAAGTTATCATATTTCAGGCACGTAAGTGTGATATTTTTGGAGAAAAATGATGTCGGCTTCCGTTGAAACTCCAAGTTTTTGCTTTCTGATCGTCATTTTCGAATAATATATGACAAAGCAAAACCCTGGGCATCTTTCCCCACTCTCCCCTACCTAATGGACCGATTATTGGTCAGGAACTAGTTGGAACTATACTTAGATGTTTTAAGATGACAGCAGGTGTTGTCTCGGGTTCATTTACACTTGAGTTTCATGCTCAGCGACATCAGAAACGGTCGATATTAGAAAACACAAAACATTATTACGTCACTGTGACGTCATCTTAAATGCTACAACCACTAAACTTTCCTCATATTCATTTGAAGTTATGCCAAGTTTCACGTTCGTAGCTTATCAGGTTTCGGAGATATTCCACAAAACGTAAAGGGGGGAGGGGCAACTTTATGCCCCCCAGCAGCTCGTGGGTTAAATTTTATACTTATTAAAAAATAACTTATTTTTTAACGCTTCCTTTTATATTCACATCCATGATCAAAGGTAATAACAATTTTTCGAAATGCTGTATCCAGCTGCGCAACATAATATTATCGTCACCCCACACACCGTCACCACGTCACTTCCCCTCCCTCCTTCTGGCCTCTACCCCCCACCATGTCCCAGGTCAGCCGTCCGCGTAGCTGCCGAGTCCAATCGCATGGCAGCGCTGCTGGCGGTCCCGCCCCGCCACCGCGAGGGTGGGGGAGCGCGTATCGTGCTACTGCCGGCCAGCGCGGTTCGCCACTCGCCGTGCGCCGGGGCAGTGATCTTGGCACCATCATCGCCAGTGGAAACTCCTTCAGGGGCGTGTCTCTCTCGGGCCCTGTAGCAGAGAAGGTAGGCGGTGGCGTCTCGAACGCTCGCGGCAGAGCACTCTCTCACTTTAGAGTCATCCATGATTCATGAAGAACCAGCTGTCGGCGGGATGATTGAAGCTGTACGTTGTGTAGTGGCCGCTATCTTGACTGCCGTGGTGCTCTACCACGCCATAGAGGTCGTAGACCAGCCTGTACGTGTTGGGGTGCGACCCGACTGCCAGCCGACTCAGGTCGAGCCTCGAGGTCCCGCAGGGGGAAGGTCACCTGAGCGTGGTTCTTGCGCGCGGTGCCGCCTGCGAAACTGAACCTCTTCAGGTGGAGGATGACAATAGGTGGAAGCCACCAGAGGTCGAGTTTCTTGTGGACGTCGCACCGACACTGACACTTTGGACAGGTCCAGTCCGTGATGAGGTCGCCACGTACGTACTCGTCCAGACACTGAGTCAGATTGCTTTTGCCCATCGCTAGCGGCAGCGACAGCAGAGATAATGTTTCACATGTGACCGACTCGGACCCGCAGCCGGTGCAGAGTAGTGTCGACTTATGCAGCCCGTGAAACAGTTGCGTCACTATCGAGCTGTTGTACCGCTGGAAGTCGCACCACGCCGCCTCGCCTGCCTTGCTGTTCGGGAGGCCTTCCGCCGGCGGTCGGGGAGGCAGTTCTCCAGTCGTAGTCACAGCATTCAAGTCGTCGTGCAGCCAACTAAGTAGCAGGATTATAAACTCATGAGCGTCTTGCATTTCCATGCCGCCGAAGTCCCTGCAACGAGCACTTACTGCATTGCGAAAGCGGTGAGGTGATATGCATTGAAACTTTTGCGACCAAATTACCTCAAACAGCTGAGAGATTTCCGTCGCCACCTGACCTTAAGGCTTAGCGGCTGCTTGTTCGTGTTTTCATGGAGAAACTCGCCTACCAAGTATTTCACCAGCGCTTGCGTTTGTGCGAGTACCTGGAGGACGGCGTTCATGTAGCAGGTGTTCCCGAGGTTTTCCAGGCCAGCAGAACCGGCCGGGGAGACGCTGCTTTGGTTTTCGAAATGAGGAACGAAGTAGTCCTAGAGATTCCTTCGTCTCCGGCTACTGACTGGCGAGGCGTTGGTGCTGCGGGGGCGGTCTTCGGCTGGCCAGCCGAGACTGTTCCAAAGCTGGTCAGTTCAGAGGCTGGCGACATCAAAGAATATCGTGGAATAACTTAATTGTGTTACTATCCTTATTAAAATTGGGTGTTTTGCTAATACTCAAAGTTTTGCTTCAAATCATGTACAAAGCCAAGATTCCTATGCATAGGCGGTCGAACAGGGAGGGCCCGGGGCACCGTGCCCCCTTTAATTTTGGCATTTTAACATTAGCCCTATGGGCGTTGCTTGGAAAGAATGGGACCAAAAGTCGGCAGTGCCCTCCTTAATTGAAGGTGTTCCGCCGCTACTGTTCCTATGATACACCAAGCATAACACAGTCCCTTATGACGTCACCAATGAGATACAAAAACAATTGTACCCGAGTGCTAATATTAATTCTTACCTTGGTGACGTCTGTCAAACTAGCAGCGAGCAGCGAGCAGCGAGTCCAGCAGCGAGAAGCGGGCCATCCCGATTTGGCTGAAAATTGGCTCACAGAGCCTTCTCAGCACGCTGATTCCGAAAATCATGGTCTCTAGGGTGGGAATCTTGACCGTTCTCGAGATAGAACTCTCTAAAGTTTTCGACACCCATGACCGGGCCATCCCGATTTGGCTAAAAATTGGCTCACAGAGCCTTCTCAGCACGCTGATTCCGAAAATCATGGTCTCTAGGGTGGGAATCTTTACCGTTCTCGAGATAGAACCCTCTAAAGTTCTTACCACCCATGACCGGGCCACCCCGATTTAGCTGAAAATTGGCTCACAGGGCCTTCTCAGCACGCTGATTCCGAAAATCATGGTCTCTAGGGTGGGAATCTTAACCATTCTCGAGATAGAACCCTCTAAAATTTTGGACACCCATGACCGAGCCATCCCGATTTGGCTGAAAATTGGCACACAGAGCCTTCTCAGCACGCTGATTCCGAAAATCATGGTCTCTAGGGTGGGAATCTTTACCGTTTTCGAGATAGAACCCTCTAAAATTCATATTACCCATGACCGGGCCATCCCGATTTGGCTGAAAATTGGCTCACAGAGCCTTCTCAGCACGCTGAGTTCAAAAATCATGGTCTCTAGGGTGGGAATCTTTACCGTTCTCGAGATAGAACCCTGTAAAGTTCTTACAACCCATGACCGGGCCATCCCGATTTGGCTGAAAACTGGCTCACGGAGCCTTCTCAGCACGCTGATTCCGAAAATCATGGTCTCTAGGGTGAGGATCTTTACCGTTCTCGAGATAGAACCCTCTAAAGTTCTTACCACCCATGACCGGGCCATCCCGATTTGGCTGAAAATTTGCTCACAGAGCCTTCTCAGCACGCTGATTCCGAAAATTATCATCTCTAGGGTGGGAATCTTTACCGTTCTCGAGATAGAACACTAAAATTCTTACCACCCACGAACGGCCCATTCCGATTTGGCTGAAAATTTGCTCACAGAGCCTTCTCAACACTCTGAATCCGAAAATCATGGTCTCTAGGGTGGGAATCTTGACCGTTCTCCAGATAGAACCCTCTAAAGTTTTCGACACCCATGACCGGGCCATCCCGATTTGGCTGAAAATTGGCTCCAGAGCCTTCTCAGCACGCTGATTCCGAAAATCATGGTCTCTAGGGTGGGAATCTTGACCGTTCTCGAGATAGAACCCTCTAAATTTTTCGAAACCCATTACCGGGCCATCTCGATTTGGCTGAAAATTGGCTCACAGAGCCTTCTCAGCACGCTTATTCCGAAAATCGTGGTCTCTAGGGTGGGAATCTTTACCGTTCTCGAGTAGAACCATCTAAAGTTCTTACAACCCATTACCACGCCATCCCGATTTGGCTAAAAATTGGCTCACAGAGCCTTCTCAGCACGCTCATTCCGAAAATCATGTGGTCTCTGGGGTGGGAATCTTAACCATTCTCGAGATAGAACCCTCCAAAGTTTTCGACACCCATGACCGGGCCATCCCGATTTGGCTGAAAATTGGCTCACAGAGCCTTCTCAGCACGCTGATTCCGAAAATCATGGTCTCTAGGGTGGGAATCTTTACCGTTCTCGAGATAGAACCCTCTAAAGTTCTTACAACCCATTACCAGGCCATCCTGATTTGGCTAAAAATTGGCTCACAGAGCCTTCTCAGCACGCTGCCCCGAAAATCATGGTCTCTAGTGTGGGAACTGGGAATCTTAACCGTTCTCGACATAGATTAGAACCCTCTAAAGTTTTTGACACCCATGACCGGGCCATCCCGATTTGGCTGAAAATTGGCTCACAGAGCCTTCTCAGCACGCTGATTCCGAAAATCATGGTCTCTAGGATGGGAATCTTGACCTTTCTCGAGATAAAACCCTCAGTTTTCGACACCCATGACCGGGCCATCCCGATTTGGCTGAAAATTAGCTCACAGAGCCTTCTCAGCACGCTGATTCCGAAAATCATGGTCTCTAGGGTGGGAATCTTTACTGTTCTCGAGATAGAACCCTCTAAAGTTCTTACCACCCATGACCGGGCCATCCCGATTTGGCTGAAAATTGACTCACAGGGCCTTCTCAGCACGCTGACCGGCCTGTGACATACCACCCATGACATATGAAGATTCCCACCCTAGAGACCATGATTTTCGGAATCGGCGTGCTGAGAAGGCTCTGTGAGCTAATTTTCAGCCAAATGGGGATGGCCCGGTCATGGGTGGTAAGAACATTAGAGGGTTCTATCTCGAGAACGGTAAAGATTCCCACCCTAGAGACCATGAGGCATGATTTTCGGAATCAGCGTGCTGAGAAGGCTCTGTGAGCTAATTTTCAGCCAAATCGGGATGGCCCATTTCTCGCTGCTGGACTCGCTGCTCGCTGCTACTTGCTAGTTTGACAGACGTACCTTGGTGTCGCCGCGGAGTTTGTTGTTTCTGTGTTAGTCGGTGTTATGGGTGTTTCTTGACGTGTGGTTGATATTGGTAAGTCCCTTTGATTTTTCAATCCGTATTTCCTATGTGCATCTGTACGAGTTTTAGTTCGAATGAGTTTAACATTTGAGATAACCAATAGACCCCGGAGCTTCCGTGAAACTGCGCTGCAAATGTCACGGTTGCGTTATCCATGGTATACTAACTCAATTGTTTTACTTTTTACATATAAAAATATGCATACTTTGCATTACTTACTAAAAAAACCCACATCACACTATTTAAGAAATTATGTATCTTTTACCAAACACCTAACAACTTCTCTGGAATTTTCACTACAGGGTGTGTGGTACCTATGATTCATGTTGCTTGGAAAGATAAGCGACTGTTTTTGGACGCCGGTGAAAACAGGGTGCCGGAGGGCATTTTAGTCACGTGATATTTGCAACTTCTCCCCCTCCGTGGGCCTTCTACATGGTAAACGTCACGTGTGAATTTCACGAACCTTGATCAAATCGCCTCAGGCGCCCTGTTTTCACTGTCATCCCTGTTTTTGTCATAATGCTGTGTTTTAGACTGTAATGGGCTGATACACTTTTTGGCAGTGCTTAGGCATTTTGTTCAAAATAGCATACATGTTGCACTGAGCCAGGTGAGGAGAAAATCATAAGTTGAAAATGCTCAGGGATTGGTGATTGAATTGGCTCCTGAATGCTCCATATTTTTTTCCTGTTGGCGTTGGTGTTGGTGACTTATCTGGGAAATAAGCTTAAATTAGGGTGCTTTATTTAAAGGAAATAGTTCACTTAAGAAAAACTATTGTTGAAATAAAGTAACCAGTACAAACATGCACCTCAAATAGGTATATATATATGCACAGATAACTACAAAACAACTATACAAGTACATCAGGAGCCAGCAGAAGGTCAAACCAGCTATACATGCAGTTGAAAATGGTACAAGCTTGACCTCAAATGATCAAGAAACTGCTGAAGCCCTGCAAGATTTCTTCAAATCTGTTTTTGTGAAAGAGGGTGATACACCTCTACCAGACTTCGAGGAGCGCGTGCAACCTGAGGCAGCCATCACAGACATTGAGATGACTACTGAATCAATCAGAAACGAACTTGTCAACTTATGTGAACAAAAAGCACCTGGTCCTGATGGTATCCCCAGCATTGTGTTGAAGGGGTGTGCAGAGCAGCTAACTCGACCTCTTTACAAGCTATTCACAAAGTCACTTCAAGAAGGCCAATTACCACAAGATTGGAAGGATGCTAATATTGTCCCTATCCACAAGAAAGGTAACAGAAATAAACCAGGGAACTACAGACCTGTAAGCTTGACCAGCCAAGTTGGAAAAGTGATGGAAAGGTTGATTAAAAGGAGTGTGACAGCTCATCTCGAGAGAAACAACCTCCTGAGCCAACAACAACATGGTTTTGTATCCAAGAGGTCTTGTCAGACCAACCTCCTGGAGGCCCTCGAACACTGGACGAAAGCTATTGATGAAGGACGAGGTGTGGATATACTGTACCTGGACTATCAAAAAGCATTTGACAGTGTACCCCACAAGCGACTGATGAAGAAACTCTATGGATATGGTATCAAGGGAAATGTATTGTCTTGGATTAGTGCCTTTTTGACAAACAGAAGACAACGAGTGGTGGTAGGGACAGATCACTCTGAATGGTGTTCAGTCATCAGTGGGGTCCCCCAAGGGTCAGTGTTGGGACCAGTCCTGTTCATCATGTTTGTCAATGAGCTGCCAGATCTTGTGCGCAGCAACATGAAAATGTTTGCGGACGACGCCAAGATATACAGGCCTATTCAAGCAAAACAGGACGCTGAGATTCTCCAACAAGACATATCACTTCTGCAGAAATGGTCACAGGACTGGCTTTTGAGATTCAATGAGGCAAAATGTAAAGTGATGCACTGTGGCACGAACAATCCAAGTGTAGACTACTTCATGTCAGATGGCACAACCAGTAAAAAACTACAAGTCAGTACCCTGGAGAAGGACCTAGGAGTTTACATCACAAACAACTTGAAGCCATCAGTCCACTGCCAGAAAGCTGCTTCTAAGGGTATGTCGGCCCTACGTATGCTAAAGCAAGCATTTGATAGACTGGATCTCGACAACTTCAAAGCTCTGTTCACCACCTACGTCCGCCCACATCTTGAATATGGTATGCAGGCTGTTGGCCCGTACACTGCAAAGGACATCAAGCTGCTGGAACAAGTTCAAAGGAGGGCGACAAAGCTTGTAAAACCTTTAAGGAGCACACCCTACCCAGAGCGCCTCCGCAGTCTTGGACTTCTTAGCGTAGAAGACAGACTGCGTCGAGGCGACCTCATTGAAACATACAAGCTCCTGACAGGGAAGGTTAAGGTGGACAGAGATCAGTTCTTTGAAGTCGACCATGAAGACCGCACGAGAGGGCATCATCTGAAGCTGAAAAAAGGCAGATCAAGTCATCTATACAGGCTGAAGTTCTTTTCAAACAGAGTAGTTAATGACTGGAACGGATTGCCTAGAGATGTGGTGGAGGCTACTTCTACAAACATGTTCAAACGAAGACTAGACCAACACAGGGCTGCCAAACCTGCATCCTCACGCCACAACTGACCTTATGGCTCATTTCCTAGTCCGGCTCGATGTGAGCATTGAATAGACCTAGTCTACTACAGCTCACTAATGCTCAACTTCAACTTCAACTTCAACTACAGCTAAAGCTGAGCTAGAGAAGTTCACTTTTAACATAGAGTTTTGAACTGAAATAGCAGTTTTGTAAATCAGTTGGGACTTGGGGAAACTATGTGGCAAAGATCCAAAAATTGATCAGCCAATCAAAGCCTTGAGTGAGCAGGGCGATGACCATATAGGTATGGTCATAAAATCAGAAAACTTCATCTTTGCCATGCATCCTTACATTCAAATGAAAAAATAACGCATTAGAAATAGAATGTTTTTTTTTTTAAACTACACGAGGCCTACACTCACTCGGTGCACAATGCACTGGTGGCTCCAAATCACAGAGTTACATTTCAAGGTCAAACAGTGATTGGCAACTATGGCGGATTGAAACAGATGCTCCAAAAAATATAAGCACCGCCATGGTTTTTAATGTCATTATTTGTATTATTTTGCATATTGTTTTTCTAAATGTGTTTGAATTATCATTTTAAAATTAAATAGGTAGGTACCTTTATTTAGGTATTGTAATGAAATGAAATCTTGTAACATTTTTCTTTCAAAATACCGATCCATTTATGGAATGGCCAGCTGATTGTGACGCTAAAACCTGCAGAAAAGCTGTTTTTCTATCGCCATGTTCGAGTGAATTCGTCAAATTTTATCGAATCGCGTTAATTCCCAGTGGAAAATGGAAGTCTTTTTTCTTCCTGAGTTCACGGGCACCGCACACTGCTGCGTGCGGTGCGTCCAGCAGGCGTGGGGGTAGGGGATGGGTAGGTGGTTCTGACGTCACAGCTGCGTGCGGTGGACGGTCCACTGTGGCCAGTCCCGACCTGCCACAGCGATCGCTGTGTGCGGTGACGGAAGGCTGACGTAGGGACGAAGTGGGCGGAGCTTCGAGGCTGTGTGCGGTCCGACCGCACACAGGGTCCGTGAACAGCCCTCTGATTTAAGTGGACGCGATACCGCAAGTACCGGCAGGTTATACCGTTTTTCACCCGTTGTAGCGAGGGCTGCATTTATGCCCATATGGCGTATATGATCATCAAAAGTCTATTTATTGACCGATCCATTTTTGGGTCTTCGCCTCGTAGTTTCCCCAACTGAGATTGAGCTGATACTAGCAGAAATCAGAAGCTTTTAATAATTATTTATTTATTTATTTATTTATTTGGGGTCAAGGACAACAGGCATACATGGGCCCATTTAATGTCCAAGCACTCAAACTCAGTCAAATGTTACACATAAACACTTTGACAAAAGCATTGCAACTACAATACCAGAAAAACGCCTTTGGGGGCGACTAACAGAGCGAGCGAGAGGGTGAGTCTTGTACGTGCAAAATTTCGAGGGGGTACCTCCAACTGACTTGTGCACAACACCCTACTAACCGGTCTCTAGCAATGTGCCAAATTTAAGCACAATCGGCCCAGCCGCTTACGAGATCCGGAAGCGGCACCCTGCACGTGCAAAATGGGTCCCAACTGACTTGTGCACGGCGCCCTACTAACTGGTCCCTAACTGTGTACGTACCAAATTTGAGCGCCATCGGTCCAGCCGCTCTCGAGATCTGGAAACGACCCCTAGACGTGCGCACGTGCAGCAGCACCCCAACTCTGGCACATGGATATGCATTGCCTAGTGGGTGCCTACCTACATGCCAGTTTTCAGCGCGATCGGCCAAGTAGTTACCGAGATATTGCAACTACCTATTACAAAACTGACACACCTCTTCGTTTTGCACGTGGCACGTGCAATGCTCAGAAATTTCCGTTAATCTACGTAAGACTCTGCTTGCTTTGCTCGCTGCCTAACAATTTCACAATTCTTTTGTATATATTGACACATTGGCCCTAAGTTCCCTTAACCCACGCCTCGTGGGGGGTATTTTTTGCCCCCTCCAGACTTTTCTATATATCTCTAGAACCGCTGCGCCGATCGTCACCAAACTTTCAGTACCTTCCCGGGCATCGATTTTGCACATCGTGACCAAAATTTTTATCCAAATGCTGTGATAGGTTGGCCGCAAATGACGTCAGAATGACGTCATGTTCTGCCGTTTTCGACCCAATAAAAGGTTTCGCGGGAAGAGCTGTCAGGCCTACAGCTTTAGAGATACAGAAAAACGTTTGAGACATAAAAGGTGTAGAATTAGCAGGGCTACATCTGTTATCTCAGAATTTTTATTTTACTGAATTTTGACCCCAAAAATCAAAAACATTTTTTAAAAATATAATTGCCAAAAATCCAAAAAGTCTTTCGATTTTCGAAAAAACGGAATATACCTATGTGAAAGCCCTTACGACTTCTATTCACATGCCAAATTTTAGATCGATACCTCTTTTTTGGGCAAGTAGTGAAAAAAACTGTTCAAAATGGATGACGTCAAATTTTCAAACTCAATTCTTAGCAATTCTAGACCACGTAGCGCAAAACAAAGAATACCATTAGACTCGCCGTGTCGAGCTACATCGAATCAATACCCATTTTATGCAAAATATCAATTTTGAAATTTGACCTTTTTTGACCTGACCTTGACCCGTGACCTAAACCGTTCCTGATGGTCCTATAACCAATACCGTTGAGTTTGAAATGAAATTTGTGCTTTGGCCATAAAACATGCATCACACAGCCCTACTAAAATTGGGTTCATGTGCCGACCCTTGGTGACCTGACCTGTGACCTGACCTGGTATTATCAGTGACCTCTAATAGCAACATATGTACTAGGCAACTGACGCCCTATCGCTGATTTTCGATAAAATGCGTTTTACTCGATGTTATAGCGCATTGCATAGAAGACCCATGACAGGCAAAACATGCTATCTTTGACCTGTCCTGTGACGTCATCGGTGACCCCGAGGTCATTGGAATTGGATTTCCTACGACAAGTTTGATAGGGCTTTCGAACGTCGTTTGAATTTTGTGGATCCGTCCAGTAGTTTCGGAGAAACAAGGGGGCGAAATAGCCCCCCCCCCCCACCAGGTCGCGCTATAAACGGACCCCACCAGGGCGCGGTTTAAAGAGTCATGGAACACATCAGCATTTTATGGCCCAACGATCACCCAAAACAAAGATATTTCATTTCTTGTTCAGAAAAGAGTGCCTTGCTGAGGAATGCAGCCACGTTACGTCAGCCGATCAGCATGCTGCTTACAGCCAATGGTTTTGTCCTACGCAGCATGATTGGTCAACGCATACTAAGGTTCCGTGTCAAACAGTATTTTGTATGAAATATAGTTCTTCCTATCTGATAATATAAAACAATATATTTTTATAAAGGTTTTATTTTCTTTGCTGATCATTTTGAGCCTAAAAAATCATAAATCTATTGCATGAAAAACTAATTTCGGGAAAGTGAGCTATTCCTTTAGTGATCCTGGTCCATGTTAAAAAGATACCCGTAGAAGTGTGATCCTTTATCGGCCCTTATGCAGGAAGGCAACACTTATCAGACATGTGAATGGCATCATCAGAAAGAATTTGTCAAATATTATCATACACCAGTAAAAATCAAATCAAAATGTTTCTCAAGTGAAGAACTTAGTCGCAAAAATAAGCTAAATTTTGATCCTATTTTGCCACAGGAGTTAAATACCCTGGTAGCACACAGCATTGGGAGACCTACCTGTACCAGCCTCCGTCCTGGTACATTATCCCCGGAGCGGAGGTGCTGGTCGATCCTGACGACTCAAACAGTGACAGAGACTCGCTGGACTCGGACCGCGGCAGTGACGATGAGGTGAGTCAGTGAGAGGCCGTGGGCTCGATTCTAACCACGGGAAATTGTATTTTGTGGTTTTCGCATATCATATGCGCTTTATTAAATTTGCCTGAATCAGCGTGTTTAATTGCTTTTATTGATATCGAATTTTGACTGTTGCTGAGATGCTTGAAAATTGTTTTCTTCCGGCACATGCTCTGTTGCAAGACTGCAATGAACTATTTTCGCCTTCCAACTTTTTATAGGATTACCACAGCAGCACCGGGAACGTCTTCTTCAACCGCTGCGGAGAAATAATCAGCTACGCCGACGGTGAACCTCTCTTCGGCGTCGGATGTCGATATGGAGCCAGAAACGGTGGGTTCGCCGGGCTCAGCCCTGAAAAGGCCGATCAGTGAAACATTGGTGGGCGGGAGAATGGTGTGAAGAGACCGGCGCTCTGTGGCGGGGGGGGGGGGGTGAGCCTGGCGTGTCTCCCGCCACCGCCAAAACCGCCCCCGCCCCCGCCCCCGCTGGAGACAGTGGTGGCGCGCAGCGTGCGTCGGAAAATGCCACCGGCGCAGCTGAGGCGATTAGCTAATCTACCACTTCGGGATTCGGTAGAACACACCGAAGTTAGGGTCAGTTTGGTGAGAGTTTTAACTACATTGAATAGTAGGATGGTGACCATAAAGATCTATTGTCCAATCCATACAGTATCGTCGTGCGCCAACTAGCGTTGCGTCCTGTGACTAGTACTGCCAGAGTGAGTGTGGATCCAGGACGTGGAAATCATGAATCCGAGGGATGTGGTTTGAAAGCATGTGAATTGTTGTAGAACTATCAGCAATTGGTGAGCTGCTTTAGGGCTACGAGCTCTTCAGAGCTAGGAGCACAGTGAGTTGACCTCATCAGCCAGTCACATCGACTTGTCGGCGGTGACGCGTAAACCGGCTGAACGGAGGCGGCGCAGAACTTGTTGCACACTTTGGCGATGTTTTTCTGGGGCTGGGCCCGGCACGGCTATGTCGTCCAGAAAGACGGCCACATTGGGGATGCCAGCCAGGAGTGTCTCCACTTCTCCTTTGAATAGAGCACTACAGCACTTTTGACTCCATAGCATAGACGCTGAGGGCGGAACAGGCCCTTGTGCGTGTTGATAGTCAGCGCTTCTTTGCTGTCTTCATCCAGTTCTAGCTTTAGATAGGCCTCCCGGAGGTCTATTTTCATGAACTTTTTCCCGCCTGCAGCGACCAGCTCTTCCACTCTGGGCAGATACTCTGGGTGGCGACCAGCTTTCCAATTTGCTGGCCTTGTTGACAGTCAAGTGGTAACTACCACACAGTCGAACACTGCCGTCAGGTTTTTTTTTCACCGCAACCACTGGAGCGGCCCAGCGTGACGTTTTGACCGGCTCCAGGATGCCTAGTGATACCTGGCGATCCAACTCCCTTTTGCTTGCTTCTCGTTGCGCGAAGAGCGGAGTGCGATGCTTATGAAAATTGGCTTTACTCCCGGTTCGAGCCGGATAGCGACTTTCTGAACATTGTAGTGACCCAGGCCGGGTTCGAACTGTCCTGGGAACTCGGCACGAACACGGGCCCGCGATGCGGAGAGATCCTGTTCGGACAGATAGGACTGGATCCTGTTTGAACAGGCCGCCCAGTCCAGTTTGATCCTCTGTAGCCACTCCCACCGGCCCAGTAGTGGGGGTCCGTGGATCCTCTGTAGCCACTCCCGGCCCAGTAATGGGGGTCCGTGGATCCTCTGTAGCCACTCCCGGCCCAGTAGTGGGGGTCCGGGCGTCTCCACTCTCCACCACCACTAGCGGGAGCACTGCCTTTTGACTTTGGCAGACCACTTCTACTTCAGCGACACCTACCACGGGCACCTCCTCCTGTGTGTACGTTAGTAGAGCACGATCGGGTGGTTGCAGCTGTGGCTGGACTGGTAGACTTTTGAACAGACGTTCGCTCATGATAGAGCGACTGGCACCTGTATCCACTTGCATTGTGACAGGCTCTCCGTTGATGGAGACTTTTACTTCGATTGGAGTCATGCCATCAGATCCTGTGCGGAGCGTGAACAGGCTGGAGTCGGCAGGCGCTTCAGCGACTTCACTGGCGTCGGTCACATGATGAGCACGGTCCCTTGCAGGCGCAGAACCGTCACCCCTGACACTTCGGTAGGCCGCCGGAGTGTGGCCTACCTTGCGGCACTTGAAGGGACTTGAAACACTGAGCGGACTTGAACGGACAGCTGGCAGGCTGGTGGCGTTTGTGAGCATGGACTGGCAGGCAAAGCTGTTGCTGAGTTTGCTGACCTGCTCTGGGTCGGGGCCGCACCCCGACAGGCAGTTTGCGAGTGTCCTTTCTTGTTGCACCGGAAACACTGCTTGCTCCGAAAGGGACACTGTGGCTGCATGTTTTCGGCTGTTGCATCTCGAGCAGCACGGCTCTTGCACGACGTGCACTGCAGGCGCGTGTCTTTGGAATCCCGCATTGAGTTCACTGACCTGAGCTCTGATCTCCTCCTCTTGCTTTGCCATTTCTAGGGCGCGGGGCAGCGTTTGATCAGAGATAGCGAATAACTTGCGCTGGAATTCCCTGTCAGCGCAGCGGGCTACGGCACACTCCAGCACTCACTTCTGGCCGCGACACTCGTTATGGGCTGGCGGCTGTCGTCTCCACGCCATATGGGAGGCTCCGGGGTGTCGACCGTCGCGTGACCCTCTGAGGAGAGGTAAGTCGGGCCCCTCCGGAAACAGGCGGCACACCCTGAGTTGAGGAAGCGCACATGTTGGTGTTTGTGAGTGGACTGGTGGACCAGCGAAACAAACCGTACGCTCCTGGGTACCTCGAACCTATGGGGTCTCATCCCGTGCTACTACGGATGTCACGCCGTGCCGCTGCTGGTGGGAAGTCCACCTCCAGGTGACAGCCGTCGAGCTGGTCCTCTGCCGGCCACTACCCGCGCACAAGGATATTTTTCATGGCTTTCACAGCCACAATAGCCGCTCGTATGACTGGAGCGAGATATCGAACCGTGATCACCTCCGCCCGTGAGAAGGAAATCCGAAACTCGATTAACTCGGTGTCGCTGCCGGGCCGGCCGGTCGGCACAAGGTGTACTCCGAATCGTCGGATGTCATCCCTGGCTGCTGCTGGTGGAAAGTCCACCTCCAAGTGACAGCCATCGAGCTGGTCTTCTGCCGGCCACTACCCGCGCACAAAGATACAGGGCACGAAGTCGATGCCTCTGTCTATAACATCATGTGACGACTTGACGTTAACAGCCGGTCCGCAGTGCTGATTTTGCCGTCTTGCATAATCTGACATAATTTCAGCATTAGCTGGCCAATGGAGTCGGCCGGCAGTGCTTCCAGCGGCTTATCCGCCTCTAATAATATATATAATAACCCGATATATAATAACTAATGACCCGACAAAGTTCCAGCATGAGATTTCGCATTGAGTGGGCCGGTAGTGCCTCTAGTGCCTCAAGTGTGAGCTTGGGTATGACCCACCTGACCCGGGAGAGGCGTGGCTCCGATGGCGGCGACCTGCGCGTGCAGCGCTGCAGACTGACATCGAGCCAGAGAGCCTTCTCATACCGCGGGGTGGTAACCTGGAATGGACTTCCGCAGTCCGTCCCCGTCATGCCATACACTCCGCGCCTTCAAGGCGGTGGTCAGAAAATGCGGCCTCCCTTAGTGCTCCTTTCATTTCGCTCGCTCACCCGCTCATAGGCCTCATATTCTTTTATCTGGTGTTTTAACGTGTTTTTAGAGTCAACCTACTGCCTAGCTTGCTTTTACTTTTAAAAGGTAATAGCCTGGTGGTGTTTTATGTTCTTTGAGCCTGCATGTTTGGGCAATGTGTCATCTGACGTGAGACCAGAACAGCCACAGCGTGGATGGTCTGTACAATAAACTCAACTCAATTCAACCACACGTAAAACAGACTTTACCCACAGAAGGACAGTGGGCAGCCGGATGTCGGGCGTTCAGACAGCGATAACACCTGTCTGACCTGTCGGAGGCATGACATCTAGACTTTCCTCGGTCAACTGACCTGCCACGCACCTGACCAGGGTGACGCTGGGCTCGATGAACTGCCTGACATGTGCGGCAGGCACCACCACCGTGATGTCCCATCTCTTCTGCTTGGCGACTTGCTTGCTCAGCTCTTTTAGCCTGGTCGAGAAGCTCTTGAAGGGTCAGCCGCTTCTGAAGCGCCTTCTCCCTCGCCTTGTCATCCCTTATGTCAGTGATCATTTGCTGACGCAGCTGTCTTTCTACATCCACAAACTCACATGTTGATGCCAGTTTACGCAGTCGAGCCACATAGACATCCATGGTGTAGTGACCGACGTCGCTATCTCCTTCTCGTGCCGCACCGCCTGCCCAGCCAGAGCCTCGTGTCCCTTCACCGAAGACTGTATTCACCTTCTCAAGCAGTCCCCTTTATGCCCTCCGTCCACGTCCACAAAAACCGTCGCGCAGTCACCACTATAGAGGACAACACAACTGTGGCGCACAACAAACTGAATCGTCTCTTCCAAGGCCGCGGATAACGCAGTCACTAAATCACTGCCGTATCCGATACTACATATCCCCTCCCTTAAGGAATCCCCACGGTTACATGATACACAGGTGTACCTTACCCCGGACTATAACGGTCCGGCGCGTAACGACGCCGACCGCGGGCCGAGGGCTGTAGCTCGCGATCCGTCCGCCGCGCCGACCTCCGGGGTGACCCCAAAGCGACGTCGCTCGCCCCCGAGCAGTCGAGCCGGCCCTCCACCGACGGTGACGACCGGCGGCCAGTCGGCGATCGAGCCGCGCTTCGCCGGGTCCGTCCCGCAGTCGGCGTCGACGTGACGTCCGTCGGCTTCGGCGTCGCTGGCCCGGGCAGCGCCGCCCGGTCCGCACGGGGCGGCGAGCACCGTGGAGGCGAGACCGGCGGCGGCTCCGAGCTAGTGCCCGGCCGCGCCGCCAGGGGCGCGCTCAGCGGCGACGGCGCGTCAGAGCCGACTTGTCCGGCCTCCGACCGCACCGCAGGGGGCGCGCCCGGCGTGCCGGTCAGAGATTCCCCATCTGGAGCTCGTTGTCCGGTGTCTGGAACGCGCGCCAGGTGTGCGGAGTTCCACCTTGTGCCGTTCTCCAGCTCGAACGTGCCAGCGGCCACTTGCCGCGTCACCTTGAGCGGCTCTGAGAACTTGCGGTCGTCCTTCCTGATGTGTCCCGGTATCTTCACACGCACCACGTCTCCAACCTGGATCCGGGTTGGGCGGACGGCCTGCCGGCTGTTGTAGTTGCGGCGGTTCCGCCGCTGTTGCCGTTCAACCCTCCGGTGAACTTCTCGGTCGGGTGAAGCAGGTTGGCCGATGACTGGTAGGTCGAGCCGCATCACCCGGCCGTGTAGCAACTCAGACGGCGCCCTGCCGGTCGTGCAGTGTGGGGTGGCCCGGTACCTCGCCAGCTGCAGCTGGAGGTACTGCTGCAGCGACACTTCGCTCTGGTTAACAGCAGCCACGAACCAGGTCTTCAGCGTCCGGTTGAACCGTTCCACTGCGCCATTTCCTCGGGGCCAATAGACGGAAGACCGTCGATGCTCGATGTTCCGCTCCTTGAGGTAGGTACGGAACTGGTTGCTGGTGAATTGGGTGCCGTTATCTGTCACGATAACGTCCGGATATCCTGTAATTCTACGGACGGCCTGCTGATCTGTGCAATCTACGGAATCTGTGTCAGCAATCTAAAGAAGGGCCGTCCGTGAATACAACAGCGGGCAGAGCCTGGCGGCGCGGACTGGTGTGACTCCCGTTACGCTCGCCTGGAGCGCCCGAATCGCTGCGGCACTTGCGGTGCGGCGAGCGGTATCGGCGGGTGTCAGCAGAACGCTGTTGGGCCCGGCAGACTGGCGGTAGCCGAGCACTCGCTCTTAGGAGAGCGTCTGGACTGGCAGGCGTGTCCGCTAAGACAGCCTGAGCCAGTGGCAAGGTCCGTGTCAGTATACCGGGTCCGACCACTAGACTAACAGTAGACTAACAGTACCAGACTAACAGTACCAAGTGGTAACGAATAGTGCGCATGCGCTATCATGTAGAACGGCGCACAGTTCCTGGAGGTCCACACGCGCAGTGGCGGACACATTAGGTACAGAGAATATATACACGATACAAGCATATGACAACAAACATAAACAAACAAACATAACATATGTACACTACGCGATCGGGCACAGCTCGTCACTACACTGCCCCCTCCCTAGACGCGTCGCCGATGAAGGTGACGTGTCGAAATCGATCCGGTGGTCGTGACTCGCGTCCGGAGCGAGTGCGGAGAATCGATCTGGGCTGTGCTGGCGTGGTGATGTCCGTGGTCGATGCTGGCCGCGATGGCGCTGCTGGTCGCGGTGTTGTCGGTCGTGTTGTTGGTGCTTCCGTTGGCGCCGGGCGTGGTGTTGGCGCTGCTGGCGGTGCAGGACGTGCGGCGGCCGGAGTGTCGTCATAGAGCAGGAGCTCCGGGCCGCCTGTCTGGGCGGCCGATGACTGCACGTCAGGTGCGCGCTGTGGCTGCTCCTGAGGTTGATCCGGCGCCTCGTCCATGAAGGCGGGCTTGCAACGGTCGATGGTGATGACGTCGCTTCGCTGTCGCCGTTGGATGGTGATGGTCTTGTCTGTCCTGTTGATGACTGGGAACGGGCCGTCGTACGGTGCGTCCAGAGGGTAACGGTGGTCGTCCCGCCGAACGAAAACGTACTTTGCCGTCTTCAGCGCCTCCGGGACGTACGTGGCGCGCTTGGTTGTCCGTGGCAGAGTGGGTCGAAGCTGAGCCATGGCGCGTCGCAGGTCCTTGACGAAGGAGGCTGGTGATGCGTCTGCTGTGCGGCTGTTGTCGAAGAACTCGGCTGGGAGTCGCAGTGGAGAGCCGTATACCAGTTCAGCTGGGGACGCCTGCAGGTCGGTCTTGATGGTGGCGCGGATGCCCAGCATGACCAGCGGCAGCACGTCTGTCCACGAGGCAGCTTGGTGGGCACGGAGGCTGGCCTTCAGCTGACGGTGGAACCGCTCGACCATGCCGTTGCAGGCCGGGTGGGTAGCTGGTTGTCCGAGTCCGCTGGCAGCCGAGGAACCGCTGAAGCTCCGACCAGAGGGCAGACTCGAACTGAGCGCCGCGGTCGGTGGTGATGATGGATGGAACACCGAACCTGGCGATCCAGTGCTCGAGGAAGGCTCGAGCCACCGTGGTGGTGCGAATGTCTGGCAGCGGGATGGCTTCTGGCCACCGAGTGAACCGGTCGACGCACGTCAGAAGGTGCGAGTGGCCTCTTGATGGAGGCATCGGGCCGACGAGGTCTACATGGGCGTGGTCGAAGCGTTGCTGAGGCGGCTGGAAGGTGCCGACGTCGGACTTGGTGTGCCGGCCGATCTTGCAGCGCTGGCAGGCGAGGCAGGTTCGGGTCCAGCGGCGCACGTCGCGATCCATACCGGGCCAGACGAACCGCTTGGAGACGAGCTTGACGGTGGCCTCGACGCCAGGGTGCGACAGGTCGTGCAGAGCCTTGGCGAAGGGCCGGCGCAGCGCCTCTGGGAGGACCGGCCGAGGCGATCCGGTGGACTCGTCGCAGAGCAGACGGAGTCCATCGCCGACCGGGATGTGGCGCAGGCGCAGTGAGGTGTCTGAGGCCTCGAGGTCTTCCAGCGAGCCGTCTTCGGACTGGGCCTTGGCGATGGCAGTGAAGTCGGCGAGCGGGGGGCGCGGCTGGGCCACCATCGAGACCGTGCGCGACAGCGTGTCGGCGACCACGTTGTCTTTGCCAGGCACATGGCGGATGTCCGACACGAACTGGCCGATGTAGTCCAGGTGGCGGACCTCTCGTGGTGAGAAGCGGTCGGAAGAGGAGCCGACGGCCGTTACCAGCGGGCGGTGGTCCGCAAAGACAATTGCCGACCGGCCTTCGATAGAGTGCCGGGAGTGGCTACAGTCTTGGTCACAATGGTCAATGGTCTTCAATGGTCTTGCCCGGAAAAATGTATATATTTTTAATTTTGTATACACTGTGCATATTTCTATTTGGCGCGGCTGAGCATGACAAACGTAATACCACCGAGCCGCCTTCCCCTGTGACCATTTTGCGAGGTTAATCAAATCCCGACCTTGTTTTTCCCTGGCCATTAATGTTCTAACCTTACGGGTGATTGTTTGAGCGCGGAAGATGCTGAATCTTGGTTAACCCCATACTTATCATATGATAAAGAACGTCAGTGTTAGACAATTTAATTTAGGATAGTTTAATTCAAGTCGATATGAATCCGACTTGACAATTTACTAGGTGGGTTTTGCAATTCAAGTCGGTATGAATCCGACTTGACAATTTACTAGGTGGGTTTTGCAGCGCTATTAGTTTGGCATGTAATTATAAATCACTGCTTATTTCGATCCGGATATAGTTATTCAATGCTGGCCTTTGCGTCCTCAGAAAAGTTGTTTATAATCATGAATGCTTGCATTGGCCCATACTTTCCATTTTTCAGCACCATTATTCGCCGTAGTTGACCAGGTGTTTTTCTTCAGCTCTCCCCTGAATCATTTGGCTTAGACCCATGGCGTATCACCCGTGCATCGCAAGACGCACCTACCACACATAAGTTCACGATCCTCACGAACCCACATCAGCGTCCGTTCGCTTGGTGTGTGACTCCTTGACCTTTGGCCGCGACAACTGCCAGCCCACCGGAGCACCCCTCCCTACACGCGCTGCCCCGCCCGATCCCCTCCCTCCCCCCCCCCCCCGGGGTCGTGTCACGAATGTTCGGGCTTACGCTGCTACCGGCCGCTGCGCAGCTGTCACCTAGCGCTTGGGAATGTGTGGTCTGGTGCGGATTCAGCCAACTACCGGCTCGCGACACCAGCGCCACGTAGTGGCGACGGTACATTCTTTTTAGACATACTGTACACAACGAGAACGACATGCCAAACACTAGCATTGAAAGTCTGGGCCTGACACCATGAAGCAAACGAATCAAACGAAGCTCATGCAGCATGTGGACCTGGGCGAACTGACTGCTGCCTTCTCAGTCTGCCGCGAACTGTCACAGCTTCTCAACCTCAGCCTCTGGGCGACCTGACTGCTGCACAGTGATGCAAATGGGGTTCACGAGTGGCCATAAATACCAAAAAGTCAAGTTAACCAAACCGAGTAAATCGCTATATGGCTAACCAAAGCAATGTTTGGCGCATCTGAAATCACAGTTTTCATATTTTTTTGTCAAAACCGGCCTCGTGTATGATTGTCAGAAGTCGTGACATTTTCTATGTCGTAAAATGACTGTCAGATACTTGCAAGTTCAAACGCCGCTAGCGTGCGTTCATTTAATACAAACTGCAAAAATTATGCATGGCAATGATCCCTAAAGCCTGCTGCTTCTCATGCTGGGTCACAAAAAGCCGCATCTTTTTTGGTTTGGCGGTGATCTTATCATTTGTCATCATGTTGCAATCGCACTTTTTTACTTAAAAATATTTGCTTTCCTTTCACCTACAGCAGTTTACAAAGTGTGTGCCCGTTAGTGCACCATACCATAGCATTCCCTAACCATTTCTGAATCACACCGTGAAAGAATTAAGGCGCTAGCACAGGGCAGACCGGCGCTATTGAAGTTTTTGTCCGGCGCGCGGTCGGGTATCGCGGTCGGGGTGGATTGCTTTCACCGCGGATTACAATTTCGACAGACGTTTAACTTTGACCTGCTATAAGTAGGTCAAATATTGACCTTAAGTCAAAAGTAATATGTTCACTCGCGAGATCTTGTCAAGAGCAATCCGTTGGTTTTTGTCGCGAGGCGCTAAGACACTTCGTTTAGGAACAGCAGAGGGATGCACCGACGAAACCCCGCTGTGGCGGCGCGGCCGCCCGAGCTGCCCACCGCGCCGCGGCACCCGAACGCAACGGACGAAATCTTTAGGAGCGCCGGTCAGCCCTGTGCTAGCGCCTTCATTCTTTCACAATGGGGCTCAGAAATGATTAGGGAATGCTTTGATATGGTGCACTAACGGGCACATACTGTGTAAATTGCTCTAGGTGAAACGAAAGCAAATATTTTTAAATAAAAAAACTGCGATTGCATCATGATGACAAATAGTTAGATCAACGCCAAACCAAAAGAGATACGGCTTTTTGTGACCCTGCATTAGAAGCAGCAGACTTTGGGGATCATTGCCATGCATAATTTTTGCCATTTGTATGAAATGAACGCACGCTAGCGGCGTTTGAAGTTGCGAGTATCTGACAGTCATTTTACGATATAGAAAATGCCACGACTTCTGACAATCATACACGAGGCCGGTTTTGACAAAAACATGAGAATCATGTTTTTCAGACACCCCAAACATTTGCCTGACTGGCCATATTACGATTTATTCGATTAGGTGAACTTGAAATTTGGGCCTTTTCGGTATTTATGGCCACTCGTCAACCCCATTTGCATCACTAGCCGCGTTTACATAGGGCTAGTTGCCAGATAGTGGAATTCCGATACCGAGACTTTTTTCCACTAACGAGACATTTCAGGGACTTTCAGATAATTCTGACGACCTATCCGGCCAGAAGGACCAAACCGATTGACAAAAATAAATACATCGTGGCGGATGAACACTGAGGTACTTCAGGCCTAGACATAGTATAGATGTCGCAACTCGCGGCCTTCTCGGCAGTAAGGGCGTGGTATAGATGACGCTACTGCAGCAAGTCACTGGAACGTGCGAGTCGTGGAATGGAACGGAAGATACGGAACGGGGGCTTCTTAACGGAAGCTTATTCGTTTTATTTTCATTTAAGAATTGATTTCGTGCGATAGGGAAAGAACATTGTCTCTTCTTTTTTCATACGTCTGCACCCCCCCCCCCCGCCCCTTCCATCCTTCGGATCAGCCAGTGTGCAGCAAAAGGGTTCATCGGAGAAAAAACAACAAAGAGCAATCCTCCCTGAGCCTGTCAGGTCAGAAATAACATGAGGACCGTTCGTTATGCCCTACTGCCCACGCTTTTTAAAATTTCAGTAGTAGTCAGTTATCTGGCCAATGTTTCCGTATAGGGGTTGGCAAACACAACTGAGCCTCGTGAGTGGGATGAGTACTGGACACAGAAGTGGACAATTTGTTGGCAAGAAGCCCGCAAGGATAATATCTCGAAACTCAGGACTACGTATACAAACACTTTAAATGCATCTAAATCCATACTATAATCGAAAGCCGCATTGTTGTGAACTACTAAGTCCGACCTACAGCAAGCACGACAGTCCGATCATAGATGTATTGAAAAATAATTAGCAACTTTAAACATCGCCTTCCTCAGCCACGCTCTACACCGCATCACATAAGAAAACCGCCAACATCGATTACAAAACACACATAAAGGAATTTCGTAGGTATAGATCAGAGGAATACTTCACCTCATTTATCTGGCGCGTCAATAGGTATAAAGTAATCTTTGGCGTCTACGCACTAGCAACATCTATAATGCAAACAGTAGTTCAGAAACAATCCACAAAAATTGTAACAAGGCCAGGGTTGGTCAAAATAAATTATAGTCACCGTGATAAATAGCAAACGAAATACAGAACAAGCACAACAAAGCATTTCACACTCGTTTAGACTGTACAATATGCCTCCATAAGACATTGCAGCAGTGTACAAGGAAAACATTCTTTAAAGATGCTAACGTGGGGAGTTTTAAAAGTTTCGTGAACATAGTTACGAGTCACTGCACAAGAAATGTCGCGGTCGCCAGCCGGCCCAGGCGAAAGAGTCGACGGAGACGGCTTCAAACAAACCCGAGAGGGTGTAGTTTCATCCGCGTCAGCGGAGGCGCTCTCTCTACCAAGGTCGTCAGTTACCAGCCGCAACACCCTGCTGGCGATTTGATAGAGCTGCTCTCATTCTCAGCTGGCTGAGCGCCATGTGCCGGGTCATCCGGCTCCATGATTTCCCCTTTCATTAGCAGCTGCTGTTGTAGTTATTGTTGTTGCGTTCCTTTCAGCCGCTGCCGCAGCATAGCCGTACGGGTCTGGATGGCTCTCACGGCGGCAGCCAGGGTCACCAATTCCGTCTCCCCGTAGCCACACCAGACTCGGGAAAATGTACTGAGATGTACCGAGCCAATGTTGCAGCACTCGCGGCATTCATCGGTAGGACTCCGCCCAACCCGATGTCGGCACTGGCAGGAGCCCGACCAGTGGTCCAAACGAAACTGATGAAAATCGACAGCTGATGAGCGGTCCTCCACTGACGCCGGACGGGTGGCGACGGCGCGGCCGGTCCTGGAGCTGGAACAGCAGAATGGACCGGCCGGGACATGCGGCTCATCAGTCCATTCGTCCTGCTACTCCCCGTAGACCCCAGCTCCTTCGCTGCAGGTTCTCGCGTCTGCCGACCCGTCCGTCCACACCCACGCGGCTCGATAGGGGAGGGGAGGGCAGATATGGTTACGTCGCTTGAAACAGTTCAGCTGCCGAGGCTCTTTGTCGCAACGCCGCCAGCGCCGGGCATCGCAGCAGCACATACCGTGGAGTGCCAGCCTCTTCGCGGCAGACGCGGCATCGGGCAGCGGGGCACTCCACGTCGTTGCATTGTGGGCATCCGGCCTCGGGAGGCGGCCGATGCAGAGCAGGTACTGGCAGATGTCGATAAATGACTGCACGGTCGGCCTCCAGGACGGAGCCAGGACAGCGGTCGACCCATATCGACCGGTACCATCCGTCCGGCCGGCTCCTCCAACACCGCTCTTAGGGCGAATAGCTCGCCGCGTGTGCTAGAGCAGAGAGCGCCTGCCGCGACACGCACCTCTCGGATGTCGCGGTTCGGGGGGGGGGGGCCTCCTCCTCCATCTAGCACACCATCGGTGGCGGAGCTGTCTGACCAGATCAAGCTCGCCTCAGACGGGAGCTCCGCCAGACGACTTTCCGACGCCTTGGCTCGCCAGCCGTCGCGCCCAAACTCGCTTCAGGCCGTGAGTCTATAGCCGGCGCGGTGGCGTGGCTTCGCCATGGTAGCCTTGGGCGGGTTGTCCTCAGAGAACGCGTTCGCATTGGCGAGGAGGCGAGCAGCGCCACGAGTCCTGAAATGACCAAACAACATCAATAGACAATCAAAATTGTGAAAATTGGCATTAACCTTCCAGGCGGTCGGGGGGGGGGGGGCATTTTTTGCCCATTTTTTTGCGACAAAGACCTTGACCTGACCTCCACCAGAAAGTGACCTAAACCGTACCTGATGGTCTTATAACCTACACCATTGAGTTGGAAATGAAAAAACTGGCCATAAAACATGCATCACACAACCTTAGTAAAGTTGGGCTCATGTGGTGACCCTTGGTGACCTTTGGTGACCTGACCTGTGACCTGACCTGGTATGACCAGTGACCTCTAATGGCAACATGTGTACTAGACAACTGACGCCTTATCGCTGATTTTCAACAAAATGCGTTTTACTCGGTGTTATAGCGCTTTCCCTAGAAGCCCCGTGAACGGTGAAACATTTTATCTTTGACCTGACCTGTGACGTCATCGGTGACCCCGAGGTCAAGGAAATTTGGTTTCCCTCCACAACTTTTGACAGGGCTATCGAAAGCCGTTTGAATTTTTCGGATCCGTCCAGTAGTTTCGGAGATACGGGGGGGGGGGCAAAAAAAATGTCCCCCCACCGCGCGGAAGGTGGCTGGGAGGCCCACCGCCTGCCGGGTTAACTGCGCAACTGATGTTTGCTTGTTTTTTTTTTATTAGGGTTTACGGGCGCTGTGGTGGTCATTTTGCACCCATGGCGCTGTTCTGGTGAACCTGCGCAACTGAGCAGTGATCATGCCATAACTTATGTTTGGCGTAGTGGCAGGGTTCCACCTAAAATTTCGGCGCACGTCAGGTGTAACGTCACATGCGACAAATTCAGCGCATGTCAGTTGGGCAAACTAGGGCTGCTGGAATACTATAAAACGAGGGCACCAAAAATTGATCCTAAATGACCATACTTGGACATTAATGCAGACCCTCTCTGTATCACCAATTGTCAGAAAACAAGCAGGTGTTTCAAGGAGCGTTAGAGAGTCATGAAGCCAGGATAAAACACAGTGCTATTTTCTCAAAGCAGCTTTTACATGATATAGTTAGGTAACTCTCTCTCTCTCTCTCCGTTTACCATTCGCAAGGCCAAAAAGGCCAATTGGTTTTGAAAGGCATTGGATTACAAGCTGAGCATTTTTTACTTCATCATAAAATGTTAAACCTGCGTTTAGATGAAGTACATATGAACGGTGGTTTATAGGCTGATGGTTGGAGGTTGAAGGTTAGTAGGGAAGGTAAGGTCAGGATAATTTCTGCTTTTTATTTTCATTGGACTTCAGTGTTCATCAACACACGCATTAAAATTTCATCTATTTGAGCACCTTCAAGCCTCAATATACAACAAGGTGTACCACAACAAATTAAAAATTGATGTCATGCCAATATATGGTCATGATTATTACCACAGAATTGAATAATGCCTATTGATGCCCTACCTAATATTTGCTGCCTGAAATCTGATTAACCAAGCATTTTTTCTTGTGTTGTTGTTGTTGTTGTTGAAGAGTTAGGATTTTTTTTCTTGTGTTGGCAGTCTAAAATTTGGCTGGCTTGAGCACAATGCTATTGCTCTAGCAGAATCTCAAACGGATGTCTACCAAGTGCCACTCCCAAGAAAGTTTTTCAAGATTCTAAAACGACAAACTTTGTTGATGCCTGATCGTGTGATGGTAAATCAAATGATAGCACTCCATCTGAGGCCAGTTTTACAAACAGAAAGTAGCCATCTGCCGGATTTTTTTTTTTTTTTGCCTAAAGGCTGATTCACATATGGAGCGTAAATGGTGAAGCCCTCCCTGCTTACATGCCCATCGCGTTTGCTCTCTGTATGTTGTACCTACGTGGAATGGATATATAAGGAGAAAAATTCCAGGCAGCTATTTTTTTGGTAAATCGAGTAAAGTAAAACTGGCCTCTGAGCGAAAATTTTGACTGAGTGAGATCTGTCGGCTCTTTGGTGGTTTGGATAGGAGTTGATGATTTTAATTGAAAGATTAAAAGGAAAGGGTTTCAAGACAATCGGCATGACAAACCAACACCTTACCTGCAGTTCAAGTTTGTCGATTTCTTCATCAAAATCTAGCCTTCGTCTAGTCCACAGATCAAGATAAAACTACTGGATAGGTACAACTTCTTCTTCTTTTGCACCTCACCCGCCGCCCCCTACACTTCTCCCTTATTCTGATAAATATATTTACATAATTTTCACAAGAATGCCACTCAACGGGGTCTAAATCTAAAAAAGTGCAGGGCTTAAATTTTGAGCTATAGTGATAGTTCTCAGTGCTTTGAGACACCCGATATGTCTTCGGCACGCCGTATTTGTCTCTCACTGCCTGCGAATTCGGCGGTATGATTGGTCGAAGGCCGAGGCTATGGGTCCAAGAAAAGGCCAAGATTCCTGCCAAGATTCTTACAGATTGCCAAGGCCGATGACTGACGTGACTGACGGCATGTTACTGCCCTTGGCATATTGCCAATGCACTGCTCGGTCATATCGGCAGTAATGTCAACAGTCATATCGGAAGTAATATGGTAGCTATACGCAAAAACCATTTGGCGTATAGCTACCATACTTTTCCGATACCGAGACATTCTAGATCAATTTCTCTACTGTTGGCGACATCTGCTGAGAAATCCCAAGACCGAACACAAGCACATAAAAATAATGCACTCTAAGGATGCGTTCGAAATCTGGGAAGTGACGGATTTAATTCCTCAATGCGTGTCCCAGCCTTCCCCATGCTGTTCGCTCCGCCATCTATTACCAGGTTTTGCATTCGCACTTCATGAATTGACCACCCCGCCAAGTAGGTTGGTATCAAGTTGGTATAGGTGTCGCATTGCTCTGGTCGATCAGGCTGTGCCAGCTGTCTGGAGCTGATCTAAAAAACGCAGAAATTCAAAAGACCGACTCCAAAGCAATGGCAGCATGCAATATGCATATCAAAAGAGCGTAATTCTGTCATGATTGCGTCAGAAGCAAACATAATGGTAAGAGTTGTGTGTCGGTAGGCGCGTGTGGAGCCGCTGGACCGACCGGGGACGTACCCAAGGGGGGACGGACGGGATGCGCCTCCCCCCTAGGGGTTTTCAGGGCCCCTGTATGGATTCAGGGCCCATGCTGGCAGAAGGCCCACGTTGGCCAACATCACGTCGGAGACGAACGAAATCCATGGGAATCCCTAAAAAAATCACGTTAGGACAATCAAGGCTCTCCGACTCGCCTGCCACCTAGGGTCCTTCGATTTACTACATGGGGCCTCCTGTGAATAACCGCTAGTGTCTGTGTCTGACCACTAGGGCCCCTCTGACTCCTCGGTAGAGGGCCCTCTGTAGGTAGGAGGCTCTCTCCACGGGATTCCTCCGCTCCCCCCCCCCCTCGGCCAAATTCTAGGTTATACGTGCCTGCGCTAAGCCGGGGTCGGAGAGAGGAGTTGACGACCGAATGACAAGGAGTACCCAGTTCTGAAAGTAAGCATTTGGAATACAAACAATCCAAAGCTGTGCAGTATTTATATCATTCGAGAGCAGTGCCTTCAATTTGGATACACTTAGCATTCATTTCCCACACCCGTGTACTAACAAGAGCTGTTGACTGAGACTTATCGGAACAGCTCCATTACCTACTAACTTTACTAACAGTTCCATGCGTAAGGTTTCCATACACCAACTTGCCGGACGGAGCACGTTACAAAAACTAACTTTGACGATATAAAACCAGCCACGCGGAGTGCGACCATCACCGCCCTAAAGCTAAAGCACACTTGTCGGTCGGTTGTGCTATCCGGCCACTCCACGAAGGCCCCGGCTTCTCCGCTGCGGACTCCCGCTTCCGCCGATGCGTCAGTTCATACCCTGATGGCTTGCTGGGGAGGGTGGCCAAGTGTCGCTGTGCCGCCCGGTGTAGTTCATCAGCCGAGGCGTCGCGCTGCAGTGTCCCCATGTCCAGCCTGAAGGTGAAGTCTGGAAAGGCGGCCACCTCCCACGGCGGCGCGCTGCCACGCAACAGGGGCTCGAACGGCAGGGTGATCCCAGCCGCTCGCCAGGTTTCGTGCCCCACCCCACGCCAGCCCGTCACTGGCTTCAGTCGGCTGGGCGGCCCATCATCGGCGATAGTCCTGAGGGCTTGCCCTCGGGGAGCGCGTGCGCCTTGGCGAAGAGCTTCGCTACCAGCACGTCTCGCCGGGCAGCCAGCGGGCACCGGCATCAGTCCGGCCTCCACCATCACTGCGTGGGCTGGGGTAAACAAGGGGCAGCCAGTGATATACGGGTCACCGCCCGCATCTCCCTCTGGAGGAGTTCCACGTGGGATTGTGGCGTCACCGGGAGCCAGGTCGCAGCCGCGTGCACCAGCACTCCACGGACGTATCCAGACGCTACAGCGCAGAGCTGTCGTTCCGGCTGCGCGCGCCGCTGGTACCCCCGCGCGCGAGACGACCATCACTCCATCACTCGAGGCCGCCCCTCGCCCGGCTCCGGAGCCGGGGTCTGCCGTTGGCGCTACGGCCCGCGCAGCTCCGGAGCTAGACGCCACAGAGGCTGCCGGGCCGGCGCTACCACTTTCCTTTGCGTTGCTGCCGCTGGGATGGTGTACCTGTTGTCTGGATCCCTCAGCAGGGCAAGATTGCTGTGTGCCAAAATCTGAGGGCATTTTGCACAATTGGGTCGATGAAGGAAGGATCGTAGTAGTCTTCGATGGCCGTCACCTTTCCATTAGCCTCAAACTCTGGGTCTGCAACGCACAGAATGCCCTTCCCGGTGTTCATGACCTTCATCTGCAGCTGCAGTTGTGCCCGGACCTTGGGTCTTATGGTCATGTTCTCGTCATGGTAGAGAGCCACTGTCCTCTGTGCTGATGGACACTTCACCTCCAGCACAACCTGCTCACCGTCCACACTACATACACCGTCGGGGCTTGCTGCCAAAACAGGGAGCTCAGCATCCACGGTGATACCACATGGCATGATTTTACTTTGGAGGATCTTCTCCATGACGGACCGAACCTCTGCTTCTAATGCCACTCCTCTCTGCATTTGCTCAGAAGCTTTGAAGACTGTACCTCCCATTATGTTTTCAACCAAATTGCCATCACTCTTCTTGCAGACTGCTGCTGCATATAAACGTGAAGCCGTTATACGGCGCCCGAACATGATGCCACAAAGCATCATCTGCTTGATGACGGGTTTCTTTCTCCAGCTCTGTGATGCTACTGGCCTTGATCTTGTGACGTAAATAACTTAACACATCTCCACACCCATTCCAGTCAGCTACTAACCTGTCCATGTATAGATGACGAAGGTCAGTGTCATCATGCTGCATGTCACAAATCACAGCCCTAGGTTTCTTCGCCACTGTCTTCACTCTCTCCAGCATTGCAGATAGCAGGCTCCTCTTCATACCACGTGACTTGGATGCTGCTGCCATCCCCAGCATATCTCGGATCTTGACAGGCTTTGAAGATGGAACCTCAGAGAGTTTAGGCTTTTGCAGTAGCACTTAACATCAGTTATTGACTTTTCACAACTTCTCCGGTGAAGCCAAAACACGAATGCCACAACATGTTTGCATCCTCCATGTTGGGCCTGACAACCAAAACAAGAGGCCTTCCTGATGTGATCCACCCTGTGGTCTAGCTCAACCATGACAGGGTATTCACCTTTGGTAAGCCTATGCTCCGGTGTGACCTTCGCACGCACGACAGTACCTTCAGCTGTGTTCTTTACTTGAACATAGCCGACAGCATCGTCCCCATACTCTGGACGAGCAGACCTGCAAAAAAAAGAAACTCAGATCAAGATCATTCCGAGAGCCTAGTTGCACCCCATCATAAACCATGATTTTCTGGTTAGGCAGCAGGAGGGGAATAGCCAGTGTATCAGCACCATTTAGCATGGTTTCTGACCTCGAGGCGTTGTGTCGACGACGCACTGCCAGGCACTGCCAGCAGCGATGACATCATTAAGCCCATTGCTCCAACACTACCAAAGTGTGACATCAGGGGTTGCTGGCAGGGGTCGGCAGCGTGCTTTGAAACATCACACTGACACAGAAATCCACCATTTTACATCGACTAAATTTGCGTAAAAATCTGAGCAATCAGGAAGCAAGTGAATCCAAATGGCCTGTTGCATCATGCAGGGCTATATTCCTGATTCCTGTGTTCACACAAGCTTATACACAGCCATATAATCAGTCATATGGGGACCAGGTGTTGCGATGGGGTGAGGACCAGAATGCTATAGGCCGTTACTCTATCATAAGGGATCACCAAAAATGTACCTTGAACTAAAATAGAAAAGGCCAAAGCAGCTTTTTAGAAAGGTAGATTAGGTACAAATACCAACCTTTCCAGTTTTGTCATTCGGAACTCAGCTGATAGGTACGTAATCCTCGTTGTTCCTTAAGAAATCTGAGACTGTAAACATGTCTACAGATGGCAAGTTCAGCGAATTTGCCTTCACAAACCCTTCTTCCATCTTGCAAGGATTGCTAACCCAACAAATCACCTTGAAATTTATAAAGAAATCACTTCAAACCGCCTTGAGCGAGCGTCTCCAACGAATGGACGTATCGGACGCGAGAGGTCCACTAAAAAATGACGTCATGCTGCCTAAGGACATATTTGATAATTTGACTAATATTGCAATTTCTTTGTAAATAAACAACAGAATGTTGAGTTAATTCACCAAAAATTATTTTTAAATATGCTCTAAAAGATGCTAAAAAATTGAAGCGAAATAATTTTCAGGAGCATTCCCTATTCTGCGTTTTTAATTCTTGTACGAGGTGTAATATTTACACTTTACCGAAATGTACCACGACCCCCCAGAGGAGTGTTGACCTAACACGTTTACACTCTCCAGGCGAACAGCTAAGGCAGCTACACTCTTGATTGACCGTTCACTGAAGTGTTACACCTGAAACGGAGCACGTCTTCCGAGTGTATATCCCTTTACCGGGCACCCATAGAAATAATTGGAAATCCATTCTTCTGGCCCTAGATCATGTTAATTTGAACCTTTGTAAGACTTTTTTTACTCATGTGATTGTTTCGAGAACTTATGTTTCCAGTGCAAATCACGACACTTTGAAGTGCTGAAATATGGGGCCTCGCCAGCCTACGGTCAAACTGCCATCGTAAATTCACTTGCGGGAAAATTTACTTGGTACCGAATAGAGTTGCAAAATTTCCCTACCGCACTACCGGCATGCCGGTAATTTTTCACTACCGCAGGTTTTTTCTTGGTATCTGGCATGTCTTGCCGGTAGCATGCCGGTATTTTTGATTTTGCACCAAAAAAAAAAAAAAAATTATCAGCATATGATTCAAACTTTGGACACTAAGAGGCTATTGAATTGTAATAACAGCAATCTTAGCCACTGCAAAATACATTTTGTGGTAGAAGTTCCATTGCTAAGGGTAGGGGTAGGGTAACACATGAACCTCAGCATTTCACAGGTTTGGCTCTAATTAGAATTGTCAAGAATCTACTATGGTCTATCAAAGGAAGACAAAGAATACTCATTCATGTTGCAAAAGCATAACCAATTAGTAAGTCTGATGGTAGGTAATAGGCATAATACAATAACTAAAATAAATAAATGTTCATGGCAACATTCCCTAGGCAAAAGGCAGAATCAAAACAACACAAAACACATTGTTTGGAAACTGGCCTTGAGTCCTGAGATGTGGTCTGAGATACTCTACAAAGAATTTGACACTGAAAATCCAGCTGAAAAGGCAGGTGTTAGGTAGCCCTGAGCCTAACGTTGGTCCCAAAATGAAATGAGAATGAATTTAACTGGCATTTTGTCTTATCTTTACAAGCAATACAACATGCAGACGAAATGAATGCAAAGTGGCACAATGTGGCGCAATGGCAACCAAGGATTGACTTTTAAGATCCTCTGTCCCCCTAATGAAAGGATGTAAGCTGATGACGTAATATTTATTCATATGCCCTTTTGGTTGAATCACTCAAGAGAAATCAATTTTCTTGTAGTGAATAACACTCACAGTGTTGATTTCATTGGAATTCAATATCGTGTTGGATGATTTTTATCAATAAAATCATTCACGAGGCAGAAGTTCGCAGTCCTAAAACCTTTTTTTGCAGTGTTTTAATCAGCTGGTTAAAAACTGTGTTATGGCGCATCTGTTTCGAAATCCTTTATAACCTTGTGTTTGTTCCCGCGTTTGAGATGGGGGAGGATATTATATCGTTTTTATACATATTATTTGGTGACTTCTCAGGACAAGTGAGTTATTAACACATATTTTTTACATGATTCGTATCATACTCACGAGCCAGCAAGCCATGGCGGATAGGATGGCCTTGGCGGATAGGAAAAAGCTGATGTTGATCTCGCTTCCTCAGTTAGGAACATCGCCGAATCTGTAGTTTTTTATATTGTGATTTGTGACTATCTATAGTTCATTATTTGGTTGGTACCTGCAACATTTTAGGAGAATGTGGAAAATAAAAATTAAGAACGCTTGTGGTAAATGTGATTGCTGCTCACTGTGCAATCTTCAGAAACACATTTCAGTAATTCAAGTTCTTTTTGTCCTTGCTATTTTGATGAATGTGTTAATGCTTTTTGTAGGCAATACCTTTTTGATTACAGGTGATATTTTAACAGCTGTAGACTGGAATTGAGTTTCAAAATTGTGGTGTTTGTGGGGCGAACTCAGCCAACATCAGGCTGCTGGTAGTTTTGGTTGAACAATGGGTGGCTGCTGGGTGGGGCAGCTACTGAAATTGCCAAAATGTGGCATCTCATGTAGCGGTAAGCCAGAATCAAGAATGCAGGTTTTTTGGTATGCCGGTAGTTTGGCGGTTTTTTTGCTTGGGGCGTGGTAGCATGCCGGTATCCCAGAAAATTTTTGTGGGGCGGGGCGGTGCCGGTAGCAGCCCATTGGGAAAACTTTGCAACTCTAGTACCGAAACCAGTACCTATTTATACTTCAGTAATCACCCCCCCCCCATGGTGCTGCCGGACAATATGCTCGCTACAGACAACACTCGCACATAACTGCTAAATGTAATGTATTTTCCACTGAGGGGCAGGTGAACATTGCACACTCTGCTAGGTCCAATGCATCACACTGAAATTCACCCTGCTAGAAAACATTTTCATGGCACACCAGAAATCACTTTTGCCCCACTGAGGCGCAGTCATACCCTGAAAGCCCTGAATGTCCTGAGTTCTGAATACCCTGGATACCCTGAATGCCCTCCAGGCATTGTTACCACGACACACTAAGAACCGCCCACGGAGGCAACGCCCACCTTGCACGCCCTTTAGGCAACGCGTTCATGGTACTGCAAGAAGCAGTTTCTTTCTCCATTCAAACACAGGTGCACCTTGCACACCCTGCAGAGGAAGTTAGAGCGCATGATGTGCCCCTTCTTGCTGCAGAACTTGCAGGTCTGACGTGTCACATACATGGGAACATGGAACAGCGTTGTGTCGAAGCGCACTGAAGCAGCCGGCGTATGGCTGCGGTGTCCCCGAACGGCTGGAGGGATGTCAGCGCTGCTGCTGGGGACTGCGGATGTCACCGAGGTTCTCAGCAGGGGCCGATGGACTGTTGGGTTCCTGCAGCGGGCTGCGTAGAATACTTCGATCCGGAAGTCCTTCAGTGACATCCCAGTTTCGTTCAGGGCTTGGCAGTCTCGGCGGTATAGGAGCCAGGCATTGGTGAGACAGATGTCAATCACGTATGCGAAGAGCCGCATATACCACCTTTTCGACTTCATCGGTGTTCTGTACAGGTGGATCAGCATGTCACTCTTGTCGATTCCCCCCATGTTGGCGTTGTAGCTCTTTATCACTTCTGGGCAGGGAACATCATCCTTCTTCTTTGTTTCATTGCTGTACCTCTGGCAGGTAGTCACTGGCTCCACCCCCAGGTCAGTGGACAGCATTGTCACGACCTTGTTGTCCTTCCACCGGACTGCCAGAATACCGTCATCACTTGTGACGTAGTCAATGCTGCCACGGGGGACGCTCTTCTTCTCCATGTCCTTCACTGACTTCAGGGGAGGCTTGCCGATCCTGTTGTCTCGCGCAGTTCCTGTGTACCTGCAGCCCTTCCCCTGCAGGTACCTCACGAGCTCCAAGCTCGTGAAGTAGTTGTCCGCGAAGACGACAGTGGTTGATGACAAGTTCATGGTGCTGACCAGGGCAGCGACTATCTGGCTGGTGACTCCCATGGCTTCTTCTGCTGAGGTCATGGTGACACCATGGCTCCGCAGAGTCGTCTTGCCTTGATACAGCACCATGTCATGGACGAACCCATCCTCGGAGGCTCTGGAGAACAGCTTGAATCCCCACTTGTCTGGCTTGTTCCTGATGTATTGCCTCAGATTGCCCGCGGTCTTGCCCTTGTAGCCCACCATCACCTCGTCGATGGACTGCCTGCTGGTTTGGGGCACGCTCTGGAACGATGTGTTGATGAAGCTGAAGAGCGGTCGTATCTTGAAAAAGCGATCAACGCTGCCACCTGCTCGTGAGTTGTCGTTGAAATGCAGTGTCCTCCGCAGCAGGCGAAACCTCTTCGAGGACATCACTTCAGCCACTTGGGGAACCCTGAGTTTCATAGACCAGTAGTCTTCCAGTGATGGAGCTTCCATGACACCCATGTACAGCAGCACAGCGACGAAATTCACGATTTCGTCATCGGTGGTAGAGAAGGTGGTGTTCACGTCCTTTTGGGTGGCATAAAGGTTGGTCTGGTATGCGATGTGCCGGACCATCTGCTCACTGAAGAAGGTGAAAAAGTACTGTTGTGGACTCCTCACATAGAGAGGCGCCGGGTGCTCAAAAGCTGGCAGAGCTGGATAAGAGACGTCCACTTTCTGCCAAGTTGTAGGCCTTGCAGGCACCTTCTTAGTCGTTGGCCTTTTTGCCTTCTTGGATGCTGGAGGCCTGCTGATTTCCCCCTCTTCTTCCTCGTCCTTGTCCTCTTCGACATCCTCGTCCTCGGACGACTGTGCCTCCATCATTTGGAGTGAGGGCCTGGCACGCTTCCCCTTGGTGGTAGGAGGCGCATCACTGGGGCCTGGAGTCTCGGGGTCGTGGTGGCGTTGTGGCAGAAAGTCAGGGTCGGCTACGTCGTCGTCATCGTCCAGGCTGTCGTCATCACTGGCATTGGCACTGGCTGGCACAATGGCGCGGCCATGGTGCTCACTGCGGCGGCTGAACATTCCCTGAGGCAGCTGCAAAAAGAAGAATTGTTGGGTTGCTCAAACAAATCCCATAAATTACAAAAATGACGCCCCGATATGACATGATAGAATGTAGGATAGTTCTACATTCGATCCCCCCCCCCGTCAGTCAATGCCGGCCGCCAGCCGGCCTACGTGGCAGGGGCTCCGATTTTCCGCCACATAGGTGTGCCATAGCAACTGCAGGGGGGGGGGGCGTACATACCAGTGATCTTCACAGACCATTCAGTATAAATCATTATAATGTGTTATACATGTGCCACTATCAAAAATGATGATTGCCCTAGATGGGGCATATGTCTATATATGGGGTCTTCCCAAAAATACCAGTTTTATTGTAGTCGGGCGTATGTCCATTTATGGGACCTTCTGCCGTAAACAATGCCGTCTGTGAAACGGGCGCATGTCTATATTTGATCATCGCAATATTTGCACATCAATTAGACCACTTCCCAAAACGTTTCAGTAAATGTCGCGTTTATCACTGTTTGACGCACATATTGAACTCTTATTATGCACACTTTCATCAACTTACCGACATCATGAACAGAGGTAGGGCCTGAGGTGTCTGAAGCAAGCCGGCGCGCGGAACAGACTTTCGCGATTTTGGATAGGGCCGAAGTTTGCAAGGGTGGTACCAAATCCCAGAGCAATGACAGCTGTGACGTCACGGCCTACGATGTCCCCTGAACCTCGCTGATTGGTCGGATGTGTATGATGGCCTTGGAAAGATACGTCGGGTGGCTCCAGGGCGCCCGAAGGGGTGCTCCGTGAAGTGCTCATATACAGTTCCCTGCCCGATAAAGGGATATTTCGTTCCGATATCGGGTGTTGTTGATCCCAGATTCCCTTTCCCCTCCCCGCCCGCAGTCACGTTCACGTTCTTTCTACGAGGAATAAACACCAGCATACCATAATATGAACACATGTATACGTAACGACGACTCGAAAGCCGATGCTGCGCTTAAAAAACAGCCACGAGGGCCACGTCTCTGGCTCATCCTCTTAAGGCACGTGAACTGGTATAACACGGACCCAATGTCACCCTGCAGATGCCGGGCGGCGTTGTGTGCAGCGTGAGCAGGCATGGCGGTTAGATCACAAACTTCCTGATCTTCTGGAAGTTCTTTGGGGGCTTGGTGAAGTCCGTTTTCAGCACGTGCACAAGGACGAGGTGAGCAGTGCCTTCAACACACTATCTCACTGTCTGAGCTAACACGCTGAATGAGCTGCACCCCACGTGAGAAGTTTATCTCGCATGTTCGCCATGGTCTCGAATGTGGCGACCTTCTCCCCCTCAGCCCAAAGTGCGCCATCTGTGACGGTTGGTGGTCCGTTGCTGGTCGCAGTTCCAAATATGGCCTGCTCCTCTCTCAGCTCCGTCAGGAGATGCTCAAGTGCCTCATCTGAAACACAAATGGGAAACGAGTTGACTCATACCTGCCACACACCGAGGACGCTCAACGACCGCTTGGTGACACGTCCCCTGGACAGGGTCTGAGAATAACCGTTACCACTCTATCTGTTGTCTTTTTGCGGATAACACCACATCCAAATGCAATTTTGTTACATAAAATTTTGCACAGAAGCACACAGTAGAACAGATATACGCGTCCTAGCTTCCGCTGGCGCTCTTCATCCCAGCATGGGCTCAACGCGAGCTCCGTGGGCTGTCACGCAGGCCTGCAGTTGCTTGGGGACAGCTCCGACAGCGCGGACCAGCAGTCTCTGGGACAACTGGTCCCAGCAGGCCGTCAGCCTTTCCTTTCCTTACAATAGCACGTGAATGAGCTATTTTTATTCATGAACCTCCAACAAGCGACATGGTCAGAACAGCAAACTTGCAATCACTGATTTGCGCATAATGTTCAAAACCGTTTCACTGAGTTTCGTGACACAAATTTTATAGGCATATATCTAGGATAATATTTATAGTAGAATTAAGTTCAATCAACTTGATTTTATAGAGAATTGAACGCTCTTTCCAATGGTGTTTGCATTTGTCAATAAAGTGAAAATTTTCTGACTTACAGACATTTAGAGTTGGGGTTCCAATTTTTTTTTTTTGGATCACCCTGTATATAGGAACTAGGAAGAGAGTTGAGACGTTTGGCGTTTTTGGCCAATTATTGACCCACCCCCTCCCCCTGTTTTGCTGAAGTTACGCTTGCCCTAGTTATCCCTTGTTACGCTAATGAAAACGCAAATAAGCTACACTTTCGTTATGCTCGTTCGACCCCCTCATGTGTAACATCTGCGGCAGGAGCGATCGGAATGAGGCGGAAGGCATCCACACTATCCGTTTTAGCCAGGAAGGGAGCATGGAGCTCACCCAGTATTTCTACCGCGTCATCCAAGGAACCATACTGCACGGTGGTGAGCTCACGAGATATGTGATGATTTACGGACGCGCCCCAGGGGAAAGACAAGTGATGTATGACCCGGTAGGCGCCGGGCGCGGACTTCGGGAACCAGACCAAGCGGAAAAATTTTGCGCACCTCAGGGCAAGGAGCGGAAACGGCCCGTCCAGACGGCCTGCTCGCAGCTCCCTCTCCACATAGGCATCCAAAATCTCAGGCGCCTCAGTGCACGAGGGCGGGTTCCCCTCCGCATCCCCCGCGACAATATTCTCACAGCCCAGGGAGAACCCCCTAGAAAAGCCAGACACGAGGCAATGACGGAGAGACTCGTCATATCCAGATAGAAGCCTGTCCATAAGATCCGGGTGAACAGTGCGGAAGGAGGCGGCCGCGGACGTCGGAAATTGTTCAGTGGGAGGCACCGGCGGCGGGAGGCGGTCGTGGGACGGCGCCCGGCCGCTGACGTGGGGACCGGACCCGGGTCGGGCATCGGACGGCGGGATGGGCGCCGCGACAGAGGCGGCAGCTGTGGTTAAAGGGGCAGCTATGTGACTGGCATCCCCGCAGACTGTTGTAGCTGTCTGCGGCAGTCGGACAAAAAAATAGCAGTCGGACAAAAACGCCTGGCAGACGTTCACCACCGCACGCGGTCGCCGAGTCACCTCTTCAGTCCACTGCCAGCTCCGGTGGACCGATACCGCCACCAGCGCGTCACCTGTCTAACGTTACTGCGCTACCTCTGCCACCCTCAGGCCAACGCCGACAGTTCAGCTATGACCAGGCGTACACGTGAGGGGACTGGTCCCGGCTTTTTCACACCGAACACCATGATGTCTGTGAATATGGTTATGTTGCGCAGTGACGTGGGACGTTTTTGCGCGAAGACGTACAGAGCGGCACTCAGAAGGAGGACCGCCTCCAGCCGGTTCCCTACCACCGCACAAGGGGCATCTTCTACTTTAATGGTGATCTGGCCGTCCTCTCCCTCCATGGTCACTCCCTCTCTGGCTGCCGTCAGCGTCCCCCCATGAAGAGTCCAGGGACGAGAGTGTTTCGTTCGCAATGTCGTTTCGATTAATTGTCTTCGCACTGAGATGTATAATTTGTTTATTCAAAATTATCAAGTAATAAAAATGTTGCCAGTCACAGGTTTTATGAAACAATAATACATACAAATTTCATCAACAGTGCGCTATAGCTTTCCGAACATAAAATATTCAAATAAAGCGAGTCCAAACAAGTCCGGAACAAAATATTCATATAAAGCGAGTCCAAATAAATCCAAGGTTCCAAGGTTCTGAGTTCAAAATTTTAAATTATTGACATATTTGAAAACGAATAAAACTGAATGGAATCTCGAGCGAAGGCAAAAAGAGCTCTTACAATGGCGGAGAAATGATCGCGATACACTCCCCCACACAACAGATTTATACTCAAAATAATCTCATAAAAGATCATTCACCATTTCACATAATCCCGCAAATCGGTCGTCTCTTCTGTTTCTTTCCTTTCTACTCTATAGATTCCGCTTCAATGAGTAGAACCAGTCGGTGTACTGATCTTCTGATGATAATATCTGGTTGTCCCGTATAAGCATGTCCATCTGATTGTGCCTTATACCTGAGGATGACGTCCCGTACATTTCCGTCGTCGTTGGGCTCGGTACCGATAATTTCCGCTAGTCTCCACTTTCCACGCACAGGGTTGTTTTCTTGTACTATGACGATGTCTCCTACGCGCATGTTCCGTTTTTCACGATGCCATTTTTGCCGGATTAATATGAAAGAGAAGAAGTAACGGTACCTACCATTTTTCCCAGAACGTTGTTACGAGTCGTTGTAAAAATAAGAACCTTTCAGCTAATCTTGATCTTTCAGCCCATGGCCCCTGGGGTGGTGTAACTTGTGTGCGTCCGAGTAGAAGATCATTTGGACATAAATAGGTTCCTGCTGTCGGGTCAGCGCCGGGTTTTCTTCCGATTGGTCGCTCATTTAGTAAGTTTGCTACTTCATATAGGACGGTTTGCATTTCACCGAACGTGGCAATACGCTATCGCCTATCGCTATCAGTAAAGCCCTCTTGGCTAGGCGTATCAATGCCTCACAGCAACCGTTTTCCCACGGGGCATCGGCTGATTTTGTGAAATTCCACTGTAATTTGTGATTGGATCCTACATTCTCCAGGTCGGTTAAATCCCAGCTGTTGATGATTTCACGCAGCTCTCTTTTTGCAGCAACGAGCTGTGAGCCAGCATCGGAGTATATCGTGGCAGGACAGCCTCTTACGGTGATGAAGCGACGAAGTGCTAACAAGAAATCCTGGGTGCCGTAACCCTCTACTAAGTCTATGTATGTTGCGCGGGTCACCAAGCAAGTGAACAGTACACCGTATACTTTGGATTTGGTTCGCCGTTTTACGGTGTCTTTGATGAAAAAGGGACCAAATAAATCTAGGGCGGTGTTGTAGAAAGCGGGGCATGGCTGGAGTCTTACGTCATTTACTTGACCCATCTTCTGTCCTTGGGGTTTATCGCGTGTTTTTCTGCAAATGACGCATCGCTGGATAATCATCTTGATAATGCGTCTTGCACTAGGCACCCAGTATTTGGAGTGAAGTCGAGCCAAAGTGCATTCCACTCCTCCGTGATCTCTGTAATGACATTTTTGCATCAGGAGAATGGTTAAGGGGTGCTTCGCTGGCAGTAATATGAAACGGTCTTGATTCCAGTTGCATTTAAGCCACTTAGCTATGCGATCTCCTACCACTATGATACCACTATCAGTGATGCTTGGGCCCAGCTTTTGAAATCGTACCTTCCAGTTTTCGCGGAACTGTTTTTGAGCGTCTTTGATCCACCACTCCTCAGCTATAGAGATCAGTTCTACATTAAGGGGTTTGGCGATGCTTTTTACCGACCTGTCTCTACCGACCCTCATTATCCTGGCTGTAACTCTGATAAACTTATCAAAGCTACTAAAATGCTGAATGTTGAAGCTGCTGCACATGTCTTGCTCAGAAGTTATGCCGGTTACCAGCAAGCTTATTCCAGTTTGGTCGGGTAATTCATCTTCGTATAGCCTTTGATTGATAGGCCAGGAAGATCTAGGTCCTCTTAAGAAGGCTGGCCCTGTTTGCCATTCCGATTGTTTACCTAAGTCTTCTGGTTTTGTTGGTCGTGTGACCATGTCAGCTGGATTGCTGGATCCATTTATCCACCACCATTGTGATGGGCTTGATTTGTCCTGGATTTCAGCAACCCTTGTGGCGACGAACGTACCAAATCCGTATGATTCTTTCTGAATCTGTGATCTCACGATGATGGAGTCCACAATGAATACAGCTTCTTGGAAGTTGTATGACATTTCCCTTTGAATTGTCTCACCTAAGCGACACCCGATGAGGGCACCGCAGAGTTCCAATCTTGGTATCGTCAGTTGTCTTGTTGGCGATATTCTATTCTTAGCAGATATTAAGAAGGCCCTCCATTTTCTTGGTTTTACTTCCCAGTGCACATAAGCGCATGCACCGTACGCATGAGAACTAGCATCAGAAAAGATGACGAGTGTCGGTTCACCGAATGCAGTTAGAGGTCTAACGCATCTAGGAAATTGCAGGTCTTCAAGCTTGAACATTTCTGTAAAGAACGTTGCCCATTCCTGCCTACAGTTGGGAGGTACTGGCTCATCCCAGTTGATCTGTTTTCTTTCTGGAGAGGACGTAGTCATTAAACTTCTCATCAATAGTTTTCCTCGCAATGTAAACGGTGTGGTAAGACCGAGTGGGTCATATATACTGGCTATTTGTCGTAGTAGTAATTTTCTTGTTAAGGTGGGTGGTAGTGCGTATGCAATGTCATCTCTTGCGATATTTGGGCCCATCCATCTGGTTGCTGGATCCATTTATCCACCACCATTGTAATGGGCTTGATTTGTCCTGGATTTCAGCAACCCTTGTGGCGACGAACGTACCAAATCCGTATGAATTGTCTTACCTAAGCGACACCCGATGAGGGCACCGCAGAGTTCCAATCTTGGTATCGTCAGTTGTCTTGTTGGCGATGTTCTATTCTTAGCAGATATTAAGAAGGCCCTCCATTTTCCTGGTTTTACTTCCCAGTGCACATAAGCGCATGCACCGTACGCATGAGAACTAGCATCAGAAAAGATGACGAGTGTCGGTTCACCGACTGCAGTTAGAGGTCTAACGCATCTAGGAAATTGCAGGTCTTCAAGCTTGAACATTTCTGTAAAGAACGTTGCCCATTCCTGCCTACAGTTGGGAGGTACTGGCTCATCCCAGTTGATCTGTTTTCTTTCTGGAGAGGACGTAGTCATTAAACTTCTCATCAATAGTTTTCCTCGCAATGTAAACGGTGTGGTAAGACCGAGTGGGTCATATATACTGGCTATTTGTCGTAGTAGTAATTTTCTTGTTAAGGTGGGTGGTAGTGCGTATGCAATGTCATCTCTTGCGATATTTGGGCCCATTTCAGTTTTTCCAGACTTCGGAGAAAAATTTAATTTGATTTCAAAAAAGAAATAATCCTTCTGGGGATTCCAAGACAATCCGAGAATCTTGACGTGTTTAGTCTCCAGTACTTTGACGTCGTCATCTTTGATGTCATATTGACCAGACACTATCCAATGCTTGAGCTTGAAATTGCCAAGTGAGAGAACATGTTGAACGTCGGCCATGAGTGTAAGAGCGTCAGTTGGGGCGTTCCACGACAAATCGACAAGTGCCCTGCACCCTCATATTTTATTTTTTGCTTAAAATTGGTCTAATAGGTTGTGATGGGCGGGGAAGCCAGCTGTGGCAAGGATTTTTTTCTTCGAACAACGGTTTCCGAGATATAGCCTCGGGCAATTCTTGGAGTTTGCGCTGCAGCCCTATGTTTGGCGGCCTATAACTCAGATACTATTAGTTTTTCACGATAAAACTTCATATGGCTCAACTCACAATCAACCAACAAACATTTTGGCTATCTCGGATTTTCAATTTTTGAAAATTTTGATCACGTGACCTTTTGTCCTATTTTTCAAAGAGTGACCTTGATATTTTCCCCACTGAAAGTTGCAATTTTGTCTGATGACGATTAAAGCCTTATCAATTGTCATTCATATGCGATAATAAAAAAGTGGTTATCGCCCTGCGTTGACCTCAGGTCAGGTCATTTTTATGACCTGTCCATTATTACGAGCGGGAGCGACAGCGAGATCTCGAGAATAAAGCAAGATAGCGACAAGCGGTAAACGGTAAAGGGTACACACGGATAAGGTCTATAATTTTTACTGAGGTCATTTTCAGGTCAGGTCAAAGATGACGTCACAGGAGCTATAAGGAAGTCAAAATAGCGGCACTATACATATATATGAAGTTTTTCTCGAATAACTTTCAAGGTATCCCAGCTAGGAACAAACTAACAGCACCATCGTGATCCTCTCATCGATCCGCATCGAAACATATGTATGTTGACCTCGAAAGGTCGAAAGGTCAAAAGTTGACCCTAGGTCACGTGATCTAAGGTCAACTTTTGACCTTTCGACCTTTCGAGGTCAACATACATATGTTTCGATGCGGATCGACGAGAGGATCACGATGGTGCTATTAGTTTGTTCCTAGCTGGGATACCTTGAAAGTTATTCGAGAAAAACTTCATATATATGTATAGTGCCGCTATTTTGACTTCCTTTTAGCTCCTGTGACGTCATCTTTGACCTGACCTGAAAATGACCCCAGTAAAAATTATAGACCTTATCCGTGTGTACCCTTTACCGTTTACCTCTTGTCGCTATCTTGCTTTATTCTCGAGATCTCGCTGTCGCTCCCGCTCGTAATAATGGACAGGTCATAAAAATGACCTGACCTGAGGTCAATGCAGGGCGATAACCACTTTTCTTATTATCGCATATGAATGACAATCGATAAGGCTTTAATCGTCATCAGACAAAATTGCAACATTCAGTGGGGAAAATATCAAGGTCACTCTTCGAAAAATAGGACAAAAGGTCACGTGATCAAAATTTTCAAAAAATGAAAATCCGAGATAGCCAAAATGTTTGTTGGTTGATTGTGAGTTGAACCATATAAAGTTTTTATCGTAAAAAACCAATAGTTTCTGAGTTATAGGCCGCCAAACATAGGGCTGCAGCGCGAACTCCAGGAATTGCCCGAGGCTATATCTCGGAAACTGTTGTTCGAAGAAAAAAATCCTTGCCACAGCTGGCTTCCCCGCCCATCACAACCCCTTACACCAGTTTTCAACGAATAATAAAATATGAGGGTGCAAATTTAATTTTTTATTTGTCGATTTGTCGTGGAACGCCCCAGTTACAGATGGAACGGATTGCAGTAAATCGTCGACGTAACTGTTTTCTTTAATCATCTTGCCAGCGTGTGGAAATTGCGTGATATTCATATCAGCAATAGTGTGCAGTGCCACCATCGCAATAGTGCCACTGCACAGTGGGGATTTTTCCGATCTAGCACGTATTTATTCGTAGAGGGCAAACCATAGGAAGTATTGTAGCCAGATTGTGCACAGATGTTGGGTGGTGTGTTCTGGTGAGAGTGTTACCTGTAAATGTGCATAATCAACATAGTATAGGGGGGTCAATTGGACCCCCGGCTCAGCCGTTTGGCCCCTGATCAAGCTAGAGCTTCGTGGAAAAATCAAGCGTGCTGTCTATGACGAAATGAGGCCGAATATATCCAATTTCAAAGTCCAAGGTCATTAGTTGACTTTCCAAGTCAAGTCAATGACCCAACTAAAGATGGAAAATCGAGACCTCTTGGAACTTCGTAAAGCTAGGATGTTACGGGGTATTTTGGGGTGCTGATCACGAATTTCATGTTAGTTTTGATCACAGACGATGTCTTCATGCATTTAAGCCAGGTCGGGTCAGGTCAGGTCAGCCTGTAGACGTCCTGCCGGCCATCCATAATAGGTGTCGCCTACTACTGACAGCTTCGTAACATGGTACGAAGGCACCAGAACTACTTCGTAAATATTCAAATGGTTGCTAACTTCGAAATCAACACCAAAAACTACTCTAGAAGCAAGTAAAACTCGAAAAAGTGAACCAAGGTGATCAAAGGTCAATGACCTTGACCTGACCTTCACGTGACCTTGACACCCACCATAATGCATGGCACCAACATCATTTCACATATTTGAACGTTTAAAACCACAAAAAGACTGGAAACCGCGGATAATGTGAGCTGGCATACGCCGAATCGCGATTCCGGCCAAACATGGTCTCGAGAAATATGCCACAGGTCAAAGGTCAGTTGGGTCAGAGTCATGAAATTTTTAGGTTAGATGTAAAATTGATGATCTCGAGGGCAACGAAAGTTTCGTCGCGATCGGCTGCTTTTTGCGCGAGTGATTTGCGGAAAACCATGGGGTTTTATCCGACCCCTTCCCCCTCCCCCTCCTCACTAGTGCTAGGGTTAATAAGGTTGCGGTATGTATAATTTACGCCTGTCATTCTATTCCTCATGAATGTGTCTCAGAAAATATGCATCATATAAGTCAGGAAGTAAAATTATTCGCCCATGTCTGGAACATACCTATATCGTGCTGTTTGCCCTAGCGCTCCTAGAGTGGGGTATTAAGATACTCTAATGCGAATATTCCGTGTTCAGGCAAGTTCCGGCAGCCAAACTAGGCATTGTCTTGTGCAGGAGAAAGTGGCGAATTCGATAGGATATGTTTCGGAGTGGAAAAATGTGGAAAACATTGTTGATTTCCTACATTTATCTAGAATAAAATTCCTTCAATATGGTGTATGTAAGGGTTTTTTGTAAATGGCATTTTTGTGACCTTAGTAAGGTTGTGGCATACTTTTTGTTTGCCATTCCATTCCTAATATAGGTGCCTTTCAGAAGATATGCAACTTTAAGAACTCGCAAGAATAAAACCAACAGGACAGGACAATGAAATTGAGCCATACTTTCGGTCCTTACTGAGCCCATTGAGTAATCACGCATGAGTGTGAACTTTGGGCGCATTTTTCCTAGTCTTGCTGTGGACATACAGATAAAACAATGCCATATATGAAAAATTCAGACATTTCTTAGCCCCACTGACACATAAAATAAACAAAAACCCAAAAAATATTTTTTGAATTAATAGGCGCTAGATCGGAAAAATCCCCACTGTGCACTGGGGCGATCTCCAAATGGTACTGCCGTGAGAACGAAATGATCAGGTTCTCGTTGTGTTTCCATATCACGCCATAGATAGCGATGGACATGCTGGTCCTTCTCGGATAATTTGATAGAATTGTACATTTTAGAGATATCGGTAGTGACAGCTACTGAATGCTCTCTGAAGCGTAGTACAATTCCATATAGACTATTCACAAAGTCGGGTCCTTTAGCCGTTAAGAGAGTGACCCAGGTACGATGCGGATGCATTAAATACAATTCGGATAGGCGTGGAAGAAGAATTAGCTTTAAATACTTCGTGGTGATTGATGTAATGAACAGGACCTTCATAACATCTTATCTCATCTTCTGTCAATTTTCTTGAGACTTGTCTGATTTCCATGTCTTTCATTTGAGTTCGATATGCCGACTGATAATAGTAATTTAGTCTTTTCAGTCGAAATTCAGTCGATCGAAGTTTTGCTCTTGCTGTACTCAAATTATTTGGGAGGTCTTCAGGTCGTCTGATCCATGGATAGGTAACCGTAAAACATTTATCCTCATCGTTATAGCTTAAGCCCCTATGAATCATCGCCAGCTCCCGTTCCTCCTTCAGTGTATACTCCTTCATGCCCAATGCACACTTCCCGCACCTGCATCCACCACATTTAGGAGTGCAAGATGTCCCAAGACTTTCAATACTGAAGAATTTTTCCACACAACTTTTGTTTGTGGGTGATTCAACAACCATGTTGTTGATGTGGGGTGTCAATAGCATATTGTTGCTTTTTATTTCCATTTTGGTGTGACCTTCCTGTGCTTCATCTCCTTCGTAAAATGAGCCTCGAATGCAATACCCAAACTGATCTTGTAAAAGTTGTACATTCCCTACGGTTTTTATGACATTTGGCATGATGACGCAAAAACCTACGCCGATCAGCAGATCAACCTTTCCTTGGGGCCTAGCAATGTCTTGAAGGTAGATGTCCGGAAAATAAGTTGCAATACGTTCTGTAGTGACGTGTTGCAGGTCGGCTGTGATCTCATCCATTCCATAGGCGTAAATGTCCCATTTTCTGTTTTCCAGATCGATCAGGGGAACGTGATATTTCTTGCTTTTTATTTTTGTCGCGTCATTTCCCACTTTGATTATAGACAATTCTACTTCGTCTCCCTTTAAATCAAGTCGCGATGCCGCAGAATGGGTTATCAGTGAGATATCAGCACCGGAATCCCACAAAACCGTTAGGTTCTGATCATGACATTTAACTTTACTAATTGCCAGAAGCGTTGAATGATTTTGAGCTTTACTGGTGTGCACAAAACTTTCTTGTGTTGCATTTTTTGAATCACACATATTCGAAATTCCGGGATGGGTGAACTTTAGCGTATTTCGTCTTTCGATGGACTTGAAAACTACGCATGCTGGGAGGATGACTTTTAGATGGCAGCGCACGTCAGGTAGGTAGCAAGACAATATCAACTGGCCGCTGTCCTATGGCGGTTAGTTTTGATGTGGTAGCCGGTCGAATTTGGGTGCAAAAAAGCGTTTCGGTGGACTGTACTTTTAGGTGGACATATTTTTTTGTCTTGAGATAACGGTATAAGTGGACATTTTTTTTTGCTTTGAAATGTAGTGCATAGGTGGACGTACATTTTTGTTTTTAAATTGCACTTTAAGTTGACATATTTTTACGTGCTTTATTACAAGCGAGCCAGCGGAGCGAGCGAAGCAAGCTTTCGTAGAATGGCGGAAAATTCTGAGTATGAGCAACTTGGCAATGTATTTCAATGCGTCAACGACCAACGTTGAAGTGTACTACACGTGCGCACGTGGAGGGTGCCGCTTCCAGATCTCAGGAACGGCTGGACCGATTGTGCTCAGATTTGATACACCGATAGCGACCGGTTGGCAGGGTGCCGTGCAAAAGTCAGTTGGAAATACCCCCACTCAGTTTCGCACTTGCAGGGCTCATCCTTTTGCTCGCTCGCGTATCGCCCCGAAAGGCGTCTTACTGGTTCATTAACCCGCTCGGCGTTTTCACGCCCCCCCCCTCCCCAGGTTTTCGCTGACATCTCTCTTTTTTTTAAATATTTTTGGTGCCCGACCCGGGCTTTTTGTCGTTAGTAGCTCACATTCATACTGGGTTAGTACACTATATACACGGCAGTGGTACGAATCGCTTTCGGCACCCGCTACGCGGGACAGCCTTGACCGCACGCTTCCTGTCACGCACCCCAGGTGGCACCGCACTGGTACGCACGCTGGGGCTATCCCGATTTCTCGGGCCCGGCAGGTCAGAGGGCTGCTCCGGGACATGAAGCGAGGCCGTGCCCCCGGGACATGTCACCGGACCGAAGGATCTGTTTAAAGGCGGATCAGGCCCGTGTACCTGCGGCCGGGGGCGCTGGCTGGCACAGCGTTAATCCCCACGACCGAGCGAACACTCCCCAGTTACTGCCATCTCCTGGGTAGGAGCCGGCCGAGGAAAATGCTGCCAGAGGTCAGCTTTGATCCAAGGACCTCCCACACCAAACGTGAACGCACTTGCCAACTGCGCCACAAGGGTGGTGTTCGCTGACATCTCAAAAACGGTTTGGTACAGCTTATTATACGTCTTTTCCGTACAGGCTTTGAAAATTTTAGCTCCAGGTCATCAAAGGTCAGGTCACCAGGTCAAGTTAAGTGACCCAACCCCCGAAAATAAATTCAAACACGCGCCCTGACCATAAGATACACGGCCCCACGGCCCCAGAGTTGGGGGGGGGGGGCAAGCTGCCCCTACTGCCCCCTCCCCGGTTCCCGCGCCTATGTTTGAGGTCACATTATTCATCATTCGACGCGTCTTGATGAGAGAAATGCAATGGTGTTTGAAATGTAGACGGGTCCCGCCTCGCCAACCCGGCTCCGACACGCAACCTTCACAGACGAGCTTGTATTCCACAACCGCCGCTCGCGCCGGCCAACCAGGACTCTCTGAACATGCGAGCGACAACAAACCGAAGAGACATCGGAAATTAAGGTACTAGGGCTGCAACTAAACAGAAAATAAAGGAACAGCGCCGTAAGTTATTATGACAATATAAAATAAATACTTAAGTGACGTGAATTAATCAGATATAAAATCGGACAAGTGACATCGCAGAAAACAATAAGAAACAGAAGAGAAGCCGGTACGAAATCAAACGGTGCGAATAAATCGACCGACTATACCCGACCCTCTTAACGAAAAGAAGCGAACATCGGCAACAAGCAACATTAAATTCGGAGATAGCACATATCGAAAGGCAGAAGGCGACGCAACACAACGGCGCGTGGCACTCCGTCCGAGCGCGGCACTCAGGCCACGGCAGTGAGCGGCACTCATGGCAGAGCGCAGCAATCACCACGCTGCGCGCGGCAGCCACCGTCCGAATACGGCACGCTCAACAGCGCGGCGCGCGGCACCCACCGCGTACGCAGCGCACGGCACAATCACTGCACAGTGCGCGGCGCCATCACTGCAGCGCACGGCACCGCGCAGGTCGCGGCACCCTCGCCGCGGCCACGATCACGGGACCACGGAGGGCCCAGCCATGGGAAGCACGGCCGCAGAGCACGACCGCAGAGCACGGCCGCAGAGCGCGGCCGCTGGCAGCTCGGCCGCGGAGCTCAGCAGCGGGCAGCTTGGCCGCAGACGTCGCAACCGTGGAGCACGGCCGCGGACAGCACAGCCACGACAAAACTGTGAACAGAACGCATGAAAATAACCATGTCCTTTAGCACCGCTCAGCACTCCATTGAGACCACGCTGGACAGATTCGCCGATTTGAGGCGCTGGATGGCTGCATGCCATGTCGATCGGCGCCTTCCGTCAACAGAACAGCCCCCAACCAGCTTGCCTTGCCACGACATTACTAAACAATTCGCCAGCAACGACCACAGCAAAATCGCAGCAAAAATTATCAGTTAGCAGCTGATCACGCGGCTTACATCACAAACGATGCACGATGAACACATATTTACAAAGACCTTAATTAGGGACAGAATCGGTTAGGCGGTCTCGACGCTCTCTCAGAGCACTGCAGGGCCGGCACCGGAGCTACTGACCTCTGTGCGTCGTCAAAGTCAAAGTCAAAGTCATTTATTAAAGACACGTCCACGATGTGGTTACTATGTGTCCAGTCAATGGAACATAATACAGCATTAAAATTGACACCCACCGCTCAGGTACACATATATGCATTTTATCATGACACGTAAACTGCGAATAGCTGAGGATGAATGCGACGAAGGGTAAAAAGTTGAGTTTAGAGTGCTGCGCAAATAAAGTTAAAAGCGTGGAAATATATAAAAGTGATTCACTGACGAGGGGCACGCGACAAAGCTCTGGTAAAGGCAGCCCAGCTAGGCGCTTGTCTTGTCTGTGAATCCAATTTGTTCCATGCACTGGCAGCCCGGTAACAAAAACAGTGCTGAGACCGAGCGAGGCGTCGCTTTGGCAGCTCTAGAAGTCCCGCCGTTACCGCTCGCGTCATCCGCTCGGACACACTCCCTCGAGGGACAAACATTGCACGGAGCGACTCGGGACAGACCGTGGAGTTAAGCGCTCTGTACACGTGCATACAGTCATGATCCCTCACCCAGTCGTGCACTCTGCCCCATCCTAGTGATTCAAGGGCTGGTGCGATGTGCTCGTGGCGTCGTACACCAGTGACCAATCTCGCTGCGAAATTTATACATTTCTGGATACGGTGCATGTGGACCTTGGCAGCTCCTCCCCAAACGGATAGGCAGTATCGGATGTGGGGAAATATGTGATGCTGGACGAGGAGTTTCAGGATGTCTCTGGAAAGAAAGTGACGGATTTTGTGTAGGGATGCTGTGATGTGATTGCATCTCTGCACAACCATGGAAATGTGGGATTCCCATGAGAGGCACTGGTCGAGAACAACGCCCAGAACTGTAACGGTCGGACTGGGGGTGATTTTTGAGCCAGAGAAGTCGATATGGAAGTTGGCTGTCTTTTTTATGGAATCTCTGGTACCAAGCAAGATGAAGTGAGTTTTGTCAGCATTCATTTGCGCATATTTGTTGAAGTGATGGCGTTTATGTCTCGGCAACCAGCATCTCTGCATTCTTTCTTCAGCTGATACCACCCGTTTACGAGTCTTCCTTCCGGAGCCTTTGAGAAGAGGAGCGCCTCTTCTGGTACACTATCACGCAGACCCACCGACTCACGGAGAGAAACCAGAAGATCGATCGCCCGTTTCTCCATCTGTGGTATGAGAACCGGCACAGTCCCTCCACGTTTGCCACGCGTTTTGATCAGGCACATCTTGTCCATGATCTGTTTCTCCAAGTCTGATAGCGAATTGACGACTGTCTCGTTTTGGGTGTACGCCGCTCTTGAAGTGTAATCACGGACACGAATCTTCATGGACTCTCCACCTCTACGTTTGTTGAACACCATGAGGCTGACGGCTGTTACGCACGCCAAGGTGTTGTGTGACTTGACGCTAGGCTTTCTACTCACAGACTCCATCGTGGATGCCAGTTTGGTCTGAAGGTGGTTCTGTAGCCGTTTCATATCTTCGGTGGTTGGCAGCTGTTTCTCTGCGTTCTGTTTTCTCAAATTCAATGTTTCGAGTGAGGCGCGCCCCATTTTATCGCCCCATTCGTTTTCTAGCAGTCTCTTGAAGATGGAGATTCGGTTCTGCATCTCCGTGTTTCCTTCTCGCATACTGACGCCCAGTAGTACATGGCAAACCTTCCCCAACGCAGTTCCCACTGTTCTTGGCACAGTAGGCACTAGGAACGTTGGTGGGGTCAGCTTAGTGCCTTCCCTGTATCCCGCTGCTTGCTTTGTCACATGCACAATGTCGTCAAAGTATCGAGCGTCTCAAAGCTCATCCATAGTGAGGTTTGGCTGACTCTTCCTGTCCCGTACATCTAGGAGAACTTTGGCTAGTTTGGTCACTCTGGTTTTTATTGGCTTCAAGTGGTTTTCGTTTTTTCCTTTGCTTTCTACGGTGTAGTTGGCATCACTGAAAACATTTTTACACCTGTCCCGAGTGTAAACCCGCGGAACAGGTGTCGTTGATCAGGTTCCATTTTTAAGCATCTGAACAGGTGTCAACTAACCCTTCATCAAGGCGTCATCGAACACCTGCATCAGGTATCAACACCCAATGTTTACACGCGCATCGAGTATCAACGCTCGATGTTTACACCCGCATTAAGTATTAACACCCACTGTTTACACCCCCATCGAGTATCAACGCCCACTGCTTACACCCCCATCGAGTATCAACGCCCACTGTTTACACCCGCATCGAGTATCAACACCTACTGTCTACACCGGCATCGAATTTAAGCACCTATTGTCTACACCTGCGTTGTGGGTTACACCTGCGCTTAAACACCTCTCCCGCGGGTACTTTCCAACACCCGTCCCACGGCTCCCCGCGTAATGAGTGTAACTGCACACCCTTGAGAAAACAACTGTTTTTGGCGAACGACTTTATTAAAACAAAAAAACAACACGACACAAACCGAAATGACAGCACATCTGTTGTCATTTCGTGTCAACAGAAGTGTGAACAGAAGTGTGTCAACAGAAGTGTGCGTTCTGCCGCAACCGCAGAGCCACCCCTCAGCTACCCAGGATGGCTGACCTGCCAGAGGCGAGAGTCGACATGAGACGACCTTTCAACACACGACTATCTCGGCCCACTGACAGTGAAGAAGTTCCGCAAGACGGAAAAAGGTAAGTCTTACCCGACTCAGTCGGGCCTCAGATGGACAGTCAGGCGACACGAATCTACTGAGCTTGACGCTTACTGAGTGATACGCTCCAGGCCTTTCGGGGGCTTCAGCACGTCTGTTTGGAGAACCATAACGGTTGCCAGGTATGCGGAGCACCGCGTGCTTTTCTTGGTCGGCTTTTGAGCGAACACCGAGAACGCAGCACCCCATGTGAGGAACTGGTCGATCTTGTTCAGTATCTCAAAATCAGCTACCTTCTCTCCCTCGACCCAGAGGGCATCACGCCATATAACCATTGGACCTCCGGCCGTCGGTGCCGCGTAAAGAGCGTCTTCCTCGCGAAGTTCGATGAGGAGATGCTCCAGCGCAGCTTCTAAAACACACAGACACACATAGACACGCATGTCAGTTACCAATGCAACACTGTCATGCCGTAAAATACAAACTGCACACACAATAGCTCGTTTTTTTTTTCAAAAGACAATCCGACGTTTCGTTTATATTTTTCATTATCCTACCACAAACTAAAAACTGGTAAGAACATTATCATGCAATGAGGGAGCCAAAGCGCCACCAACCACCATCCAATCTTTATAGATACTGAGTCCACGTGTCCACGTGAACGCGCATCGAGAATCTCGAGAATCTCAGTCCACGTGATTTCTCAAGAAGTTTGTTCCTCGAACAGAAGCACACAAAAAATGTCATCCAATTTCCCTTGGGATCGAACGTTTCCAATGCTACAATAAATACCTCCGAGTGTCTGTTCTTTCGCCTTGTTCCCTAGGGGATTTCCGGCCCATATCCGTGGAGCCAATGTGTAGCCGCCCGGCCCGACAGCCATGCCTAAATCCGAACAGCCGCCTGCTGCCTGGCAGGGTTGTTACGAGCAGAAACCCAACCCACTGGTGTGTGTGTGTGTGTGTGTGTGTGTTTTTTTTTTTTTTGGTGGGTAGGTAATTGAAAGCAAAAACCCAAGGTGGGTTTTTGCCCTAATTCGGCTCAGCTTCTAGGCAACGTAGCGAGACGTGCAAGGTGGCATTCAAAAGCTCGTTAAAAATCATTACGAAAGTACTTAAGTCATCTTTAGGTCAGGTCAAAACGAGGTTACCAGAGGTCACCGAAGAAAACAATGACCGTTTTGACTTTCTGAATTAACTTTTGTTCCAGAAAAGATCCAGGAACGATTCACACACCATTGTGCTTAGCTCGTCAAGGCACATCGAATGATATATAATATGACATTAAAAAGTCAAGTAAAAAGTTGGCCTTAGGTCAAGGTCATGACCTGATCCAAATAGGTCATGTTGCATATCAGTCGATCTGCATTGACGAGACAAAAACACTGGACGCTGTTTGGAGCTTCTATCTCTACCCAAACGAAAGTTATTGCAGAAAAACCGCTGATGACCTCAGGTGACCTCAGATGACGTAAGGAGCATCTTCCAAATGACAGGGGTGATTTGTTTCGGCGGAATCACCGACAGGGACCTGTAACACCATGCTTCTGGGCATTTTGAAGACATTGGATGACACTCAGAGGAAGTTGGATGTTTCCGCCGTTTTCTGGCAATCCGAAAAAAACGCAAGGTGTGTTCAAACCCCCTCCCCCCGGAACAGGGCGCGGGTTAATAAGCTCATTCACTCGATGTCAATGATGCTGTTAAGCATTTTTATATCAACAATTGATTGCTAGAACTGCTCGACAGTGCCATCGACGTTGGCAAAATGACCGGTGCAGCGCCATGGAAGTACTGCACTCGAGCGAGAGAATATATGTATATTGTGTAAATACATAGTGCGTAATAGGTACTACCTGTTTGAGGTTCACTCTAGAAACTAATGAAACAAACATCACAGTTCAAAGAAGTAAAGTATGAAAAAAAAAATCAAAAACCCACCAATGCTAAAAAAAAAATACCCATCAAAAAGGTCCTGGATGACGCATCAATATTTTGACGTGAAGTGGGCGGGGCTGTCATAGGTACCATGGTTAACGATCAAAAGTGACTCACTTTTTTGAAGTACAAGCTCCAAGACACACTTCATTTTGTTTTTTTTTCTTCAATTTTTCGGTCTCCAAAAACTACCAGAGCCATTGTCAAACATGGAGCCGGAGGACTCCATGGCAAATGAAAGCAAAAAAAAAAAAACACAGAATCAGTAACTCAAAAACGGGAAAAATTGTGAAACAAAACAAAAACATGATAAATCAAAAACCGAAAACTCCAAAGTTGACCCAAAAGTTTGGATCAAGAAAATTGTGTGGAGTGGACGATTGCGCGTTGAATGGTAATATTGGAGTTGTCAACCAGGAAGCTTCTGTGGCACCCATCTACCTGAAATACAAAGCTGTCTGAAAAGTGAGTCAATATTTTGATCCTTAAAGGGACCTCCCACCTAAACATGGGGTTTGAGTTGGGATAGCCAAGTTGAGGACAATCTGGCAAAAAGGCAGAAAAAATTGTCTTGAACTCCCACAGTTCCATAGTTTAGGAGAAAACTCCATCTGATGCTTCAAAAAAAGACCTTAGCTAAGGTCCTATCTTCAACACGGAGCGACCGTTAGTGTGACGTCACCTCATTTAGTCATTCTGATTTAGATGGGCTTGTTCGTGGAAAATCAATTAAAACTTGGTCTGAGCTTTGCTGTGGTGCCTACAGATTAAAAAGAATCAGCTTTATGACAGTAATGTGGCCTGGGGAAGGGAGAATTTTAGGCTGTGACTCACATATTTGAAAGTTTGTGTTTGGAATATGGGAAGCCTGAGATGTTTAATGAAAAATAAATGCCAGAACCATGTTCCTGGGCATCCAATCTATAAAGTCGGGCACAATTTAACTGGTTTTAATAACATTTTAGAAGGTGGGAGGGTCCCTTTAACCAAGATGCCTATGACAAGCCCCCCCCCCCCACTTTGCATCAAAATATTGATTTGTCATCCAGGACCTTGGATGCATAAAAAATGACCATTTGCTCCCAGTGCCAGACAGCCAGAGCTGGGCGCGTTCCTCGATTTTCGGTAGTGCGTTAGCGTTCCTGCGTTCCTCCGGCCGCGGTTAGTGCGTTCCTGGAATAGCGTTCCTCAATTTTTTCGCTCGATGCGTTAGCGTTCCTGCGTTCCTGCGTTCCTCCCTCAAAAATACCGCCGAACCACGCGGCGCGGGCCCAACCAAACACGGGGCGAATCGATCACAGAATACCCAGAATGGCGACGTGGGGCCGAAAAGCAGCTCGACATCTCTTTTCCGAATCGAATATCTGAAATACGTTTTACCAATATCATCCGTAGGGTTTTCAACAAAAATACGACCTGATTAAACACAATAGTTAAGTTAAAAGATGTATCTTAGTAAAAGTTATCATATTTACTTTACACATTTAATGCCTGAAACTGAATCGAATAGTAAACATCACCACTAAAAATCTTTACACATTTAATGCCTGAAACCGAATCGAATAGTAAACATCACCACTAAATCTAAGCAAGCCTTCCTCGATTCGACCGACAAGTGGCGCCTCTACCGGCAAACATACGTACTCGAGATTCAAACATTTGACACAGAGGCCATTGGCAGCAGTATAATTTTTCGGGTGGTTCCGCAAGAACGCAGGAACGCTTCAAAATTTCGGGTGGTGCGTTCCTCTTACTTGCGTTCCTTTGAAAAAACTTTGCGTTCCTGCGTTCTTGCGTTCTTAAAAAGGGCGGTGCGTACGTACGGAAGAACGCAGGAACGCACTAAAGGAACGCACTTGCCCAGCTCTGCAGACAGCCAATTGAAAGTTGGCTGTCTGGATTTTGGCTGTGTCTGTGGGTGTTCCTGATTTTGCAATCAGGTACCCGAAGCCCTCAAACTCAAGCTTCTTACAGATATAGATTGTTACTCACTAGCGGATCCAGGGGGCAACGGGCCAAAATCCAGCAGTGGCGGGGCCAAAGTGGGATTTGACCCCTCCCTTTGCAAACCGAACCCAATGCTTTAGGTATATTGCTACATGTATAAGGCCCCTACTTTGGCCCGTTTTGGCCCCTCCCTTAGTCACTAGCTAGATCCGCCAATGTTGTTACTGGATATATTTCTTTGGCTCACCTAAACTCCTCATTAGGTACCCCACCAAATTACTTTAGCTGCTTTAGATGAGAAGGGAGTACGTACCTAATTTAGATTAACTTAGTAGGATTTTAGGTAAACAATGAGTAATAACTAATAAACCTGCTCTAGGTCAGGACACCTGCTCTACGACCTGCTGGTTCAGGGGCGTAGGAACTTGCTTTCAGCTGTGGGGGCAAAATTCGGTCTGCTAGTGCGCCAGTGATGAGAAAAGGTGTCCTACCTGCCCAAAAGGCTCCTTCATTAGACGGAAATGTGCTTTACTGAACGTAGGGACGCTGGCTCGCATCGCAAGGTGCAATGCCATGCCATTTTTGTCTCGAAATGCATCTTTTTACCGTGAAGTTATGGGGGCAATGCCCCACGGCTCTGCGGTTGGGGGGGGGCACGTGCCCCCCCCCCCCTGTGGCTCCTACGCCCCTGTGCTGGTTGCTGAGATCCTGACAAGGCACGACTCGACAAGAACGAGAGGGCACAAGTGGAAGTTCAAGAAACGCAGGGTGCGGACACTCGTTCAGTGGAACATGCTGAGTGTGTGAGTAGTCAACAACTGGATCACACTCCCAGACTGAGACCATGTGTGTGCCGAAACCCTCAAGTCTCAACCAGTTCAAGGCCCGACTAGACCGCCACTGGAAGACGGTCATGTACAACACTCCCTATCCCTTAGAGCCACACTAGTCCAACCAGCTAAGAGCTCGGTGAGAATAGGTCCACCAGGCCAAGTGGCCTTTGTTATCCCGATAACCATCCTGAATGCAGAAAATTATACATTCAAACAAGAAATGCACCCCCAACAATTCTCCGCCCTTGAAGGTAGGTATGAACATTCTGCACGTCTCACCTCAAATAATCCAAATCCATGTACTGATAAATTGAAATCTAAAATCCAATCCATACGTAGGCACATGAATTGGATTCAGTCAATTATAACCATTAAAATGGCTATTTAACTATTTCCTTCTGTGCTTTATCGTCCCTCATTGTCATTCACAACCATGAGGCATCACATTATCAATGGTGCACACAAAGCATTTGTGATGCGGAACTCTAGGAAAGGCACATTAAACCATGCATTATGCAAATATTGTAATTATAAAATAGCAAGGAAAAGAACGGAGTAACATAGGAAATAAAATGGATAATTCACCAGTTATCATTATGACAGCGCCACAGCCGCCACATATGCCGACAGAAGCAGACAGCAGGACGTCTTGCTGCGTTTCTACCTTCCTCCACATCCTTATTCGCCTTCCGTAACTGCAAATGGCCAAATGCTTATTGTAAAGATGTATGCCTATCACCTTACCTCAGCCCTCTTCGAATCCATGCAGCCCAGAACCGGCAATACCACGCGTCCGCACTGAAAACTTTTTTACACCTTCCTCGGGTGTAAGCACCTCAAGAGGGTGTAGCTGAAATTCTGCGTTTTTTACCCTCGTCTGAGGTGTAATATTTACACTCAAGTAAAGTGTAACAAGACACTCGCCCAGGGCGTTGACTTTGCACGTTTACACTCTCCAGGCGGATGAAAAAGGGGGTACACTCGTGATTGACCTTTTACTGTAGTGTTACACCTACAGCAGAGCACGCCTTCCGAGTGTATATATCGATCCGATTTCGGGTGTTGCTGATTCCAGATCCCCTTTCCCTTTCCTTCCCCTTTCCCCTGCACCGGTCGCGCTCACGCTCTTTACGAAGAATAAACACCAGTATAATGTCAGAATATTTTAACGTTTATTGGACGTTGATCCGTGCAACAAGTACATGAAACGGCGAGTCCTCTGCAGATATGAACCGGAGCTAGGCGTTCGAGTCCAGCGCCTTCGAGTGCGCTCGAAAAAGATAGCGATATTCGTGATGTACAGCTCGTCCTGCATGTTCACCATTGTTTGGAATTTGGCGATCCTCTCCCTTTCGACCCAAAGTGTTCGTTGGGATGTCCACCATCTGGGATGGTGGACGGTCCGTTCGTTGTCGCAGGGCCAAAAACGACCTGCTCCTCACGCATCTCGAGTAGAAGGTGTTCGAGTTCCTTCTCTGAAACACATGGGAAGCGAAATTACTCATACTTGCCGCTGCCAGAAAGTTTAACCCGCGCCCGGGTGGGCCTCTCAGCCAACTTCGCCATGGGGGGAGGGGGGCACACCAGGTTATCTATGAAAATATAGCTAAGACGCAGACAAAAGCAACAGATAGCTCGTTATAGATCGTTCATCATTCAGGTCATTTTTGATCAGGTCATTGCCATGAGGCCACTGGAGGTCTTCAAACGTAAAAATTTCACGAAGTTCTAACTTCTAGTATTAAACAAGGATGAAGCAAAAACCAATAATCCTAGTGCCATAAATATCATCAAGAGAAGCAGAGCAGAGCCAGCACCACGGCGCGCCTCATTTTCCCTATCCCTGCATTACAAATTAGCTTTGGAAATCACGCACGTCCTAATTTTTCGAGAAAAAGTATAATCTCGAAAATGCTGTCATCTACTTACCCGTTCCGGAGCAGGTGGGTCTTCCTCAATGCCCAATAGTCACACCAGCTCAGCACACTAACAACCACGTTCGTTGAAGCACAATGGCGCACTGAAAGCCGCGTGGGTGCGAGCGGCGTCACGCGCATGCGCCTTTGTCGTCCGGTACATTACACTTCAGAGCAGTGTTGAGCCAAGACGAAAATGCGGCAATCGCAGATGAAGGATCCTTTGTCAATAACACAGCACACATGAAGCGCGATCATCTACACTACAGGAAAGTGTTATTCGTAAATGAACAAAAGCTAGGTGTTAAAGTTCAGAATTGCACTTCCATAAGGTGTTGTATGAGTGTGATTTGCACACCAACGAGGTGTAATTTCGCTTTGATCAGTTTCTAAGCGTAATTGCCGTGTTATAGACCTGCGTATAGTGCTCAGTCTGCTATTTACACTTTTAGGTGGTGTTAATACGGCGATGTGAGTGTAAAAATGCTTTCAGTGCGCCGCAACACACAAAATGCAGCAAAGATGGCGACAAGGCCAAATGTTTGTAATTTCTTACACCCGAGTAAAGTGACAAACAACCCGCCGCCGGCGGACGCGCGGGAAAATGATACGCGTTTCGCGAGCTGCATGATCAGCCCAAGGCGGTCGCGCGGGAAAAAATAACACGCATTCCAAGGTCCTACCCTTTTATTGATGCCTGCCCTGATGATCAATTTGTGGGGGACTCGAAACCGGTGTTGATCATCTATAACGAGGTTCATGATGACACCCGGAGCACGTATTTTTCGTGGACCACAGTGTTAAGGCAAAGTGTATTATCCCAAACACTTACGTTTACCCATGTATAGTTGATCAGACTTAACAGATGATTCGTGATTCGGGTGTCATTTGATTCTTCACACTTAGGACAGGAGTTATTTTTCGGGAACAGGTGTAAAAATGTTTTCAGTGTGGCGTATGCGATACACACTAGGGTGTTTCATTACACTATGGTAAAATAATGTTGGTTCAAAACTCAGCCATATCGACTTTGCCCCAACTCTACCCGTAAAACTAAATCGATTGATACGCTTGAAACCCAAATTTAAGTATATTTAGGGGTCGCACACTTTTGTCACCAAAACTCGTTACACAGAGAAGGGGGCACATCCTTCCTTGGTGCGCTTGGGCAGCGCCTTCCGGTTGAGTTCCACGACTCGCAGGCCATTGTTGTTAGGGCCCTGCCGCCCTCAATAGACCGTTGCAGAGCCCTCAGATGCCAGCATAGCCCCCGCAGCCTGGTTGTGTTGGGGCCCTCAGAGGCCGTCGCTGGGCCGCCTGAAGCCAAATGGGCCCTCAGACTTGAGTTGGGTCTAGGGCCGTCACGAGGGCCCTCAGAGACCGTCGTAGAGACCCTCAGGGGCCAGTGGGGCCCCTGGAGTCCTGTGGGACCCTCAGCGGTCGTCATGAGGGCCCTTAGTGGTCGTTATAGGGCCCCAGGGGACAGAGTTCGTCGTGAGAGCCCACAGAGATCATCGTAAGGGCCCTCAGAGGCCGTCATAGGGGCCCTCAGAGGCCAGTGTGGCCCCTGGAGTCTCTGTGGGACCCTCAGCGGTCGTCACGAGGGCCCTTAGTGGCCGTTGTAGGGCCCCAGGGGACAAAGCCCTCAGGTGGGAGCCCTCAGAGATCGTCATAAAAGGGCCCTCTGAGGCCGTCGTGGGGACCCTCAGATGCCGTGTGGAGCACCAAAACGCGGCTCGGGACACTTCTAGCCGGTGTGGAGGCCCCGACTAGCATGGGGCGCTCCTGACCATAAATAGACACCCCGGATGATTCCACATCAGTGTTCGTTTCCCGATCACTGGTTTTCAGGAGAAAATGTATTGGATGGTGCGACGGGCCCCTTGTATGGATTTTGAGGGTGCAAAAAAGATATGTTTGCACCCCATGTTTTTCGATGGGGGTGCAGCTGCACCCCCTGCACCCCCTATTCCGCCGCCACTGCCTGGCTTTCTCAACCAAATCAATTCGCAGGAAGACTACTCATGTTACGGCCAGAAACAAAATCAGAGATGAAAAGTCGCAGAAATGTGCGACCTCTAAACATCATCAGAATGAAGTGAAATTTTACACAGAAACTTGTGAGCAGATGACATTTGAGGGGAACATCGATATGACTCGCAATATGGCACTTTGAAAATGTGAAACACCCTAATACACACTGATAGCAAATTAACACCCGTCTCGAGTGTTAACACCTAAGACGAGTGTCGTTGATCCGGTGCGATCACTTACACCCGTCTCAAGTGCACACCTAAATTGGGTGTTTGTAGAAGTGTAACACTCGTCTTTAACACTCTCCACCAGGATCACACTCACCATAGAAACACCCGTCATAGGTGTAACACTTTGTCATAACCTCTTATTCGGGTGTCGAAAACACCTTAACCTGGTGTTAACACCGAGAGTAAAACCTTCATTACAAGTGTCTTGTCTTCTGGTTACACCCAGGAAAACACCTCGCATGTGTATCACACTTAATGCAAAACACCCCCTAGACGTGTAATTTAAACACCCAACCCAAGTGTTGCTGAGCTGGATGCGAATGAAATTTCTCATGAGAAATTTCATTCGCAAGAGGAAATGCTACATGCATGTAGCATTTCCTCTTTCAGACATATTCTCCGTGATTTTTGCTTTGAATATTGCACAAACTCTCCTCTGATCATCACAATCAGTGTTTTGTAAAATACACTACCGTTTACTGTCAACTGTATTGATTCGTATAGTGCGAACAGAAATGCAGAGCATGCATATTGGCACTGCAGCAGCCACAGTCGCCGCGCGGGACGAGAGGCCGCCCGGCGGACACCGCGGGCAGCGCCTCAACGCATCACAAGTAGGTACGGAGGTCGGCCGGCGCCAGACCGGAGCCGCGGAGCCGCCAGCCGGAGACGTCGCCGCCCGTCTCAGGCTGGCGGCGCGGGCTCAGTCGACACACTTCAGATCCCATTCGCAGGGGCGCTAAGCCGAACGGCCGGCGCCGCGTACGCCCGCCCCGCCCAGAAGGCAGCTGCTTGCGTCGCGCGGAAACTGAGGCGCCGTGCGAACACAGTGAATGCCGCCCCCCAGGTCAGATATTGGTCCGCCTTTGACATGAACCTCTCAAACTGGGCCACCTTTACGCCCTCCACCCATAGTTCCTCTTCGTGGATGGTCGGTGGGCCAGCCTGACCTCCTGGCGGCCCGAACACGACGTGTTCCTCCCTCATCTCCATCAGCACATGTGCCAGCTTTTCATCTGCAATAGATGACCAAAGTCTAAGCAAAACAAAACACACAGGGAGACAGCGGGAGAGAGAGTGGAACAGAGAGAGCGGGAGAGAGGGAGAGAGAGAGCGGGAGAGAGAGATAGAGAGAGAAAGAGCGGAAGAGAGAGATAGAGAGAGAGCGGGAGAGAGAGAGAGCGGAAGAGAGAGCAGAAGAGAAAGAGAGAGAGGGAAAGAGAGAGAGAGAGAGAGAGAGAGGGAGAGAGAGAGCGAGAGCGAAAGAGAGCGAGAGAGAGCGAAAGAGAGCGAGAGAGCTAAAGAGAGCGAGAGAGAGCGGAAGAGCGGAAGAGAGCGAGAGAGAGGAAGAGAGAGAGAGAGAGAGAGCGAGAGAGAGCGGAAGAGAGCGGAAGAGAGCGGAAGAGAGAGCGAGAGAGAGCGGAAGAGAGCGAGAGAGAGAGGGGGGGCGGGAGAGAGAGAGAGAGAAAGAGAGCGGGAGAGAGAGAGGGGTAGGGAGGTAGAGAGAGAGAGAGAGGGAGAGAGAGGGGGGAGAGGGAGGTAGAGAGAGAGAGGGAGAGAGAGGGGGAGAGGGAGAGAGGGGGGGAGGGAGAGAAAGAGAGAGAGAGAGAGAGAGAGAGAGAGAGAGAGAGAGAGAGAGAGAGAGAGAGAGAGAGAGAGAGAGAGAGAGAGAGAGAGAGAGAGAGAGAGAGAGAGAGAGAGAGAGAGAGAGAGAGAGATAGAGAGAGAGAGAGAGAGAGAGAGGAAAAGAGCGGGACGAGGTGGTTTACGACTCCCCTGCAGCTGAACCCCCCTCCTGAGTGCCGTAGAGACAAGCGGTAAGCAGGTTTCGAAAGATCTTAAAAAATATGTTTGGTTGTACTGTGTACATCGGTCATTTTTCGGTCAGATCAAAGAGGTCATCAGAAGTCAGAAGTCAGCAGATCAGAAGTCTGTGCCACAGTTGCATGTGACCTCTTTAATCACTTACGTCACTCTCTATCCGCGTTCTATTCGGAATTTCTATTAGATGCATTTGATTCATATTTTGGTGCATCTGAAACTTTGGCATCAAATTACCTTCGTGGAATTTAATCATTCGTTCTGTGTTGACAAGAAAAACACAATGATGTTGGAATAAAGTTAGTATTTTTTTCGATCCAAAGCTATTGCAGGAAATCGTTGGTGACTTCAGATGACCCCGATGGACCTATACCAAATAACATGAGTGATGCATTTCAACGACAGGGACCTATGACATTTTTTTGCTTGATGAGTGTTTCGGATGACAATTAGAAAGGCACTTAAATCGAGAAAGTGCAATTGATCATCCCCCTCAACTGCAAGACAGAGTACGCCAAGCTAACGCCACTTTCTTTAGTCAACATGGGTTCAGTCAAAGTTCCTCACTTACCCAGAGTGTCACAGAAGGCGACTCCGTTCAACATGGATTTGAGCGCCATCCTCGCTTCCTCCAACTCCTCTTCCCAGGTCCTGTTTACCCCACGCACCCTTGCGGGTTCTTCCCAGATCTGGAACAGAGTTTTGGTATAAGCTAAAACTACTGAGTGCTTCAGTGCTCCGTTTTAAATGCGTGATTCACTAGTAAATGACCAAGAACTTAACCAAAACTCAATTCAAATCCAAGAAACTTTGACATTTTAATCTAACAATGTATTGATATGAACGATGGCCCTACTTAGTCTGATTATTTAACCCCGAGTAAATTACGATTTTTTTGCAATGGTAAATAAATGATAATGATTAGGGTTTAGGGCACGGCGACTACAAGTGCAATGGTGAATAAAGCTTTGCTGGAACCTCAAGAGCAGGATATAATAGTCAGGCTTGAAAACAAAATCAAAGTATAACAATTAGTCGCTTAAAAAGAAAAACGTTTGTTTCCGAGAAGAACGGTCTCCAGATTCTGTAGATTCGTTTCGTGAACTAACCTCCACTTCATTGAAGAGGGCGGGATAGACGCGTTTGAGAGCCGCCAGTCCGATTTTTCTTTTGATTACCAGCTGACGGCGGTCGGCGAAGGTCTTGTCCATTGCCTCCTTCAGCTGCCAAGCAACACACATAATTGTATCACAAAACAGACGAAAATTACGTAGCCGCAAATGGCGTATGGAAGCACGCTTTGGCGTTCCTATTTGGTGACCCTAGATCAATTTATTTAGAAGTTAACCCTCGCACTGCCGGGGGAGGGGGTATGTACCTATGTGCCACCGCGCGCCCCAAAATTTGACATACCTGTTCCGACATCAATTTTGCACATTTTGTGCGGAAATAAACACGATATCACCAGAAGTCAGGTCACCAGGTCAGGTCAAGCCCGGCTGTAGAAACCGCACAAGTCGCAAGCGAGACTGGCGGGCCACTTCGAGTCTCGCAGGCCCAAGAGGCTCAGCGTCCCGAAAACACGTCACGTTCCGCCGACCGTGGGGATATTGTCATTTGCTTTTGCTATTTGTCGGAACAGATAGATAATGGAATATGATAACCTCAGTTTTACGTAATAAGCAGTCGGCGGGCCATTATAGGCTGGCGGGCAACAAACCACTTTCTAGAGCCGGGAGGTCAAGTGACTATGACAAAAGGCAAATTTTAAACTTTGCAACCCCACCAGTTGTTGACTTAGGATCCTGATACTCTCATTATAAGTCAATGGGAGAAATTTCGGATGCATTTGAATTACATTATTTCCAATAGATACGCTCATAGTCATGTCCAATAAGCTGATCATTGACCATTCAAGCGAAATTTTGCACCAGCGGCCCTCTAAGAAGCGTCAAAGGTCACGTGACGCTTAGAGGAAAACGTCGGACTTTGCTTGCTATCGCTACGCATAGGTATGATATGGTTTGCGCATAATTGGCCAGTTCGAATAGTGAAGGTTTGATGAGATGATGAGATGAGAGATGATTTATTTGAGCATCCATATTTACACTTGTCGAAACATTACGATTGGCGTAGAAGCGCTATGGCGCTTAAAACGAGACGCCGCTCGAAACACGTAGAAAGCAGACAATAACACTTCTAATCGAACACTACTAATCACTACTGATCTTAATCAAAATGTCAATATTAACATAGCGAAGTCGACCCTGCCTTGGCCGAAGCGCCTGTCCCCGCCCCTACTCGCGCCATTGCTGTGTATTCCGAAATGGAAGTGCTGCTCCTAGTTCTAGCAGGCAAATCTCCGCGTTTTGAGTATATAGCTCTGGACGGCCATGGCGGTGTCATGGCGGGTAGCCTTCATAACTCGCGAAGGCCCATTTAGCAGTGTTTCTATTTTCTTTTTCCGAGGAATGTTTTGAAAGTTCTCACTGAGAATTTCAGTTAACCTTTCGAACAATTCTTCTCGTTCTGTGCGAAAGAGTGGACAGATTAGGAGGAAATGCTCGCTGTTTTCTGTAGCAGCACCACAACTGCACTTGGCTGAATCACTTTTCCCTAATTTGAATCTGTGGTCTTTAAGATCTGATGAATTAAGCCTGAGTCGGGTGTGAAGCCGGTTTCCAATTTTGGAACCTGTGCTTAGGTAGGAGCTACAGGGCCTCGTCTAACATGTTAACTGGGGGGGGCAATTGCCTCCCCAGTCGAGCGGATTGCCCCCCCAGTGACCAGCATTTGCCCCCCCCCCCCCAGTCAAAACGTGAACTTCTAACAAAATTACCTTCTCTGCAATAGGTACGTTTTTGTTAGGAGTCTTACGTGGATTTCACGGAAATATCATACAATTATTTGTTCAATAGGTAACTGTTCACGGCTACGGAAAAAACAGAGTTTTGTGATTTTCAGAGCTGAGAGCGCCAAGAAGTAAATTGTCAGTTGGCAGCTGGCCAGTGACCCAGCTTTGCCTGTCCCGTAGCTCAGCTGGTAGAACATTGGACTCCCGGTAGTGAGAGCCCGGGTTCGAGACGTTCCGGCGCTCGTTATTTGAGACTCCTGATGGGGATGGTCTGCGGTTGGTGGGAGCAGCCGCAGCCAGTTGAAGTCGAGTGGGGCAGGCCGTGTCCGGCTCTGAAGGGCACGTTAAACTTTGGCATCTAAATTCTCCCGTTATTCGGAATTGCGCGATCGGACGGTAGGGGTCGGGGTCTACGCAACAAGCTCTGCACTTAGCGTGGGCTCCGGCTCTGTCAATCCGTCCATTCACACATTCGAGCTAAATTTATAAAAAAAACTCGTGTCTGCCCCCCTCCCCCACACTCAATCAAACGCCCAACACAGATAAGTATGTTTGTCACTGTTTGGTGGGGCAATGTGAGGGGGTAGCACACTAATGTTAACCCTCGCATGTGTGCGGTGTTCGCCAGCGTCTAACGTGTAGGGGAGGGGTCGGTTGGACCCCCCCCTGCCGTTTGCCCCTGATCGAGCTAGACCTTCGCGGAAAAAACGAGCGTGTTGCCCGTGACGAGGGGAAGACGATAATAGCCAATTTTAAGGTCCTGGGTCATTGGTTGACCTTCAAGGTCAGGTCAATGACCCAAAGGTCGGGAAATTCGGGACCTGCTAGAACTATTGTGAAACTGTTGTTTTTCGGGGTGGTGATCACTATTTCATGTTAGTTTTGATCACAGATGATGTCTTCATGCATTTAGGCCAGGTCGGGTCAGGTCAGTCATAGGTGGAGAATTGTGCTCAGCCGGGGGTGCTCGGGCGCAGCAAATCCACCACCGCCTAGCGATGACCTTGACCCGCGCCACCTGCTGCGGCTCCAAAGCCAGGCCGGCGTGGAATTAGGAGAGCTCGAGCACCCCCAGTCCGTCAGGTCAGGTCAACAAGTAGGCGTCCTACTGGCTATCAATAGTAGGTGTTAACTATAACTGACGGCGTCGTAACATGTTACGAAGGCACTAAAACTACTTCATAAATGTTCAAATGGATGCTAAATTCGAAATCAGCCCCAAAAACTACACTAGAAACATGTAAAACTCGAAAAAAGTGAACCAAGTTCATCAAAGGTCAATGACCTTGCCCTGACCTTCACGTGACCTTGACACCAACTGTAATGCATGGGAAGAACAGCATTTCACATGTTTGGACGTTTACAATCACAAAAAGACTGGAAACAAGCGGACAATGTGAGCTGACACGCTAAATCGCGATTCCGGCCAAACATGGTCTCGAGAAATAGGCCACAGGTCAAAAGTCGTTTTGGGTCAGGGCCATGAAATTTTTTAGAGTGGGTGTAAAATTGATCAGCTCGAGGGTGCTGAAAGTTTGGTCGCGGTCAACCGCTTTTTGCGCGAGTTTTTTGCGAAAACCCATGGGGGGTCCATCCGATCCCCCTCCCCGTCCCTACACATGGCTCGGATTGCCTGTTTTTTTTTTTGTAAAAAAAAATCATGGTCTCAGGGCTGTGACGAAAAACAAGTGGCCTAAATCCGGTGAGAAAACAGGATTTGGGGGTACCCTAGGTTTGGCTCCTTCAGTCTCTGCCCCCCCAGTGAAAATTCCTTAGACGAGGCCCTGAGGAGCTAGGTGACATGTTTATACCGGCATATGCATACAGCCTCTTTTTGAAGAATTTTTGGCTGTGTTCGGCTCGTAAGTCGTTGGGTAGTTCGTTCCAGATTCTTGTTGTTGTTGGGATGATAGATCTCGCGTAGGAAGCTGAGCGGACTGCTGGGATGGTGCGTTGAGTGGACTGTGTGCATCGCAGATTTCTCTCTATCTCTAGGTTTCTCGTTTTGGGTATGATGTCTTTTATAAAGTCCGGAACACGATCATCTAATGCTATCTTGTGATAGAGTTGCACTTTGTGGGCGCGACGTCTGTCTACTAGTGAGGTCCAGCCCAGCTCTTTTCGGAGGCCCGCTGTAGACGTCCTTCGAGGTGTGTCAGTGATAAGGCGTGCTGCCCTGTTCTGTGCTTTCTCTAGTCGGGACTTGTCAAATGCTGTCAGATGGCAATCAAATATTGAGTCGCAGTAGTCGAGATGGGGCTGGACATACATTTGATAGATTTGAAGTAAGATTTGTCGTGGAAGTACAGATGCTATTGGGAAGAGAGGACTCATCGTGCGGTAAAATTTTGATAGGATGTTGTTGACGTGAGACTTGAATCTCAGATCAGTTGAGATTGTTACTCCAAGATGTTTGTGGGAATCGCGAATGGGAATTGGTGAACCGCCAAATTCCAGGCATGGAATGTGTGTTTTTTTTTGTTACTAAGCGTTTGTTGGACTGTTTTTGTAGCATTAAATGTTATTATCCAGTCGTCTCCATATAGCGTTTGATGCGATTTAAGTCGATTTGCAGTGATTTTTCAACTTCATGAAAATTATTAACATTGTGACTGGCATGTAAGGAGCTGTCATCCGCAAAAAATAGCATTTCATTGTTGGTAACGCTACTGAGCCCATTTAGATACATTATGGCCAGCAGTGGGCCTAGGATGGATCCCTGTGGCACTCCTGCGGATAACTCACGCTGGGTGGACGTAGTTTGGCCTAGCTGGACTACTTGTCTCCTGTCACTTAGATAAGAGTTTAGCCAATCAAGTTGTGCACCTCTTATACCAAATTCTTTATCACATTTTGCTAGCAGCCCCTCATGCCAAATCTTTTCGAAATATCTTGATATATCCAGGTAAATGATTGTGTAATCCTCACCCGAGTCTATGGCTCTATATAACCTGTGAGTTAGATAAGCAAGTTGGAGCTCTGTGTTGTGACCAGGGCGATAACCACTTTGTTTTTGTGTTAAGAGCGAATGACTGTGAATGTGCTCATATATCTGAGTGAACATAAGTTTTTCGAATATTTTCGATAGACACGGCAGTAAGCTTATTGGTCGATATGATGCAGCCTCAGATGGGGAGCCCTTCCCTTTAAAAATTGGTTTAACTGTGGCTTTCTTCCACTGAGTTGGGTACCTGCCTTTTTGGACTGATTTGTTTAAAATTCTGGATAGAGGCTCAGCAATGTAAGCCGCTGACATTTTGATTAGTTTCGCCGGTACGCCGTCGGAGCCGGTGGCTTTAGACGAATCCAGCCCATTGATGGTCTTCAAAACATCTCGAGGTGTAATGGGAGAAAACTGGAAGGTGTGCTGAGTGCTGTTATATGAAGATTTGTATTCGCGTACGAGCTGTAAGTGTTTATCTGTAATGTTTATTTCTGTCTGGGAGCAAAAGTACGAATTGAGGGCCTCGGCCTTGCGGTGGTCGTCACTTACAAGATCATTTTCGACAATCAGAGGAGCCATAATGGAGTTTTGCTTGAACCCCGTAACGCTTTTCAGGATTTTGTGGTAGTTGTAAGGGGTTTTCTTGCTAGTGACAAGTAGATGTACTTTGTGTTGAATGGTTTCATTTTTGAGTTTTCTATTAAGGCTGGTTACAAGGTTGCGCTGAGATCGCCAGATCGACCAATCTCTTTCTGAGTTGTGACGTTGAGCAAGCTTGAATAACCGGTCTCGTTTACGCATTTCGCGCCTCAGCTCTGCTGTTAGCCACGGTTTGTGATTGCGGATCTTTACGGTTTTCTTTGGTATGTGAGCTACTGCAGTATGCAAGATGGCTTCTGTTAACATTTCAATTGCATCATCGGTGTCGGCATTTGTTATGGCGCTCCAGTCTATGTTTCTCAGTGTATTAATGAAACCGTCAACGTTGGTATTTGAGTAGTCCCAGCGGGTTGTTGTTACATGTCGGTCAGCGTCGATTTTCTGAAGGGACAAAGAAATAAGTAGAGGGAAATGGTCGATGTTTGAGAAAGCCGGTAAAACTCCTGAAGATTTAATTAGTTCGGTTCGGTCTACAAATATCAAATCTCTTAAGTTGTGGGTGTTCCCTTGTACGCGGGTTGCTGTGTTAATAATTTGAGTTAAGTTTGACGCTTCAGTGATATTTTTCAGTTTGTTTTCGAAAGTGGTGATGGGGGAGTGGTTGGGTGAATTACTAGGCAGCCAGCAGTTTCCAGCATTAAAATCGCCAACGAGGACCAGAAGATCGGGACTATGCTGTTTAGCTTCAAGGACACAGTCAGACAAGTAATCTAGGAATTGAGATTGTCGGTCGCTAGTGGTGTTCGGTGGAAGATAAACTGAGCAGAGCAGCAGCGTCGTTTTGTGGAATTTGATTTTCACCCATAGGGTTTCAAAGAGCTCACACTCAAGATGTGATATTTGCGAAAAAGGTAGTGTGTCTCTGACATATACTGCAACTCCTCCGCCCATCCTTGTCCTGTTTTTTAGTAATGGTGCATGAAAACCTTTCAGAGAGTAAAGACTGGAATGTATAGTGGTGTCAAGTTTTGTTTCAGATAGTGCTAGTATGCTAATATCGTTAATGTCAACGTAGCTTTGAAGCTCCTGTAGCCTTTCGTTGGCAGTGATGGAGTTGATATTAATTGCGGAGATGTTAACACCATCGCTTCGGAGCGTACTAGTCGCTGGTGGCATTGTGGGCACGGGGAAGGCGCTTCGACTGGCGGCGGGTGGCGAGAGAACAGTTTACATAAAACAATGTGTAATGTGGGCTATGGCTTAACTTTTGGCAAGATGACACTGATTTTGAGAGATGAGCAAGTACATCCGCATACTTTTGTCTCTATGCGTCGAGAAAGCGGAGATGATAGACATTGATAGCTCCGAAACGTTAAAGCAAATAAAAAAATGACATACGACGACTGGGCACAGCTATCGTTAACTCGTGCATCGTTGTCAGGTGGGAAATCATATCACACTGAGCACAAGACAATATATGATGGGCAATATGCAATATACACAAGGTCATGAAAAGTGATTTGGTTATGTTTAACACTGGACGCATGTACGGCCGGCGCTGTACGAACCGGCACCGGAAACCCAGCCCCAGCCGGGAGGGCGGGGGGTGGCGGGTGCCGGCCCGTCTGGGAGATGGGGTGTCACTACTCACAGCGTAGGCCCGGCTCGCCTAACGGTCACCGCTCGGGAATCGTTCCCTGTCGACACGCCCACTGTCAGAGACGGCGGGGCGAGCAGCTGATTGATGAGGTGTTGCCTGAGTCCGAGTATTTGCGCAGCTGCGCAGACCGTCCTTATAATGCCTTCGATGGTCGGCTGGTTAGCTCAGTGGCGGGGGACGTCCCCTCAGTCGGTTTCACGTTAGAGTGACTTCTAGAAGTCTAGATATACGCTAAATGGTGTTTTAGTGGTCAAAATGAGTTTATTTGAGTTCACATGGGTCAAATAAGGTCACTTTGGGTCAGGTCAGGTCAGGTCACGATAGGTCATGCCAGGTCACAGGAGTAGCTTAGGTAACGATAGGTCACCCCAGGTCACGATAGGTCACGATAGGTCACGAAAGGTCACCCCAGGTCACGATAGGTCAGGTCATGTCACGATAGGTCACCCCAGGTCACGATAGGTTAGATCAGGTCACGATAGGTCATGCCAGGTCACAGGGGCTGCTTAGGTCACAACAGGTCACCCCAGGTCACGATAGGTCAGGTCAGGTCACCATAGGTCATGCCAGGTCACGATGGGTCAGGTCAGGTCTCCGGTCAACTCGGATCATGCAAGGTCACAGGGGTCGCTTAGGTCACAATAGGTCACCCCAGGTCACGGGTCGCGATGGGTCAGGCCAGGTCACAGGTCACCTAAGGTCACGATAGGTAAATGCAGGTCAAACTGGTCACATTAGGTTGGGGCAGGTCAATTAGGTCACGATGGGCCATTACAACTTTTGAACACACAACTATTCACACTGCCCTAACCACATCAAATCTGACGCTTTGTGAAAAACCCGAGCTCACCAGTGTTCTGCCAGCCATTTCAATTTGAAATCAATTCAGAAAGCTTGATGTATTCCAGAAAAGGTGCATTCAACATTGATCAGCAATAAATCTGGATATCGTTTGTCCCATTCGAAGACAATGTTATTAAATGAACTTGAAAAAATGAGGCCAAATTGCTTTCATTGTATTGTAAAAACACCCAGCTAATCATTGCCTATCAAATTGTATATACATTCTATAGAATAGATGACGTCACTGGAAGAAGAAAATCCAGCACCTGATTGGCTGCCGGCGGCTGCACAACGTTACGTGACGTCACCGGACGGTCACTGGACGTCGCCTTTTTGCAATATGCTTTTTCGCTTCGCTACCACCACACAATGCCGCCAGTTATATGAGCAAATAAATTGTTTTCCGGTGTAGCATACGCCCAATGGGTCACTTTAAACTTGATCAAATAATAAAACGATAATTATAAACCACCCTTCAGCTCCTAATCGCACAAAAATATTGAAATCCCTCTCTCATCCCCCCAGCGCGTCGCTCGCCATGGTCGCCGGCGGAACAGCGCAGTCTTACCAATCAATTTATAAGTAATTCCACCAACCAATCTAGGAAAAAACTATCCCACAGCATTCACAACACTCACTTTTACGTCGTCGATTACTTTTCAGGTCACTTGCACTTGATTTTCCATTTATTTGCGAATTTGCAAAATCGCTTACCTTACGCTGGATTCGCCGGCCGAGATCAACTGAGAGAATGGTGGCCGGTGGAGTAGTCAATCACCACATCAACATTGTGCCAACACTGAAACCAACCTCACCTTCTCCGCAAATCAACTCGAAATGCAAAAATCAGTGCAATACAATTAAATTAAATCAATCCACATTTTCCAACGAAACAACGACGCGCCGCGCGGCCACTCCGCCAATATATAAAATGGCGTCGACGAGCGTCATAAATGACCCCTGGAAAAATAGTTGGTAACACTCGGGCCGGAAAAAACACTCGCATTATGATCACACTTTAGGAGATGAGCTCTGCAAGTGTTTCGAGTGTGAACGGAACTTACGTAGGGTGTGCACATGGTGTAACTTCCGTAGCTGAGTGTTGCCACTGAGTGTTAACCCTCGCATGTGTAGGGGGGGGGGGGTCGGATGGACCCCCCCATGGTTTTTCGCGAATAACTCGCGTAAAAAGCGGCCGATCGCGACGAAACTTTCAGTACCCTCGCATTGATCAATTTTACACCTACCCTGAAAATTTCATGACCCTGACCCAAATGACCTTTGACCTGTGACCTCTTTTCCGAGACCATGTTTGGCCGGAATCGCGATTCGGCGTACGTCGGCTCGCATTAGCCGTGCGTTTGCAAGCTTTTCGTGGTTTCAACCGTTCAAACATGTGATTTGCTGTTGCTCCCATGCATTAGGGTGGGTGTCAAGGTCACCTGAAGGTCAGGTCAGGTCATTGACCTTTGGTGACCTCGGGTGACCTCGGCTCACTTTTTCGAGTTTTACATGTTTCTAGGCTAGTTTTTGGAGCTGAATTCGAATTTAGCAACCATTTGAACATTTACGAAGTAGTTTTGGTGCCTTCGTAACATGTTACGAAGCTGTCAGAGGCGGTTGACACGTACTACGAATACCCGTCACGACGCCTACTGGTTGACCTGACCTGACCTGACCCGACCTGGTCTAAATGCTTAAATACATCATCTCTGATCAAAACTAACACGATATTCGTGATCAGCACCCCGAAAAACCCCTTAGCAGCCACACTTTACGACTTTCTAATAGGTCCCGATTTTCCCGACTTTGGGTCATTGACCTGACCTGGAAGGTCAACCAATGACCTAGGACCTTAAAATTGGGTATCATCGGCTTCCTCTCGTCACGGGCAACACGCTCGTTTTTTCCGCGAAGCTCTAGCTCGATCAGGGGCCAAACGGCAAGGGGGGGGGGGGTCCAACCGACCCCCCCCCTACACATTAGAAGCTGGAAAACGCCGCACACATGCGAGGGTTAACTTGCTGCACTTCAGCGATGACCTTGAATGGCAGTGTTCGAAGTGTACAAAGACCTAGCAATCGAGTGTAACACTTTTATTAACCTCTGAAGTGGGTGCTGACTGCGTGTAGGTGGACATGATCGGGTGTTAATTTGCTATCAGTGCAACGTCTCTGTCACGGGGTGTTGACACCAAATGGAGGTGTTATCTATCCGTAGCGTCGGTTGGTCTGAGGTGGCTTTGGTGTTAATTGTCGGTGTTCATTTTGAACACCGAGTAATTGCAACATTCTTCGGCGTTACACCCCACAGTTACACAGTTGAGTTGTGTTACACCCTACCAAAACGCCTCTCATTGGTGCTTATTTTCGTGTCACCGGTACGCGAGTGTTAATTTATTTTCAGTGCACACACTGAAAACTTTTTTACACCCGGTCAGAGTGTTTACACCGCAGACGAGTGTCGATGATCTGTACCGTTTTTACACTTTGCTGCAGTGTTCGTCAGCACTCAAACCAGGGGTATATGAACACTTGCTTGAGGTGTTGCCCTCTTCAGTTACACTTCTGTTGTGTGTTACACTTAAGTTTTAGACTCTTCAATTTTCTATTAACGCCTTTTAAAGGTTTTACGCTTTTGTTACACACCTATCCACCGGGTGCTTTCTACACTTGATCAGACTGTTAACACCTTAGACAAGTGTCGTTGATCTGTACCGTTTTTAACACTCTGCTATGGTGTTCGCCAACACTCGAGGAGAAGGTACCTGAACACCTGTTTTACGTGTAATGCTCCAGATTTACTCCCTCCCTGAATGTTACACTTTCTTTGCAGCCCACCCAATCGGTGTGTAGCTCCCATTGCACACTCGCAAGAAGTGTTAACTATCTACATGTCACTTCTATTACTGCCATTTTTACGCCGCTACTGCGACTGTCACGAACCCCATTGCATGCTGTGTCACATTTAACGATTATCAGAGCATACAAAAGTCCCACACCATACAACGCATTGCAATGATGATGATGATGCTAATGCTGCCGGCGACTACGACGACGGTAATAATGATGAGTGTGAAGTCAACGCTAGCGGAAGCCAAGGCAACGAAAAGAGCGAAGACATTACAGGTATGTATTACACAAGTACCGGCGTCTCTGGCATGTCTCTGAACTTAATAACGCTTGAAATCCTCCCCGCGCGGTGAAACCCGGGCGCAGTGTCGGTCCGTCGCTACCGTCACGTCTTCCACCGAACGGTAACGACTGAGCCCACCCCACACTGATTAATGGCGTACTCATCAGCTGAGGCGGTCGGGCAGGGCGTGGGAGTAGTCAAGTAGTCTTGGGGCGTGGTGCCAAACCCGCCCAATCCTATTCATCCTGCTAGAACCTGTCCAGCGTCTACTCAAAGGCGTCTACCCGAGCGTCTACTCCAAGACCTTGGGCATTCGCTTAATCAGGAACGGCGAAGGCTTGCGGGTGTCCGTTGCGAGGAGACGGACACAGCCTATGAAAGCTGCGTTTTCCACAGCGCGGAATGCCAGCCGCTGGGCGAACACCGTAAAGGCGCACGCCCAGGTCAGATATTGGTCGGCGCGTTTCTTCAACACATTGAAGCGGACGGCTTCCACCCCCTCTATAAACAGTGCGTCTTCGTACACGCAGGGGTGCGTGCGAGAGTACCCAAAGACGTTGTGCTTCTCACGAATTTCGAACAGAACATGGTCCAGCGCCTCCTCTGAAAGAAGTGGGAAACCGGTGACAGCGTTCCGCCTATAAACTAACCATCAACATTGTTTTTTTCTATTAGCAATATCGCCGGTTGCAAAATACCACGCCATGATGAATGTCATAATGGTCAAACGCCAGCATGCCAAGGCCCTAGAATTCCAGCACAATAAGGGTGTGCGTGCGTGCATGATAATAGAAACGAGCAAAAACATGTCACATTTTCAGATGTTCCTGTAGGGAGATAATATATATTGAAATTATCTTGTCTACGCGATAGAAATGAAAGTATGCATTAGCTTACCTTCATTTTCCGAGATCGGGGATCCGGCGCAGTTTTCGAGAAGACATCTCAGCCGCTCCGGGGCTGTCTCGAGTTCCTCCCGCCCGGAACGCCCAAGGCCTCGAATTCGCGCCAACTCGTTCCACAGCTGTGGAGCAACATACCTACTCGTATCAGGGGCGGATCCAAGGGGGGGGGGTCACATGGGTCATGGCCCCCCCCCCCTTGAGGCCCGGGGGCCCAAAGACCTTCCAGGGGCACCACCGGCCTATCAGGGGTATCACAGTCCTGACAGGGGCACCACAGGACCGCCAGGGGCACCACAGGCCTAGCAGGGACACCACGGGCCTGGTGCCCCTGGGCCCTGACAGGACTGTAACGCCCCTGACAAGCCTGAAGTGTCCCCGGCAGGCACGTGGTGCCCCTGACAGGCCTGAGGCGCCCCTGCAAGGCCGGTGGTGCCCCTGGCAGGCCTGTGGTGTCCATGGCAGGCCTGTGGTGCCCTTGGTAGGCCTCTGGTGCCCCTGACAGGCTTGTAATGCCCCTGGAAGGACTGTGGTGCCCCTGGGCCCTGACAAGCCTGAGGTGCCCCTGACAGGCCAGAGGTGCCCTTGCTAGGCCTGTGGTGCCCCTGGCAGGCCTCTGGTGCCCCTGACAGGCTTGCGGTGCCCTTGGAAGGACTGTGGTGTCCCTGGGCCCTGACAAGCCTGAGGTGCCCCTGACAGGCCCGTGGTGCCCTTGTTAGGCCTGTGGTGCCCCTGGCACGCCTCTGGTGCCCTTGCTAGGCCGCTGGTGCCCCTGGCAGGCCTCTGGTGCCCCTGCGCCCGGAGAGGACTGGTGCCCCTGAAAAGTCTGAAGTGCCCCTCGGCAGGCCCGTCGTGCCCCTGACAGGCCCAAGGTGCCCCTGCGAGGCCGGTGGTGCCCCTGGCAGACCTCTGGTGCCCCTGGCAGGTCTGTGGTGCCCCTGGCAGGTCTGTGGCGCCCCTGGCAGACCTGTGTTGACTGGTGCCCCTGCTAGGTCGCTGGTGCCCCTCACAGACCTGTGGTGCCCCTGGGCCTTGACAAGCCTGAGATGCCTGGCTATGACAGGCTCGTGGTGCCCCTGATAGACCAGTGGTGCCCTTGCTAGGCCTGTAGTGCCCCTGGCAGGCCTCTGGTGCCCCTGCTACCCCTGCTACCCCTGAGAGGACTATGGTGCCCCTGAAAAGCCTGAAGTGCCTCTCGACAGGCCCGTGGTGCCCCTGGGCCCTGACAGGCCCAAGTTACCCCTGCGAGGTCGATGGTGCTCCTGGCAGGCCTCTGGTGCCCCGGGCAGGTCTGTGGTGCCCCTGGCAGGCCTGTGTTGACTGGTGCCCCTGCTAGGCCGCTGGTGCCCCTCACAGGCCTGCGGTGCCCCTGGAAGGACTGTGGTGCCCCTGCCCCTAGGGGTGCTCATGGGCCCAACAGGCCCGTTGTGCCCCTGACAGGCCTGTCGTGTATACTTGCTAGACCTGTGGTGCCCCTGCTTCCTGGCAGGCCTGTGGTGCCCCTGGCGGGCCTGTGGCGCCCCTAAAAGGCCGTAGGTGCCCCTGACAGGTTTGTGGTGTCCCTGGAAGGACTTTGGTGCCCCTGACAAGCCTGAAGTGTTAAGGACAGACCCTTTAGACGCCAGGGTCAAGTTCGTCGGACTGACAACGATTTGCTTACCTGATAACGTTCCTGGTAAGTACTCATTACTCAGCGTCCACAACATATATACACATAGCACATTCATATATATACTTGCTTACAATTGGTAAATGTGGTTGTGGCTAAGAGGTAAGATACTGACTAAAAATAAAAAATAAAAATAAAAAACTGAAAATGGGGGCACCACCAAAATCAAGTGGACGAAATCCGTTGAGTTTTTAATTTTGGGTATAGGTAGGGGCACCACTTCGATTCATGACCCTCCCCTTGGAGTTTTCCTGGATCCGCCCCTGACTCGTATATAGGTACATTACTGACCGGGCCAATGAAACTGTCTCGCAACGAGTTTTGCCAAACTGGCGTAGGTTCGAGTGCAAAGCACGAGGTCCGGGGCCAAATTTTGGCCTGAGTACGGACAGGGCAGGAAACCCGGGCACTACAAAACCACTGCCACCACCCATAGGCTGGCTGATGGACGAGATTGTTGCCTAGCAACGGAGACCACGTGAGTTTGTCCAATACGAGCTCGAGTCCCGCCAGCAGTGTGTGACGTAGGTAGGCTGCTGTTATAACCGCAGAGTTCGTGCGGTCGCTACGAGCCAACCGCAGCGAAAGCGCGGCCGATTTGGGCGCGCCCCGCGCCGCTGTCACACGTGCGCCAAACAAGCTGAGCAATGTCCCTTTTGATTGTCGCTTAGCAGCGGAGACCACGGTCACGACGTACTTTTGGCGTACTTTTGTCTGCAGCCCCATCCGTTAGTTGCGTAGGTTTCATGAAAGTAATCTAGGGTTTCATTGCTCGACGCTAGTGACCTCTATATTAAACTTCATCAACGCGCTAGCGACATCTCGTAGGAGCCAAAAAGACTTGACATTATGCAGTGAATCATTCAAACTTTGCAAATCATTGGTAACTTTGCCGAGAACATAGGCGGCAGAACGGGGAGGGCACCGGGGCACCGTGCCCCCCTTTGATTTTGACATTTTTACATTAGCCCTATGGGCGTTGCATGGAAAGAATTTAGAATGGGACCATAAGTCGGCAGTGCCCCCCCCTTAATTGAAGGTGTTCCGCCGCTACTGGCCGAGAACGCCGATGTTCATTTCGCACCGGGCGTCGCTTCATCACAGGTGTTGGTAGGGCTCGAATGGCACAGTCAAATAGCACAGCCATTCTCCCTTAATAAGCACTTCCCCCTAGCCCTCGCCACCGAGAAGAGGGGGTTCGGGTGTCGGCCTCGACGTTTTTTATAGGTAAGTGCTCGGAAGGCGCTGGTATAGAGATGAAAGCTGGCGCACTTGAACAGACGGATCTTCACACCGACCTCATTATTAGGTCAGGTCAGGTTACTGACTTGTGGAACGTCGAAAGTGAACCTCTGCACGGCCCTAAAATGTCGCAATTTAGGCGAGGGGCGGGAGAATAGAGTCCATCTACCCTTCCCCTAAACGGCATCAGATGAAGAAAACCGATAGGTTCGGCGAGAATTAAAAATGCCCCAATTATTGCTGAGTCTAGGCAGTACCATGCCCACGATCACGACACCCATCTGTTCATATGTCCATCGCTGAATAGCGCGTGTCAGCCTGTGTCCGGCTGTTATTGCCTGCGGTTACAGGTGCGTCATCAACGTAACAAAGAAGTACGACGCTTGTGATATCTATCCTGAAGCACCATTAACTTTGACACCCGTAAAATGTACAGTAGAATAGCTAGTCATTGCCCACGTAGAACACATTTATGGTGACATTTATTTCCAGATAGTAAATTTAACGAGAAGGATAAGGCTATGGCCACTGCCCAGTAGCCTTATCCACATGGCCACATGCGAACAAAACAACGGCACACAACGAATCAACGCCAAAGATTAAAGGCTGTTTAAATCACGCCTGGCATGTGTTCAATTGCTATGTAAAGAGTTGTGCGATGTGCAGTATCAGTGCCAGCAGTGTGGCCAGTGAAGCCTCAATCTGAAGTCTGCGACGAGCGCCAGGCCTCCTGCTGGCAGGCCAGCGAGACGGGTTGCGAACCTTAGGGACCACAGCCCGGGTCGTCGAAACCGTCAGCCAGGGCGAGGATGGAAGATGAGCGAGCATATCGGCGCGATAGGCCTCAGTCCATAGGTGGAGAATTGTAAAAATCCACGTGGGTGTTGAATCAGTGGCGGTGTTGAATGCCTTGCCGATGGTGCATGTCGGTCGACTCCATAGCAGGGTGGGGTAAACCTCAAGTTAGCACGCCACGTCGTTAATGACAAATGAAAGGAATGGTCATTCAAATCAAATTGAGCTTGCACAGTGCACATGTGCCAAGGCTTCTTGCATGTCTAAAAAAAGCTGCTGGGCTGATTGCGGACTAATTGGTAAAGCACTACACCTACAGCTCGGTTAGAAAAGATGGTGTGCAAAAATCATCACGCCAACCTCGTTCATGGGAAGCAGACTTTCGATTACGATGGACTTCGTTCCGTATTCTGCAGTTGCGCTGTGTCTCTCCTTTGGCGACCAAACACTTCGTCATTCTGTGTTTTTTCAGATCGAAACGAAGCATGAATTGCAGATAGTGGGACATGGCAGGAAGTCCGACGGTTATAGTCGTCAGCAGTACGCCTCCCCACAATCAGCTCACTAAGCATGTGCTACTCGGCTTGCTCATTTCTCGCTACCGATCTACAAGAACTATTAAACTAAGAGACCCCATTTGTCGGCCCGACGTCCCACACCAGTCTCTATGGATCTTACGCAGGGTTCTGCTGGGCCACGTCAATCTTCGAAAGCCACATTTAACTAGGCTCATGGCCCCCACATTGGTCATAGAAGTCCTATCCTGGGACCCCTGAGGGCCCTACGGCCCACGTTGCCTGGGTCTCTCCGTCTCTGAGGTCCAGTCAGTCGTTTGAGACCTCATACGGCCGGCGACGGGCGAACCGTTCTCACCGGCCTCTAAGGCCTTATTCAGAGCCCAATTGTTCCGGAGTCGTTTTTTTTTTTTTTGTTGCAGCATTGGCCTCAGACAAAAGCATGCCGATCTCTAGCACTCTGAGGGCCGACAAAGGTCTCTCAGAAACTCCAGGGCGGCCTCTGTGCTGGACCAAGCTCGCGTGAGATGATCCCAAATAGGTCTTTGAACACGGAGCCCCACTGCACTGGGCCGGTGTGCACTGTGCACCTCAAAAGTATGTGTGCATAGGGCCCTCATAGAGGCAGTGGTGGCGGAGGAGAGGCGACGAAGAGGCTGTGCAGGTGCGCCTCCATTCAATGACTGGCCCTGGTTGCCCAGTCTAAGGCGTCGACGGTTTCTAAGGTTTCTAGCACTGGCTGATGAGTGACACCTTCATGTCGCCGAGTGTGTTGACCACCTGTTGCTGACTCGCTTGACGCTCCCAGGGAAGAGCCTGCGTCCGCTGTACTGCGCAGCTGGCCGTGCCCAGGACGCGGTAAACATCCTCCAGCGCTCTCACGCGGAAATGAAATGCCGGATCTGTGGACAGGCATGATCTATGTGAATGATGTGTAAGGGAAAGGGGTGTATGTGTGTGGGGAAGAGCATGAAATGTGAGCAAGAGAGTGAAAACAGCCGGGAGCCCAGTCAAAGCCTAGATAAATAAACAGACACAAATGCAAGTCGCAAACCTTCCTTGCCTACCTGTCCTGCAATTTAGCACGATTTTACACTGACATTTGTGAACATTGACGGGAAAAAGATTGTAATGAAAGTAAATGTAAACTAAATAAGGTGCAACGTAAATATATAGTTTCATCGTTATTCTAACCGATCAGGAGAATGAGTTCTCTGCGTAGATCTGCGATCTGCGCAGGCCGCGTCTCTTCTCCGAGCTTCTTTTCCTGGGTGTCGCGCAGAAGCTCCCGGTTGCGCCTGAAGACAGATAGCACCTCCCCGGCGTGAGGTGCCAATCGCGTGTCGGACCACGCTTCTGGTCGAAGGGGCAAACAGGTGGTGCAAGGTGCAAACTTCCTTGTTCAAGTGTAAAAAAATTTTCAGTGTGGCACATCATTCCAAAACTGTCACAATAATAAGGGAAAGAGAACCAATGTATTTTCTGAGCAAAGGTAGGCGGGTGGAGCCGTCGCTCAGACTCCTGACCTGCAGGCACAGGCTAGTGCTGGTTCAGCTTTTGGTGCATCTCACTCACCATCATGGGCACCTTCACTGGGTGGTGAACACACAACACATATCTTTCTATGAAGACGGCGGTTCTGTTCAGCTGTTTTGCGTGCTTCTGATGAAAGACGTTCATCGCCCAAACAAGGAGAAGCACACTTTCTATGACAGCTCAAACGAAAATCCATCGAATCTGCAGCCTTGGTTTAACAAAACAAATGCTCCTCCATGTCTCATCAACCCCTAGTTTGGGCATCTGCCTTCCCGTACAGGGCTTCGGCCACGAGCATCGGCATTTTTATTTTTAGCTGCGGCCTGCGCTCCAGCGGCAGCCTCTTAAAATCCGGCAGCAGGCTCAGCAGAAAGCACCTGTCACTGTCTCCTTCGTCCACCTCCTTGGTACCCTCGATCCAGAGCTCGTATACCGGTCCTCACAGCGGACGATGTGGGGGTAGAGTCCCATCGGATCCCTCGCCTGTGATTTGATGATGAAGGACCCTTGGTCTTCTTTCACCAGAGTACAGAGATTGTAGATGTCTACGAGAGAGGGAGAGAGAGAGAGAGAGAGAGAGAGAGAGAGAGAGAGAGAGAGAGAGAGAGAGAGAGAGAGAGAGAGAGAGAGAGAGAGAGAGAGAGAGAGAGAGAGAGAGAGAGAGAGGGGGATCGATGCTGGTCGAAAATAACAATCATGCTTGAATCGTCATTAATGATGCCTAATGGGACATATTACCTCATCACGATGGAACAGTAGCGAGAACTTGTCCTGCAGGACCTTAAGCCGAACCCCTTCAGTCACCAGCTGCCTCCGGTAGGCGAACGTTTTCTCCATGCAGAGCTTTTTCTTATCCGCCGTTGCATCAGCTGATTTCATTTTGTTGATCAAACGTTGCGTGAAGACGCCGTGTGGTGATTCCATACTGGCCGGCGGGAAGTAGGACGCCAACCCTTTCACTAACTTGAGCTTCTTGCTAGGGGGCAGCTGTAAAACAGAACAATAACAAATATCGTTACTACACCTAAGTGTTCCTTGTGAATTTAATAAGACTCACACGTTAACACGCTGTTCGATGGAGGGAAAAGTGATTCAGGGGCATGGAAATGTTGCAACCAATCACTGACTGACTGCAGGGCAGTAAGCTCAACTGCTAGACATCACCTTGCGGTGTTTTAAGTAGCAGGTACTACAGGGTATCTCAAAAGTTCGTTGACACATTTCTCATGCCAATAAAGCATATAAGAACCGGCCAAAAATCTAAGGTTTTGGTGTCTGTGTGTACACTAGACAAAAATGCATGCATTGACAACTGACTCGGAAGGTCGGAACTCGGAAACCAACCCTTTGCTGCATCTCCAAAGACGTGCTCCGAAGTGCTCAATAGTCATAACTGACCTCGTTAATGGCGATATCATACCGAAATGCTAAATAACGGCGCCGCTAGACTAGTACCGGGCTAGCTGGGACGGGGTCATTGAATGATAGTTGAGGTTGTAGGAATCTCGCCACTGTCTGCTGTCTCCCTCGCTCGTCTTCTACGTCTTGTGGTGGATCGGTGTCGATATTCTCTCCCAAAAAGTCATCCCTTCTTTCGGCGTTCAGCTGGTCAACTTCGATCTGACTTCGAAATTGTGCCTCCAGCTCAGCTTGTTCCGCTTCATCTTTGGCGATTTGCAGCTCACGTCGTCCTCTTACTTCATCTTCTTGGCGCTTCATCTCCAGTCGTTTTTCCAACTGTTTCACATGCAGAGCCTTTTTTCGCGCCGTGAGCTGAGCCTCAGCAGATGCGCCGGAGGCTGACGAGCGGGAGCTCACCCGAGACGACGCGCGGCGGGCTGGGCTGTGACCCAGCTGTGAGTCAGGGCGCGGCTGCTGCAGCGTCAAAGTCTTCATGGTTTCTTCCCTTTCTTTCGTCACAGGAACTCCGCCGACAGCGCCTTCACTTTGCGGTTTCCCTTCTTGTTTTTCCATTTTCATGGAAATCAGATGGAATAGTAACCTTTTGCTCATAACTAATGTAAGCCAAAAACAAATCCACTTACATTAGTTTTTGGCTTACATTAGTTATGAGCAAAAGGTTACTATTCCATCTGATTTCCATTATAATCATAATCATGCTCAAAAAAACGTTTCACACCATTCAATCATTTTCCATTTTCGATGAAGTTTCCTCCGCTTCTGATTTCTTCTGGCCTGATCCGGCCCGGAGGACCATTAAATGTCGCCGACCTTGTCGTGCCTCTGGTGGAGGCCGGGACATTTATTGTAGCGGAGGAAAAACGTAGATGAATTTTGATGAATGTATTGAAGAATTCCGGACGATAGATGATGATGAACGGTAGATGAGGGTGAAATTGAAGAACGCAGAGTAGACAGGTAGACCAGGAAACACACTAGCACTGTCGATGGTCACTGTTGTCCGCCGAGGCGGACACACCGGCGCCGCCGCGGACGGGGGCGCTGTCGGATTCTCTCGCAATACGCCGGCGCGCGTCGGGGCGCCGGCGAAATCGCGCACTGCCACCGAGAACTGCACTCGGTGGCGTTCAAAAGACGACTGCCCGCAGCGACTCGAGGAGCCGCCGCGGGCACAAAGAGAACAATTAGGTTGTACATCTAAAAGCACTCAGAAAGCGACACTGGAAACTGGTGAGAAAAGTCCGAAAGGCTCACGCAGCACGTTCGGTAAAAGGATACGGTGCGCGGCGAGCACGCTCAGCCGTCATCATGGGAAACGATAGCGCGAGTGACAAATTGAAGGCAATTAGAACATGAGACGAGAAACTAACACAATAGCTGGTCCAGGCTCACGGGGCACGACCAGTACTGCGATAGATCACGCGTGGCTGTCAAAGGTAAAACGAAAGAGAAGAACAACAGGGTAGTTCATTTCGTCGGTGACAGTGTGTGTTACACTCGTGTTAGTGACCTGCCTATATATAGTGACCAGTCTGCTGTTTACACCTTCGGGTAGTGTTAGGACGGCGCTTTGAGTGTAAAAATGCTTTCAGTGTGCTTTTGGTGGAACGCGGTCATCAACCATACACTGAAAACTTTTTTACACCCAACCAGAGTGTTAACACCACAGACAGGTGTCGATGCTCAGAGACCACACTGAGAAAAGAAAATGACTAGGGAGACCAAAAATGACTCGGGTCCTTTTTTGTATCCTCGCCTAGAGTCAAATTATAACTCATTTGATGCTGGAATGCAGAGTAAATTTGCAATGTATAAGAGAGTCTTAAAACACCAATGGGTGTCATGCGACTCTTCCACGAGTCACGCGACACGTTAATGAATCGGATTTTGACTCTATGATTCAGTGTGTGTTTTATGACGACACCCATGCTAGCCAATTGACTCTGCCCGCTCAACACCTGCGCCTCGAGTCAAGCGACACTAGGCCGTCGTGTACTATGAAACCGTGTTTGGCACTGGCAACGCCCATATATTGACTCCTGTGACGGGGGTAAAATTGCCATATTATCTAGCAATATCGTGATTTTTCCCGACAGCGAAACAAAATGGACATTGTCAACGTCGCAAACTGCGTGGCGGCTATATCGCTCCACTCTTCTAGTAAAACAAGCTGGTCCTTGTAGGAATGTATTAAAGGAACACGGTCGCCAGGTTGTCCTGCAGAACCTACCATGCACACAGCCATTTAAACACTTCAAAAACGTTGGAAAGTAACCCCGAAAAGGCAGACTCTGGGCCTAACCATCGTGCCAACCAGCGCTCTACACCTCATACGTGACGCAATGTCCGAATGCCAGTAGGCATGCCCCTTTGGTCCGGGCCTGCAACCTCACATAAACTTTAGCAGCCTCTTGTGCGCTTCAGCGACTATCGCGGGGACTTTTACTGGGTGATAGACACCCAGTGCATACCTCTCCACCAACACTACAGTCTTCTTGGCACCCTTGTCGTGCTTTTGATGGAAGATGGTCACACACCAGAGCAGCATCGGGATCGCTTCGCGCAAGTCCATTGGACGCGACAACGAGCTCTGCTTCGATGTACTACACGTAGAAGTTCTCCTCCCTCACAGCGATGTGCGGATGGGAGTCGGGATGCTCCCCAGACGCCTGTACGATCGACTCCACGTCCTTGCCGAGAATGGAGCAAAGATTGCTCAGCTCCTCTCCTGAGGACAACAATTATTGAAACATAGGTTTTACAAATGACTTGATAGCAGTTACAGGCACAGGACCGATTCCTCACTTTGAATAAATCCGCGCCCCTTACAGGCACCGACATCGCCCTTGCAGGTAGCACCGACGAAAGCCGCACAGGCACGTGACGCGCTGGCAATTAACAATGCTACATATCAACGCGGTCACAAGAGGCGACGCGGTAACCCAGCGCCCACTGCATTGGGCGCTAGTGTATCCACTCAGTCACTAAGCAATCATCGACAAAATACGTCTTTTATCGGCCAGACACTGATCTGTTCATTAATATGAAGTGTCCATCCAAATCCACGCTATCCGCCACACAGCAGCTATCGACGGTAGACAACCAACCCAAGCGGTAGCTGGCCGCGACTCACTGACACCGGCTAGAGACAGCTGACCGCTGAAATCACCCAGGCATGTAACCCGTCCCCACCTTAGATCATCTGGCAGAGATGATCAAGAGGTGGTAAAGCTGCGTCATGTCGTCCGGCTGTATGTCGCTCACCAGAGCCTCCTGACAGGTGCTACAGCTGACAGACAGAGTCGAGCGCCTTCCTCACTGCACGAACCCCGCGATGTAGGCGACGATGAGCGACGTTCCCAGCTGCCACCTGGACGCAGATATTTAAAAGGAAAAGGGCCACCTTCGTGAAATATAAAGATATCGTTGTTTTTCATTTTGACATTATTATTTTTTTTTAACTGGTGCCAGAAGTGCACAATTCGCGAAAAAAAGTATTTAAAACTATTTAACATATTGGTACTATGTTGATACTCTCTACGGCACCTACTGTATGATGGCATAGCGATGACGTCACACTCAAGCCAATCAGCGTTCAGAAGACAGACTCGTCGGATTGTGTCAGATAAGCTGATTGGTTAAAGCTGAGCTGGTTGGAGCTGATTGGTAAAAAAACAAAGCCTCGCCGCGGGTGGCTGTATTGTCGGATAAGAACGCATTCCTGGGATAAGGACGCATTCCTGGCGTATTTTCTTTTAAAATTGCCGATAACTACGAATGGAGGCCGAAATCGGCCGTAAGGAGGTAGACAGTCAGGTTTTCGGACACGGGCTACAAGATGGCTATCTCAGTTTCAATCCCCATGTTAAAGGTGGCCCTTTTCCTTTAAAATCCCTAAAACAGCACGGTTTTGTTGAGGCGCTGTCGCGGGCTGTCCCGCAGCCGTGTGCTGTAGAGCCTGGCCTGGTGGCGGAGTCGCACCTTGTGGTAGAGGCTCACCAGGAGGCGGATAAGGTCCGTGTGGTGTAGAGTCTGGCCTGGTGGTGGAGTCGCACCTTGTGGTAGAGGCTCACCAGGAGGCGGATAAGGTCCGTGTGATGTAGAGCCTGGCCTGGTGGTGGAGTCGCACCTTGTGGTAGAGGCTCACCAGGAGGCGGATAAGGTCCGTGTGATGTAGAGCCTGGCCTGATGGTGGAGTCGCACCTTGTGGTAGAGGCTCACCAGGAGGCGGATAAGGTCCGTGTGATGTAGAGCCTGGCCTGGTGGTGGAGTCGCACCTTGTGGTAGAGGCTCACCAGGAGGCGGATAAGGTCCGTGTGATGTAGAGCCTGGCCTGGTGGTGGAGTCGCACCTTGTGGTAGAGGCTCACCAGGAGGCGGATAAGGTCCGTGTGAGGAGAGCCTGGCCTGGTGGTGGAGTCGCACCTTGTGGTAGAGGCTCACCAGGAGGCGGATAAGGTCCGTGTGATGTAGAGCCTGGCCTGGTGGTGGAGTCGCACCTTGTGGTAGAGGCTCACCAGGAGGCGGATAAGGTCCGTGTGAAGTAGAGCCTGGCCTGGTGGTGGAGTCGCACCTTGTGGTAGAGGCTCACCAGGAGGCGGATAAGGTCCGTGTGATGTAGAGCCTGGCCTGGTGGTGGAGTCGCACCTTGTGGTAGAGGCTCACCAGGAGGCGGATAAGGTCCGTGTGATGTAGAGCCTGGCCTGGTGGTGGAGTCGCACCTTGTGGTAGAGGCTCACCAGGAGGCGGATAAGGTCCGTGTGATGTAGAGCCTGGCCTGATGGTGGAGTCGCACCTTGTGGTAGAGGCTCACCAGGAGGCGGATAAGGTCCGTGTGATGTAGAGCCTGGCCTGGTGGTGGAGTCGCACCTTGTGGTAGAGGCTCACCAGGAGGCGGATAAGGTCCGTGTGATGATTGTCCAGATCAAACTGGGAGGCGTGTTCCGTCCCAGGAGGAGCACATCCTTACCACCGATGCGCTTCCTGGAATTAGCGAAAAATAATTCATGGCAGCCGGAACGTGTTTATTCAGCATATCGGCAGGTAACGCAAGGACGGCACTTTATAATGCCGCACGTTTTATGTCGCCCATGGTGAAATATACAGTAGGCCAATACTTTGGATGTAAGCGGTGGTATGTTTGAGCATCGTTAGTAATACTATTGTGATGGAAAATGACCTTATGCTCATGATATAATATGATTTAGTTGAATTGAAATAAGACTAAAAAATCATTTATGTGTTTCGACTTGCGTCGTCTTCGGAATGTACATTTTCAGAATTGTCAACGAACAAATTCAAATCACTTTAATTAGCGTGCAACATTTTTGTGACATCTCTAGCTATTATAAATATTAGGAAAGCACTGCCTTTAATAAATACTAGTATGATGAAAAGCTATGCATCAATGCCTGAATAGTACATATCATAAACAATATCTATAATGCATAACATTAAGACAAGTGTTCTTTGTTTGGCATATCGAACTAATATAAACACAAACATTTGCAAACATGACGAATTTGAGATCCTAAACCACCATACTACCCAAATATATGCCTATCTTAGAGTAAATATATACATAGATTGATCGAGATAGTTAAGACGATGCTATGGACTGACGCTGACAAGTGGCAACTGCATCAAACGCATGAAACAACAATGGCGCTGAGAGGTGTTGAACGTACATAACAAATGTATCTGCTACACGGACAATAATTATGAATGAGCGGAAAAGAAGAGTGACTTCCACATAAATACATACCATTGCAATATATGCCCAGTCACTCTTCTTCTATGATCTAGCATTGCCTAATCGCTTTCACCCAGTTTTTTTTTTTGGACATTATCAATTCAAAAGCAGTGAGATTTTACAGCTCTCTACTTTGGAATAATCCAATCACCGTAATGGCTTGCTTTACAACACTTTTATCTAATAACGGGTGTCAAGTTCAAAATGGGACAAACGCAAAATTAAGGTAGACACTGTGTATTATTAGATATTTTAACGAAACCTTCACCACATATACCTTGTTTTGTCGCCAGTCCACTGGTACTAATGAATTTGAACCAGGGGTCCATGCCTGTCTGCCAGACGCACGTGCTCTCCCGCTATCTTCATTATCGATCGCGGCACCTCCGGGACAATTTTATTGATGCTGCTCAGGATTCTGGCACGCAGCTGCTGATCGGATGACGCTGTCCAGCCACCACGGTAGACTTCTTGTTTAAGTATGCCCAAGAAGTCCTCAATTGGTCCCAGCTGCGGGACATTCGGCGGGTTTTTCTAGCGGATTAAATATCAGGTATGCCAGCCTCCTCCAGAAACTGGCACGTGGCACGTGCATAATGAGCTGAAGCCAAGTCTGGCCAAAATGCATATCCACCCCTTCGGTTGCTGGCCTCGATGAACAGTTTGAGTTTGCTGTTCAGGCACTTTGTGATGTAGACATGGGCGCTAACATTTGTTGAACTGGGGCAAATTGTTGGTTTTGCTACTCCCTTGGGTGATATGGCTATCCACACAAGAAGCTTACGTGGGAACTTTCCAATCGGACGGTACGTCACATTCGAAGGTATGTCTCCACCAGGCCCAGCGTAAAAACCACGGTTTTGTGGCATTTCTGAGCCAGTGTAGGTTAAGTAGCTTTCATCGTCCATGATGGCATCTTGCTCTCGAGTGGCACTCAGTTTTCCCCGGCTAAGGGGTCGCAGGCGGCCCTTTTGAGATTGTTCTCGCTGAGCAGATACCGGAGGAGCTTTCTGGCGCATCCTATATCTTACCCCTTCCTCTCTGAGAATGTGTCTCACTCTGTCATGCGTTATGCCAAAGCTGCGGCCTAAGAGACGAAGTGAGACGCCGACTTTGCCGTCTGCCATGTGAACAAGGCCTTGGCGCCTCTTTGCTGACATTTTGGGAGCAGGCCTGCCATTCAGAGCTCGTCGTATGTGTCCTTTGTCTAGGAATGTATTGATAACGCGATATATCAGTCGGTCGTGGAATACCAAGCGATTTAACATGGCGGAAAACCTGAGCCTTAGTCAAGTTCGGGTTTTGTCAACTACTCTCGCGACAATGTCTCTTGCGGCTTGCTTGCTCAAAGGCTTCATGACGACTGACCTATATACATAGCCACAATACTTTAACATCATGCTCGTGCAATTCACGCATGGACATTCTGTCCAAATTTCAGGTGAATATCTAAAGGGAGGTTGAAAATAGAGCGATTTCAATTTTGTCTCATTTTGGACTTGACACCCGTTACAAGTACCATGAGCACCATCATTTCGCTTATTTGACAATAAAAGGCACTGGTAGCCGCATGGTGTTTTGATAGGCAAACCGAGCACTGTTTCACAAGAGAGTCGCCAGTTTACAGAAGCTCGTAGAAACGAGGTTCTAGCAAGGATCCAAATAGTTTACCCGAAGCATGGATGAGATAACACTCATCCATGATATTATTATCTGAGATTGTTAGGGATGAGATTATTGTGTCATCCATGCTCGAAGTATGTTTACTTGTAAGAGTTGACAGTGTTTTTGTTTTTGTTTTTATTTATTTAGTAGTACCGTGTCCAGCTTCCCTCGGCGTCCATCACCTCCCGGACTCGGCGTCCATCACCTCCCGCAGCCGTGACGTCATCGAATCCGCCAGCCGCGCGTCAAGGAAGCCGGCCACGACGGCGAACGGCTTCAAACTTCCTCTGGATGCAGTGCCAGAGCTCCCCGCACGACGGCGAACGGCTTCAAACTTCCTCTGGATGCAGTGCCAGATCTCATGTGCGTTCCAGCGCCGCGCGGAGTGCCGGAGGTCTTCTGCCATCTCCTCCACCGTAAGGCCCCACACACTCTATTGGATTTAGATCGGGGCTTTTTGGTGGATGCGGCAGGGTCTCGATCTGAAAATGCAAACAATGTGGCATCCTCCTCGGTCAGTCCCAGTTCTGTGGGGAACGCTCTCTTGAACGCCTTCAGCATGTTGCTGGCACTGTCAGTGACGATTATCAGGATCTTGCCTTCCAGGCCGAACCCGGCCACAGCACTTGCGCCCCTTCGCCCTACAGGAGCGTCTTACTTACTGGGCCCACTTTTTTCGGGCTTGGATCCGGTTGTATACACAGTTTTTCACATCCGTCCACGATCTCTCCGAGAGTGCGCTCTCACATTCGATGGCGTTGACGCCTTTCCTGGTACTTGATGCCTTTCTATAAAGGACTTGAATCTCGAGTTTATAGCCCTGTTTTGGTCTGCCGTCCATGTCTTCCTCTTCACAGGTGTCCGTAGCTGCTTGGATATCTGTGCTCGAGTCGTGACTGGCGGTTCTGAATCACGAGACTGTGTCGGACTCCAGACTGCGGACTGCGGACTGGACTCTACTGCGGACTGTGAACTCTCTGGCCCTGGCCGACTCTTGATATCGTCGTCCACCTCAATCGTCAGTTTTGTCCTGATTATCGTCTGCAAGGTCACCGGGCTCGTTCGGTATGTCCTCCAGTCGAATCTCCGCCAGGCTTTTCCCTCTCCATGCTACTAGCCCCCACTCAGACGCCATCAGCAGCTTGCTCACTAGAGCCAACTGAGTAGTAGCTTCCGGCATTCTGTAGACCTCGCGGTGGACACGAATGTCATGGCCAAGAAACGTGGCCAGGAGGTCCAGTTCATTGTTCTTCAGGTTTAGGACCTGCGAGAGGGTGGCGATATGTTTGCGGAGTTTGGTGGATGTCAGAAGTGACGGTTTATCATTTCCGCTACTAACTGCGACTTTGCGGAGGCAGTCAGATCCACGCAGCGGCCTGTCATCCGTCGACGACATGCATACTGTTAGCGAAGACATACCGCGACGCGCCGACCTCGGCCGCACCTCGACATTTCAGCAGCAAATCTATGCTGGCACGCATATCGTGAGCAGTATAGGCACACCCCTCCTCTTCTTCCCTGCACCACGACTCTCGTCAGATTGCCGGCCAGATGCTTCTCGAATTCGGGTCAGGGCGCTAGTCACTTCAGGGTTGCCGTAGGTGTTTGAGGTGACCTTCTGGTAGGCGTCCGCCGTCATGGATGACGCCTCCCCTGTCTCCTCCGAGTAAACATGATGAGCCTCGCCAGCACCAGCTCGGCCAGATTCTTAAACGCCTGGGCAGTGGCGACCTCTCTGATTTCTTCCGTCCTCTTGGCCGTTTCTACCTGTTTTTCCGCGGCGCCTTAGCTCATGTTTCAGAACACCGTTTCCCAACTCTGAGACGAGACTTCTCAGCTTGATTTCAACGCTTTTTGGCGATCGGCAGTCAAAGACAGGCCAAAGACTGGTCAAAGACTGCATATGTACCATATGCAGATATGGCGCGCCATTATCTGCATGACCTTTGACATCGATATTGCGGCGCCACTCTCGCTCAAACGTCGAGCCTCTTTTTAGAGCACGGACAACTGCGCCTCCGAGAAGGCTAGTTCTCACGTCAAAGCGCCTGCAGAGCTGGGAACAATGCTCCCATCGCACTCCTGGTTGTTGCCATCTTGAACATGCATACACATCGCTACACATGAGATCACTTATTCAGCTGACACTTTCAACCGCATCCCTTTTCCCGTTATTGGCAAAGTACGACTTGTGGACAGTTTCGAGCGGTGGGTCATACGGTTCGCAGCGCCGTTCTGCCTCAGTTACGTTGGTGTAAGCAGCTGAGCGAGCCCATGGCTTTTCTCATTATAGTCTTGATACCGAACGTAGTGCATATGTAAGCGTCTAACCCCGGCCGCTGGCGTCAGAGGCAAACGCCGAACTCGGAGCCAACCAAGCGTGTATCCAGCAGACAAACAAACAAACTGAAACGCCCTAGAAAGAAAAGACAAACAACTGTCACAATCCCGACACATACAAAGCCGGCACGAAATATCAAAACCCGTTATTAGAGAATGTGAAATAAAATAAACAGTAGTTATCACGAAAGTTGAAACCCACCGTTCAAGCAGGCGCAATCCAATCACATCTCGATCCTCGCCATGTCGCGGCGCACCGAATTCCCGCGCTGGACGCGGCGGGGGCTCAACGGAAATTCGGCTGCTCTCTCATTGGTCAGAATAAACGATTACCTGATTGGCTCTCGCGTGGCGCGCAACTACATCATTGGACAAAATCATTACGGGAAGTCTAAAACTCTTCGGATAAGAAATATGACACATAACTAAAGAAACATTGGTACCGAACAATATTAAATAATAAAATAGTCATTACAAATCAGTATCATAACTAAATAGAACTAAACACGCGACAACAAACCAAGGACATTATTGCAGCGCCGGACGAATTTAGAGTTGCGACTTTCACTTCTGGTAGGCCCAGTATCCGCTCGCATAACATGTAAGCGGAAATCCGCTTACACCCTTCCTCCCTAACGCGAAGAAACTTCTCGATTATTTACACATACAATACAACGCATCGACCTACGAAAAAGGAACTTTTTTTTTAACTGGACGGCTAAACATGTTCGGTCTCAACTGAATAACTCCGTATTGCAGCTCAGCTCGTGCGCTTCTCCATTCGCTAGAGAACTACCTAGGTGCCCATTGTACAGAGGTAACACTAAGGCTCGCTTGCAGCTGTTCTTACTACGATAGGAATCTCAAGTCAAGTTATCGCCCAATGTCATTGCCTTTCACCCAGTATTAAACATTAAAACGACAGCAGCACACAGCAGCTCTGTGTGATAGGTACCCACAACGGAAAATCACGGCGAATACCTGTCGGGAGGAATGACTACTCGTGTTGACCTACGCAATTCGGGACTGCGCATATCTGCGGTAACCTAAGTGTTCGCCACGTCGGGCGGCACCTCTGCTGTTCCAGTCGGAGCTGAACCTGCTATCGGTTCTGCGACCTCCTCTGGCGTCTCACGTGTCTCACGCGCTGTCTCTGTCTGAACTGGGGGTGTCTGCGGGGCGAAAGATATGGCGAACGGATTCAGCAGGGACAGGGCCGGCGGTCCTGAGTCGTCAAGACTAGCGGCGTCAGCTGGTTGGCAACTAGGCCTACCTTCACACTGCGCACCACTTACCCTCTGATTGTCACTGACACCATCCATCCTCCTTCGGCCTGTCGGAAAGGTCACGCCTGCTGCTGTCCCGACAGCCGGCTGTGGTCTCGCGGCGGGGTCCGCCCGTGAGACGGACGCTGTCGGTGCGGTCACCGGTGACTCACCTTCTCCGGTATCCACTCGAGGCTTCAACCTGTTGTGGTGTACGATGAGCGTAGACCTAGCTCCTTCTAGTCTGATCCTATAGTTCAGAAGACCGACCTGATCTACTACTACTGCTCTCTTCCAAGGACGCAAAAACTTATAATACTGACCGCGCGGAACGATTCCCTTATGCAGATACACTTTGTCTCCAGGTAGGTAACTATTCTCATTTAGCTTTCTATCATAAATCTCCTTGTTCTTCTGATGACTTCTGTTCGAGTTCTCTAGTGCTACTTTGTGCAGAGCACGCAGATTGGTCTGCAGCCTCTCTAGATACTCCGTGATTGGTCGGGTCCTGCACCGAGTAGGACCGGCGTACTCGGCATCGGCGGGCAGCCTTGGCTCCCTGCCAAAAAGTACGCAGTACGGTGACACGCCGAGGGAGCGGTGCACCTGACTGCGGAGCCCGAGCATCAAAAGGGGCAGGTGGATGTCCCAGTCTGAGTGCTCGTGATCCTCAAGGAATTTAGACAGCATACCAAGCACAGTACGATTGATTCTTTCACAGATTGAATTACCCATCGGATGGAATGCCGTGGTATGTGACTGCTCTATCCCCAGTAACTGGCACGTGAGCTTCATAACTTCCCCGGTGAAGCAGCCACCCAAATCCGAATGGATCGTCTTTGGCACCCCATATCGAGACACAAACTCTCTGACAAACGCCTGAGCTACCTCAGTCGCCTCTTGTGTCTTCAACGGAATACACTCTACAAATCGCGAAAAATGATCGATAACTACGAGCAAGTGTCTGTGCCCCTGCGACGTCACTGGCAGGCCAGACAAAATGTCGAGCGCTACTACCTCCATGGGCGATGAGGCTGGCAGCTGGCCCAGGGACGCTCGCGGGGCGGGAACCGGCTTGTTCCGCTCGCCGCAGCGGTGACACGACTTACAGAACTTTTCTATATCTACAGCCATGCCGGGCCACCAGAACCTTAACCTAGCTTGAGCTAACAACTTATCACTAGCGAAATGACCTCCCGTGGGTCCGGCGTGCAGAGAAGTCAGCGCCCCTGAGATCAGACTCTTGGGCAGCACTACCTGTAGCTGATCAGAATCGCCAGGCCTTCTTCTGTACACGCGGAACAGAACTCCGCCCACCAGTCGCAATCTGGACCACTGCGACAAGTATTTGCGACACGACTGGGGTAGATCCTTAGCTTTAGGCTTGGTTCCCGCGGAGACGCACTTCGATATTTCCGCGATATCCTCATCCTTGTCTTGCTCCGAGCGAATGTAGCTGGTCGACCAATCGTCTGACCTTACCTGAAAGCAGTATTCAGTCTCTGGGTCCGTCTGACATGACTGATCAGTCTGCTCGTCTGGTCTGCGGGAGAGAGCGTCTGGCACTGTGTGGAGGGCGCCTGGGCGATACTCGATGGTGAAGCGGAACTGAGACAAGATCTGGAACCAGCGGGCAAGCATGCCAGTCGGGTTGCGGAAATTGAGCAGCCATCGGAGACTCGCGTGATCACTCCGTACTTTAACCCTATTAGTGGCAGGCTCCTGGCTACCCCCTATTAGTGGCAGGGGGGGGGGGGCTGTTTACGACCCCCCCTTGATATCTCGAGATCTAACGGGCCGATTTTCAAAATTCAAACGGCATTCGATTTCGCTCAACGTGATCTACATTTCTAAAAAATAAAAATTAAGAAATGTCAATAGGGGGGGTAGAGGGGGGTAAAAACGGGCAAATTGCAGATACATTTTAGACTGTTTATCACGGCCAGGTTTCTGAACCAATCTTAACGCAACTTTTGCCGATCGATAGAGAATGAACCAGGAATTCACATGGATCCTAAAAATATGCATTTTCAAAAATCATAGGCGGATACAGATCATTGAGATTGGGGGTACACAAAAAGTATAGTAAATAAGGTTTTTGTTGGTACTGTTTCTAAAAAGGGTGGTAATGGTCTTGTTATGTTATAATTTTCTCATGAGAGAACGACTAAAATTGTATTGGTAATGCATAGGCGGTGTCAGGGAACCTATGTTGGGAGGTAAAACATAACCCCCCTTTTTGGACGCCTGGATCCGCCTATTATAGCAAAAACGTGTCAAAAGAGGATGCACAATAACTGTATATGTTATCACATGATACCTTTTATTCACTGTTCGTAAAACTGGTGCAGCATCGTGATCTTCGCCCAAATGACTCGCTTCACGAATAGGACCCCCCAATTCCCAGTGCTCTGGAGCCGCCCCTGGTAAAGTTATGAACTTGAAATTTTCAGGGAATGTGCCCAATTTAGTTTTAGAAAAAGTCAGAAAATTTCAGCATCGTAGCTTCAGCGGTTTCGGAGATATTTCCGAAAAACCTGAGGGGTGGATAAAAACAACCCCCCCCCCCCTGCCACTAATAGGGTTAAATTCCTTACCTTCCAGGTACGCAGAAAACTTTTGCACGAAGATCACTACCGCTAGCAGTTCTTTCTGAGTGGTACCGTAATTCATCTGCGATTTTGACAGCTTCTGACTCCCATACGCGATCACTTTCTCCACGCCACCCTGAACCTGTAGCAGCACGGCGCCCGCCTGGGTGTCAGAACTATCACAATCAAGAATAAAAGGACCTGCGTCTCGGCTGAAATCGGGCAGCGTCAGCACTGGGGCTTCACTGAGGGCTTTGCGAAGCCGGTCGAACGAGAACTGCGCCTCCTCTGACCACTGGAACTTCACGTCTTTCTGCAACAGCTTGAAGAGCGGTGCAGAGATGCTCGCAAAATTTTTGACAAATTTGCGCATGTAACCAGCCAGCCCTAGGAATGAGGAGAGCTGCTTGGCTGTCCGCGGAATCGGCCAGTCGCGCACTTTGCTCACACGGTCGGGGTCGAGAGACAAGCCACTCTCATCCACCACATGTCCCAAGAATTTGACACTCGAACGGAACAGGGAGCACTTTTCCAGATTGATCGTGAGACCGGCTCGGTGGAGCCTGTCTAGAACTAGCTCGAGCTTCTCAAGTGTCTCCTCGAACGTCTTACCACCCAAACAAACATCATCAAAGTAGGAATGACACGTGCCCTTGGGAAGATCGCGCAAAACAATATCGAGCATGCGGGCGCAGCTAGCCGCGGCACCATTGAGTCCCATCGGGAGCCGAAGGTGCTGCCAAGCGCCGAACGGGGTGACGATAGTCGTTTTAGGACGATCCTCTTCTCTTACACCGATTTGAAAGTAACACATGCGAAGATCAAGCACACAGAACATTGAATTTCCACCCAGGGAATCTAGAATCGTGTCTATTCTGGGGACAAGATAAGCAGGCATCTTAGTCACAGCGTTAACCTTTCGGAGGTCAGCACAGATCCGGACTCGTCCATCTTTCTTTGCGACAAAGCATGCCGGACTACTCCAATATCCATTCGACTCTTCCAGAACCCCTAGATCCACCAAGCGTTGTATCTCGGCCCTTACCTTATCCTCCAGGAATGGTGGGACGCGATGGGGTGCTGAACGTATCGGCGGACTGTCACCTGTGTCGATGTGATGCTCCACCGCGGATGTGAAGCCCAACCGACCATCAAACATGTCACTATATTTGGTCAGCAGCTCGGTCACCTTCTTCTTCTGCTCCTTACTGAGGTCTGTGTCTGACAGGTCTATCTTTTCACGCCAATTGGGATATGCGTCACCTGAAGGGACTGGAAACTCAGCCACGCCCACTTCCAGTCTACCGATCTCCGCACGCTTGGGGATCGTGACCGGCTCAGTTGTAATGTTTCTCACAAGGCACGGAACACTCTGACCGTTTACCTGCACCATGGAAGGAACCAACTCGAGTCCCGGGACTTCAAGCAATGGCTCGCACAGTGCTGGCCCTCTGAAGTCGACGTTTGGAACAAAACCTGGAAAGAAAACCTCGTGTCCGGCCGGAACCGCGATGTCTCTCTGACAAATCACCTTACCCACCGAGAAGACTGAAGCGGAGATGGTTCTGACCATTTTCGCAGAGCTGAGGATCAGCTGACTCTTGGTGAGATCCAGAACACACGGGCACACGCCAAAGAACTCCAATCCCAACAAAACAGTGCAGTCAATCTGATCCGAAACATAGAATGGAACCACCACTACTTCTCCAGCAACTTTAACGGCAATCTGTGTACGACCGACCAGTGGTAGGGGGTCCCTGCTAACCGTGTGTGCCACTGTGGCCGTAGTGAAAAGGGGAGGGGCCTTGGGGAGCACATCAAAAACGGATTTGTGAATGATATTAATGCTGCTGCCGGTGTCCAACGTCACTGAACACGTCACACCTCCCACATCAGCGTCAAATGTCATGTCAGCATTCAAGTGGACTGTCCTCTCACCTGCTCGGGCTGCAACGACTGGGCCATCCGGGGCGGCTGCAACGGCTGCGGCCGCTGGTCCTGTGGTCTGGCATCCCACTGATGTGGACCTGGTCCCCGCTGGAACCCTGAGACTGGGGTCCGCTGCTGCTCGGGTCTGGGGTCGGGGCCGGGCCCAGCCCGCTGGGGGTTTACCTGCTGCGTGCACATCCGGGCCAAGTGTCCTTTGGTCCCACACACATGACACGGCAGGTGCCTTTGCCGACACCGCGCCTGGTTGTGACCGGGCCTCCCACAACAGAAGCAAGTACGGCCGCTGCTGGACACTGGGGGAGAACGAGCGCTTACCTGCGGACGCTCCAGTCGCGAGAGTTTCAACTCCAGCTCCTGAACTTTCCGACGAAGTAGGTCTGTCTCGTCTGTGGCCGCTACCTGCCGAACCGTCTGGCTCGCTGCCACCTTCGCGGCGCATGAGAGGTTTCTCACCTTTGCCACCGCACTGTCGAACGTCTGGATGCCCTCGCCTATTAGCGCTTGTTGATATGTCGGTGGCAGTGATTGGAGGAAGTAATTGTACAGCAAGGGGTCATGATCGGTATGTCGGGTGTCGGGAAATGCGCGACTGACTAGCCCTCGAAGCTTCACCACAAAAGCATCAAGGCTGTCATCTGTTGTGAGTCTCAAAGACCGGAGCTGGACCTGTGCCTCGACTTTGTCGCCGGAGGGGAAAGCCAGTTCCAATCTCTTGCACGCGTCGCCTACCTTCTTCTTGCACTCGGTCGGGAAGGCATCGTAGGCGTCCCTCGCAATTCCGGACAAGCACAGAGGCAGCAGAGCTACTTTTTTATCGTCATCCCATCCTTGTAGGACTGCAAACGTGTCAAAGTCCGCGATGAAACGAGAGACACTGCCCTTGCCGGCGAAAGACGGCAGACCGACCGATAGTGACTGCGTCGCCATGCTGAATGTCAAATTTGGCACACTTCCAACGGAAAAAAAAATCGGTGATATAAGGGGAACCGCAGAGTCGTTAATACGGAAAGTAATTCAACAAGTTACGCTAAAATTAAATGCTCAAATTACTGCGAGAAAGGCGATGGAAAGGACGCTTTACAATGGAAAAAGAAATCGTAGAGCCAGTATTACCTCGTTACAGTGAGACCGCAACACTTTACCAGCAACCAACATCACACCTTCCCAAACCAAGCACAGACATGACACACAGTATCAATGAAACACCCTTGTCACCACTCATATCCCCAACCACCAGATGTTTATGTCCACGTCAGCCCAGTTTGGCACACCTCAGCTTCAAATGTCCACGTGCGTCTTCATAAGGGGGGGGGGTAGTGCGCGCATTGTCACCGGAGAATACCACGCACGGCGTCCTCGACAGGGGGGAGGAAGCGCCTGAGTCTCCGGGGGGTCAGAAGGTGCTCGTGTCCGCAACAGGGGGGAGTGCACTCGTCCCAGTCTCCATCGGGAGTGGCCGGTAGTCCTCGGACCGCGAGGCAGGATTACCCGCTCCAACAATTGTCAAAGGGCGATCGCTTAGATCGGGTGACACAAACGTTCAGGCACATCCCGCTATCGGATAAGTCCGAACTGGGTAGGTCTCACCGGCGTGTAGATGTTGAGCAGTCAGCTGTCGCGCTCGGAGAATCTTATACTGACGCCAGATGCAGGCCGTCAAGCTTAGGCCGTCGAGCTCAGAGCATCCCGCCGCTGCCACCAGATGTAAGCGTCTAACCCCGGCCGCTGGCGTCAGAGGCAAACGCCGAACTCGGAGCCAACCAAGCGTGTATCCAGCAGACAAACAAACAAACTGAAACGCCCTAGAAAGAAAAGACAAACAACTGTCACAATCCCGACACATACAAAGCCGGCACGAAATATCAAAACCCGTTATTAGAGAATGTGAAATAAAATAAACAGTAGTTATCACGAAAGTTGAAACCCACCGTTCAAGCAGGCGCAATTCAATTACATCTCGATCCTCGCCATGTCGCGGCGCACCGAATTCCCGCGCTGGACGCGACGGGGGCTCAACGGAAATTCGGCTGCTCTCTCATTGGTCAGAATAAACGATTACCTGATTGGCTCTCGCGTGGCGCGCAACTACATCATTGGACAAAATCATTACGGGAAGTCTAAAACTCTTCGGATAAGAAATATGACACATAACTAAAGAAACATTGGTACCGAACAATATTAAATAATAAAATAGTCATTACAAATCAGTATCATAACTAAATAGAACTAAACACGCGACAACAAACCAAGGACATTATTGCAGCGCCGGACGAATTTAGAGTTGCGACTTTCACTTCTGGTAGGCCCAGTATCCGCTCGCATAATATGTAAGCGGAAATCCGCTTACACATACATGTGCAACATCATCAGCAACCTTGGACGACAGAAACAGTCTGGTCTCTTCAGCACTTTGGACCAGGAGGATCGCTGGGGTATGTCATCTGATCCACAACCACCAGGTTAAGTTATCCATAAGACGACTTTGACTGATGTTCAGCGACCGAAAGGGTTCCTCCCGTCATTTTGCGGTACTCTGGCAGTGTTGCGTTAGAGGTAGCCCCAGATCGCTGGAAATTTTCACACAGCAGTGACACAGCAACCAGCAACCAGCAACCAGCAGTGACACAGCAACCAGCCTTCTCACGTTCACGGCTGCCGTGCGACTTTTTGGAGCTTGTTTTGTCATTGGGGCCAATTCTTCCAGAGTCTGCTTCCGCAGAGTGGTGAGCTCCTTTTTCGTCGGCAGGTAGCCGTCTTCCCCCATTTTGTCCTGAAGGTCTGCCGCGCGGTGCAGGTCGAGTGCAGACGCATATCGCTTCCATATTTCAAGCCTTCGGGCCGCGGCTGAGGAACGCGTGCTCACCTGCTCACTCCCGGGCCGGGCCTGCCCACCGCGGCCGACCCTGACCCCCGGTCACGCCACCAGCCGATCAGGGCGCAGTGTCTGATCACTAGCCCACATAGACTCGCAGATCATCAATCGCGTAGAGGTTCACCCGCCTGGTCTCGAACCCAGGGATTCAGGCGATGCATGCGCGTAAGCCACTAGGCCACCGGGACCACGGCGGCCGACATACCGCGCGTCACCTAACACTACCGGCTACAGACACAACTGCGCTACAGGCAGAGATAGAGCCATACATCGACATGCGTAACACTACCCCCTCTGAGATGCTATTTTCGTCCCGAAATTCGATAATAAAGATGACATAAATGAAAACAAATAAACTTCTCCGCGATATGACACCCTAACACAGGCACCCGTACAACACGTTGACAGGAACTTGTCTTTCACGCTGCCAGGGCCGCAGCTTATGCGTTCAGATGACAGGCAGGCGCTGCTTCAAGGATTGTCCGCTCCAGTCAAGGCCAGCCACGACCTCAGGAGTGGTGACTGGAGCCGAGACACTGCGTCATACGGCAGTCACTTTTGCTTTCCCAGTAGTCACGCTGACACTTTCTGGCTGACCTTATGGTAGCCCTACTCACTGAGATGCAGTCCGTCTCTGTTCAACTCTTTGTTATGTTGCCGCCGTCTCACTCACAAGCACTTCTTCATCAGACGGACTGTATTGGATCACGGCCGGTCAGAGAGTGACCATCAGTCGGTCAGCGGCGGTTCGTCTCGACCGCGCAGCTCCCCGACCTTCGACCCCGCCCCCAGGCAGTCGGTCGGTCAGCTGCGCCGAGCGGCGGCCCGGGCGGTCACACGAGCGGTCACACGAGCGGTCACACGACCAGCACATGCAGCAAATAGACGGCGCTCACAGCACTCCTCCCCCTTTAACAAGTTTTTTTAGCCAGCCGAGCAGAGCGCCGCAAGGCCGGCGCCGCTTCTACCGGCTCTGATGCACGCGCGCCACGATTGCCCTCGCATGTTGCTCGCTTATTATAATCACTGATATACGGAAAACGCCCCCTAGCGTCCATCACACATGGCACTGCTTGACCGCGAAGCTTTCCCGGCTCCGTCGGAGGCGGCACCGTCACCCGCGCATCGAGGGGCCCACGCTCAGCCGTCACAGAAGCAGAGCCGTCGGCCAGCAGATGATCCACGTGGGCGAGACGTATGCGACCGTCCGGCAGCCGCACGCTGTACGTCAGTGGGCCTCCAATGGCGACGACGACAGCGCGCTGCCATTTCTCGGTAGCTGCTGGCCGCAGATCTCGAACCAAGACAGGTTGACCTGCAAGAAATGATCGTGAGACAGTGTCGACAGGCTCATGTCGCATCCGCGCTGCAACACTGGGCTTGAGGAGCGAGAGCTTTGTCCGAGGCAGTCTCCCAAAAAGCAATTCGGCGGGTGCCCGGGCTGTTGTGACGCATGGAGTCGTTCTGTATTTTGCCAGAAATTGTGCTACTGCTGTGGGTCTGGGTCCTGCATACCTCTTGAGGAAAGCTTTGAAGGTACGTACCAGAGACTCCGCCTGCCCGTTTGACGCTGGGTGGTACGGCGGTGTCAGACGGTGATGAATACCTCGCGCTGCCAGGTAGCTCTGAAACTCTCCAGAGGTAAACGGCGGGCCATTGTCTGACACCAACGTCACCGGAAAACCATGCGTTGCAAAAATGTCCGTCAACACTTCGATGGTCTTAGTAGCCGTTGTGCTAGACATGTATCGCACTTCTGGCCATTTTGAGTAAGCATCAACGAGCAAAAGGTAGGTTTTTCCTTCAAAAGTGGCAAAATCAATGTGGACTCTGTCCCAAGGCTGAACTGGGTATTTCCACGGGTGTACATTCTCTGGTTTGGGCATGTTCGCGTTCTCGACACAGGACGGACACGAACGGCATACTTTTTCAATATCTGCATCTAGCCCTGGCCACCAGAGGAACACCCTAGCCAGTGACTTCATCTTATGAATGCCAACATGGCCTTCATGAAGCTCCTTCAGTAGCTGAGCTCTATATCTGTCAGGTATGACTACCTTCTCACCGAGCTGTACGCAGCCGTCGATCACGGTGAGCTGCTCTCTCCGCTGCAGGTACGGCTTCAACCGGCTGTCGTTCGCGTGCCCGGGCCAGGCGCCGGTTCGAGCCCAGCCGAGCACCACGCTGAGCACCGGATCCTTGGCGGTGGCAGACGCCACCTGGGCTGCAGTGACAGGCAAGACGTCATCAACGGCACAACAGCCCTCCTCAACGTCCTCCAACACATGCACGGCTCGATCACATGTATCTGGCCCCGGCAGTCGGCTGAGGGCATCAGCAGCTACGTTCCGACTGCCCGGCAGATGTTCTATATCGTACTGGTACATGCTCAGAATGAGTGCCCACCGCTGAAGACGTGCTGCAGCCACAGACGGAACTTGTGTGTGTGGTCCGAAAATGTGACACAGCGGCTTGTGGTCGGTGACTAGCGTGAAGGAGCGGCCACACACGTACTGATGCCACCGCTTGACGGCAAAGATTATGGCCAGTGCCTCCCTCTCTATTTGCGCATACTTTCTCTCGGCCTCTGTCAGTGTACGAGACGCAAACGCGATCGGACGCTCCCCCGACCCGTCCACGTGCACCATACACGCTCCCAGGCCGTACGCCGAGGCATCACAATACACCTTGACTCGCTTACCCAGATCGTAGTGAGTCAAGCAGCCAGCGTCTGCGAGCATGGACTTTACCTCAGAGAATGCCTCCTGGCATTTTGGGGACCAGTTCCACACGGTATCTCTCTTGGTGAGATCGTACAGCGGTCTGAGGACGGTGGACAGATGAGGAAGGAACTTTGCGTTGTATGTGACCATACCCAGGAATGTCAGCAGCTCCTTGGCGTTCTTTGGTGCCGGCATTGCCAGCACGTCTCTCACCTTCTTTTCGCTCGGTCGCACTCCCTCGGTGGTGAGAGTGTATCCCAAGAATTCCACAGACCTCTGGAAGAAGCGGCACTTCTCGCGGCGCAGCCGCACACCGTACTGCTGAAGGCGACTGAGCAGTTGTTCGAGGTTGTCCACGTGCTCCTGGCGAGAGGATCCGGTCACCAAAATATCATCAAGATAGCACGCGACACCCTTCAGACCTTGCAAAATGCTATCCATCGTTCTTTGCCAAATATTGGGAGCAATATTCAGGCCAAATGGCAGCCTCCGGTGACGCATCAGCCCTCGTGGTGTATTGACCGTAAGCAGTTCCTGACTTTTTTCCGAGACGCGTAGCTGTTTATATGCGTTTGCTAAGTCCAGTTTTGTGTACGACTCTCCCCCCGAGAGGCAGCTAAACATCTCCTCCGTAGTCGGTAGCGGATACGACTGCTGTTTGACATATCTGTTAACTGTGACTTTAAAGTCGGCACAGATCCGCACATTTCCTCCCGGCTTCTTGACAATTACCAAGGGTGCGGCCCACTCGCTCTCCTGTACCGGGTAGAGCTCACCTTCCTCCAGCTGCCTGTCGAGCTCCTGGTTCACCTTCTCCCTCAGTGGAAACGGTACCGGCCGGCTCCGGAAGAACCGTGGTCTGGCATTGTCGTCCAGCTCGATGTCAGCTTCGATGCCTCTGATCTCCCCCAGCTGATCGGAGAACACATCTTCATATTTCTCCTGCAACTGGGAAGCAGACATGCACACTGTGTGAACGTCACGTCCGTGAAATATTCTATTCCAGTCCAGCTTTACACGGAACAACCAATCACGGCCTAGTAGCGGGTACTTGTTACGCACGTTCACCACCAAAGCTGTACCTGTGAACTGCTGGTCATCGTGCTGAACATGAGCACGCATCTCTCCACACACGGTCAATGGCGTGCCATCATACTGTGACAGTCTCTTTTTTGTGGCTACCAGTGGCTCTGAGTCGTACCCAAACACTCTCTCGAATACATGCTCTGGAATCGTAGTGATTTCTGCACCCGTATCTATCTCCATCTCTAGCGGCTTATCGTTGATTATCAGAGTCGTAATCAACTTACCGCCTCGGGGTTGATGGGTGTGGAGCACCGAATACTCATCTCCAGAGTCCTCTTCCAGTTCTCCAGTCTGATGGACCTCTCGTCCACCGGATCTTCCTCCTTTCTGGTGCCTGTTGTCCGCTGTGACTGGTCCTCTTCCGAGCGGTCGACTGGAAAGGCCTGACCGCGCCCCCTCCCGACCGGACGGTCCAGGCCGCGACCCTCCCTCGGCACCGCCGGCCGGGCCACTGCGGCCGCCGGTCGGGTCACCGCGACTCGCGGGTCGGCCACCAGGCGGCAGCACCTCACCCGCCGCAGCGCCCGCTCCCGGGTTCCTGCAGACGGCTGCCAAATGACCGCGCAATCCACACGCAAAGCAGACAGTACGCATGAACCGACAACGATTCGCAAGATGGGTTGAGCTACCGCATCGAAAACATGATCTGCCTCGAGACCCAGCAGATACAAACTCCACCTGGTGATGGGTCGGATCTGCCGTTGAAGTCGGTTGCGTCGGGTGAATCGCCGCGGACTCCCTGGCGACCGCTTCATATGACCTGGCGTGCTGAACTGCATCCTGCAGCGACAGTGACGACACGCACAGCAACTCCTTCTGACACCTGGCATCATTCAGTCCACACACGAATTGATCACGCAGCGCAGTATCAAGATATAATCCAAAACTGCAGTGAACCGCGAGCTTCCTGAGAGAAGCTATATATTCGGCAACAGATTCTTCACTGCTTTGTTTCCTTTGAAAAAATCTGTATCGCTCTGCGATCTCAATCTTTGCTGGACTAAAATGAACCTTCAAAACATTCTTGATCTCTTCAAAAGAAGCCGCGTCCAACGTTTGAGGACTAATCAGAGCCTTGACTTTCTCAAATGTGGACTGACCAACAGAAGACAAAAATATGGCTTTCTTCTTACTCTCTGACCGGACCTCATTAGCGACACAGTAAAACTCAAATCTTTCCAAATAATCAGTGAGTATCTCAGATTGCGCATCAAACGGTTCCAGTTTGCCGTGAGCAGGCATACTTTACCGAGCTCTTCCTCTCTGAGTTCTTCCTCTCTCGTCGCCACTGTTATGTTGCCGCCGTCTCACTCACAAGCACTTCTTCATCAGACGGACTGTATTGGATCACGGCCGGTCAGAGAGTGACCATCAGTCGGTCAGCGGCGGTTCGTCTCGACCGCGCAGCTCCCCGACCTTCGACCCCGCCCCCAGGCAGTCGGTCGGTCAGCTGCGCCGAGCGGCGGCCCGGGCGGTCACACGAGCGGTCACACGAGCGGTCACACGACCAGCACATGCAGCAAATAGACGGCGCTCACAGCACTCTTTGGCACTGTTCACGACTTCTTAACACGGTGGGTGTGCCGGCGCCCCAGCTCCACCAGGGAGGTGTCGGGCCGAGCCATCTCCCTCAGCCAGTGGCTGATAGGCCGCTCCAGGTGATCGGCTGCCGTATTCTACCACGGTCCGCCCCCGCAGGGGGTTGGCAGTGGCCGGGGTCGCTGTCGGACTGGGTTCCTTGGGCCTTTGCCCCGCGGCGGCCTTGGCCTCGGCCAGCAAGGGGAGTAGCGCCCCCTCGGCCCCAGCTTGACCCATGCTTGCTTGCGACTTGCTTTGATCGCTGGTTGGACAGATGGTACGGCCCGACTTTTCTTGGTTTTCGTGGTTTTGTTTCTCTTGAGCGGTCTCTGTTTGCCTTTGCTTTGCTTTTCACCGGATGTCCGCGTTTCTTTCGATCACAGCTTTCTGATTCTTTTCCTACCTTTTTCGTTGTTTTTGCACCCGCAGGAACACAGCCGAGTTGGGCTAGTGTAAGGGGAGTGGCGTCCCCTCGGGTACCAGCCGGTTTTACTAGGCTAGGCGAGCCGACCCGTACCCCAGGACAACGGGATCCTGGAGGTTGAGCCCCCCACCGTGCGGAGCCAGTCGCGGTGGCTGGGCAACACGCCTCTTTGGCCCTGAGTTCTGTAAGGGCGGGACACTCAGTGGGGCGCCGCACTTGAGGAGCCATTCCCAGTCGTGACGCCGCCGGGGGTGGTGTCTGAGAGGTGTCGCCGGCGGGGTTCGGGCACTTGTGCTCGTCCTCCGTCGGTGGGACTGATCTGTCGCTGCCCCTGGCGGTGACTCGGCTAGGCGTCAAGGGAGGAGGCGGTATCCGACCGTGGGGGGTGGTGAGTCTCTCTCTCCCCCGCGGAAGGTGCCGCCAAGTCCCGTACAGTCAGCTCGGCCGTCCCAGGCTTTGTAGCGGCGCCGTTGCGGAGCGTCGGCGGCCGAGCTGGCGGAGACCAAGCACACTCCATGGATAACTCGACCAACCCCCCTTCCCCCACTCTTACCAATCCTTCGGCCTCGGCCGATCCTCGCCCGTTGGCCTCGGCCGACAGGCGAACGGTGCTTGAAAAAGGTCCACGATCTCCTAAGATCCTCATCTTCCGGAGCGCAGACAGGGAGCTGAGCTCTCTGTCGCCCTTCCAGCGGAAGGATGGCTGCGACCGGTTCGGTTCGATAGTTCGTTGTGACCGGATGCGTGATGGCGCGCTGGAGGTCGAGTTCAGGAAAAGCGAGGAGGCGGCGAAAGCATTGGACGCTACTCGCTTCGTGTTCTCCGAGGGACGGGCATCCGGCCGGAGGCTCGTTTCCATCCCGCTTACAGTGGAGCCCCACCGTTCTAAGAACTCCTCACGAGGGGTCATTAACTGTTTCGATTTGAGGGGAGTGAGCGACGAGGATATTGCGGACGGGCTCGCCGATTTCGGCGTGACAGCGGCTCGCCGCATCATGACGAAGAGAGGCACGGTCTCGACCAACAACATCATTCTGACATTCGACTCTACCGACTTGCCGAGTGAGATTCGCGTGGGCTACGTGAAGGTTCGCGTGCGGCCTTTCGTCCCAGCGCCCATGCGCTGCTTCCGCTGCCAACGTTTCGGCCACACAAAGGACAACTGCCGAGGAAGACCCACGTGCTCCAAGTGTGCTTCGCAGGACCACACTGACGAAACCTGTGACTCGGAGACCCCCCGATGCGTCAACTGCGGAGAGGGGCAGACGCCGCACTCCGCGTATGATAGGTCTTGCCCTGCATACGTCAAGGAGAAAGAGATCATAACCATCAAGGCTACCAGAAATCTGTCTTTCAAAGAGGCCCGGGAGGTGTACAACCAGAGTCACCCGAAGACCTCGTATGCCCAGAAGGTGAGAGTCACAAACTCTACCGATGCCTCCCAGATGAGCGTAGCACAGCTCGTGCAGCTTCTCAAACGATTCGGCCTCACCGTCGTAGCCACTGGTGACTCAGCGGACAACACGGCGCCTCGTGCGCCGCCGAGCAACACAGAGCAGGCTGCTCAAGAGTCAGTGTGGGGTCCACCCAGTCCCGCTCCAGCCGCGAACGGTAATGGAGACGATTGGACCGTCGTCCAGCGCCGACAGGGTGGTCGGCGCCCCCCGGCGCAGGGTAAGGCGCCACCCACCCCGCCCCGCCCCCGACCGTCTACGGCGGTGCAGGAGGCTCTGCGGCGGGGGGAGGAGGAGAGAAGGGCACGTGAGGCGAGGAGGGCTCGCCTCGTCCAGAAGGCCCTCGAGGCTAAGGAAGCCTCGTCTGCCGACTCCGCCTCCGGGAGTGCCAATGCGGCTGTCGCCGCTGACACCCCGGAGACACCTGAGGCGGGGACTCGGCCCATCATGGGTCCCCCGCCGCCTCCTCCACCTCCGCAGCGGCGGCCACCACCGCCGCTGCCAGAGACGCCTGTGTCGAGGACACAGGCCGCCGCCTCGACATCCCCGTCGGGGCGGCAACAGCCCTCCGCGGCTCCAGGGCGCCTCGCCAAGCGGCAGACGCCCCCGAGCTGGTCACCTTCGGAGGGCGACGCCCCCCGGTCGAAAAGGCCCCAGCCGGGCCCGAGCCATGCCCGATCTGCCTCTGCTGAAGGGAGGCTTCACCGAGAGGGCTCAGGGCACCCCCGTATCCGCTACGGGGGGAGCGCCTCCTCGGAGTTAGAGGACCTAGTCTAGTCTTTCAGTCTAGTCATTTCCTCTTTTATCCTTTTATCTTTTTCGCGCTATTGCGCTTTTTTACCAGGTGCATTTCTCTCGGTACTTTTTATCTTTTTTGTGGTCAGTCAGGTATCTGTGTGCGCCTTTGCCTCATGTTATACGCGCCCGTTTTGCGCCTTTTTAACCACGCCTTTTATTCTACAGTGGAACTGTAGAGGCCTCCGGGCCAACTACCAGGACCTACAGTCTCTTATCCGTTGGCGCACACCCCTTGTTTTAGGTCTCCAGGAGACCAAGCTAGCGCCAAACGTTACCTTTGCCATCAAGGGCTACTCTGTTTTTAGAAGAGACCTGGACACCCCTACCATTGCCCATGGAGGTGTGCTTCTGGCGGTTCACCACAGCGTACCTGCTCGCCAGGTGCCGCTGCAGACTCCCCTGCAGGCGGTGGCCGCCAGAGTTGATTTCAACCACCGGGAACTGACAGTGTGCTCTTTATACCTACCACCAGGTATAGCGCTCCCGGTGGTTGAGCTGCATCGGCTTGTCGATGAGCTTCCACCTCCGGTCCTGGTAGTCGGCGATTTTAATGCCCATAGCCTGGCGTGGGGATGCGACACGACTGGCACTCGTGGTCGACTTTTAGAATCTTTTATCCGCGATGAGGCGCTGTGTATTTTAAATACAGGACAGCGCACCCATTTTACAACACCCTCCGGTCAAACATCGGCTCTGGACCTGAGCTTAGTCAGTCCGCGGCTAGCTCAGCTTCTTACCTGGTCCGTCCATGACGACCCACTCGGGAGCGACCACTTCCCAGTGTGGCTGGAGCACCAGGAGTCCCCAGTGTCAGGCAACCGTCCACCTAGGTGGAATGTTCGGAAGGCCGACTGGGGCGAATTCCAGGCCGCCGTAGAGGCCACGGTTTTATCCAGAGCCGACGCCTCTGTGATGTCCACAGATGATTTTACATGTTTACTCATTGACTCCGCAAACGGGTGCATACCCAAGACGTCGAGTCAGCCTCGTCGTCCTCCGGTCCCGTGGTGGACCAAGGAATGCGGAGATGCGATTCGTGCCAGGAAGCGCGCTTTTAGAAAGTTTGACCGGAGTAGTACTACTGAGAACCTCATCGCTTTTAAGAAAGCGCGGGCTTTTGCCCGTCGCGTTTTAAAAGAGGCAAAGGCTGTTTCATGGCGCACGTACGTGAGTTCCTTAAACCGTTTTACTCCTACGACCCAGATATGGGCACGCATGAAGCGCATTGAAGGCCGGTTCAGCTCTGTTCCGCTCCCGGTTTTAAGAGTGAACAACACGGACATATCCCACCCTTTACACGTCGCAGAGACGATAGGCCGTGCACTCTATCAGCGCTGCCGAGGAGAGCCGTCCTCACGACCTGCACCAGCCGCCGTGGACTTCAGCACAGCTGAAAATTCGATGTACAATGAGCCTTTCTCTATGGCTGAGCTCACGTCTGCCATCAGCTCGTTGCGCAGCGTCTCAGAAGGTCCGGATGCTGTCCACAACGACATGCTCCGTCATCTCCCAGCAGTTGCCCTCGAGGCGCTGCTAGCAACTTTCAATTCGCTTTGGGAGACTGGCACTTTCCCTGAGACCTGGCGGGAAGCCACTATCATTCCTATTTTGAAGGCTGGCAAGTCGGGACATGACCCTCTCCACTATCGGCCCATCTCTCTCACATCATCGCTTTCAAAGCTGATGGAGAAGATGGTCAATGTGCGTCTTAGCTGGTTTTTGGAACATCACGGTGTTTTTACAAACGCCCAGTGCGGTTTTAGAAAGCACCGCAGCCCTGTTGACCACATTTTAGCCCTCGACACCGAGATACGCACCTGTTTTACTGAAAAGAAGCACCTTGGAGCACTGTTCTTTGATATTGAGGCGGCCTATGATACAGTGTTACGACACAGAATACTTTCCAAAGTACACAAGTACGGCATACGCGGCCGGATGGGCCTCTTTATTAAGAACTTTTTATCGGGTCGTCGGTTCAAAGTCCGAGTTGGCAGTAGTCTTTCGAGCAGTTTTACTCAAGAGAACGGAGTTCCCCAGGGCGGGGTGCTTAGTGTGGCTCTCTTTGCAGTGGCGATTAATGACATCGCTGATGATCTGCCGGTCTCGATCGGTAGATCGCTCTTCGTGGATGATTTTGCCATTTGGTTTGCCGCTTCAAGCGCTCGGCATATGGCCAGACAGCTGCAGCTTGCAGTGACGCGGTTGGAGAGATGGAGTCGTGACAACGGTCTTCGTTTTTCAACAACGAAGACCGTCGCTATGCACTTTTGCCGCCGCCGCTGCGGCGACCTTCCCTTGGGAATCCAGCTCTATGGACAGGTGATTCCTACTCGTCCGGTGGCGAAGTTTCTTGGGATCTTTTTTGACAGTCGTTTAACGTATAAAGAACATTTTAGAACGCTTCGGGAACGATGTTTTAAATCCCTGAACGTTTTAAAATGTGTCGCCCGCACATCTTATGGTGCGGACCGCAGGACCCTTCTTCTTCTATATCGATCTATTGTACGATCGAAGCTAGATTACGCTTCTTTTGTCTACGATTCAGCGAGTGAATCTAGCAAGAGGGTCCTGGATACAGTCCATCATGCAGCACTCCGAGTAGCCACCGGAGCATTCCGCACCTCGCCCAGGAGCAGCATTCTTGCTGAGGCGCATGAACCGCCACTTTCACTCCGCCGTCAGATGTTGGGTATGCGGTACGCGCTGAAACTGCGCCAATTTCCTATGCACCCGACGTACCCATACGTCTTTTCACGGCATGCCACCCGATGTAACGGAAGGTTACGACCCTCGTTCGGAGTGCGCATGAAAGAACTGTTTTCAATAGCTGACATAGCATTGCGTAACGTTCGTCGTACCTGGGCTGCGCCCCCTCCACCGTGGAAAAGTGTCAGTCCACAGGTGGATCTTTCGCTTTCTGCAGTTCCAAAGGGCAAGTTGCTGCCTGCAGAGGCACGAGTCCGAGCCTTGGAACACCTTGCCTCTTACGATGGTTTTATTCCTGTATTCACAGACGGCTCTAAAACACCTGAGGGAGCGGGCTGTTCTTTCGTCGCTGGCGACGATACCCGTTCATTTTCGTTGCCATCTTTCGCCTCGGTGTTTTCATCGGAACTTGTTGCCATCGAGAAGGCTTTGTGTTTTATTGAGGTATCGGACGGACCTTTTTACTTGATTTTATCGGACTCCCTAAGCAGCCTGTTGGCCCTGCGGCGTTTTAATCCAGCCGACCCGATCGTTCAAGACATTTTAGCTCGGCTTCAGTCAGTAGAACAATCGGGTAAATCTGTTCAGTTCTGCTGGATTCCCAGTCACGTTGGCGTTCATGGCAATGAGCTGGCAGACGCGGCTGCAAGGCGTGCTGCTGCAGCACCCTGCACTCGTCGGTTGCCATTGCCGGCGCGTGATTTTTACCCTGCTGTACGATCTTTTATTCTAACGGAGTGGCAGGCAGAGTGGCGCCTGCGTGGAGGCAGGAAGCTCCGAGAGGTGAAGCCGACTCTGGAGCATTGGAGGTCTTGCTCGCAAGACAACAGGTCAAACGAAGTGATTTTATGCAGGCTCCGCATCGGTCATACGTATGCGACGCATGGCCACCTTCTCCGCGGAGATGAGCAGCCCGTTTGCGGCGGGTGCGCCGTGCCTCTCACCGTCGCCCACGTGCTTTTATCTTGTCGACGCTTGGAACCGGACCGGACTCGCTACCTGGGCCGCATCGCTCCGGATATCACCGTCCGCCACTTGCTGGGTGACGAGTCACCCTGGGTTTTATCTGGCAACATCTTTTCCTTTATCCGTTCAATCAAATTCCAAGTAATCTACTCGATCTGATACCAAACCAACTAGTCCATACGTCTATTCTAATCTAGTCCTTACGCCTAGTCAGCTGTCTTTTACGATACGCTTGGAGTATTTTACCCTTCTTTGCTCTTTTTAACCAGCTTTTAGGCTTTTTTAAGCCTTTTATTACGTCGGTTTTCTCGTGACACACTTGCTTTACTTGTATATAGTTATGGGCGCAAAATGACCTTGTAGTCGGCGCGCCCTTAAGCCCCAATAAACAACAACAACAAATACCACGGTCCGCCCGCGTCGTGAACAGGCCTGGGTAGCGGACCCAGCAGCACCACCCGATCCGCCACGTCCGCCCGAGGTAGCGGTGCACCGTTCCACCATCCGGTGAAGCGCCTCCCAGTGGCCATCGGAAGGCAGGTCAGCAGCCCCTCGGCGTCTGGAGTACACGTCGTTGTCCGAGAGCCATAACACGGCCACCCCCAGACGAAGACCCTGCAGCGAGGCGGCCTCTTTTTCTGGCGAAGATGCTCGTCAACCGGTAGCCTGCTCCACGTCATGCCCCCGACGGTCAGCCTCAGCAGCCTGTCAGGGTTCTGCACCCGAAACGGGGCGTCGCTGGCAATGGAATCGCCGCTCAGCAGGTGCAGCGCTCCGCTGCTCCCCGCAGTCTGGCCGCCGAGCCACTCCTCGAGGTCACTGTCGCAGAGCCGAAGCTCGGCAGCACACTCCGCAGGCTGCGCCATCACCTCATGGAGCAGCTCCATAGCGTTCACCCTGCAATGCAAGAAATAATACGGGGCAGAGTCATGTGCCTTGGGCAGACAAACACTACACTAATGAGTAAAACAAACCAGACGAAACAACGCGCCAGCATTTACATTTGCGACAGCCCCGTTCACATCAGGACATGGTCGCCCACCACTGCTTACTCCTTGGTAAAACAGCATCCGGGACGCCGCAGAGGACAGAGGAAGTACGGACATTGAGGAGTTGGATCCTCTGTGGGACCCCTGGTGCCGCCACTCGCGCCGTCCCTCGCCGGTGCTAGCGATCGAGACGGGGTCTCTGCGGAGTCGACCTCCCAGCGCTCCGAAGGCGTCTTGGTCGTCCCGCGCTGCGGCTTCCTCTGTGGGGTGACTATAGCTGATGGTTTCTTATGAGTCGGTTTGCCGCTCCCTGTCCCATCACGATCTGTAAAAAAACGCGAGTTTCAAATATCCATATGCAGGTAGTGCAAAATAAACGTTTTTTTTTTTCGAATGTCGATGGCCGACGTAAGCATTGTCCGAAAAAAATACCGTGGTCTAGACCGGGTGCCTTGAGCATACTTTCAGACCATTCATGTTTTAACCTAGCAGTTTACGCTACCATTGAGAAAAAAAAAACGAACACTGAGTTTAAACATGTCGTAGTCAATGCTGGGTTGCAATGCAATGGGCAATGAACACGGACCTCGGTTACCCGGTGGTCGGTACACAATACACATAGACCACTACAGTTACACATCCAGCAATATCACCGCTGGTACGAGACGAGCATCTATTGGCTTATCTCACCTCCACCAGTTCTTCTAGAACCTTCCTTCCGGCCTGGTTTACCACCTCGGAGGCGATGGAGGGGATGGAGCCGATCCCAGCTCCTCCGGCGTGGCCTTCTTCAAGGCCAGGTAGCTGGTGGCGGTCCGCAGCTGCGAATTCCAGCGGGTGACGGTGGCGGTGTGCAGCTGCGAGTTCCAGCGGGTGACGGTGACGGTGCGCAGTTGGGAGTTCCAGCGGGTGACGGTGGCGGTGTGCAGCTGCGAGTTCCAGCGGGTGACGGTGGCGGTGTGCAGCTGCGAGTTCCAGCGGGTGACGGTGGCGGTGTGCAGCACGTCTCCTCGCTTTTCCATGATCTGGAATATACAAACAATCCAAACTTTGTAAATATTTAAATGTCGACAAATAGCCACATGGACAGACATTCCTAGCAGGGGCAAACAACGCTTTGATTAGTCATTCAAAATAACGTGACTAGCGTTGAGACGGATAAATTAGATCTAGTTGAGTCATTGCCCATTCAATCATTGTCAAGTCACAAGCGTTTATGTCTATCAGCTGTGAGCTGACAAACATATGATTCAGTAGGTTAATTTATATCTTATTTATAAATTATAATTTGCCCCATAATGGGCATTGACCTTTATGAAACCATCAGCATGACAACTTTTCCAGGCTCAGAATAAATGTTGCAATCCTAATACGACCACAAAATAATATTTAAATGCTAGCTATGTCGAATCATGTGGGCAATGTAGTTTACTCTCGTGAAAAAAAAAAACACCCACCTCCGCTGCCACGGTGGACCTTTTCACGGATGCCACCAACGAGTTCACCTTGGTCACTTGGCGTGATACGGAGGCCGTGTGGCGTGCGGGGCCCGTCCTGGATGCCACCAACGAGTTCACTTTGGCCACGTGGCGTGATACGGAGTCCGGCAGGCTGCGGAGCAGCCCATCCTGGACGGCCAGCTGGATGGTGTGGCAGGCGCAGGCCGTGCGGCGTGCGGCGACCGGTCTGGACGGCCAGCTGGATGGTATCGCAGGCGCAGGCCGTGTGGCGTGCGGCGACCGGTCTGGCGCTGACATCCTCCTCGAGGACGCTCGCCACGGCGACTGTCTGTAACTCGTCGTCTGGATCCATCCGAACAAGTGAACAGCTTAACAGTAAATCAAAACACTCATTTATACTCATCAAACAGCTGTGACGTTCAATGAGCGACGAGAAAAATAGTGTTGCTTTGTCAACACAAAGAACACTTATTCAGAGGCTAGGGTATATTGCATTAGGTTCAGAGGCTGTGTTTTGGATAACCGCTGGATATTGAATGTAGATTGTCAGATACCCAGTGACGACCCAGTAGCCACTAGCGCCCAGTACCCAGAATACCCTTTTTGAATCCTGCCGCTTGCAAAGGCAAACATGATAACGTCGGGTCAGCGGTCATTACCACAGGCCAGAGGTCACCTTAACGTACTCTGGTTTGCCTTTTTGCGGCATCGTTGGTCAGAAATAACGATTAACATGACAATATTTCAGGGGGAAAAAACAGACAATTTGGTGCATGTATGGTGTGGATGGCTCCTTTGCTCAGCAATCTAATCGACTTTGGTGCCGCCGACGGCCGAAAGTGCCAGAAAGGAAGTAAATGTGGCAACTGGTAATGGTATGATTGGCATTAAGCGTCGGTCACTCATGCATGTCATATTTCAAATAGCCTGAGAAAATACAGAACCAAAACCAATTCACACATAAATGGTGATGGTATCGTGCTACCAACCGAGTCGCTCTTCTCGTCCTGTCTGCAGAGGTGTAGAAGGAGCAGGAGGGCAGGAGTCGCACACTCGGGACGCGGCTGCGCTGCCTCCGTTTGGAACGCCTTTTTCATGTTGGCTGCGCTGTCGGTCACCACCACGAGAACTTTGCCACCTAGGCCGAAGTCCTCCAGCAGCTCGGTATGCTCCCAGGAGATGTTGTCCGCTGTGTGGCGTTCTTGGAAGCGTCTATCGAAAAAGCAAAGTGACGGGCATCAGCACTGTAGTGTCGTCTCTCGGATCAGCCGTCAGCTCGTCTAGTTCCGTACTGCCCGATCACAGTCCACAGGCCAGCTCGATCCAACAAGAACTGTATTTGACAAACAGAACAAGCTCCGACAATATCTCGGTCAAGGTCACTGCCGTTAATTTGCTGCCGTGATACATTTAATTTACTGCCGTTCCAAGCTACTACAAGCACATTGCTGTTACAAATGCCTATGCATCCCTCCCTGTCCCCCCCCCCCCCTACCAAAATGCTAAAAGCTTCGAGAATAAAGCCATCCACACGCAAGAGCATTCAATCTCTGAACCAACACGCGCCCATTCACAGTAACTGGATAGACTGTACCTAGCGGGTCAAAGATAGAACTCACGGTGGACAGCACACCGCGTCGGGTCCGCGGCCTCATCTCATCCGAAACTGGAAACAAAATGAGTCGTCCTCTACAGACCACATCAAGCCAGGGGTGCTCTCGACGCACAGTGGATCCTTATCAAGGTCCAGCTACTTCACATTTTTACCTCTGTCCTCCACTGGCTCCGGTTTCAGGAACTGAACGCTGCTTCTTGTAAACTCGGTCATGTTAAATGCCCCGGTGGCACACAGCTCCTTCAAATCCCGGGCCAAGCATACTGCACTCTCGACAGAGTCCACGGTACAGAGCGCATCGTCCTCGTAGGTGTTACGGAGCAACACGTTAGAGGCCTCCGGGTAGCGAGACCCATCTTCCTCCGCACAGCGGCTGAGAGCCAAACTGGCCACCCTTCCGCTCGAGACGGCTCCGAACACGGGACCTCATCCGCCACACATGTATCTCACCCAGACTGCTGCCCAGACCCAGCCACCCGAACCCCAAACAGAGGACTCTTCGTAACCCGCACTTCATCGGAAAGAAAACCCGCCAGGTTAGGAAAGTGCACCATGCTCCCCCTTGAAGGGGTCTGTCAGCCTCTCGCATCCGGCGCTCCTGAACACGGGGAGGCAACTTCGAGACAATGAGACGCAGGTTATTGGGTGATCGAACTCTCCCAGAGCTACGTTCGACATAGCATTCATGACCTCTGTCAGGAAAAGAACAAACTGATGCAGGCCTTCCACATCGCCAGCGGCGACCCTTGGCCAGCCCCTCGCCTGCTCGACGTAGGAGTCGACGAGCCTGAGGCCGTCTCCGTATCGTGACTCCAGCAGTCTCCTCGTCTCCGCAAACCCGGCCTCTCCCAGGTGGAAACAACCTCGCACGGGCCGGTTGGGCCTTCCCTTCGTATATTGATCGAGATGAAAAAGAAGCTCATCTGGGTCCTCAGTCTTTGTTTCTATACGGGCCTGGAACGCTCTAGTAAATAAACGATAGTCTCTGATTTCGCCGCTGAACGGGCGGAGCTCTGCGCGGGGGCAGCAGGGACCGCCTGACCTGGGCACTGAGGGCCTCCCCCAGCGGGGGTTTATCCACCGGCTGCTCAACCGGAACCTGCACCTGGGCCAACTCAGGCTCCACTTATTGCCCCGCCTCTACCAATTCGCGTTCCAGTTTAACCCTATTACTGGTGGGCTCTGTGGACTACGTTAACTGGTGGAGGGGGGGGGGGGGATTTCTGCCAGGTGCTCTGTGCATCGTCGACGCGCGCCCTTCGCGGGGATGTTCCGACGGCTGGACTCTGCCTCAGCCTGGTCCGCATCCTCACTGTCCTTGCTGACGTCTGACGAGCAGATCGATCTTCATTTGAAGTCGCTTAGGCAGGCCCACTCGCGACCGGCTGCGAATGTGCGGCATGATGAGTGTATGTGCGCCAGCTGCCAGCCGAAGTTGAATGTGTTCAACTGGGAAGGATGTGTGTCCTGACTAAGAGCCAGTAGCGTCTGAGCATTTACACGACACGTGTCCATGATGTACGCCAGTACGTTTACGGTCCATTTGCGGCTTTTGGATTTGGAGGTGAATGACCCCATTCGCTGGTCTACTCGGCACCTCCCTTTGTTAGATCGTACAGTTTGTATACTGCTGGCTTCTTTTTCTCGTCCTTGGTGATACCGATAATGGGCGGGACAGTGTCCACAGCATCAGGACGTTCCGTTTTCCAGTTGACTTCGTGTTCACCACATAGGAGTGAGGCGAGATCTAGCGGAGGCCGTCGAGCCGGTGAGCTGCGAGCTCGTGAGAGCCGGTCGCCTCCAGGTATCGGTCGGCCACAGCGGCGAGCTAGCTCAGAGAGGTGTCCTCCGGGAGCAGCGACAGGGCAGCCGTGGCCGCCCGCGGCAGGCGCTGCAGAAACAGCGTGCGGAGTAGCGCACTGTCCTGCGCCTCCTCTCCCAGCTCCGAGCGCATGCGGAGGAGCAGCTGCGTCGGCTTCTGATCTCCCAGCTGAGTGTTGCGCAGCAGGGCAGACAGGCGCGCGGCCCGGGACTGCGCCAGCCGGGCCTGCAGGGCGCTGGTCAGCGCCGTGTAGCTCGCCGGGGTCGCGGTGATGACGTCACGGACTTGCCGAGCGACGTCAGTTGGCAGGTTGGCGACCAGCAGGTCAAACTTAACGCTGTTAATCCTCCTTGAGGATCTTAAGTTTAGCCAAGATAATTGATACATCTGACAGAGCACTCGATGGCCCTCCCGTAGCTTCCGGGGGACTCACCTTATCATCTACTGAGCTTAATTGGTCCATCTCTGTCTCAAGGGCTGACCACAACCTGTCCACTAGGTTCTGCTTCTTGCCAGCCACATCTAACCCACGGGCCTTAAACTCTGTCTGCAGTTCATTCAACTTCAACTTCCCCAACTCCTCCTTGGTAGGTGCCATCCCAAAATCCGGGCAAGGATAAGGAGAGCACTGCCGCCTTACCGTCTAAACCTATCCACAATCCTATACACAATAGGGCAGGACCAGCAAAGCCCTCGATACACTACCAATATAGCGCATACTATGTGCCTATACCAAAAAGATACTGATGTCTACCTTACAAGTAATACACACAAACAATGCTCGCTCCCCGCAGGGGGCTGACCGTGGTCAGAGCTGCTGCTTAGCCGAGGTCATCTGGCCCCGGCTTTGCGGCGGCTGTGACTTCGGCCAGTAAGGGGAGTAGCGCCCCCTCGGCCCCAGCTTGACGCGCGTTTGACCTGGACTTGCTTTGGTTGCCGGATGGATTGCCTGCTGGATTGGCCCCGCAGGGGGTTGGCAGTGGCCTGGGTCGCTGTTGGACTGGGCTCCTTGGGCCCTCGCCCCGCGTCGGCCCTGGCCTCGGCCAGCAAGGGGAGTAGCGCCCCCTCGGCCCCAGCTTGACCCACGCTTGCTTACGATTTGCTCTTGATCACTGGATGGACAGATGGTACGGCCCGACTTTTCTTGGTTTCCGTGGTTTTGTTTCTCTTGAGCGGTCTTTGTTTGCTTTTGCTTTGCTTCTCACCGGATGTCCGCGTTTCGCTCGATCACAGCTTTCTGGTTCCTTTCCCCTTTTTTTTTCGTTGTTTTTTGCACCCGCAGGAACACAGCCGATTTGGGCTAGTGTAAGGGGAGTGGCGTCCCCTCGGGTACCAGCCGGTTTTACTAGGCTAGGCGAGCCGACCCGTACCCCAGGACAACGGGATCCTGGAGGTTGAGCCCCCCACCGTGCGGAGCCAGTCGCGGTGGCTGGGCAACACGCCTCTTTGGCCCTGAGTTCTGTAAGGGCGGGACACTCAGTGGGGCGCCGCACTTGAGGAGCCATTCCCAGTCGTGATGCCGCCGGGGGTGGTGTCGGAGAGGTGTCGCCGGCGGGGTTCGGGCACTTGTGCTCGTCCTCCGTCGGTGGGGCTGATCTGTCGCTGCCCCTGGCGGTGACTCGGCTAGGCGTCAAGGGAGGAGGCGGTATCCGACCGTGGGGGGTGGTGAGTCTCTCTCTCCCCCTCGGAAGGTGCCGCCAAGTCCCGTACAGTCAGCTCGGCCGTCCCAGGCCTTGTAGCGGCGCCGTTGCGGAGCGTCGGCGGCCGAGCTGGCGGAGACCAACAGACTCGCATGGATACCTTGACCAACCCCTCCTCCCCCTCTCTCACCAATCCCTCGGCTTCGGCCGATTCTCGCCCGCCGGCCTCGGCCGACGGGCGAACGTTGCACGTTCAAAGACCGAAAAATCCCAGAATCCTCATCTTCCGGAGCGCAGACAGGGAGCTGAGCTCCTTGTCGCCCTTCCAGCGAAAGGACGGTTGTGACCGGTTTGGCAGCATCGTCCGCTGCGACCGCATGCGGGACGGAGCACTTGAGGTGGAGTTCCGGAAAAGCGAAGAGGCGACGAATGCCTTAACTGCCACTCGATTCGTGTACTCGGAAGGACGTGCCTCCGGTCGGAAGCTCGTTTCCTTGCCGCTGACGGTGGAGCCACACCGCTCCAAGAACTCCTCTCGAGGAGTTATAAACTGCTTCGACTTGAGGAACGTGAGTGACGAGGACATAGCGGACGGGCTCTCGGAGTACGGCGTGACAGCCGCCCGCCGCATCCTCACGCGAAGAGGCACGGTCCCGACAAATAACATCATTCTGACATTTGACACCACCGACATGCCGAACGAGGTCCGTGTGGGGTACATCAAGGTCCGCGTGCGCCCATACGTCCCGGCACCCATGCGCTGCTATCGGTGCCAGAGGTTCGGCCACACGAAGGACAACTGCCGGGGTAGACCCACATGCTCCAAGTGCGCTTCTCAGGACCACACTGACGATACGTGCGACTCGGAGACCCCTCGATGCGTCAACTGCGGAGAGGGGCAGAAACCGCACTCAGCGTATGACAGGTCCTGCCCTACATACGTCAAGGAGAAGGAGATCAACACCATCAAGGCTACCAGGAATCTGTCATTCAAAGAGGCCCGGGAGGTATATAACCAAAATCACCCGAAGACCTCGTATGCCGAGAAGGTGAAAGTGACAAACGCTACCGATGCCTCCCAGATGAGCGTGGCACAGCTCGTGCAGCTTCTCAAAAGATTTGGCCTCACTGTCGTAGCCACTGGTGACTCCGCGGACTCTTCGGCGCCTGGTGCGCCGCCGAGTGACACAGAGCAGACTGCTCAAGAGTCAGTGTGGGGTCCACCCAGTCCCGCTCCAGCTGCGAGCGGTGAAGGAGACGATTGGACCGTCGTCCAGCGCCGACAGGGTGGTCGGCGCCCCCCGGCGCAGGGTAAGGCGCCATCCACCCCGCCCCGCCCCCGACCGCCCACGGCGGTGCAGGAGGCTCTGCGGCGGGGAGAAGAGGAGAGGAGGGCACGAGAGGCGAGGAGGGCTCGCCTCGTTCAAAAGGCCATCGAGGCTAAGGAGGCCTCTGTTGCCGCCTCCGCCTCCGGGAGTGCCAATGCGGCTGTCGCCGCTGACACCCCGGAGACCCCTCAGGCGGGGACTCGGCCCATCATGGGTCCCCCGCCGCCTCCTCCACCTCCGCAGCGGCGGCCACCACCGCCGCTGCCAGAGACGCCTGTGTCGAGGACACAGGCCGCCGCCTCGACATCCCCGTCGGGGCGGCAACAGCCTTCCGCGGCTCCAGGGCGCCTCGCCAAGCGGCAGACGCCCCCGAGCTGGTCGCCCTCGGAGGGTGACGCCCCCCGGGCGAAAAAGCCCCAGCAGGGCTCGAGCCACGCCCGATCTGCCTCTGCTGAAGGGAGGCTACACCGAGAGGGCTCGGGGCATCCCCGTATCCGTTACGGGGGGAGCGCCTCCTCGGAGTTAGAGGACCTAGTCTAGTCTTTCAGTCTAGTCATCTCCTCTTTTATCCTTTTATCTCTCTCGCGCTATTGCGCTTTTTTACCAGGTGCATTTCTCTCGGTGCTTTTTACCTTTTTGTGGTCAGTCAGGTATCTGTGTGCGCCTTTGCCTCATGTTATACGCGCCCTTTCTGCGCCTTTTTAACTACGCCTTTTATTCTACAGTGGAACTGTAGAGGCCTCCGGGCCAACTACCAGGACCTACAGTCTCTTATCCGTTGGCGCACACCCCTTGTTTTAGGTCTCCAGGAGACCAAGCTAGCGCCAAACGTTACCTTTGCCATCAAGGGCTACTCTGTTTTTAGAAGAGACCTGGACACCCCGACCATTGCCCATGGAGGTGTGCTTCTGGCGGTTCACCACAGCGTACCTGCGCGCCAGGTGCCGCTGCAGACTCCCCTGCAGGCGGTGGCCGCCAGAGTTGATTTCAACCACCGGGAACTAACTGTATGCTCTTTATACCTTCCACCAGGTATAGCGCTCCCGGTGGCTGAGCTGCATCGACTCGTCGATGAGCTTCCACCTCCGGTCCTGGTAGTCGGCGATTTTAATGCCCATAGCCTGGCGTGGGGATGCGACACGACTGGCACTCGTGGTCGACTTTTAGAATCTTTTATCCGCGATGAGGCGCTGTGTATTTTAAATACAGGACAGCGCACCCATTTTACAACACCCTCCGGTCAAACATCGGCTCTGGACCTGAGCTTAGTCAGTCCGCGGCTAGCTCAGCTTTTTACCTGGTCCGTCCATGACGACCCACTCGGGAGCGACCACTTCCCAGTGTGGCTGGAGCACCAGGAGTCCCCAGTGTCAGGCAACCGACCACCTAGGTGGAATGTTCGGAAAGCCGACTGGGGCGAATTCCAGGCCGCTGTAGAGGCCTCTGTTTTATCCAGAGCCGACCCCTCTGTGATGTCTACAGAGGATTTTACATGTTTACTCATTGACTCCGCAAACGGGTGCATACCCAAGACGTCGAGTCAGCCTCGTCGTCCTCCGGTCCCGTGGTGGACCAAGGAATGCGGAGATGCGATTCGTGCCAGGAAGCGCGCTTTTAAAAAGTTTGACCGGAGTAGTACTACTGAGAACCTCATCGCTTTTAAGAGAGCGCGGGCTTTTGCCCGACGCGTTTTAAAGGAGGCAAAGGCTGTTTCATGGCGCACTTACGTAAGTTCCTTAAACCGTTTTACTCCTACGACGCAAATATGGGCACGCATGAAGCGCATTGAAGGCCGGTTCAGCTCTGTTCCGCTTCCGGTTTTAAGAGTGAACAACACGGACATATCTCACCCTTCAGACGTCGCAGAGACGATAGGCCGTGCACTCTATCAGCGCTGCCGAGGAGAGCCGTCCTCACGACCTGCACCAGCCGCCGTGGACTTCAGCACAGCTGAAAATTTGGTGTACAACGAGCCTTTCTCTATGGCTGAACTCACGTCTGCCATCAGCTCGTTGCGCAGCGTCTCAGAAGGTCCGGATGCTGTCCACAACGACATGCTCCGTCATCTCCCGGCAGTTGCCCTCGAGGCGCTGCTAGCAACTTTCAATTCGCTGTGGGAGACTGGCACTTTCCCTGAGACCTGGCGGGAAGCCACTATCATTCCTATCTTGAAGGCTGGCAAGTCGGGACATGACCCTCTCCACTATCGGCCCATCTCTCTCACATCATCGCTTTCAAAGCTGATGGAGAAGATGGTCAATGTGCGTCTTAGCTGGTTTCTGGAACATCACGGTGTTTTTACAAACGCCCAGTGCGGTTTTAGAAAGCACCGCAGCCCTGTTGACCACATTTTAGCCCTCGACACCGAGATACGCACCTGTTTTACTGAAAAGAAGCACCTTGGAGCACTGTTCTTTGATATTGAGGCGGCCTATGATACAGTGTTACGACACAGAATACTTTCCAAAGTACATAAGTACGGCATACGTGGCCGAATGGGTCTCTTTATCAAGAACTTTTTATCGGGTCGTCGGTTCAAAGTCCGTGTTGGCAGCCGTCTTTCGAGCAGTTTTATTCAGGAGAACGGAGTTCCTCAGGGCGGAGTGCTCAGTGTGGCGCTGTTCGCTGTGGCGATCAATGACATTGGCGACAATCTCGCACCATCTATCGGCAAATCACTATTTGTCGATGATTTCGCAATCTGGTTTTCAGCTACGACCGCCCGTCACGTTGCCAGACAGTTGCAGCTCGCTGTAACCCGTCTGGAGAGGTGGAGCGACGACAACGGCCTTCGTTTTTCAACAACGAAGACCGTCGCTATGCACTTTTGCCGCCGCCGCTGTGACGACTTAGCCTTGGGAATCAAGCTCCATGGACAGGTGATTCCTACTCGGCCGGTGGCGAAGTTTCTTGGAATCTTTTTTGACAGTCGTTTGACGTATAGAGAACATTTTAGAACGCTTCGGGAACGATGTTTTAAATCCCTGAACGTTTTAAAATGTGTCGCCCGCACATCTTATGGTGCGGACTGCAGGACCCTTCTTCTTCTCTATCGATCGATTATACGATCGAAGCTGGATTACGCTTCCTTTGTCTATGATTCAGCGAGTGAATCCAGCAAGAAGGTCTTGGATACAGTCCATCATGCAGCACTCCGAATAGCCACCGGAGCATTCCGCACCTCGCCCAGGAGCAGCATTCTTGCTGAGGCGCACGAGCCGCCACTTTCTCTCCGCCGCCAGACGCTGGGGATGCGTTATGCTCTTAAACTACGTCAATTCCCGACGCATCCGACGTACCCGTACGTCTTTTCGCGTCACATTGCTTCATCTGGTAATGGGACGAGTCATCCATTCGGAGCACGCATGAGAGTTTTATTCTCTACATCGAATATAGACTTGCGCGGCGTTCGGCGTATCTGGGGAACGCCTTCTCCACCCTGGAGAAACGCCCCGCCGCAGGTAGACCTCTCGCTTTCCGAAGTAAAAAAGGATAGCCTGCTGTCCTATGAAGCACAAACCAGAGCCTTGGAGCATATAGCCTCGTATGATGGTTTTATTTCAGTCTACACAGACGGCTCAAAAACATCCGAGGGAGCGGGTTGCTCTTTTGTCGCTGGTCGGGACACCCGCTCGTTTTCCCTTCCACCCAGCGCCTCGGTGTTTTCCTCAGAGCTAGTCGCCATCGAAAAGGCTCTGTGTTTTATTGAGGTGTCCGACGGTTTTTTCTATTTGATTTTATCAGACTCACTAAGCAGTCTGTTGGCTTTACGACGGTTTAATCCTGACGACCCGATCATTCAGGACATTTTAACTCGGCTAACTTCGGTGGAACAGTCCGGAAAAACTATCCGGTTTTGCTGGATTCCCAGTCATGTTGGAATCCAAGGCAACGAGCTTGCTGACGCCGCCGCGAGACGCGCTGCCGCAGCGCCCTACACTCGGCGATTTCCTCTGCCTGCCCGGGATTACTATCCCGTCGTACGATCTTCCATGCTCTCGCAGTGGCAAGCAGAGTGGGACTCGCGCGCGAGCAGTAAGCTGAGAGATATCAAGCCAACTCTCGAGCCTTGGTCGTCATCCATGCAAAGTAACAGACAACGAAGTCGTCTTATGTAGGCTGCGCATCGGCCATACGTATGCCACGCATGGTCATCTCCTCCGCGGAGAAGAGCAGCCCACCTGTCGCAGGTGTACCGTGCCTCTCACTGTCTCTCACGTGCTTTTATCTTGTCCTCTCGCTGAACCGAACCGGACACGCTACCTCGGGCGCATCGCTCCGGGTACCACTATCCGCCGCTTACTGGGTGACGAGTCACCCTGGGTTTTATCCGGCAGCATCTTTTCTTTTATCCGTTCGATCAACTTCCAAGTGATTTACTCGACCTGACCCCAATCCAACTAGCCCTCTCTAGTCCTTTCATCTAGTCAGTTGTCTAGGACGACACCTTTGCGCTGTTTTATCTTACCTTGCTATTTTATATCGAGTCTTACTTTCTAGTCTTAGTATCTAGAAGGTTCTTTCTTGTGGCACACTTGTTTTTATTAGTACGACGATATGGGCGCAAAATGACCTTAGCAGTCGGCGCGCCCTAAAGCCCCAATCAACAAACAAACAAACAAACAATGCTCGCTACAACGTCAACAAGGGTAGGCATGCCACAGTCAAACGCTCACCCATGATCCTCAGTCCAGGAGAAGTAGTTAGCTGCAGCACTAGGATGCTGGAACCCCGAACTCTCGAAGATGAGGAACGCAGCTCCACCAGATGCAGCCCCAGTATTGGAGAAGCAGCAGCACCAGTAGGGCGCACTGCAGTGGTGCCACGCAGCTCCAGCCAGGCGCACAGCGCAGCGCCAGCAAAGGGCGCGCCACACAGCGCCGGCCGGGGCGCACCACTCACCTCTCATCGCCAGCCGGAGGCGCTCGTCACCCTGCAGCCAGCCAGGACCCCATTTTTCCCTTGGGATGGATTCTGTTGATTTTGTCGTGTAGCACTGTGACTCTGATCCAGAGAAGAGAACAAGGTTACTGCGGGATAAATCTATTGGCCATAGTCGAGCAGAAACAGAGGCCACAGGTAGGTGCGACGAATGAGAAAAGAACAGACCAACCTCGTAAGTAGGGTAAGTAGGACAAACGCAATCAGCAGGCTGGCACAGAACCAGCAGTAGGTAAAAACCATGCACGGAGCAGCCACGTGCGTCCAGTCAGCCACAGTCAGTCAAAAAGCACGCTCATCATTGCCGCAGCCCCGGCGTCGGCTCGGGTCATAAACAGCTGCCAACAATCGAGTCCTAAACAGCTGCCGAACAAATCGCGAGCCATCAACAGACTCAAACACTTCCCTTTTATTGCTCATGAACTTTGTCAGTCTGAATCGGCCCTTGGCCAGAAGGCGTCTCAGGTCGAGCGCTCAGGTCGATTCTTCGCCTCGTCAGGCGTTTCCGACGCCTTCAGAACGTCGTCAAGAGAAGTTCTCAGAGACAGCCGAAGCAGCAGATTCGTCAGCATGTTCAACCGCTGCTCTCCTAAGTGCGTAGTTAGCGCAGCTCAGGGATGACGAAACACCAAAAAGGTGAACAGTCATTCTGTAGTCGCTGACGGGGAGGGAGGTATCTCGGCCATCCCACCAGGAAAACTGGAGGAGATCCCTGTCAGCTTCGGGAACTCTAACATGGTAAAATATTTCTTGAACATCCATCATGAACGCGACGGATACCTTGCCTGAACCTAATCAGCTCACGGTCAGATTATTTGTCAAGTTCAGACCTTGAAGGAGCCGACCGTTGAGGCCTTGTCCTCTAAACTTTGCTGCGCAGTCTAATACCACCCTGAGCTTTTCTTTCCACTGTTGCGTTACTCCTTGGTGAGGAATATACCAAATCATCCCGTCGTTTCGATTCAGATCGCTTTCGGGAACCTTTCCTGTATGAGTTTTTCTCGATCGTTTGGAGTACTTCGGGTCAGTCAGCCTTTTCTTCAGACCTTCTAACATGCGGGGTGCCATCTCACGGTGGCTCGGCAGAATCTCTTCGTCCCTGAGAGGAAGGCTGATGATGTACCTGCCGTCTTGTAGAGTGCAGGAGGCATCCACCATCTGAACCCATTTCTTGTCTTCCACTGACATTCCGACCTCATCTACAGCCAAATTTTCGAATCCTTCGTGGTATGAGGCAGCAACGTTGAAACACTCGCAAACTTAATACCATCCTTAGTGTTACATTTGAGGTAAACACGTGCTCAGAGTGTTAGCACCCCAGTATTACACCCTGCCTCTGAGTAATACCTCTCACCTCTGATTGTGCCTCTCACCGGGATTTTATTCTGCATGTGTAAAAATGCTTGCATTCGATTGGACATGCCTAACTAATAACAAATATTTTCACTATACGGTAACAAGAAAACACATGAAAGGAACTTCTTTCGCTTTATTTCAGAAGAGGATATCTGAATTTATCATGGCTCACGGGCCACGGCCGACAACGGCATTCCCGTCCCCCGGGCAACGGCATTCCGTCTGCTAGGTAACGACCGGCAACGGCATCCCGTCCGCTGGGCAACGACTGGCAACGGTATCCCCGTACGCATAGAACTAGAACTTACGCACTACCAGGCGGGCACCGTGAGCAGCGTCGCCGAGAATGTAGCGTCAGCTGATTCATGCGTTTGCTGCTTTTGAACAGTCACGTACGGTACACTTTTAAAACAATTGGTTGAGTGCGAGTTGTCACGACTACAAAAAAAAAACTGTGCCATCAAAGTAGTAAGGCACGTGCGTTTTTGTAAGAGATTAGGCAGCAAACTGCTTTCTAGGTAGATTTACTTTTGGTATTGTTTATTGAAAGTTCCTTGGCACGTCGTTGTTGGAGTCGAAGAAGACGGGCTGCTTCCAATGACTGCACAAGGAGCGGACCATCACCACCTGCATCTTGTCGTTGGGGCCGTAGACCGCGTCGTTCGTAAAGTTGTACGTCACGCGGGGATCGATGGTGCTCTCGTCGAAGGACATGACGAGCAGCCTCTCAAGCGACGTCATGGTGTCTGCGGACGAGCGCATGATCTGCAGAGCCATGTCCAGGATCCCCGGTGACGTCCGGAAGCCTCGAGTCCAGCGGTGGATGGTGGAGAGTCCGGGCAGCGGGAACTAGAACTTGTCCTTGAGGAGCTGATAACATCTCATCGAGCAGCAGCGGATCACCCATCTAGCGCGCGGGGGACGCCCAGCAGCGTCACTCTGACAGTTATCCACCGTCATACGAGGGCCAACTGAGTATCTGAGACAGGCGACGACATTACTGTGGACGTCAAACCGCGTGGGACGCGACTTTTTCGCAATAACTTTTGAATGCGTTGCCTCTCAAGAACGAAACCTCGGCAATGGACGTTTCAGACCCCGGCCTAATTTTTATTACTAAGGTTTTTCAATGTCCGATCAATATTTAGGGCACTTCCCGTTCACATCGTAATGTTAACCCGCGCCCCACTGGGGTCTGTGTATAACACGCCCTACTGGGGGGGGGGGGGGGCTATTCATAGCCCCCCTCCTAACTCCGAAACTACTGGGCCGATCGTCAAAATTCAAACGGCGTCTGATAGCCCCGGAAAAACTGTCGAGCGAAACCTAATTTCATTGACCTCGAGGTCACCGATGACGTCACAGGTCAGGTCAAAGTAAAAATTATTAGCACTTTGGCTTGTTCACATTTTGGGCTCTGGCCGCCGTCTTACAAGTCAGATCAGGCTCATTTTTGGTTTCCACACTCGTGAACAGATGCTCTAGATACCTTGAGGGTACCAAACTTGTACCTTGATTTTCAGGTCAGGGTCAGGTCATCACAGGTCACGAGAATATTATATCATGCGTCGGTCACGTGACACATGTTTTATGGTCCATTTAGGCCAAAGATTTCGAATTTGATGTCGTCTGTGTCATTCGAGGTCATTTTGAGTCGAATTTAGCTTAGGTCAGGTCACTTTCAGGTCAAAAAAGGTCAAATTTTGAAGTTTAAATTTTCAACAAAAAAGGTGTCTATTGGATGCAGTTTGAGCTCAGGAACACGATGGTGCCATTTATATTGGTGTACAATGTCAAGTACGTACTGAAAAATTGATTTGAAAAATTGATAATTGTGAATTTTTTGCAATAATGCGTATAACTTGGCCATTTTTGAAGATATTTAGCTAAAACTTGCTAGAGTTAGTCATAATAATGCGTTCTGTCATATATATTCCAGTTTTTTTCGAAAAGTTGAAAACTTTTTGAAAAAAAAATATAAAAATATAAATTTTGAATATTATTATATAAAATTTTCGAATTTTTCAAAATTTTGAAAATCCGAGATAGCAGTTTGATAGCGCGGGTCAATTTTAAGTCCTTTCATGCAAAGAAAATGGATCTAGCTTAACAACCTCCCAAATTTCCGGGCGACCTATGGTAGCTACGAAGTTCAAATTTTGACACAAGGTGTCAAATTGATGCAGCCGAAGGTACTGAAAGTTTGGCGTCGATCCGTCAAGCGGTTTGGAAGTTATTGCAGAAAAACGGGAGGGGGGGCTATAAATAGCCCCCCCCCCCAGTGGGGCGCGGGTTAAATTTTGCTCCTGAAACTCTCTCGGTGAGCAGAGGCTACTCCACAAGGGGCGGAGCCATAGTGTGACGTTGGAGCTAAGCTCCGCCTCGGCTGGCCGTTGCCTGAGGCGCTACCTGACCCGAGACCGGTCAGTCGCGGTCCGTAGGGGTTGGTACGCGGTGCTTCCTGCCAACACACCCAGCCGCATGGCGTACGTTATTCATGCTTGCCCTAAGGGCTGCAAGAATGTATTTGCAATGCGCCTCTTGTCGGTATTTAACCGTGAAGGAAGCCGCGATAAACTGAGAATTCTATCAATTCTATCAATGAAATATTTTCTTCGACTCGCTAAGAATGTCACCCAGATAGGAAGACTATACGCGTTACGCCAAATATTACGATGATTAAGAATAACAGAAAATAATTAAATAACTATTTAATAAGTTTGTCAACGTAATTACGTAAATGAGATACATAATCATAATATATTTACACAGTCAAGTTAATTTTTTTAATTAACACTTTAATTGTAGGTTCTTGTAGATATCAAACCGCCAGGAACGTTAGTACGCTTCGTGTTATCCTGCCAAGCCCCAATATGCCCCAACTTAAATGTTTCCGTAATGCACCGGTACGCATAGCCGGAGGGGAGCCGGATCCGCCGGAGCCGTCATATTTTGCCCTGAGTGGGAGCCGGAGCCGGAGCCGTATTGCCATTTTACTCGGAGCCGGAGCCGGAGCTGGAGCTGACTCAAATGTTCAAGGCTCTGCATCCCTGCTGCTAAGTCAATAATTCGTATAGTTAATTTGGTAAAGGGCCATACTGAACAATCTCGGTTTTTTATCGGATTAAAAAGTCTGGTAAAAGGCCATGCTGAACAATATCGGTTTCGAGATGTCCGCCCATCTGAGACCCGACGCACACAGCATGCAGAACCGGTTCTGAGTGAGGATCGACCAACAGATGGCAGTCGTGTCTGAACGGTAGATGGCAGGGAATTCGTAGTTAGTAGGCGGGGCTTCGCGAGCAGCCTGACGATAGCCGCCATCCGGGCTGATATTTCACTTAGCATTACGAGTGAACGGGAAGTACCCTAAATATTTATTTGACATTAAAAAACCTAATAATAAAAATTAGGCCGGGGTCTGAAATGTCCATTGCCGAGGTTTCGTTCTTGAGAGGCAACGTATTCAAAAGTTATTGCGAAAAAGTCGCGTCCCACGCGGTTTGACGTCCACAGTAGTATGGGGCGAAGGGTAGTAACAGAACAAATGTGCGAACTGCCAGTATTCAAGCAACTTGGCAGACTAATTTGCTGACGCAAATAGACCGCCGGTTAGAGGGGGGCGCCATGATTGCCTCGTGCGAAGGGCCCGCGCGTAACTAACAGGCCGGATAGCTGGTAGCTCACCGGTGTTCCTTCTTGGTCGTCCCATGGTGGCGGTAGCCGCCGCTAATAGCTATCACTCTACTCTCCGCGGGTTTCAACCGGTAAAAATAAAAAAATCGCTGCGCGCACTCCGTCGCTCGGCGTCCTAACGGAAAAGGCCGCTTGGGCAGCGTTGCCTCGAGTCCAACATAAGTCGTATGTCGGACTTACTTACGTGCAGTTGTGGTAGCCGTTGTGGCTCCAGTGCCTGCGCTCACGCTGTGAGTTGCTAAAATACATTCATGGTAGAAATCAACGCTGTTACAATATATCACCCACGTTCTAAAATCCATATATCTGCGCCTGTCGTGTGTGCGCGACATCTGTATGTATGTATGTATGTATTTAGGTGCTTCCACATGGTGGGTTTTCGAGCATTCACGTCAGTTAACATAAATACAGGTTTAAAATGCGTATGACAAGAGCAGGGCAAGATTTAAAACGCACATAAAAGACACGGCACATGAACGACAGGTACTACTTCGGTGGGCCTCATCTAGCCAACAGGTATGACCTCAAAGCGGCTTTGAAAGCGCCGCTGCTACCTGCGGCCGACGCTCGTAAGTCCGTGGGCAAATCGTTCCAGGCTCTACACGCACGAGGCCAGAAACAGCGGCGGCCAAACTCAGTGCGGACACGCGGCAGTTCCAGCAGTGTTTCCATGCTCGAGCGGGTGATGCGACAGGATACGTCAGAGCGACGAACAACTCGCTCGCGCAGAGGCTCGGGTGCTCGATCGTCCATGAGGAGTGCTCGTACTAGCAAGACATCATGTTCATAGATAAGGTCGTCAACTTTCAGCCATTTAAGCCATTTAAGCTCGTGTAACACCGGTGACACTCGCTCGCGGTAGCCAACGTTACTGACAATGCGCGCGGCAAAATTCAAAGCCTTCTGCACACGACGCCTCTGGGTAGCAGTGCAGCTTCCCCACACAGACAGACAGTATCGCACATGAGGGAATACAAAGGCTTCGATCAGCAGTCGCTTGGTTTCAGCGGGGAGCGCACATCTGGTGGCACTATGCGACCTGTAGTTCTCCCCGGCGCACCTAGGTGGCACTGCCTGTCCCGTGATGAGGCACGACCTGGCGCTGGCGGAGGTGGGAGGTGACTAGGGATGGCGCAACTTCCCGCTAATATAATTTGCACGGTTCCATCGTGAAATGACCAATGCCAATGCGAACGGAATATGCTGAATGCAATGGCAAACTACTGGAACCTGATAGCACAGCCGCGCGGTTCAGTAATTTGTCAGCGATGACAACGTGTCAAACATACCATCGAGACACCTCAGTTATCACACCGTCATACCGCGGTAGGCTGCGCTGCGGTCGCCTAACCGCCAGTGGCCGGCGGTGGCCCGTAACGCATCGCCCGTGTCACGTGTTCGTTATTTATATGAAATTTCGCCACCACGCCACACGGAGTACGCGGCCAGGAGTGCCCCTTACCCAATGTGGCTGGAACAACATAAGTCAATAAATCAACAGCTTTACGTTACAATTAATATAGCCACACCACTCCCTGCTATGCCAAAAAAATTTCGCCACCACGCCACACTAAACGCCACTGGAGCACAGCACGCCGCCGTGCTGTGCTCCAGACCGGCACAAAAGCGAGGCCACACTTAGTCTTGTGGCACGCCGCCGCCGCCGGCGCCCGCCACAGCCAGCGCAGCGGCGCGGCACGCATACTGAGAGGTCACACAACAGTTTTGCTGGACGCATAGAGGCCACACTAACGTCTTGCGGCACGCCGCCGCCGCCGGCTCCCGCCACAGCCAGCGCAGCGGCGCGGCACGCAGACCAACAACAACACACGCAGGCCACACAACAGTTTTGCAGGACGCAGAGAGGCCACACTTATGTCTTGCGGCACGCCGCCGCCGGCTCTCGCCACAGCCAGTGCAGCGGCGCGGCCACCTGGTCTCGCGGCTTGGCAGCAGCATGATCGCCGGCACCGCCACGGCACCTGTGAATTACAAAGTCTCCTATTAATAAATAGCATTATCAACTGCGATTACGTGTAGCCGAAATACGTGTCGCCTCCGGGCTGCAGGTAGGCTGCTCCTTTCGGAGATGTTCTCGGTCGCCGATGAGGCGCCGAATCACAGCTGCGTCCTAGTCATAGCGTACCTCCTCAGTACGCGTGGATGCAGCTGCGGGAACTTCCGTGCAGCAGCCTCGGCAAGCTGCCTGACGACGCCGGGGCCGCGGTCGATATCTCCTCCGTGCTTGGTGGTGAACAGTTCCTCCAGCTGCTCAACTTGTTCGAGCCACCACGCGCTGGGCACCGTGAGGCCGCCGCGACTGATTGTGTCAATCCAGGCGTAGCGCTCGTCACGGGGCACCTCGCTGGCATCAGACGTGATCTTGCCGAGCGTGCTGTCCACTGTGGCGCACTTAGCGGCCACGTACCCAGCGACGTACGCCAGCGCCTGCCTGGATAGACTGGCGACACCGGTTGCTCCACAGGGAAGGCTTGCAGGTGGAGGGGCGGCGCCGGCGCTGGCTGAGGGTCCCGGATACGGCTGGCGGGCGGTCACCAGGTTCTCCGCCGTGGTGACGTCCGCGTCCGGCACATCTGGCTCCACTGGTGGCTCGTGGGCCATCTCCAGCGTCGTGGCGTCGTGGTGTTCAAAGAGACATGTTTTATTGTCAAACGACTAGATGTACCTATTCGTTACTGTCATACAATGGTATCAGCAGAACACTGAAGAGAGACAATGACGGAGAATATGTATTCCCAAAACAATCCACACTCAGCTGAACAGCGACGTGAGTCACCTCACGTCTCGTGAGGTGACACGTGAGGTGACTCATGAGGTGACTTTCGTGAGGTGACTCGTGAGGTGACTCGTGAGGTGACTCGTAAGTCACCTCACACGTCAGTGACCTGTCAGTGTCCGTGTTTCTTTCGTTTTTGTATGCGGTTATATACGCAGTTCTTAACATCTGTCCACGATCTTGCGGACAACGCACTCTCCGCCGCGATCGCCCTCACACAGTCCACTTTTCCAGGAACTTGGAAACGGCTGATGAAGTGTGCGAAGTGCTTGTGAATCGCCCTATCCTCCTCTGGTGTCCATTTCTTTCTCTTCATCGGACGTGCAGCCTCGGCTTGAGGAGCATTCATTCTCGGCTCACTCACTTCTTCGGCTTCTTCGGCATCTCCTCCAATACTGTCCTGCGCCTCTGTGACATTTCCTGCTTGAGAAGAAGCTCGCGGAGCAGTCTCTTCGGCCTGAGCGTCCTCATCTGCATCTGGTATCTCTTCCACATCGGGGATATCCTCAAACTGTATCTCACCGAGACTCTTGCCTCTCCATGCTCCCATTCCCTGTTCAGAAGCCATAAGGAGCTTACTGACAAGAGCCAGCTGGGTTGTTGCCTCAGGCATCCTGTACACACTTCGGTGTACCCTGACGTCGTGCCCTAGGAATCCGGCTAGCAAGTCCAGCTCATTATCTTTGAGATTCAAGACTTGGGAAAGCGTTGCAATGTGTTTTCTGAGCTTGGTGGATGTAAGTGATTCCGGATTCTTGAGCCCGCTCAGTCGCGCAAACTTCCGCAGGCAGTCCCCACCCCTGAGAGGCCTGTCGTCTGACGCCATGGAGTTGACAAACACATACTGCGACGCGCCAACGCCCGCTGCTTCCCGATGCTCGAGCAAGATGTCGACGGTCCTTCGCATCTCCTGTGTCAGCAGCATCGGCACTCCGCGACCCTTCTTTCCTCGGATAACGACTCTGAGTAGACTTCCTGCCAAGTGCTGTTCAAAGCTGCTCAGGGAGCTGGTAACCTCAGGGTGATTTGTGCCGTCAGATGAGGTAGCTTTTTGGTAAGCGTCGATCGTCATCGCCGACGCCTCGCCTTGCCTCCTTCTGTTAAACATTATAAGGCGCGCGAGTACCAGCTCTGCCACAGCTTTGTGGGTTGCTGGGGTGGGATCGTTTGTGAGTTCAGCAACTTTGAGTTCCGTTTCATTGTCCAGGTAGCGATGCACCAGCTGTATGTCGGCTGCTACAGGCATCGTTTCTACTTTGTTCCACTTCGCCTCCTGCAGAGTTACAAGAGCGTGTCGCGATACTTGCTTAGTCCACTGAAGGTTGTACAATTCAATGAACTGCCTTGTCGGTGACGTTTCGTTGCCACTTTCGATCTGCTGAGCCAGGATCTGCTCCGCGCATACTTTCATGCTCTGTCCGATTTTCAGCGCCAAAGAAGGCGTGGCATACTTGTGGCTCTCCGAGCTGAACCCACACATTTCACGAACGGCTGTGGTCAGTTCCGAAAACCGTCGTGGTTCGATGAAGTCTTTCAGCTTCGCCGCTGGGTCCTTCGTTCTCAGCACTTCCAACAGCCTTCCCAGCTCCCTGATCCTGTTCCTGATGTTTTGTACATCCTTGTTCTCGGTGCCTAGCTTAGCGCAAAGATACTCGCCGAACAAAAGAATGGTGTCATCTGTTTTGCAGAGCAAGGACACATATCAATGCACATACAGTCGAGCACTTTGCGAAGCTTTGAAGAGGTCGCGCTGTTCGATGGCATCGCTGCTCTGGCGGCGGCCTGGACTCTTCCGCCTCCTGTAGGGTTGCACACACGCTTGTGTCGCCACAAGGTCGCACGGAGGAAGAACCCCTTACAAACGTTACACGCCAGATAGTCATCTCCGGATTTCAGTGTACGAGCCCTGTTACACGCGACAAGCTCCCCTCTTTTCTCCCCAGATCTGACCGCTATGTTGTGACGATAATTGCCCAACTTTGCCAAAGCACATAGTGCTCTCCGCCTTTGGAGAGAGCGCACCGGTTTCATGAGGGCCATCGCGACATCAAACTCCGTCGCGTGTGCCCGCTGAAGATGCCTGGTCAATTTCGCGTGAGGCCGTTCGCAGTAGAGTTCTGCACGGCTGCAATTTTCCACAGCCTAGCCGCCCCGCAGCCGTGGCTCCACAGCCACAGCCGCCCACAGCCGTGGCAAACTGTGGGCAGCCAGCCGTCAGCCGGCCGTGATGAAATGCAACCAAATAGTATATAATAAGTTGTTTTTAGTTGAAACATATAGCCAAAAGCACATTGC